>NC_142065.1:77288753-77985003 GCF_059756535.1 Pantherophis guttatus
AAGGAATCATATACCTGGATCAGTAGTTGGATTGTTTTTTAACCTAAGCTACATGTATACAGTAAGCAGGGTTTGGTATGGAATAATAATATAAGCAGGACAGATACAACAGTATCACAACACACACATTAAGGTTCTTGATCCTTCTGTTCCAGAGGAACTGATCATGGCTATCTAAATTTTTCTCATGAATTTGCAAGGGTTAGAGTGATTTTATATAGGACAGGTAGTCCTCGACTTACAACCATTTGAAGTTACTATGGCACTGAAAAAAGTGACTTATGGCTGCTTTTCATGCTTACAACTCTTGCAATATTCCCAAGGTCACATGATCAAAATGTGGACATTTGGCAACTGGTTTACATTTATGACGATTGTAGTATCCCAGGGCCGCGTAATTCCCTTTTGCCACCTTCTGACAAGCAAAGTCAATGGAGAAGCCAGATTCACTTTAACAACTGGGTTACTAATTTAACAAGTGCTGCGATTCATTTAACAACTATGGTGAGAAAGTGTTTTAACCTAGGCTTCCCAAAAGCACGAAGCCGACTCCTCGTCCCGATAAAACCCCTTTTATTTAGTTTAAAGGAAATTCCTCTCCAGCAAAGTCCCGGCCAATAGTCTTTCAAGAGATTTTACAACTACAGACCTTTATCAGGCTTGGAGAGCTGCCAGGCCGATATCTTCCAAACGCCACTCTGTAGCAGATAATACTTGGCAAGAAGTCAGGACCAGATCTTCACTCTAATGAATTGAAGTAATTGTCTCCTGCAAACTCCCCTCCCCTTTTGCTCGTCTTTATTCTCTATGGGAGGGGCCATTCACCATCCACCTGTGGCTTTACCCCTGAGTTGACCCTTGTTCCTTAGCTATTCCCTTCTCCTGACAGCTCTGTGCATGTGCAAACTGGGAACAGGCTCCAGCTGTTCTTCTGCTCTACTGATGTCCGACTCTGAAGGCAGCTGACAACTGTCAGAAGGCCCTGGCCCCATCTCTGCCTCTGATGCAGAGCACTTGTCAGAGCCTTCCCCAGACTCCAGGAATGGCCCATGTTCCTCCCCAACCTCCTCACTGTCCAAATCTGCTGCCAGATTCACTGGCCGCTGGCGGGCCACACCAGAAAGATAGTAAAATGGGGCAAAACTCATTTAACAACTGTCTCGCTTAGCAACAGAAATGTTGGATTCAATTGTGGTCATACATCAAGACTATCTGTAGTGATTTCTCATATGGAAAGGAGTGGAAGTTTGGGGAAAAGGTCTACATACTAAGCCTGGATCCTTTGCATAATGAAAATCTCTAGCAGAGAGGGGATGATTCATTCACTAAATAGCAGGAAGAAAGATAAAATACTGCTTCTTAAATTAATATTTTAATTTGCTAAGAAAAGCACTATGCAGTGATTAAGCCAGTCTTTTCTACATTGAGAATAACAAAACTAGACACTCTCCAGAGAAGCTCTGTTGCCAGGAATGTAATGTCATTGATTAAGTCTACGTTTTCAGATTGGTAATATTGCCCTTTTAAAAAAAAATAAAACAAAGCCAAGTCTGATTGTGCTTTGGAATGGAAGAGTTAGGTGTTTCCCACTTCCACAAAAAGATGTTAAAGTGCTGAGGCATAATTCAGTGTAGGTACAATAATAAATCCTTTGTATGTGTTTGTGTGGTCCAGCCTCTTTCTCCTCCACAATAGCTGCTAATTGCTGCTTCATCCTTTGAAAATTGTGTGGTTTCTCTATGTCCTTCGTAACATAAATGTTTAGTTGGTAGCAACATTGAGGTAGCATGATCCTGTGTCTGTAGAACCATCACCTGTTAACAATGTATCAGGAGACCCCATGAAACTTAGAAAGTGGGCTTTACCTGTTTGGGTATCACCATGAGCATCAATGGAACAGCATTTCATTAAATCCATCCATTCATTTGGCCTGTAAACGCTCAACTACATTCGGTTGTCCTGACTCCGCCCTGAAGCAAGGGATTACAGGGTCGCAAAAAGAAAATAAATGCACTGGGTGCTTGTCTAAACAAGAATGTGGCAGATTGGAATCTCTGGTTCCTCCATTGACAACTCTTTTGTTGTCGCCTCAACATTCCTAGGAAATAATCTATTTTGTTGCTGCCATCTAACCATTTACCAATAATTCTAGCTGTCCTTTCACTCAGGAGGAAGAAAGTGAAAAAGCGCACAGTGCTCTCAGCTTCCTTGCCTTTTCTGCTGCTAAAAAACCCATGTAGTTGACTAAATTCCCAGTCAGAATGAGACTACTAATTCCAGAAGAATTCCAGTTGTTTAATTATGTAAATTAAGGTTAAAGGGCTAACTCAGAGTTGAAGACAAGAGAAATGGGAGCTATCATGAACCCTGTAAGCTTTAACTCATAGTTGAGTTAAAGTAAGAATATTCTTAAATATACACACATACCATATTTGTTGAGGAAAATAAGACTCAGAATGCAAACATTCAGCACAGATGCAGCTATAAAATGACCGAATAAAAGCATCTTCATTCATATCTGACCCTACTATTCTCTATGATTATTTTCCTCCGATGGTTCAAAAATTTTCCAGATTTGGAGCAGATTTCCTCTCTGTGTGAAAGTTGTCTGGGAAGAGATCACAACTTCTCCTAGGATAGATGACAAAATAACCAAAACAAAATAGACGAGGGCTTCCTTAAAAGTCATCTGAGAGAGGAATTTTCTTCCTTCTGATGAATTCTTCAGAATTTGCTTTTCCCAGGCTCTGATGGATCCTTGGCTTCTAATTAGATTGAAGGTTTGGCTTTAATTCATTCTTTCAGGTCTGAATGTCTCCTCCTCCTTCAGTTAGACCAATCAATGATGGTTAACCTTTCTGGTGCCAAGTGCCAAAAGTGCATGCACCCGTGCCGCATGCACACGCATGTGTCCAAATTCCCAAAATGTAATGTGAGCACCCCCTGAGCATGCACCCCACCCCCACGCATGCACGCGCATCTCTCATACATGTGCACGTGTCCCTATGCATGTGCACACATCCCCATGCATGCACACATGTCCCCTGCACATGCTCCCCGGCCCCCCATGCCCTGTTTTGGTTTCCAGGTTGGTGCAGGAGGCTTTCCAGATCCAAAATGGGGTGCGGGGGCCGCAGCCCCCCCATGCCCCATTTTGGGCCTGGAAAGCCTCCTAAACTAACCTGCAACCCCCCGTGCATGCACCCCACTCCCTGCACATGTGCAGCAGAGACCCGAAGACTGGCTGGTGGGAGGTGCGCATACATGCACAGTGGAGCTGGGCTGGGGCAACGGCTGGTGTGCCCGCAGAGAGGGCTCTGCATGCCACCTGTGGCACGCGTGCCATAGATTCGCCATCACGGACTGAGACTATAGAAGATCCGGAATGCAAAAGAAAACCTCTGATTCATATGGCAAATAGAGAAATAAAATAGTCAAGTCTGTGCCCACCTTTCTGCCAACACATTGCTCCGAATGCTAGCCAACTCACCTGGCTTGCTTTGACATGAGTATTAATCGTACTTTGGAATTCTTCATCAGACGAACGTAGCAACTTTTTAGTTTGAGAAATATGCATAGTAGTGATGAACATTTGTGGAGGGCAAGCTAAAGGTTCGGCTCGCTATTTCTAGACATGAGGTTTGCCCTAATAAAAATGTTGCTGCATGATGGCTAATGGAATTAGAATGCAATCCTGTACATGCCTATTCCGAATATGCCTCACTGAGTTCATTAGGATTTGCTTTCAGAGAAGTGATATGGGAGTGCAGTCTCACTCAAACAGAGATCATCGGAAAAAGAAACACCTTTATACGTTTCCTTTAGGGATGAATGGATTCATGATTACCCTTCTAATATTAATGATTTGAGAAGTTCATTAGTGCCCAGGGAAGCAAGCTGGAATGTGATTAGTTGAAACACTAGTAAGAAGAAGACAGTTCTGAGCTTCTACCTCTTTTTCAAGTGGTAGAATATTCGCTCCCCCCCAAAAAAAGTAGAGAATCCTTAGCTCAAAGTATGGAAACTTAAGAAAATGTCACTTTACATATTGTTTTCCTCTCTATTCTTTTATTTCTTCCAGAATCTCCTTTGCTCGTGCAAACAGTACAGCTTCTGAAATTCTCTTCCCACATAAGAGCAGAAGCCCCAGTTTCATTCTCCTTCTAGCTTGACCTTCAGGACTTAAGGAGGAAAAGATAAAGCAGAAAGCAGGTAAAAAGTGAATTGTTTAAGAGACTGATAAGAAACCTTTTGCCATTATTCAGCAGAATGTTTCTGCTGAGTGTAACAAATGTCTAGAAACCATAAGAGGACTGTAATAGACCTAATGCTAATTCACTGGGAGAGAACAATGGCAATACAAACAGCTATTTCCACAGTGGAAATACAATGGAATGATGATTAGTCATGCTGGTCACTAGTGTGCTAGTGTCAGAAAATGTATTACTTTGATAACAAAGTGAGGAAGAAAGGAAATTAGCAAACTCACTGAAACAGATCATATTTAAGGCTATTTTTTTCCTGTCACAGGGAGAATAAATTCATAAATTAGTGCATTGTCTTGTGCTCAGGCTGAAAAGGAGAACTTCCCCGCCCTCCAGTCACAGTGAGCCCAGCCTCACTTATCGTGGTTTTATAGGGAGCACAAAATGTTTCAGCAGAATATATGAACATCACAGCTGATTAAAAGACAACCCTGGAAAGGAGAGAGGTTGTGTAGCTGTGCGGTTAAAGCACAAACTTGGCCATTCAAAGTTTCCACATTCAACTCCTGGTATCTCCGTCTAGGAATGGAACTGTAGAAAATGCTGGCAAAGTAGACAATCTTAAGCTGGTCTGACACAATGTAAAGGCAACTTCTTACATTTCTGTAAGAAACGTCTAGTTTGGTTCAGACTGTCTGTATAAACTGCCTGATTTGGTAGAGCAAACCAAATAAGTTCAGACTTCTACTGCTGGTTAGGACTGCAGAAAAAAACAATTGCATCCAGCCTGCCTTCCATTGAGAACCTGTATACTGCAAGGGTCAGAAAGCAGTCTGAGAAAATTGCTACAGATCCCTCAAATCCTGGACATAAACTGTTTTAGTCTCTCTCCTCAGGATGCTGCTATATTTAAGATTTTTTTTTTCCTGGAAAAAAAGGAAAAAACATTGCATGCCAAAACAACTACATACAAAGACAGTTTTTTCCCTCATGCCATCACTCTGCTGAACACCTAATTACCACAGTACTGTCTTATGTAGGGGTGGGTTCTACTTACCTTTACTACTGGTTCGCAACAAGGCCATGCACAGAAGCGTTATGATGACGTCGGGTTCATGGGTGGAGCCTCCCTCCAGTTTTACTACCGGTTCTATAGAACCGGTCCGAACCGGGGGCAACCGACCACTGGTCTTATGTCTAAATATATTTACCATTCTATTCTATTCTATTCTATTCTATTCTATTCTATTCTATTCTATTCTATTCTATTCTATTCTATTCTATTCTATTCTATTCTATTCTATTCTATTCTATTCTTTCTCTGTTCCCATCTGAAATTATTGCTGTATTCTAAGTCAGTGTGCTAAGTCAGTAAAACACTGGATGAGAATTTAGGGAGTCCCATATATCAAGCTCAGTCTTGGCCATAGAAACTCATTGGGAGATTTATTTTCTCTCAGCCTAATCTGCCTACAAAATGCTATTTTGGAGGAGATAAACTCAAGGGAGATCGCCATATAAATTACTCTGAATTCCTGGAGAAAGCACTTCAGATCTAGCTCAACTGATCATTGTTGAATGGATTGCTTGAATTCCATACCACACGATGACTTGATGCCTCTTAGATAAATATCTGTTTTGATTCCTCCGATCAATATTGCCCATCAGTAGTAGCCAAAAACCTCAGGAAGAAGGTGACCTATTGCCACTTCTCTCATTGATTGACAGTCTTATGGATATTGCTTTGTGGGGAACATTTCACACAACAACATAAGAGGGTTAAGTTGCCACTGTAAATATACTGGAGAGCTATGTGCATCAGGTATAATTTTTCACCTATCCATTACTCTCCAAAATAGGGCTGACCTTCTTGTTCAGTCTGACTGCTAGTATTCTTTCCCAATACTTTTGCAGGAAACGATTTGAAATACTGCAAAAAAATAAAATAAAATAAAATAAATGGCTGAATCCAGCCTGCCTCTCTTATCAGCGAGCAGATGATCTGTATACACTTTTTATTTTTAATTGAAAAGTAAAGCTTGCATTTGAGTCAGTGGTGGAGTTTTAATTTATTTGTCACTAAATCCCATGTGTTTGATCTGTTGAACTTTTCAAGTCAGAAGTGAAAGTCGCTGAATTTGATTAATCTTCCTCTCCTGGGTGTCTGTACATTGAATTTCACTTCTGCTTCACACAATGAAATGTTAGTGGTTTGTTTCTTTGTTTGGTTGGATATCTCTCTTTAATGATGAATATATATATATATATATATATATATATATATATATATATATATATATATATGCAAAAAATTAAAATCTTGGGTGTTTTCCCACGTCATTATAAATAAGTTGGTTAAAATATTTAAAATCCTGGTTAAAATCCCAGGTTAAAATCTTCTAAAAATCCTTACAGAGCACTCTGCAAGGTCCTTTAAAACCTCAGCTAAAATCCTACCAGTGACTTTAAAAGTTTTTCTTAAAGCAAATGTTTCGACAGGCTCACAACCCTGTCATCTTCAGCCTGTCGAAACGTTTGCTTTAAGAAAAACTTTTAAAGTCACTGGTAGGATTTTAGCTGAGGTTTTAAAGGACCTTGCAGAGTGCTCTATAAGGATTTTTAGAAGATTTTAACCTGGGATTTTAACCAGGATTTTAAATATTTTAACCAACTTATTTATAATGACGCGGGAAAACACCCGAGATTTTAATTTTTTGCATATGCACACCCGCAAAAACTTAAGAAGACATATATGTATATGTATGGATGTATGTATGTATGTATGTATGTATGTATATATACATACAAACCCACACTGATAATGAGCCACGACCAAGGACCAGAAGCCAGACCGCAGCTGCATCATTAGCCACTTTAAACCCCTCCAATCCATACATGAAGCAGACTGACACCCACCATGAAGAGCTTGCACGGCCACAAACACGAAGCCAAACAACAACAACACAGCTCACCAGCTCAAATCCCCCTGCAACTCAGACTAAGCTGAGCACAACCAAGCCCCCACCCAAACAGAACACAACCCCAGCCAATCAGAGCACAACCAACCCCCCATCCAATCAGAGCACAGCCAAGCCCCTAACCAATCAGAACACACCTCCACCCAATCAGAACACAGCCAAGTTCCCACCCAATCAGCTCACACCCCCACTAGCAGTTAAAAGGAAGAGACAGCTGCGATCTCACATTGCTCCTGGAAGCACGAAGCCGAGAACACCAGCCTGAAGATGACGAATGAGACTTCGTCGAAACGTCGCCAAAACACTTCCAATTTTACGTGGGAGAAGACCCGAATAACCAAAGACCTACCTACCTACCTACCTACCTACCTACCTACCTACATACATACATACATACACATATACATATACATATACATATACATATACATATACATATACATATACATATACATATACATATACATATACATATACATATACATATACATATACATATACATATATATATATATATATATATATATATATATATATACCATATATATTTTACTGATAAAGAAATAAAGGTAAAATCAGTAAAATATATTTGGTATAAAAATGGTTTGTTGTGGATGCAATTGCTTGAGGGCTCCTGGGTTGGAGCTGAAAGGCAAAAGAGAGCATATATATAATTTAAAATATATATATATTTTTAAAAAAGAGAGATCCGAGCATGGCCATGAATTCTCACTGGAACATGTCGTGATGGAATGTTTCATAGACTTCAAAATTTGCCACCATACCTTTTCATTTATTTAAATGTCAGATGGTCAAATGAATAAATAGAACTGGGTAGTTTTTCTTATTGGTCTTATTATTTGGCAAGCAGCTGTCCCTGTGTGGCTTTAACATTCTTACAACAAGATCAAATAAGTTACTACTGATGTATATTTGCACCTTTTTATCTTCTGGAAAAAAAGATGATCAAGACCTCCACAGATTGGAATATTTTTATTTGAGGATATAATATTTATTGCCACAGCTACCATGGAGCACTTGTTTCTCTTCCCTCACTAAGTCAGTTGCAGAGAATCTGCAATGACTCATCCGAAAGATGTTACAGTAGAAACCGGGCAGACTTTATTGCTCTATGCTGAATGTTTGCTTGATTGCTTATTTATTAATTTCCTGATTCCAACTTGGCAACAGAAGATACAATTTACACAGTATTTCCAATAAAGGGGGGGGGAGGTAAGCTATAATAAGACATATGATGAGCATGATGGATGATCAGTTAGCAAAATGTGTATTTTTATATATGCATTTACTCCTTAAATTTACTCATCCACTGTTAGCAAGCAGCAGGACAGAAAATAATATTAAAATTCTTCATTTTCTCCAAGCTAATAATTAGCACGTAACGTTAGACTAATTAGCATTAGTCTTGTCTTGGTCTCGAATTTCATGGGCTAATCTCCACGTTATGGCAGGATCCGAAAAAACATAGCCCTTGCTCTTCTCATCTCTGCACTATTAATGACCTGATAAGATTTCAGTATAGCATTGTCAAGACCGTTAGATCATTTAACGCTTAGAGTTAAATGGTTTGAGATTGGCGAGGTCATCTGCCAGTTATTTAAAATCCTGTAAAGGTTTGTGACTTTTTCCTGTTCCTACTTCTCTGCACTTTTTATCTGAAAGCCTGGTTTCAACTGTACCAACCTCACTCCATTTCTACTTGCCAGCTTTTGAAAACAGTCAGCTTGGCAAAAAGAAAAGCCAGATGGTAGCCCCATACCGTTAGGATCCATTACTAGTTGGACTATGTGATGGTATTTCTTTTTAATCTTCCCCAAGCGCTGTAAAGATATATTTACAGGTATCTTTACTGGTTGCTCAGGGAGCACAAATACTCATCATACTACCTTCATGGCCTGCTTGTGGTTTGGCAGAACCTTCTGTCTGGCAATAGGGGGAACAAACTATTGGAAAAGAGATGCCTTCATTTTGATCTACCAAGCCACATGGCACGTAGTGCTCTCATGCTGCTGAGAAACTTAAACATTGCTTGAAGTCAACAGCTTTCTCCTTGAGCTGTCCTCTAGCTCCTAGCATCAGGGTTATTCAGCCTACGAGCAGAACATTTTATTTAATTGTTATGATTAATAGCTATTATTAGACATTTTCTTCCATACTTTTTTGGCCTGGAAATCCCCGAAATGGGAAATTACTGAGGATTACGAACTACACAGTTCTATATTTCGGAGTCTTTCAGCAAATGCTGGGATTTGTTTTACAAGAACAAGAAGTGATTCTGAAAAGAAAATCCTGCAAATAGTATTTGATTATGAGTTTTTGCATGTGTATTAGACTCACAATTATGTTGAGAACGTACCCTTTATTTCATGACTTCATAAATCTGTGTGTGGACAGTTAATTATATGCCATGGTTGTTCAGAGTGAAAGGATGTTATTTTCCAAGGCTTTTGTAAAATTCTCCTCATACATGAGATATCCATTGTGCAGTTTCATATCTTATCTTGCCTACAGATGTGTTAATTCAGATTTCAGTTCATTTTTAGAAGCCTTTCCCTTAATGGGCCTTTGGTAAGAGTGGTACGGTCAACTATATTAACAAATATCTTATTATCTCCACTTTCCCTTTTTCAATAGGCTTAGTTTATTCCTCATGCATATTCCAACAAGTTCATATTTGTTTATAAATGCTAACATATTGTATATGAATAAATGAATGCACCCAAGAATAATGTTGACAATTAATGTTTTAAATACTTTTATTTTATGCTTTGTTTACCATCCTGCTATTGAAGGTGAAATATAGCAGGAATTGAAAGTGCTTCAGTAATGTCCTAAACTGTTAAAAAAATCTGTGTCATATTTAGAGATCTTTGTAGACCCTTAGGAATCTACAAAGAACCATGGAGATCATTTAATCTTGCTTCCTGTTTGGTGAAGGACTTGCAATGAAATGTGCCATTTGAGATGGCTGTCTAACTATTGAGGCACCCCATGCTGTGCTTAATGAGCTGCACGATTGCTTAATGACTGCAATGTAGACAGTCAGGATTGTGGTTGTTAAGCAAGGTAGTCACATGGATCTCTTGTTTAATAACCACAAGAACTTGTAACCATAATGCCTGGCTGAATTGTGGTTGTAAGCCAAGAATTACCTATACAGATCTATATAGCCCTGTGGAACGAACTGCCCCCGGAAATTCGTAAGATATCCGACCTCCGGGTGTTTCGCTGCGCACTGAAGACCCTGTTGTTCCGCCAGGCCGGACTATACATAATAGTTTTAAATTGGGGTATTTAAATTTTTTGGGGTTTTAAATCTGAGCCAATTTATTTAATTATTTTAAATTTTACATTGCTGTTTTGTCTGTGTTTTTAAATAGGCTGTACACCGCCCTGAGTCCTTCGGGAGAAGGGCGGTATAGAAATAAAATTATTATTATTATTATTATTATTATTATTATTATTATTATTATTATTATTATTATATGTGCATCCAACAAATATTCTTAATTAACAATTGGCTGATCTACTCAACAGTATTAGATTTATTTATTTATTTATTTATTTATTTATTTATTTATTTATTATTCATATTTCTATGCCGCCCACTCTCCGGGGACTCTGGGCGGCTTACATTGAAGACAGTATATTAAATAGCATATTGCCCCCAACAATCTGGGTCCTCATTTTACCCACCTCGGAAGGATGGAAGGCTGAGTCAACCTTGAGCTGGTGAGATTTGATCTGCTGATCTGCTGGACTAGCAGTCAGCTGAAGTAGCTACAGTACTGCACTCTAACCACTGTGCCACCTCGGCTCACTTTTAGATCCATGGTGGCACAGTGGTTAGAATCAGTGGCGGGCTAGTTCGGGCGAACTGGTAGTTCTAACCAGTGGCTGGCCCCATCCACCCGCCATGGTGCTATCATGTCCTATATAATCACTGGGTTTTTGATGCCACGTGCATGCATAGAAGGCGCACACTCACATTTTCGGTTCCGGGCGAACCAGTTCTTACAACCGGCAGCAGCCCACCACTGGTTAAAATGCAGGCAAACTCTGCCTACATCCAGGAGTTTGATCCTGACTGGCTCAAGGTTGATTCAGCCTTCCATCCTTCCGAGGTCAGTAAACGAGGAACCAGATTGTTGAGGGTAATATGCTGACTCTGTAAACCACTTAGAGAGAGCTTTAAGGCACTATGAAGTGATATATAAGTCTAAGTGCTATTGCTATTAGCATTTAGTCCATAGTTTTTATCATCTTGTCATCTAGGATAGCATGGGATCCTCGCATTCAAATACCAACCTTAAAAGTTTTTCTGCTCATCTAAGTAATATCCCCACAGGCAGAGAAAACATATGGTCAGTTTCTCTAGGATAGTTTGTTAAGTATTTTCAACAAATAGTATCATTGTAGAAGGGACTGACAATCTACAGACTGATCTGAAATATTGTCTTGGATTAATGAGTGGGGTGGGGTGAGGAAAGACAGATTATATTTCATATTCGATTAACTGTATTGCTAAACTTGACCATTTTACATTTTTGATAAACTGTTTGCTGAAACTATGAAAGATATCTTCATTCTGAATTATATCATTTTCATTTCCTGCTTCTTTTATATTTCTTCCAGGATTCACGCTTACTTTCTCTCTGCCTTTGACCCTTTCTTGGAGTTCCTCCACAATTACTAATCATCAAGCTAATGTCTTCCTGATGCATCTAATGATTACTCTAGGGGCACTTGATGCATTGTCCCCTAAGTCTTCCCTAGCACTTTTCATTTTCTAGGAAACTTCTCTTTGACATCTGCTCTAACCAGGCTCCAAAGGGATCCTGCATAGTAGAGTTGTAAATAGTTGGTTTTTATGAAGAAGACAAAGTGTCTCTGTAGCTTCATAAATAACACCCCATGTGTCCAGCCATTATCCTCTCCGGTCAGCATCCAGAAGCAAAAAAAAAAAAAGAGAGAGAGAGAGAGAGAGAGAGATCTGTTTAGATCATCAGCTTTTCTTTAGTTGACTGACAAAAGAACGGATTTGATATCTATTTTTCAACCTGAAAGTCCTGCAGCTGGAAGCTATCTATTTGTATTGTCTGAAATCAATATTTCAGATTCCTTAAGTATTGTTTGAAAATGGAACAAGAAAGTTTCTTTGCCTGTTGTTCTGTTTACTCAGAACTGAAGATGTCTGCTCACTGGCAACAGTGGACAGAGAAAGGTTGCACTGAAACTTGTCTAGAATAGCAATTCTGCATTTCTTATTGTACAGATGAAATGAATTCCTCTTGTGGCAGATGCTGAGGGTCAGAAAATGCCAATCTAACTATCCTTCACCACCTGAACTAGTTTGTGGTCTAAATGGAGGATCTTTCCTTGATTTTACCATAACTCTACCTGTATACTCTGGATAAAACCCATATATTAAATTGATTTCTGCTTCCCCTAGATAGCCATACAAACAGCATGAATATTTGCAGGGGAAAATCTTCATTGTAAGATTATATACATATCAGTTTCCGAGCACTCAAGGAACCTAATTTATGGCCATTGCCTGGGTAATGATGTGGATGATCCTCAAGGGTGACCACCATCAGTGTTACAGAGCAGAAAAGCTTGTGTAGTGACTATTCTTAAAATGGAAGAAATAGTGTCAAAGTAAGTTTCAGCTTTCATTGCTGTCGGCTTTGCTATAGGGAATGCAAGAGAGGCCATTTTTATCAATGATTTCCGAAAGTTGCCTTTATCAAAAGATTTGCATTTGTTTTGTTAGATCTGAATGGACTGTATCTTATATTATGTTTCTCCTGTTCCCTTTTAGGACTTCTAATTTCAACTGTAAAACTCCTCCCTCTCCCCTCCCCTTCCCTCTTGATCTCTCTTGTTGTTTTCAAAAAAAATGCTCCAAAAAGAACGTTTTGTACAAAAATTTGCCAAAGCTTGTGTATGCAAATTCCCTATCATATAGGGCACTAGAATTAGTAATATTTTGACATATGTTAACTCAAAAATCTTTGTTTCACTACTTTTTTTCAGTATATTTTACAGAAAATTCTCATGAGAGTAAAGGTCAGTTGCTTCCCTATAGCATTTTGGAAGATTCACATTACTTGTGTTCCAGTCTATATATTATGAAATTAAGTAGATACCCTTGGGGTTAATTCCTTATTGTAAATGTAATGAAAGGAAACACTTTCCTGCACTCAGTATAACATCTATAGCTCTTAGAATCCACTAGTCTTCATGAATTCTGGTATCAGCAGAGTATTTCTGAAAGCCATAAAAAAGAACATTTTTGCAGTGCCTCATCAGTGATTTATTATTAAAGAAAAAATTCATTTGGAAGAAGAATTATCTGTTGACTTTCAAGTCATTTATACATTCTTCAGATGACCGGGTGCTTACAAAGAGTTTTCCTCTCCAAGACTCTAAAGCTCACATAACTGAAAATATATATCCCAAAACTGGGTATAACACCCAAAGGGACCAGAACTATTTGTGCTGACAACCCAGATACAATGCAGGGAACAAAAGTTAGAGTTGCAATTTTCTTGATGTGAAAATGATGATAAAATAAGCCATAACTTCATTACTTGTAGTCCTCAAATTGCCAAGCCCATCCATTTCCCATAGGCTGGACTAATTTTAATACCAGTCAAAAACATGAGATAAATATAAACTGCGCCTCCAACCTGAAGGGGAAAATACATTAACATCTTTCTAAGAAATAAATGGAAAGTGATCTCCTGCTTTAAGAAGAGCTAAAGAAGGAAGCCAGAGAGGAAATTGGTTCAATTGGAGGTCCTATTCTTATGGCCAGAGGTAGACAGGACCAAAAACTGTGCCATTGATTGGCTCTCTAGGTTAACTTCCTGTACAAATCAAGCATCTTCTTTTGGGTTTTTGAGCAGCAACAGGCTTGGCCTGTTCTTGTTTCCTCCTCTGCTATAGAAACTGGGATAAAGGAAATCTCCCTTGAATTGAGGTTGGGGGTGTGTTCTTTGCAAAGAACTACTGAAGGGGCTGTGTTGTGGCCTGTTGGTCGCCGGTCCCTCCAGCAGCCGAATCAGAGTTGAAAGAGGAGGAGGCAGCGTGGGAATGAGGGTCAGCATCAGGGCAATCTGGGCTCTGTGGTGGAAGAGGGAATGGAGCTGTCAGAGAGAGAGAGATGGAGGTGCCATCCATCAGCCCTTAGATGGAGAGTCAACAGCCGACAGGTCTGGAGGTGGTTAATGAAGAGGAAGAGGAACAGCTGGGTCTGGACCTGCCTGACATGCTGCTGCGCAGAAGGCAGAGAAAGGGAGAGCTGTAGAAAGCTGTGCACCGATCCTGGGGAAGGAAGAGTCACCGCTGCTAACGAGGTCCCTGTTCTGACCTAGGCTACCCGAGACAGTAAAAAGCACACAATTAGTCCCAAAAACCCCTATTTTTATTTCAACAGCTGTGAATTCTGTTCATCACAGCCTGTTCATTCTCATTCTGTTTATTATTATTATTATTATTATTATTATTATTATTATTATTATTATATTAATTAATTAATTATTTTGTATACCGCCCTTCTCCCGAAGGATTCGGGGGCGGTGAACAGCCAGCAGATAAAATACAGAAAATACAAAAATTAAAACAATATTAATATTAAAAAAAATATGTGACAGCTGAGTCACAAATAGTTGTAAAGAGTCCAACAGAATTCTGCCACAGTCCTTCGGGATAAGCTGATAAGCACCCACCTTTATCTTCCTTGACATGCTGCCAAGACCTAATTGGCAATTAGCTTTGCAAGACCACATGGAACACAGAGTCACAGAATTTAAACTGGCCAGAATGAACAACATTGTTTCCTGCAAAAGCTCACGTGCCTTTGCTCCTCCTTTATGTCTTATGGGAGGGCCAATCATCTCCAAGCCCTACTCCTGAGTCGTCCCTTTTGTTTTAACTGTTCTTGCCTTCTGAAAGCTCTGCATATGCGTGCACTAGGAACAGGCTCCTACTGTTCCTAGTACATGGGAAAAGACCCAAATACACCAAACTTGCATACTCCTACCCATGAAAATCTATGAAAACACACACACACACACACACACACACACACACACACACACATATATATATATATGTATGTATGTATGTATGTATGTATGTATGTATGTATAGGGGTTGGCTGTGCTCTGATTGGATGCGGGTGTGTTCTGTTTGGATGGGGGCTTGGTTGTGCTCGGGTTAGTCTGAGTTGCAGGGGAATTTGAGCTGGTGAGCTGCATTGCTGTTGTTTGGCTTCGCATTCGTGGTTGTGCCACATCTTCATGGTGGGTGTCAGTTTGCTTCATGTATGGATTGGAGGGGTTTAAAGTGGCTAATGATGCAGCTGTGGTCTGGCTTCTGGTTTGTGGTCATGCCTCATCATCGGTGTGGGTTTTAGTTTACTTTTTGCTTTTTGTCACCACCACACATCCACGCAAAAAGCAAACTAAAACCCACACCAATGATGAGGCACGAAGCCGAAAACACCAGCCTAAAGATAACGAATGAGACTTCGTCGAAACGTCGCCAAGACACTTCCAATTTTACGCGGGAGAAAACCTGAATAACCAAAGACCTACACACACACACACACATTAATATATCTCCTATATATTAATATGAGAGTCCTCTGTCCTGCTTCATCTTCTGCAGGCAACCTCTGCTCTTCTTCCAGTGTTCTTGCTCTGCTAGGCAGAGGACAACCATGGTAGATCATATGACTGGGTATGGGAGAAAAGGAAGTATGGCTACCATACTTTATTCTCATTCCCTACCAGGGGAAGGGAATGAGAATAAAATCTTAGAAAAATAATCAGCCAAATGTTTTGGGTGCAGCTGCCTCTGTGGAATCAAAAGTTGGATCATCCCTATATCCTAAGCCAAAATTATCATGAAGGGCAACTCTCAGTGGTGGGAAGAAGTATGCCTCTAACAGTCTAAACTGACCCAAAGGAATCAGGCAGATCCCAATCCTTGATCATGTTTTCAACTACATCATGGGAGAAGATGCGCATATTCTTTAAGGCAGTGGTGAAATCCAATTTTTTTTACTACCGGTTCTGTTGGTGTGGCTTGGTGTGGCTTGGTGGGAGTGGCTTGGTGGGAGTGGCAGGGGAAGGATACTGAAAAATCCCCATTCCCTCCCCACTCCTGGAGGAAGGATGTTGCAAAATCTCCATTCCCATCCCACTCTGGGGCCAGCCAGGGGCGGTATTTGCTGGTTCTCCAAACTATTCAAAATTTCTGCTACCGGTTTTCCAAACTACTCAAAATTTCCGCTAGCAATTCTCCAGAACCTGTCAGAACCTGCTGGATTTCACTCCTGCTTTAAGGAGAAGAAATAGAAGTGCTACTTTACAGCTAATATGAACTTTTGGCCTGTACAAGTTGAGAGCTAGTGATACAAGTTACCCTATTAGAGGGTGAGCTTTCTTTTGCTGTAGAGTCTTCTTATAGAGCTACAATTCAGGGATGTCAAACTGGCCACCCATGGGCTGGATGCATCACGCACTGGCCAAGCCCACCCCAGCTCCACAAATGGGAAAAACATCACAAAGTCATGTGATGGCAATGTGAAGCGGCAAGTTCGACACCCATGAGCTAGATGGTCTCTATCAGAATGATCATAGTGGATTCTGCACTTAGTAAAGGTAGATATGTGGACAAAATGGTCTGTTCAGTGACTTCCATCATTATGATTTTATGATTAAACTTCTTAGCTGGAGATGAGACAAAGACAATATAAGAAGGTCATGTTTATAACGTGCGTTTATGCTCCATTGCCGCTTTTATATCTCTGAAGGATTGTACGAATCTTTTTATGAAGAAACATAAAGAACATGCTGATGTGTTTCTTTGGGCAAGACTTTTCTACTTAAGTATGCTGTAAATCCTGCAGCATAAATACTCATTTAAAAGCAGCAGAGAAATATAAAAAACAGGTTCCTTATAGTTTCCTGTTTTTGAACTAAATTTTAGTTGATGTTAAAAACTCTGACTTAATTTTTTAAATATATATATATATAAAATTTTAACATTTTATTAAATTTTTTTTTTAAGTCAGAGTGCAGAATACATTTAAAACTCGCTATTTGGCATAAGAATTTTTAGTTACTGTTCTTTTTAATAGAAAACAAAACATCCATTCTTTATTTTCTGGATCTTTGTGCCTTTGACAGTATTTTATGTCTTTTTGATTTCACCAATCTTTCTATAATAGGCAGTTGCCTCTAACTGTAGAACAAGAGAAACACATTTCTGTGAAGCTGGCAAAGGATAGGGAGTATGTAAGCATGAAGCCAATAAGACCACAATCCTCAATACTTATCCCACAGCCATCCCAGAGGTATCCCAGAGGTAATCACAGCTGCTATGCTCAAGCAAGTGGCTTGAAAGTTACAACACAAGGCCGTGACCTGCCATTTTAGGATTAGACCTGCATGAGTTCAATGGACCTTTCTGTGGCTCAGATGGTAATACCTGGAAGGAAGCCAAAGAAGGTTTACAGTTTAAAGATATCAGTTAAAGTCCTAAATTCAACAATTTAGTGGGCAAAGTCTACAGCTTAACTGATTCAGGCCCATGAACGGTTGATTAAAAATAGGCTGTTCTAAATGTCACAACGAGATGCCACAAAAGTTGGTTGCAGAGGTATTATGAAGATCTTGTTTGGCCTTGTGCCAATGCCTGATTGTTAGGCCCAAATTGCTAAAAAAGTTGAGGAAAAAAAATTATGGCATATCTACTTATGCTGATCTAACAGTCTTTAAAATGCACCGGGTTAGTCAAGTTGAAATTCAAAGCCCGCTTCTAAATCAGGAGTTTTCAGACTGTTTTGTGGGAGACAAAAATGGCTGTCAATTGGCCTATAATAAATTGGGGAAAAATTATTTGTGGGTGACCAAAAATTCAGTACTATTTTTATCTGCAAGATTTTGCAATTTGTCAATAGATAGGTAATATTTGCATTAATTAAAAAATCAGGAATCTCTGTAAGATTTCCAATTACGGTTTCCCATGTCCTTCACTCTTGGTAATGCTGACTGGACTTCTTAGAATTTAGTTCAGCAACAATTGGAAGTGTATTATATGCTATTTCCAATGGTAATTTATGGGTTTCCAAAGGCTTCCAAAACCCTTGTGTGTTAGTATACGCATAAAATCAAACAGAGGGATGCGGATCAGTGTGGTCTTTTTATTTATTTAAATACATTTCATTTCATTTTGGAATGAAGATCCCTTGTATGCTTACCTGAGTTTAGTGTTATATAACTTTAATGGATGCATCTTAAAAGTGTTGATATTTCTGTTTAATTTCAGTGGCAGCTTCTGCGCACAGTACAAACTAAGAATGGAAAAAGGTACAGAAAAGGTGCTGCTGCATGAAGCATAGCAATAATATTTCTCCTGAGAATTTTGATTGCTCTTACCTTAAAAAAGTATTGTCAAGAGATAATCACAAACACTCTTAATGTTTAGTCGATTTTAATGAAACAAGATATGTTTCATGTTTGTTTTAATTTTTGCTTAACTACCTTTTAGCAAAAGAGACAAAGGATTATTTACAAATATGAAAAATAATGTTCTTTTTAAATTACAAATACCATCTAATTAACCCAAATCAAACCAAAATTGGATGACTACCATTCAGATAATTGAACGCTTTAAAAAAAAAAACCCTAGTTTATGAAAGAAGTAATGAACAAAAATCATTTTACTCTTCAATGATTTTTCTTTTTCTTTTTTCTTTTGGTATTTCTTCTGTGTAAAATTGTCTAGCCAAACTGCTGTATGAATGAAAAGTAATACCTCAAGTGGTATACATCACCAACAGATGACAGTACTGATGTAGTAGAAACGTTGACATACTTGATGGAAAGTTACCGTAAGAGAATAAACTGCATTGCTATTGTTCATGATATGTAAGCCTGCAGTGAGTACCAGTAAATAACATGCCTTGGTTGGATTTTTGAATGCTGAAGGATTCTGCCAGTGAAATTCTTCACTGAATGCAGGTTGTTTATGCTGATGATTGTGCTGACATGAATACTGTGCATTATTGGGATAAGTAAGTAAGTAACTAAATACATACATACATACATACATACATACATACATACATACATACATACCAGTGGTGGGTTGCCCCTGGTTCGCACCAGTTCTATAGAACTGGTAGTAAAACCTGCAGGAGGCTCCGCCCACCAACCCCGATGTCATCGAAATGCTTCTGCACCTGCGACCCCGCTGTGAACCAGTAGTAAAGGTAAATAGAACCCACCCCTGATACATAGATACATACATACATACATATATACATACATACATACATACATACATACATACATACATACATACATAAAGTGAACCAGGACTAAGAATCTGAGCAGAGAATCAGATTGGTGTAATGGTTAAGGAACCAGTCTTAAGAAACCAGGAGAATGTGACTTCTAGTCCTGCCTTAGGCACAAAGCCAGCTAGATGTCATTTGGCCATTTCTGTCTCTCAACCTTAGTAAGTAGGCAATGGCAAACACTTCTAAATTCTTACCAAGAGGAACTAATCCAGGCAGTCACCAGGGAATCAAGACTGTCTTGAAGGGGAGGAGGAGGAGGAGGAGGAGGAGGGGGAGGGGGAGGAATTAGTTCTAGTTAACTTTTAGTTGGAAGGCAACTGGTGACTACAAAGATCCTAGATATGACTGCAAAGTTGTCTTAATACCCAGAAAAAAGGTACTATCAAACCAATTGTGTAACCTTGAAAAGGAATTGTATTCATAAAGGTACAGGGAGTCATGTTTCACTCAAAATAATTTCATATGCATAGCCATTGGGAACCACTGTTATTTGTTTCCAAATCATACATAGAAAAAGAGGCTAAGTGTTTGGAGAAAATGTGTTTATTAAACAAAATAACAATTGTCTCTGAATAATAATAGATAATAATTGTATGTAATTAACACAATGGTTCTTTTAACGAGCAGCAGATGGCTGGAGAAGTTCAAAGCAAAGGGTGTTTGAGTGTTTGCACATATTTCCAGTGTGAGGTTCAAGAGCTAATAACCACAAGCAGGCATTTGTTTGATAATGGGGACAGAGGGCCCCAAATAAAACATCCCCCTTCAATTAAATCATCATTGACTACCATCCCCAACTAAATACACAGTTTTGCCATGTAGTTTTCTTGTAGCTATTGGTTTGTTGTTTTAAATGTGAAGCCCCTGGATTTAAAGATGTTTCAGAATTATTTCTGGGATTCTTAAACTCTTTCCATCCAATAACCCTTCGCATTTTCCTTACAATTCAGTGGTTGAGAGTGCCACTACTCTATGGCAAAAGGTTTAAAAATTATCTGCTTTTGAAATCAACTTCATAATCTTAATATTCAATAGTTGTTTAGATCTGTCCTACTATCGCAGCACCATTGAGAGTGTCCTGACATAAGGCATTCTTGCATGGTATGGGAGCAGCTTTGTAGCGGACAAAAAACCTCTACAGAGAATCATTAAAACTGCCCAGAATATCATCAGACTCCAGCTACCAGACCTGGATGACATCTTCGAATCTCGCTGTTTGAGAAAGTTGCATAACATTCTCAGAGACTCTTCCCATCCTGCTTACAATCTTTTTGGACTTTTGCTTTCTGGCAGAAGATACAGAACAATTAAAACTCGGATCACACATTTTCTGAATAGTTTTTATCCCAGAGCTATAATTGCACTCAACAATGAACTAAAGGGCCACCATCAGTGAGCTGTTGGACAGTATTACTTGGTCTGTTGTGTGGATGTTTGGGTGGTTTAGGGGTGGGGAATTTGTGGTGGGTGGGAGTGTGCTTGGGGATTGTTATGTGTGTTGGACCTGGTCTTTGAGTGTTAAGTGAATCTCATTGTATGGTTATACTGTGTATACACGTACAATGACAATAAAGTTATTTATTTATTTAGATTTATCTAAGTGACAATTTTGTGGTTTTGTCTGCTGGAGACCCTCAGTAGGGAATGGATGGCCCAAAAAAAAAAAAATCCCAATCCAAACCAGACAAAAAGAAAATCCTAGGAAAAAAAAGAAAAGAAATGAGAAAGACTGAAATACCATTTATAACTCTCTCACCCTGATCACAAACATCAGGCATAATAACTTAATTTAAAAAAAAAATATTGATAAAATGAAGATAGTGCTGGATAAGTTTTTTCTTCATCAGATATAGCTCAGGGTTCATTGGTCAGGCTTTAACTACATGTGTACAACAAGGAGAAAAAGATGGGAACATGACTTAACAACCAAGTTGAGAAGACCAGTAACACAATCCCTGACTTTGGTTCAAACTGTCTCAATAAATACAACTGGAAGAACTTCTCCTAGTGGTAATACCATTGCCTGAGATCATGGCAAGCTACTGTTTATATGGATTAGTCTGGCTTTATCCAACAGGATAACCTCAGACTTTCCAGTCAATATTGTTCTATTGAAGCTTTCATGCTGCTTTGAAACTAGGAACCATTTGGGGACAACAAACTGGATAAAGCTGGAATAGTTAAACCTTGGTTACGGAAATAGCTGTCTGGTTCAATGAAAGGCAGTGTTTTCTGTTCAGGTTTAAGTATTCATTGGCTTTTTTATGCCAGCCATCAAAATCATATATAGGGAGGAAAAAAGCAAGAATCATAAATAGTAGAATTTGTAACTTTGATCAAAATGGATATATTTGAACCAAATACACTAAGGAATAAATTTCATTGAACTGATTGATGATTTCCCTTCCAAAACTTTGAAGGTTTTTGTTTACAAGCATTGGAACTTGGCAATTTAAAATTGCCAATAAAAGAGAATTTAACACTTACATTTAAAATTATATTCCCTATGTTTGCTTCTATCCCAGCATGCTATAGTGGCTATTTCAATTCTCAATTCTTGTCCTTCATGTCTGATTTTTTAAAATATATCATGGTTAAGCTCTGCTTTGCAAATGCTGCAGAAATGTTTTTTGGGGAAAATCATAAAAAGTTATTGCCAGATGAAAAGTGGCCTTGGGTTGCTATAGGAACTATCCTTGTAGAATTAGTAAACTGCCCACAGAGTTGTATCAATGAGTCTTGGTAGTTAAGGTTTCAAATTATAATAGGTTTAGAAAAAGAGTTCTTGCTGTCTGGGGCTCAGTTCTGAAGTCCTAACAAATACATTCATTCCCATTTCACTTCAGTCCAATTATGTATCGAAGCACTTTGGATTCCATAAACCTCTTTTAGATTCATTGCATAAATTATCTCTTTGGACGTCTAATGAATATGAGAATGGTTTGACACCATTTTTGTCCCTGAATAAATTTCATTCCTTCCATCACAATTTTAAAATTTGAAATATACAAATACTATAAATCATAGATTTTGGAAGCAGAATTCAAAAACTCTCCATGTCAGCACTTCAACCTGCATTTACTCTAGTGCTGACATAAGAAGGAGAAGAGGGGGCAGCTGGCAAGAGGACACTTGACATTTCACCTACTTATTTTCCTTGAAGATAATATCCCCTAGGAGATGAGAGGGATGGGGGATATTCCTGGGAGCTTAAGTAGTAGATATGGGAGAGTGATTTGGAAGAAGGCCAATGAGACACAGATATATGGGGAACGGAAAGGGAGGGTTTGGGGTCAGGAAGTCAGAGTTGGCTACGCCACGATCGGGGGCAGATTGTCATGCTTAATAAAATGAAAGATTTCTTCAAAGACTATCTGTTTGGAAATGCAATTTATTTTATTTGAGACAATATCGAAACCTGACACTCCAATTCTTTCTTCCTTCCTTCCTTCCTTCCTTCCTTCCTTCCTTCCTTCCTTCCTTCCTTCCTTCCTTCCTTCCAGAAGTATTTTACCTTTGAACTATATCTTCCTTCTTGCATTCTGTCTTTTCAATGACAACCAATAAAGTTCAGTTGTTTAGAAAAAAAGGAGGATAATCTTTTTTGATGAATTTCGTATGAAGAGAGAAAAGCAAACACCTCAAGTACTAAACAAAATATATGGCTTGGGAAGATGTCAGAGGATTAGATGCATCTTTTAAAACAATTGAAATAAGGTATCTAAAGAAAAACAGTCCAAAAGGAAATATCCATGTCAAGAATTTGGCGCAAGACTTCTGACTTTTATTTGACATATATACAAGGAATCCTGAATTGTTCCTTTTAAAATGGTCTAAATGAAATTGACTTTGGTACTCATTGTTTCTACTAAATTACCATGTTAAAAAGCTGTACTTTTTACCTCAGATCACTGAGATGCCCGCAGGTATTTGAAGTGACACTATTATGATAGTGAAACCTTCACTTTAATTCTTGTCAGTTTTAATCAAATGTTCTGTTGGAATTCAAACAGGTATCAACAGGTTAAAATGGATTGAGAAAAGATGGCAGGTAAAGACATTTATGAACCTTTAGCAGATTAAATTCATATGATTTCCACTATCCCACATTTAGTAGTTAAGTTAGAGTTAAAGGAAAAGACTATGATATACAGAGCAGGCCTTGTGAAGTGAATACTAAATATCACAGGACAGTATCGCTGACTAAATTCTTCTCTTATGTAGATTGATATGGTGAAAGGCAGGATTTCCAATTGGTTGGGTTAACTTTGTGATATATTAATAATTTTGTCACTTGGATAGTCATTTGTCTGGAATAGTATAGGTTCTCCTGCTTGAGCAGGAGGTTGAACTAGAAGACCTCCAAGTTCCTTCCTTCCTGTTACCCTGTGTTTTGTAAAATCATTAATAGAAGATGTTCAGAAAAAATACTCTACTTTGGGAAATTTAATAGGCTCCACCCTCCCCACCCCTTGATTTTGTTTGGTTTAAGATGACATTCTCAACCTTGTCCAGATATGTGGACTTTAACTCCAAGAATTCTCCAGCTGGCATGGAGTTGAAATCCGCACATCTTAAAGTAGCCAAGTTTGAGAAACACTGGTTTAAGATGTAGCAAGGAGAAAGTCTGACAGATTTTGAGATTCCATTATTATTTCATTACTAAACAGTTTTCTTAAACTTTATTCTCTTAGGAATGATTCTCACTTTTAAAAATTATGCAAGATCCCAAAATAATTTTTGTTTGTATGGATTGTATTTATTGATACTTACTGTGTTCATAATTAAAATCAACCCATTTGTTGCCACTACTGCTTCTCATGATTGTTGGATGGAATTTTAATATTGTATTCTTTTTCAATATAGGAGAGCAAATTATTTTGATTTTGCAGACTCCTGACAGGATCCTGGAGCTGCATATGAAGATTCAATAGAAGAATTATAGAAAACTCTGAGATCCAAAGCTGAAACAAGGTGAGCTCAGTATTTGTGAGAATTATCCAATAGATATGAAGTGGAATGCTCTTGCTGTGATCACCAGTACCACAAGGACTTGCTGAGGAACCAAAAGATGAGGTGGGAAAAGGCACTTCACAGAATATGAAGAATTTGTTAAGGCATTGAGGAAAGAATAAGGAAAGGAGATTTTTTACAGTCTCTCTACACCCTTAAGGGTAGCGTGGTGGCTAATCAGTTAAAAATAGCAATAGCACTTAGACATATATATATACCTTTACAGCCCTCTCTAAGTGGTTTACAGAGCTGGGCTTGTCATCTGGAAAGGCAATAGCCCAGGTTCAAGACCTGAGTGCCATGTGACAGGATGAATTCCTGTGCTTGCCCCAGCTCCTGCCAACCTACTGTAGTAGTTCAAAAGCATGCAAATGTGAGTAGATAAATAGGTGCCACTTCAGTGGGAAGGTAACATGCTCTGGGACATCATACGACTGTGGAAATGTCTTAAGACAGTGCTAGCTCAATGAAACAGAGATGAGTATCGCCCCCTAAAAATCCACAAGGGCTTCTTTTACTACATCCTTATTCCCCACCCCAACTCCTACCTTCATCTTGTTTCCTCAGATCCTCCGATGCTAGCTGTGGATAATTTATGCAAAAAGGAGCAATAAAAATAACTCCGTCTTTGACAGAAAACTGAAAAGGTGAACTTCAGTTTATGATTCTACTGCAGGCCTCAGGAAACCTAGGCGCTTCTAACAGGTGCAGCACTTTGTTAGCCACAAAGTGCTGCACCTGTGGAACTTCAGGCCATGTAGCAAGCAAGTGCTTGAAACTCTACAAAGCCTCACCTTTGGAAAAAATAATAGGCTATCCTGTTGGGCAAAAGTACCTCAAAGATTAAGAGCTCAAGCAGATGGCTAAAAGAAAATGTGTATTATTCTTACTTTTCATACACCCTCAGAGTTTGAAATGTAACTCTCATTTCTTTTAGATTTGGGCAGATGAAACAACAATGTAATAGTTTGAACTGCCCACACACATTCCAGTATTACAGAAACTGATGCTTGTGGAAACAATTGATAGACAAGTACATTTGACTGGTCCTATTTGAAAATGTACAACATTTTTGCGACTGACAATAAATGAACATAAGGAATTTTTGCTCAGTGACACAGCTTCCATATATTGTGTATTAATTGACCCATGAGTTGTTGTTGTGTGGCTCTTGTAGTGTGGCTCTCTTTGGTTCTTGTAGCCCATTGTGTTCAATCATACAAAGTTGACTTGCTTTGTGTTTTATTGATCAAGCAATATCATTGAGCAGGAGCCAAGAAATGAATCTTCTTTGTTGAAGGACCTGGACTCTGGAACAAAAATAATATTCCCTCAGAGATTCATACTGCCCACCTTCTAGTCAGTCCTAAAAACTTCACTTTTCATAGTCCTTAAACTAGGTGGGCCTTTTAGGTGGAGTGATGTGAATGGGCATTTTGTTATTTGCTTTTATTTTATTTGTATTTATTTGCATTCATTTTTTATTTGTTCTCATAGGATTCCTATGTTCTTTTATTTTGTTTTTTAATTGTGTGAAGCCATTCAGAGTGGTTATGGAGTGAAGTGGCCTAAACATTTTATAAAGAAATAAAAATACATTATACCTATTATCTATCTCCTGCCTTTCATTCAGGAATGTATGTTATCACCTATAGTACTCTTATCTTCCTAATTTCCCCTCACAACAAGAACATCTTGTGCAGGGGTGAAATCCAGTAGATTCTGACAGGTTCTGGAGAACCAGTAATGGAAATTTTGAGTAGTTTGGAGAACCAGCAAATACCACCTCTGGCAGGCCCCAGAGTGCAGTGGGAATGGAGATTTTGCAGTATCCTTCCCCTTCAATGCCCACCAAGCCACGCCCACAGAACCGGTAATAAAAAAAAATTGGATTTCACCACTGACCTTGTGGTAGGTTGGGCAAAAAAAGGATGACTGGCCCCAAATCACCCAATGGACTTTAGTGGCTAAAAGTAGATTAGTATGTGTATCTCCCTGTTCTTGGTTTAACACTTAAACCACCATATCACACTGACATTTATTATCTGTATAATGGATATATTATATGCTATATGCTAAAATACATGATTGAAGAACCAGAGTGCTGAACAACAATTTATAAGATCCTCAGATAGCATTGTCAGGGATGAATCAACTTTTAGCATCCATTACTGTTGACTAAAGCCTCTGGGTTTCAACAAAAACTAAAAACACATGACTAGGGAATTATCTCTTGTATCCAAGCTATTTTTCCCAGAATTAATTTTTGAATTGTAGTCTCCTGCAATTTGCCTTTAGACTGTATAATTAGGTTGTTTCCCCCTCTGGATCTGAAGAGATATTCAAGAGTGACTCTTTTAACTGGTAGGAAAACTAGACTGAAATCATTGCTTCCTTTAAACAATTCTGGCAACTGTAGTTTTATGAGGGTCCTAATAATCCTTTGTGAAATCAGTCACAGAACTCTAGTTTTCTCATTAACAGTTACACAAATTTGAAACTCGTTTCAACGCGCGATGGAGACATCTTGCTAAATTAGTGGCTTGGTGTTCCTCATTTAATTTAAAAAAAAACCTTTGTCTATTATCATTTTCTCGATTTCAAACATTCAGGCTGTGAGTGTCATTGATTATGTAGCACCAACCAAGGCAACAAAGCCTGAGGCAACCCTGAAGTTTTACAGAAATATCTCGGGGGGGGGGGGACATGATTTAAAAGAGTAGGAAGATAAAACCTTTCATTGAAAACTGAGCTTATTCAGTGACCATGAAATATTGACCACATTCAGACAGCAGAAGCTGGACCTAGTAGAATGGCAAAGATGAAACTTTGATTACGGAATTGTGTACCGGGGTGAAATCCAGCAGGTTCTAACAGATTCTGGAAAACTGGTAGTGGAAATTTTGAGTAGTTTGGAGAACCGGCAAATACCACCTCTGGCTAGCCCCAGAGTCAGATGGGAATGGATATTTTGCAATATCCTTCCTCCAGGAGTGGGGAAGGAATGGGTATTTTGCAGTATCCTTCCTCTGGAGTGGGGTGGGAATGGAGATTTTGCACTATCCTTCCCCTGCCACGCCCACCAAGCCATACCCACAGAACCGGTAGTAAAAAAAATTGGATTTCACCACTGCTGTGTACGCTGTAGAATGTTACTGCAATTTTTACCTTTACTGTCTGTGCTTGTAATGCAGATGCAAAGATGTTTTAGTTGAAACCCACTTGGGCATAATATCACTGGGGATGCTGTGAGTAGAAGCACAAAGCACCTGGAAAGGATCAGGTTGCCAACTCTCTGACTCATTCAAGATGAATCTGGTTTTCCACATTGTTTGGATTCCTTTTGTACTGTCGCAGCTATACACACAGAGTTAATGTCTCGCTATACTTAAAGTTCCAGCAATTAATGTATAAGAATAATCACCAGATTGTGTTGGTGGGAACTTAGAAGCCTGAGAGCAAACTGAAGGAAGGGAAAGCCAAGGCCATCCTACCTCTTAACACTCTGAAAATTCGAAAAGTTTGTGTAAGTCAGATGGATTCTGCTGGCCTTTGGGGCGTCAATTAAAAAGAGAAAAATGATTTAAGTTATAAAGGATCAGAGTTTTTTTTTTTTTTTTTTTTTTTCAGGGAAATGTCGTCCTTACGTCTGCTGTAAAACAGCTTTAGAAATATTTGGAATAATTCCTTTCTAGTTACTGCTTTTTGCATGTTACAACATGGCAGTGATTTTTCAAGCACTAATCACTTCACATATTTATAATTGTGTTGTGACAGTTAACAGTTCAAGTGTCAAAAATTAAACACAAATATTTAAATGGACGGGTGGTATACTGACCATAAAAAACCATCTATAATTCAAAAGTGTGTATGTGTGTGTGTATAATTATTATTAAAAATAATCCTTCTCCAGCTATATATTAATTCCTAATATCATTCCACTAAAATCAAACAGTAAAAAAGTTTTGCTTTGAATCTCAACCAACATCCAAAAACTCTCTGTTATTTATTTCATTTAATCAATTTATACATTTAAATGTGATATAACAATTGTTTCAGGTGTAGTCCAAGACTAGACTGGATCTGCATAACAATCCTGTCCCAGCCAATAAGACTAACAAACAACCAATATTTTAATCATAACTGGATTCAGCTTCTTCTTACTCGATATCCAGTATTTGATATGTTTAAAAGTAAACATTATGAACATTTGAATGATGTCAGATGCTCAAGCATTGCCCCAAGTGATGATTTTAACCATGTTTATTGAATGTAACAACGTTGGATTAATCCAACATTTTAAATCAATAACAATACTTCACAAATCACAGTGACAGAGTTTATACAACATTCTAAGTCAAAACCAAAGTCATGTTTAATTAAGATGAATGCTGCAGGATTGCATAGGAAGGATACCACTTTCTAATACGTGCTGGCAAAATAGCATGCAGAATAACTCAAGACTAGTTATTGCGAATGCCCTGAAGTCTAATTGTTGCATCACAATTCCAATGCCACACAATAATTAGCACCTCAAAGTTCACACAGAGGGAATTAATGGAAATCTGTTAATGCAAATTGCATAATCAATTAGGTACAATTAGTTGTATTGATCTCGAGGCAGAGATTGTTCACCAAGCCAGGAGTACTGAATGAGGTCCACATCAAGGCTAATTAGAAAGAGTCTAAACAAACAAAGCAAAACAAACAAAACTAAAAATAACCGAAGCATATGTTTATAATCAGGTGAGTCCGAAGCTGTGTGTTGATTTTTTTTAACTTCCCCCCAAGTGGAAAATGTAGGAAGAAAAAAAAAGTACTATTGTAGTAAAAATCCATATTCAGTTTTGCATTTTTCAGTAGGACCTGAACAAAAAGAATATATCAGTCTGTTTGGTGTTGTGTATCCAGTGACACATACAACATCCTGCTTTATTTATTTAAACATATCTATCTATTTGTTTCTTTGTTTTAATCAAATTTACATGGCTGCTTATCTCACAAGAAGTGATTCTGCTGGGCACTACAAGTAATGGTATGCCAAGCAATGGTATAGAGATAACAGCAAACAAACTGATAAATTAATGTTGAAATGTAAGTAATTTTTTTATGCAAGATTCATCATGATCATCACAAGCTGGTTCCAATTTACAACTCCATTTGTATCATATAAAGAATCCACAGAATACTTATTAGAGAAAACAGAAGAGCCAAAGAAACAGGCTCCCTTATTTCTTTGACATTATATCAAGGTTTAAAAACATTGCAGGACCAAGGGATATATTCTATTCTTAAACATCATATGCCATTGCAAATTAAACTGAAAATTAAAATAACATGGTTAAAAATTCGAATGATAGAAAATTCTTTAATATTTTTTTTTGAAGTTTTGTGAGAAAACATTAAAACCCTGTGGATGATCTCATTGTTTTTCAACCATTGGCACTGGAGAAGAAGGTGTGCACTAGTATCTGAATGATTGCTCTACTGCATGTTAGTCATTATCATATTGTGGTGGAATCTCCAACTAAAATAGGAAGAGGTGTGAAGAGGAAACAGAGCTTAGAGTCCTTGCAGAGCAGGAAGCCATGCATATTGTACCTTCCATAGAACCCTTGAAGTCTTATCTGACCATAAATGAAGGCGAACATACAACTCCCAGGATAATGTTGCAGGATCCAATTTGGATTGGTCACCAGGACCTGAAGTTTTGTCTTTTGAGCTTTTGGATTCATGGTGGAGCCCATCTTCAAGAAACTTCTCTCTAGTAGAGTGTCTGACCATTATCTGATCATTAGATAATGGTATGCAGTCAGTCTAGTGAGTTTCTTGTAAATAGGCATGCAACAATAAAAAAAAAAAGTAACTTTGATCAACTCATGGTGACATTCAGGTTGCTTGTGTCTGATCTTTGCATTCTCTTCATTTGCTATAAAGTTCTCCATAGAGCAGAAAAGTGAGAGACTACTGACTCTTCTTTCTTCTCCCCCTTCTTGTCTCCCTCCTTTTCTGTTTAGGACTTTGATCTACAGAGCCACTGATAGATCATCCATGAAAGAACATTTCTAGAGGCTAGCTGTACTATCTGTTATAGAAAAATACTAAGTCTTGGAGCATCTTAAATATTAACCACTATGCTATGACATAACTTTATAGACCATGAAGTCTTAGAAACATGATGTGTAATCTAGGTATAGATGTACCAATAATTCAGGATTATGAAATGGGCTTTATTCCATGGCATCATACTCTTAATATTTTCTATTTTTAAGTTCCTACTAGATCCTTTATACTTAAGATAAAATGGTACATTGAAAACTGTTTATCACAAGGTCCTCCATCATGTTGCATAATTTTGCATGTGGAACATATTTATAATAATGGTTATGGTATTAAAAATAAACTATACATATTGGTATAGCATTTTTTTAAACTTCTAGCTTTTATAAATTCCTTCACCATCGAGCTATTCCCCATCCAACTCAGTGTTTAATATTTCAACAACTTAGTCCTAAGGGAGAATCTCAGAAAGCAGCAACTAGAACATCTTTGATCTTCAACTGCAGTCTGGATAATATATTAGGTTTTGCCCCCTGGATTTCTTCCAAAATAAATATACTGGGAAAGGAGCAGGGACAGTAGTTTTGGGAAACTCTTGTCTGAGAAAAATGTTCAGCTTTGGAGTATTGTTTGATGCCTTGCCAGCTGAAAGATTTGTGGCTAGCTCATCCATAGGCATTGAACAGTCTTTGGGGAAGACAAGGAGCAGCAATGAAGAACATATTTTTCCTTTGTCAAAATAGTAGAGAGTAAAATGTCTCTGACATCAGATCCATTTCATATTCTTCAGTATTTATTTTCTTTCAGGTGTTTCTCAACTAGGTCAAGAATGTTCGCATTGCAAGGCAAAAGATAAAATCACCAAGACAGTTTTAGGTTGCTCTTAGTGTTAGTGTGTCCAAATCATGGAATTCATATTAGATTCCACACAAGTAAGACTTTGTGTATAATATTGTGCCTATGTCTGAATGCCAGAGTTTAAAGCTGGGCGGTGATTATTGGAAAGGATTCAGAGAAAGGGAATTAAGTTGATCACAGGAATATTTGGTGAAGAAAGGCTGAAGGACCTGCGTGTGTTTAGATCAAAGAAGGGGGTGGGGATGAGATAGAATGTGATTGCATGTTTCAAAAATTGGAAGGGTTTTCAAAGATTCTATTGTAGAATTAAGTGAAGCTTCATAATCAGATTTTATAAAGGGTGTCAGTGGAACAAAAGATCTGGAGAAAATGAATGGGCTCTTCCTTTCTGAAGAAGTTCTGAAGAAAAGATGTTCATTCAATCGTCATTTTTGAGGGCTTGTAACTTTAGATTTTATTCACTGAGCAATGATTAGGTGATCTCTACTTCTTCAACTGCATGATTCTATGCTATTAGACAGGGAAATGCTCTCCTAACTCTATACAGGAGACAGACAACTATTTTTCAAAAGAGGGTTACACATCCGTTAAAAAAACAAATAAATAAAATCTGCCTTAAAGGGCTAGTAAATGTGGCTGTATGAGTTGTGGATCTCACTGAGTAAATTTTTTAAAAATCTTTTGGAAGCTTACTTTAAAAAAATGTATTATGCCAGTTGGAGATATGACACAAATATTTTGCATATTTGTCTCTTTTTTTTTTAAAGGCAGAAAGTTATATTGTCAGATTGCCTTGGTTTGCTGCCAATTTTAATATCAGGATCTTAGACAGGTGTCAAAGTCTGCAAAATTGGGCTGGGATGAATGCAAATTATAGGTTACCCATTCTTGCTAGGCAGGGAAAGGCTGTATGATGAAATGGTGATGGTGTTAGAATAGATTCTACCGTCAACTGTGGAATCTCACTGGGGGACTTTGGATCAGTCACTCATTCTCAGCTCTACCTACCTCTCACAGTTTGGTGAGGATAAAATGAAGGCAGATCCCCATATACTGTATATTGCCTTATGGAGGAAAGATGAAAGAGAATTCTAGCAGCCAAACTAGTAATAAAACTTAGATTTAAATAAACTAGAATTTATTCAGTTTTTTTTTTTTTGTATGAGAATAGTGTTGGCAGCTGCTTTCAATTCTAAGTTTTCACAACTTCAGAAACAGGTATTATAAGGAAATGAGTCACAAATGCTTAGAATCTATCAGTCTGTCTGTTTATCTGTCTGCCTATCTTTCTTTCTGTCAATCATAAATGTATGTCTCTGTCTGTCTATCATCTGTCTATCATCTATCAATATCTCTATCTTTCTGTCTATTTATCAATCATGTCTGTTTATATCTTTCTATGTATGTATGTATGTATGTATGTATGTATGTATGTATGTATGTATCTGTCTATCTATCTATCTCATATCATCTATCATGTCTTTCTGTCAATCATATCTATCTGTCTCTGTCTATCATCTTTCTATCAATCACCTATCTGTCTATCAATTCTCCATCTCTACATTTCTCTGTGTCTATTTATCAATCATGTCTGTCTCTCTGTTTATCTCTATCTATCTATCTATTTATCTATCTATCTATCTATCTATCTATCCTTATCTATCCTTATCTATCCTTATTCTATCTATCATCTTTACATATAGTTTATCCAACATCCTTGACTTGTTAAACTGACCAGGTTATCCAGCTGCGGTGAAACCAGCCAGTGTTTTGTAATGAATGCTCTGAGGGCTTTTAAAAGACTTTGCAAAACTGTTTTTACCACTTACACTGCACAGACAAATTATATCTTGTATTTACATCAATTTACTTTGTTAAAATAGATCATTTAGTTTTTTTAACAATGCCATCTGTTTCTTGCCTAGCGTCACTTTTTTACAGACTCACAGGGCTGCTAGACCCCTTCCGCACCACAAATCACTATGCAGAAGGGGATTGAGATGTAAAAAAACCACAATGAAATCAGGGAACTAAAGATCAGGTTCCACATACTCATCCTTTTGGATTGCTAGCAACAAACAGTTCATCTGCAAAAACACAATGAAGTCCTTTGGAACGCAGTTCCTTCCCAGATAAAAATGAAAAAGTTCCTTGAGTTGAGCTGATCTCCAGTCCTAGAAACTATTGGCTACATTCCTGTAGAGCAGGGGCATCCAACCTTGGCAACTTTAAGACTTATGGACTTCAATTCCCAGAATTCCCCAGCCAGCATTGGGTCTTTTAAGATGACAAGTCTTAAAGTTGCCAAAGTTGGACATTCCTGCTGTAGTGTACTTTCACAGCAACACTATTGAAAATGTCTCTAGTCTAAAAGACTCCCTCTTTTTGTCTTTCTTTGAGATTTAATTGAAACCAGGATAGTTGCAGAACCCTAGGGAAGTAAATGTACAGAAAAAGACAGGACATTCACACAAAGCCTAATGCTACCTAATACTGTAACTAAATCATTTAATAATAGCCAAGGTATGAGTAAGAACCTTGCATTCTATTAATTAGAATGACATAGAAACTGTCTTCATGGTTAAAGGGGGGAAAAAGCAATTGCTTTTTTTATCAAACTGAATGAGGATTCATTAAAAATGCTGAATAAAATTTCCACACAGTCGAATTAGGCTGATCGGTTCAAGAAATCCATATGGCACAGAGTAAATTTTCTATGTGCCAAAGTCAGCAGTGGGATTCAACCGGTGTAACAACTAGTTCGCTTCACACGTGCTTCACGTGCACATTCTGTTTCAAAACACCATTAACAGTTAACTTCTACTAGTCCCAGTGAGTGAAACAGCTGAGGCGCGGCAATCCTTTCTGCCGTGCCTATCAGCTGGGCTACAAACAAATGAAATATAGGTAGGTATAGCACAGGGGCAGGCAGGTGAGCCCAGCTGCTGTTCGGAGTGAACCAGTTTGCTCTTAGCTGATTGTCGGAGCAACCGGCTCGCTCGAACCGGGCAGAATAGGCTGAATCCCACTCCTGGCCAAAGTGTAACTTAGGCCTCAAAGAATCTATATTTATTACCAGTTAATATGTTAATAACCAGTTAATAACACTATGAGGAGGAAAATGTGAGAAAGTCTTTATTATAAAGATTTCTTTCATATGGTGATAGGAACTGGAATTAGTCTTAAAATGTGCTCCATGATAAAGAATTGAAATGTTGCCACTAATGTCATATTGGAAATGGTTAACAGCTCCCAAAAGATACTGATTGATAAACAGCTTCTTATACATTGATTTATGCAAGAATAAAAGTAGTACATTGACTTTCAAGACCCATCTTCTTTTCATGACATTATGCCTTTCACTTCTTGCATAAGCAGCCATAAGTACATGAGGACAATTAATCTAAGTGTTCTGACCCAGCTTCCAAACATGACAAACCCTCTGTAGTTAAACAAATGTTTCCTTTATTAGGAGCAACAACAGCCCTGGCAAAAAGTTTCTCTCTCATACACACATACACCAGGCTAACAAGTCTGTCTGGCAGGGAGATTAATAGTTGTCTGCCACACCTATTAATCTATGCCCCCTGCCTTTTATCCCCAGAGCTAGGGTGGGGCTTCACTAGCAGTAGTGGCTCTTCTGTCCCAAGGATCGCCCCATAGATTTCCACTGCTCTCCTCTCCTCTGCCTTCTGTGCATCCATGTGTCAGGCACTGGACCCAGCTTTTCCTCCTCTTTCTCATCAACCACCTCCAGACCTGGGGGCTGTTGACTCTCCATCTGAGAGCTGATGTGGCCCAGGCTCTGCCTCTGTCTCTATCTCTGACAGCTCCATTCGCTCTTCCCCCTCAGAGCTCTCAGATTGTCTTGATACTGGCCATGACTCCCACACTGCCTCCTCATCTGATTTGGCTGCCGGAGGGGCCGGCGGCTAACAGGCCACAATGCTAACTTTTAAGGAAGAATGTATCTGTGTTTGTGTGTCTGTGTGTATTGCTAATTTGGTGAGAATAATATTTCTGTTGCTTTTGATCTGTCTTTTAAAATGAATGCTAAAGCTTTTCTGCCATTGTTGTCATTATCCAGTAACACTAGCTATAGTGTTTTATTAAACCAGAAAACTCTACTTAAGCTTCGCCTATATAAACATTGCTCAAATAAAATTTTCAGGAAAAAAAAATAATACCATATGGTGCAATCAGGTGATCATTGGTTTCCACTTGAGTTTGCATTCTGATACTATGGGATCCATATCATGTGGAAGACAACACATACACAAGAATACTTGCAAATGCTCTTTTTTTGTATAGTTATTATAAGTTAATGCACAGATGTGTGTGTACAAGTTGATACCTTTGGATTGACAATGGAGAGAGGAAGGTTTTATACAGTATGTTATCATGTGAAATGTTTCAGATTTTATCCCAAAAGAAATATTTGCTACTAGGATTTCTCCCAGAATTGCAAGGAAATCTTAATGAGCAGCCTTATACTCACAGAAAAAGAGATAGCTTGAAAGGGGTGTATAGAATAGAATAGAATAGAGTAGAGTAGAGTAGAGTAGAGTAGAGTAGAGTAGAGTAGAGTAGAGTAGAATAGAATAGAATAGAATAGAATAGAATAGAATAGAATAGAATAGAATAGAATAGAATTCTTTATTGGCCAAGTGTGATTGGACGCATAAGGAATTTGTCTTGGTGCATACGCTCTTGGAGTACATAAATGAAAAGATACATTCGTCAAGAATCATAAGGTACAACACTTAATGATAGTCATAGGGAAACGGTCAATATAAATCTCAAGGATACCAGCAACAAGGTTACAGTCATACAGTCATAAGTGGGAGGACATGGGTGACAGGAACAATGAGAAGATTAATAGTAATGCAGACTTAGTAAATAGTTTGACAGTGTTGAGGGAATTATTTGTTTAGCAGAAATATGGCGTTCGGGATAGGTGCCACATCCTCATCCCAACTTGCTTTGAAGCAACATTTCCAGATTATTTCTGAAGCTCAAAACTGCCTCTTTGTATACTGTCCCAATGGGGGTATTGATATGCCTCTACTTGCCTGTAAAAAATAGTACCTCATTTCCTATTGCTCTTGTGGTGGATTAATTTATTTGATTATATTTGTGTCTTCCTCTTTAAATATACAACCAAAGTGTGAAAATGCCACAACTATGCTAAAAAAGAAAGAGCTCTATAAAAAGAAGATCAACAAGAGCTAACAAGCTAACAAGCTTTAAAAAAATAATGTTCTGGCTGCACAACAGCATCAGAATGAATGAATGCCCTTTGGGAAAGATCATTACAAAGTTAAGGCATTGCTAATGAAAATGTCCCCTTTGCAGAAGTTGGTTGCAGAACTCTGGCTTGCTGCACCTTTCTGGAGAATTTCAAAGACTCCTTTGATGAGAATTTCAAAATATAGACAGAGAAAGGTAGAGATAATTATCTTTCACAGTTTGCAAGTGGCACATATAATCATAAGATGAGGTAGCAAAAGAAACCTTGTGGTCCAAAAGTCTTGAGTTTCTGCAAAGATCAATTTTGGAGTAAACCTTTGAATCGGAACAAGCAAGCAGGCATCTTAGGGTAAAAGAGAAAAAAACAGTTGGCAAGTTTTTATTCTGTTTAGTCATTGATGTTTTTAGTTACATACATCTGTATCCGGGTTCATTTATTTTTGCATTGAAAATCAATATGAATTGTCACATATGTTTTCCTAACATATACCTATTTTCTGCAGCTTTGCTCTTTACACATTTTTATACCTGTTCCATTAAGTATCTTGCAAAATTTGGAAAAGTGCAGGTTCTGATTTGAATGTAAATTTAGCTTATATAAATTGGATATGCTACTTTTATCTGGGCAAGCAGGCATGATGGCATTTTTGAACTTCAAGTTTATAGAGCTACTGCACTCATTCTGTCAGCCTTATAGGAGAGGCAGGAACTATTAAAGATAGGTGATACCATCCTCTATATGAGAGGAATTTCTATAAAATCTGGTTTCTTTGGGAATTTATATTAAAAATTAAGTAAGTTAGATGTTACGTGAAAAAGATCCCTACATTATGAAAACTATAGAAATTAATACTGCCCTGATGGATGTGGATATCAAAACTGAGATAATTTACACTGATTCATACATTCCTGTTCAAAACTTTCATCCCACTAAAATTCTGCTCAATTTGAAGCATATGCTTATATTCTATGTGGGATTATATATATATTTTTCTCTGGGGAAAAAGTATGTGTCAAGTTATGAGCATAGTTTAAAGAAATTAGTTCTGCTTAGATAACTTATTTATTATTATTTTTATTATTATTATTATTTTAACAAAAATGTATGACTATGGTTTTAGGCACTGTACACTGAATTTATAAGATATTTTCTCAGTGCAAGAAAAATCTTATTTCTGCCCTTTTCTATTATGTTTATGACAGATAAGAAGTACAATAGCCAAACTGAAATAATATTTCAAGAGTGGTGTATATTCACTAAAATGGGATTGGGAAGATGTCTTTTATTTGTTGAACATAAGGTTTACGTTGTATTTTTTTTTGTCTCAGCATCTTGATCTGTCTTTCTTTATGAATAATGTTCTTACAGTCAAAGACTCCATATTTCTTCCAGTGTGTGGTAGTATTTCATAGTTCCCTTCAACTATATTCAATACAAAAGAATGCAGTCACTTAGGGATAACACTGAACCATAAAATCTCAAATATTATGAAGACAATTGAACTCAAATATTACAATAGTAAGCATGTTAGTATAATACTATTGAGTTAAAGCTCTTTTTATTTTATTTTTTTCTCCCATTGTAAGCCATCCAGAGTCACTATGTGATATGTGCAATGGGCAGTTATGTAAATTATACAGATAAATGTGAGCTAAGAAAGGTGGACATGAAAGAGAAAATATGCCTTCTTTTTTAAACTTAGAATTAAAGTGCTCCTGTAGTTCAAATTGGCTACATTCCAACAAAAGTTGACATAAGTTGAGTGTTTTATATTCCATCAGAACACAACTTGAAATGTTTCAAGGGTTCCATTTGGAGGAAGCAATGAGAATACAGCTATACTCTGCCCCACTGAAATATCTATTGTTAATTTCTTAAATAAAAACTCTGGGTTGTTTAACCAGCAGGTAATCTCCTTAACATACCCTTCAATTATAGTATCATGCATACTATCCTTATTGCAATCAGCGATTCATACATAATAATAAATAGAAGCATATGCAAGCAAATAAACATATGGTAATCAGGGATACCATATTAGATGACATGTTTTAACACTTGCCATGAAAAATTTGCCCACAATATTTGGCCTCGTAAAGTAAAAAAAAACTTTGTATTTCAAAGATCTGTCTATCTATTGATGTTGTGGCAAGATAAGTAAAACCAATGAGTTCCTTAGATGTCTACAAAAAAATGAAGTACAATGTTACATAAGCAATGGTTTTGATCTCTCCTGAACCATATGGACAAGTTTGTTCAGTTAAGGGAATTTTTGAGTATATACACAGCAAGAAAGTGAATGACGAGTTGTTATCCCATGTCTGAAAGAAGGTTCAGAAAGAAATCACTGGGTCCCCATGGGATCAAGGTTCTGCTGATGTATGGGTTCCCACTGACATTGAATCAATATTCTAAATCTTTCATCCTCTGGAGGAGTACATGTCTAGCCTTATGATAATCCAAAATAAATAGGTGCTCAGATGAAAGACCACAAGAAACTAGTTCAGATTCTATGAGATCATTCCAACTTCTCTTTCAGGATAAGGAGCAAGGACAGCCCCACCCTCTCTTTACTTTGGTATGAACTGTGACAGGTAGGCCATGTGACATAGCTACTGTATGTTGGAACAAGATGGAAATACTGCTTTAGAAGTTGAACAGGTAAATATTCTACAAGTTGCCTCTTCTGTGGGTCAACATTGAGAGACCAAGATGGCCTGATGACTCTGGTCATTTACTCTGTCTCAGCCCAACTGACCTATACTCTTCATGAAGGAATATAACCTGTTGATTTGTACAAAGCAAAAATGGGATAGCAAATTAATAATATTATGACATCTTTGTATGTCCTTTACACATAGTTTCCGATTCATGATTAGCAAGTTGTGAGAAATAGCCCCTAATGATCCCTCCTCCATTTTCTCCACAATAACAGTCCCATGAGGTTCACATGTACTATATACCCACAACAGAATCATGGATTGGCATGGCTATTCCATTCAACGTGGCTGATGAATATTACGCATATCGCCATGTATTTGCTGTTTACAGTTTATGATATGAGAACAAAGTTATACATTTGTTTCAGGAAAAGACAACTAGCTATTTGCAGTTTGTGGGCTAAAATTCCCTTTCCCGATATTTGTTTTCCATAGAAGCTTTAAAGGTGCACAACATTCCATTGTTAAACAGTTTCTCTATACGATGAGAATCAGCCTGTTTTTAATCATCCATCATTGCTTTGTCAAAACATTCTGAGGTTATGCCAAGTATGTGTAAAATCAGAGCACTGTGAAATGAAAAGCCTATGTGTGAAAGAATGCCATATTTATTTATTTAAATGTCCATGGTGTGTACTTGTGTGTGCTGCCTATGGGTTTCTCAGAAAAGTTAATTTTGTCACTGTTGGATGCAATATGTTGGACTAAAAGTAGCCTTAAGATGATCCAGCAAGGATATTTTTATATTCTAAAAGCAGAGTGCTGCCATAGTTTTACATTATTAAGCTGTATAGCTCTTTGTAGAGAGAGTTATATAGATGTGAATTTTGGATAATCACTAGAGTCAATCAGGATATCATAACCAGGAACAGTGTTGGAAGTGCAGAATCATATTCAGACATAATGAATGGCTTAAGAATTTAAGAGGCCACAGAGTCTGTTAATACATTTGAGACAATCCATACTGCTCTCTGGAGTGAAGTTGGGGTGCCCTCACAATGTGTGATTAGAGCTCTATCAGTTGAAAGCCTCTAATAACATTGTTTTTTTGATTAGGAAATCTGTTCAGGAATATAGGATGGTATTCTTGTAATGGTGTTTTCTGCTTAGGAAATGGATGTATGAGGAACCCCGGATGGAGGCTAACTTTAAGAGTTTGTCTCATCCTCTACACATTTATTTATTTATTTTATTTATTTATTTTTATTTATTTATTTATATTGTCAAGCATGTATTTTATGACAGATACAAGTGTAAACATAATTATAAATACATGAAAAGGATATGAATAAAAGAAAACATTAGGACAGGGACGGTAGGCACGCTGGTGCGCTTATGCACGCTCCTTACAGACCTCTTAGGAATGGGGTGAAGTCTACAATAGACAGTCTAAGGTTAAAGTTTTGGGGATTTGGGGAAGAAACCACAGAGTCAGGTAGTGCATTCAAGGCATTGACCACTCTGTTGCTAAAGTTGTATTTTCTGCAGTCTAGCTTGGATCGGTTTACCATGAGTTTGTATCTATTGTGTGCTTTTGTATTGTTTTGGTTGAAGCTGAAGTATTCATTGGCTGGTAGGACATTGTAGCAGATAATTTTATGTAGAGAACCATAGTTTCTTTGATGGTTGCTATAAACAAGCAACTGTAAGTATGTCCCACACCTATCTCTTGAGAAAGTTCTGAACCAGTGTTGTCTTCCAGGGCGGGCTACACAATCAAGTTAAGTGAGAAATATTATTTTTCTCTCTCCTTGGCTGGAGAGTCTGTCTGTGTAATCAAAAAGTTACAGGGATCATTGTAATGACATGATGCCACTTGGACTTTTTTGACCCTGTCTCACAGAGATTCATACGTTCTGGCTGTTTCTCATTACCATTACCATGAGTTCTTGTGTTGTAGAACAGATCTACATAGGATAACCAACCTCTTTTGACTAGCCAGTTTGATGTAGTGGTAAAGGTGTTGGCATAGTAACCCAAGATACTGAGTTCTGGTCCTGCTTTAGGCATGAAAACCAGCTGGGTGACTATGGACTATGAACCAATCATTCTCTCTCAACCCAACTCACCTGAAAGGATTGTTGCTGTTGTGAAAATAGGAGGAGGAAGGAGTATTAGGTATGTTTGCCACATTGAGTTACTAATAAGTAACATATATACTTATATGTTACTTATAAAGAAGTAAAGGCAGAGAAAAAATAAATAAATTTGTCTGCAGCCTTGAGTGTAATCCAGGGCAATACCTCAGCAGTACTATGCAGAAGATTATTGTAATGGTGAAGAGGTTTAGGCACTGTTCCCCATTTTTCTTTATGCTTTTCTTTATAGGACCTGGATATCTTCGAGACCACCTGCTGCCACCAATGGCCTCCCACTGACCTGTGCACTCCCACAGAGAGGGCCTCTTCAGGGTGCCATCGGCCAAACAATGTAGACTGGTGGCCCCCAGGGAGGGCCTTCTCTGTGGGGGCACCCGCCCTCTGGAATCAACTGCCCCCAGAGATATGAAGAATTCAAGACCTTGGTGCCTTCTGCCCTGCCCTGAAGACCTTTCTTTTTCAGCAAGCCGGGCTGGCTTAACACTTTTTAAAATGTTTTTAATAGCTTTGTTATTGTTCTTTTAATTTTGGGGCCAAACATATATATATCTTTTTAAATTGGTTTTAATGTGTGTATTTATGTTTTTACTTTGGCTGTACACCGCCCTGACTCCTTCGGGAGAAGAGCGGTATATAAATTTGAAAAATAAATAAAATAAATAAATAAATAAAATGGCTCTTCTTCTATTTTCTTGTACATAGCATGACTTGGCAAGATTGCAGCATGCAAGTCTCTTAGCTGCCTTTTCCCTTTTCTTCTGCCCACAGCTGTTTCTCATAGTTCACCATCTTCTCATCTTCTAATTTAACTTAATTCAAGAGTATTATCTCTTTCTTTTAACTCCAAGCCAACCACCTTAGAGAGTCGGATACACATTTGGAATACTGTATACAATTCTTGTCAACATATTTTGGGGGGGGGAAACATATACATTAGAGATGGAAGAGGTAAAAAGAAAGCAACCAAAATGATCAGAGGGCTGAAACACATTCCTTCAAGAAAAGATGAGAAGGATTTGGACTCATTATCCTGGAGAAAGGTGACTGACTGATAATATGAGGTGAATAAAATGGCTCATGGCATGGAGAAATTAGAAAAGATTTCCCCCTTCTCTCAAAATACTATCAGCAATGAAACTGGAAGGAGATTTAGAACAGACCAACTAAATCACTTTTTTCAAATTCATTACCACAAGAAATTATGGTTGCCACCAACTTTGATGGCTTTGAATGGGGAGTAGAGTTATTCAGGGGATCAATCAAACCCAAATGTCTAGCTTTGAAAGAGTTTCTATAGAAGAATGAAATCAGGCAGGTTACTTTCTCTTGGCCTTAAATTATCTGTGCATCTACAAGTTTTGCAAAGTGAACTGAATCCCAGTTCTGCTCTTTGAAACAACATACAGGTGAGAGCCATACAGCAGGGTTTTTTTTGGAAAAATCTTCAATGCAAGATGAGATGGCAGCTTTGTGGTGCATCGTACCATAACTCTCTTACATCTTGAAGGCAAGAAATTGCCAATGTATCAGTGGTGAAATGTAAAATTTATTACTATCGGTTCTGTGGGCGTGGCTTGGTGGGGGGGTAATGTGACTGGGTGGGCATGGCCAACTTTTTTTTTTTTACTTTTAAAAGCAGTTTTTCTACAACCGCTTTTAAAAGGAAAAAAAAAGCCTTTGATGATCACGCGGCTCAGCTGGGCATGGGGGGGGGTAGGGATTTTTGCTACCAGTTCTCCGAACCATCCGCCGCCATCGCCACCAGATCGGGTGATCCAGTCTGAACCGGGAGCATTTCACCCCTGCAATGTATGTGTAGATTAGTGGAGAAGATAAAATGGAGAGAAAGAAAGAAGAGGAAGGAAACAGATTAAAAATAAATCTCTCTGTGTAGAGTAGGGGAGGGCAGCTTCCACAAATCTATATCTGAAACTACCTTTCTGAGATATGCTGAAGCCCAGCAGTATTACTATTTGGCACAATTAATCTCAATGGGCATACAGGTAGTCCTTGATTTACAGCCATTCATTTACTGACCATTTGAAGTTACAACATTAAAAAAAGCGATTTATGACTATTTTTCACACTTACGACAGTTGCAGCATTCCCATGGTCATGTGATCAAAATTTGGTTGCTTGGCAACTGGTACATATTTATGATTGTTGCAGTGTACCAGGGTATGTGATCATTTTTTACAACCTTCTGGCAAGCAAAGTCAACGGGGAAGCCAGATTCACTTAACAATCATATTACTAACTTAACAATTACAGCAATTCATGTAACAACTGACCACCATGAGCCTTGGTGGTGCAGCAGACTAAAATGCTGTTAAGTAGCACCAGCTGCCTGCAATTATTGCAAGTTCAAATCACTCCAGGCTCAAGGTTGACTCAGCCTTCCATCCTTTCGAGGTAGGTAAAATGAGGACCTGGATTGTGAGGGCAATAAGCTGACTTTGTATAACAAAGAACACTGCTTGTGGGGGGGGGGGTGAAAGCCCTACTAAGCAGGTATATACAAAAGTATGAAGGCTATTGCTTAATGCATTGTAAGCCGCCCTGAGTCTCCGGAGAAGGGTGGCATATAAATCGAACCAATAAAGAAAGAAAGAAAGAAAGATTATAAAATGGGGCTAAACTTACTTAACAAATGTCTCACTTAGCAACAGAAGTTTTGGGCTCAATTATGGTCCTAAGTCAAGGAGTACCTGTATATCCCACCAATGCCTAATTCTGAGAAAATTCTACCAAAAAAACTTGGAGACTTTTGCCCCAGTCCAGAATATGAAGCTGTGGCTCTTCTCAATATGTATTATCCAATAAGTGCCATGTTTTTCTTCCAGCACATTAAATAACACCGTTTAACTACACCAGGGAAGAATTATATTTGTTTGTTCAGGAAATAACTATATTTTCCCAGCAGCAACAATGCTTGCTTGCTAGAAATGCAAACAGAAGCACTTGAGAAGAAATGTGGATTGCATTCAGTAAGTGAACAACATTCAGAACATTTGGAAAGGCACTTCAGCCAAGGCGGTTTCTATTTAATCTTAGCAAGATATTTACAACTATTTTTTTTTCCATTTATAAAATGAAATCCAATTTATCTTTCTATTAGCTGAATAAATAATCATTCATTTCTTTACAACTAAGATCTAGGCTTGGTGAAGGCTGCAGAATTGTTCTGAACATAAGGGATCAATTTTCTGATTATTCCCTCCCATTATTCTAACTCTAGAACAACAATACATTATGTGAAACTGCCACACAAATCATGTCAGTTTTGTTCTCATAACATTGGAATTCACACTGTGATAAGTTACTCGAATCAACTCATTCTCATAAACACTAAAATATTTTCCAAGACTATTTTGAGGGGGACAAGAGCTCATAACTTTTTCTTTGCGAAGACCGCAATTATTGTTTTTCTTCACACAAAGAATTTATGTCTGACATAGGCAACAGGGGAAAGGAATGGCTGGGGCAGCACAACAAACAAGCCCAGCATTCTGTTGTGTTACCTGGTTTTTGAGTGACTTCTGGCAGCCCACCTTCCTGGCTATTATTGTTCATTCTTTTCGGCTGCAGGTATGAGCATGCCAAAATCTTTTAGCTTCCTGAAAGTTTTCTTCTGGAACAATTTCTCTCTTTGGTTTTCAGGGTGTTTCAGTCCATTTTTGCTTTGCAAGTTTTGAGCTGATTTTATTGTTGCAAAGTAGCAAAGTGACAGTTGGCTTCCCCCCCCCCCCCTCCAGTTAAACATCAATCAATTGCTCTTCAGTTTCTTTGACTGTCCGAGCTGCTGGATGTGAAGGAAAACCACCATTACCACCACAACATGATTTCTTCTCTTGCTCTGCTCCCTTGAGGTTTTAGTGAGTCATGGGAAGCCAAAGAGATTGTTGACTGCTGAGAGATGGCTGTTCAGAAAAAATTGGACACTTGCATAAGAACTTTGTCCCATGTGCAAGAATGTCCCATTTTCCCCTCCCTCTCTCTCTCTTGAAAGAAAAACCAAACATAAATTATTTTACTTGATTGGAAAATGCAAAAGGAAAACTTAGCAAAGCAATTGATATTACTAGCCAAATGTTTCTGTGCTCCCACACTCTTTCTTGACTTGGCAGTCGTCCTGCAGTGTCTTTTTATTAAATGGTTCCTCAAACTTCTCATTTCTGAAGCCCCTCATCAGTTTTACTCACTTAGCAGAAGCCAAGGGCTAAACGGAAGGTTGATGTTAGTGAGCAGCATATGTGACCATGTACGGGCATTCCAGGGTTCATGCAGTTCCAGTTTGGCTAAGCATGATGGGAATTGAAGTACAGAATATCAAGTTAGGGAAAGTTATATGAGAACACTGCACTAGGCTCAAAATGCATTAATCTCTCACGTATGGAAGCAGCTGGCAAAAAAAGAAGAAGAAGGGCTGGTAAATTTATAAGACAGATTCATAGTCTCATTGTTTTAGGATGACAAACGGGGGACTTAGCTGTGAACACAGGGAGTTAATATGCTTCCAATGATACACTTTGATCACCAAGACATCCCCTTTAGCTAAAGAAATCTTTTTAATAAAACAAAGGGTCATTAGAATTAAGAGCACGGAAGCAGGCAAATGATAACGGAGTTGTAGATCCAAGCCCAACATGATGCCAGATTGAACACTTGGCTCTTTTTTGGAATTAAAAATTTAGGCCCACTCAGGGGTCCTTTCTCAATTTATACTCCGTCATCCTACCATGACTGAGTGACAACTTCTGGTTGCTACCCTTTCAAACATTTACTCTAGAGAAGTTGTCCTTTTGGAGATTCCTAATGGGAAGACTCTGAAATTAAGAGTTGCTTTGATCTAAATAAACTTCTAATGGAAAAGAGCTGGGACAGCAGCCCAGCTGCAGCCCTTCTGCTTATGAAGAAATGGGCAGATGGAAAGAATGATCACATTATTGCATTTTTATTTATTGATTTCACCCTCACCAAGTCACAGGATGATGTTTCTACTGAACCAGTCCAAACAGCCAATGTTTTCATTAGTGTACAGCATGCTTGCTAGAGGTTGCTGCCAGAAGTAAAGCATTACCCCTCTTGCATAATGTGGGCCCTTTAACTGAATTGTGTCTGGCAATGACCCACCATTTTTATTAACTGTAATGCATGTGCCATAGTGTTACTTTCTGATATGCAGAATGTAGACATGGTAAATGCTTCAGTGGTTAGAACCACTGAGCACAATCCGTGATGCCAACCACCAATAGCAAATCAGCCATCAGCTAAAGTTGGCCAGGTAGAAATGATCCATTCCAAATGTTCATATTTTAGGTATGTTTATCAAGTATTACATACTGTATGTCTTAAGATGTGGTGGACTTTGTTTTCAAGAAGGCTTGCACTGGATCTCAGTTTAAATTTATGCCTGAATGCTGTTCTAGATTGGTGAATTTCTCTTTATAAAAAAAAAAAGGTCTTGGAACAAAGGATTAGATTTCCCCTTTGCATGTTTGTTCATTTGTTTGTAACATTTATACAGCTGTCCATCTTTCAGCCAACTCTGGATGGCTCCCAATCAAAGATGAAAAGACATATAAACAGGGGTAGGCTTCAAAAATTTTAGCAAAAGGTTCTCTGCTTGGTTGCTAGGTGGGCGTGGTCATGGTGGGCGTGGCCTAGTTGGCCTCTTGCACCAAGACAGGGGGGTCATTTTTGCAACTGTACTTTCTGGTTTTTCTTTGAAGATGTTTCACTTCTCATTCAAGAAGCTTCTTCAGCTGTGACTGGATGGTGGTGAATGGAAGGATTTACACACATCAGGACTAGATTCAGCAGTCCATCTGCATTTAAAAGACACTGGCCACTCTTTTGAAGACATATTTTCGACAGAGAGGACCACTAGTTTGAAAGAGGGGTTAAAGAGGCCATCTATGTCAAAATTGAACAGCCCTCTCTCAACAGAGGGTGAGGGATATGACATCAGCTACCTCCAATCTACAACACAGTCCTTTCAGCAGTTTCAAGGAGGCTCCACACCCATTTGCACTACTCAGGTGACCCTGAGAACACAGATAAATGTCCAGGTGGCCTTAACAACTCTCTAAAAGAATGCAAATGTCCAGCTGTCTGCAAAGAGTGTAAATCCTTCCATTCCCCGCCATCCAGTCACAGCTGAAGAAATTTCTTGGATGATGTTGTGGTCCACCAGCAGCCTGTGGAGCTGGCAGCAGAGTTGGACAGTGAGGAGCCTGGGGAGGAACATGGACCAGTCCTGGAGTCTGGGGAAGGCTCGGACAAGGGCTCTGCATCGGAGCCAGAGAAAGGGCCATCTGGGAGGTACGTGCTGCCTCCGGAGACTCCAGAGTTGGACCTCAGTGAGGCAGAGGAATAGGAGGAGCCTGTTCCCAGTACACGCATGTGCAGAGCTGCCAGAAGGCAAGAACAGTTAAAACAAAAAGGATGACTTGGGAGTAGGGCTTGGAGATGATTGGCACCTCCCATAAGACTTAAAAGAGGAGCAAAGACACCATGGCCTTTGCAGGAAGCAATGTTGTTAATACTGTGCAGTTTAAAATCTGAAGCTCTGTTTGATTCTGGACTCCATGTGGCTTTGCCAATTAGGTCTTTGGCAGCATGTCAAGGGAGCTAAAGGTAGGTGATTATCAGCCTTATCCCAAAGGACTTTTTACAACTATTTGGGACTCATCTGTGAATGAACAGAATTCACAACTGTTAAAATAAAACAGGTTTTTGGGACTACTTGTGTGTTTACTGACTCAGGAAGCCTAGGTCAGAACAGATGAGAAGTGAAAAGTCTTCAAAGAAAAACTAGAAAGTCCAGTTGCCTCTTGAAAAAAAAAAAGCACTTTTGGGATAACCAGCTAAAAATACAAAACAGTAAAAGCAGCAAAATCCTGGTGCCAATCCTTGCTAACGTGCCATCATCTAATCTCCCAGTGCTTGGTGGAAAAGACTTACAGAAGGCTAAAAGGGTAGGGGTTTGGGATGAAACTTACTATTCACTGAGTCACATACACTTGTTCTGCCCCAGCTCCGGATTCCTGAGGATATTGACACACACCAAAGGTCCTTATCAAATTTATTAAGTAACAAGAATAAACCAAAGTCCGGCAAAGGTTGACAACCAGCCCAGAAAACAAGATAAGGCTAAGGGAGTGGCCAATTATCTTCAAGCCTTACTCTCGAGGAGACCTCCTCCTCCTGAGTAGCCATTCTTGCCTTTTGGCAGCCCTGTGTGCTCGAGCATTGAGGAGAGGCTCCTCCACTTCACTCTCTCCACTTGAAGGAGCGTCTGGAGGTTCTGAAGGCCCTGGCTGAGTCTTTGCCTCTGGCATCACATCCTTTTCAGCCTCCTCGCTGTCTGGCGCGAGCACTGGCTGTGCAGGCTGCTGGCGCAACCCCACCCCAGCCTCCTTGTCGTCGGGATCAGCCACAATCCGCACAGGCCGCTGGCGGGCCACAACAACACTGAATCTTAAAGAAATAATAAGTGGAAGTATAGTCGTTACAATAAACATTTTAACATTGAGCATTTTCCCCCTTAAACAGTCTAGTAACTGGCATAGGATGAATGGAAACCGATGCTATTAGAGAATGGTGTTCCTCCAGATGGATTCATAACTGGATGTTTTAAAGCTAAAGGGTGCTTCTGGATGTAGCCTTTGAAAACTCATCCAAATGTTCTTTTTTTTTTAAACCACCAAATTGTCTTTATTGCCAACAAACAGTTTATTAAATTATGTAATTTTATTGAAAGGAGGAAAACATTAAATACATGGGGAACCGTCAAATGAATTAGGCTGTTTTGCAGCAGAATTCCTAGTCCAGCTTTTGTCAAGGTTCTCCCTTCACACGGTTTCTCCTAGATCAGAGGGAAAAAAACGAGCTCTTTCTCCTTGACTTTTTTCCACATACATGAACAATATATCTGACTGATATTTTTTAATGAAAACATATTGGTGGGATACAATTTACTCGCATTCAGGTCATAAACCTCCTCTCCCAATAACAGACATCCATTAATGATTATTATTTCTACCAGAATAAAAAGAAATTAATATTTTAAATGACCATTTAACCATTCCACCCTACTGTTATGAATCTCTTTGAAATGAAATTGGCAAATGAATTCTTAATGACCATATTTATATGGAAATAACAGGGACTGGTGCTTCATTTCTTTTAATTATCTGAAATGGCAACTTATCTCTAAAGGGGCAAATTCTCCTTTCCCCCCTTCCTAGTTATGAGATCTGTTAGTACAGAAAATGACTGAAATATCCTAAACCATGAGAATGTTATTCCCTCCTTTAATCATAAATTTGCACAAAAGACTATAATGGAAAATACAGGGCCCTGCCAATAATCTAGTAAAAAAAAAAAAGAAGAAGAAGAAATGTTGCTTATCTGTAGACAGGGTGATTAAAATATATGTATCCTTACCCAAGAGGTCTGTTTAAAAAGCCAAACTGAAGAGCCAAAATTTCACATCAGGATAACTTGTGGAATGGCAGAGAAATGTACTTTAAAGACAACAAACATGACTCACTCTAGCAATTATTAGTAATTGCTAGTTTAATTAACTATTTTGGCTGAAGAAGATAATTTTGGGGTGGTTTTTTTTTTTTTGTGATGCCAGCTTTTCCTCTTTTTTTTTTTTTTAAGTAGCTTTAGTCACTGGAGAAAGAAAGGAGTTATACCATGAAGAACTTATTTTCACAGATTTCAAAATGCCATCTGTTAGTATAAAAATTTTTAGCAATCAGAAAAGAAAAAATGGATGTAGAAAGGAAGATATAGAAATCAGGAGTTTTATTTATTTATTTATTTATTGGTTCGATTGGTTTTGTTCATATCATAAAAAAAGAAAAGAACTGGACATGATCCCTCACTGTCCACAATATGGATGTGATATGAATAAAATATAAATGGCCCATTTTAGGAAAACAGCATTTGCTGTTTATTTTGGTAATTACTTTGATGTATCAAGGAAATTCTGTCCTCTGACATTTTCAGATGGGACAAGCAAAGTATACAATCAAGGTTTAATTATGAAGTAGACATCCTCAGGAGGGTTTCTATTGAAATCAGTTTTAATTCTGAATTCTGAAATGCAGAAGAGAGAGAATCTTTCTGGTATTCTCAGTTTAAAAATATACAATAAAAAGGGCATGAAATGTGAGAGGATTGTTTACTGAATAATAATCAATCCAGGGCAAAGACGTTGAAGTGTATGCTTATTTATTTATTTTTTCTGCAATGTTGGTTCTCTGAATGGGACTTAATGGGGAATGTCAGTTCTGGAAGACTGAAATCAAGGACAGTAACTAGTTCAGGTTCAATTGTCCTAGGAACTGCATGGAGTTAAGAAGAAAATTGTTTTTCTACACTTCAATCTCCTTGTAACAACACTGTAAAGCCATCAGAAACAAATATTATTCTAGCTCCACTATACACTGGCTGCAACATGGAAAGCTTTCTCATTAATTAGTAAACTGCTGCTACAGCTCAAACACCCCAGTTGTTCAGTTTGCAATATCAGTGACAAAATAACTGTCAGTTTGACTGGATTAAAAGCTTAAAGAGAGGGTCCAGAGAAGATTCCAGAAGTATAGAAAGGTAAGGGTCAAATTATAACAAGTATGGGAATATGATTCCAGACTTGAACATTGGGTGCTATCTAACAAAATGAAATTCAATGGTGAAAAAAGTAAGGCTTTACATTTAGACAAGAAAAACAAAATGCACTGGTACAGTATATACAGTACCTCGCTCAATAGTAGTAACTGTGAGAGGGATCTTGGAGTTCTAGTAAACAATCATCAGTGTGCTGCAGCTGCCAAAAAAACCAACGCCATTCTTGGCTGCATAAACAGAGGGAAAGAATCAAGATCACATGAAATATTAATACCACTTTATAATGCCTTGATAAGGCCACACTTGGAACTTCATCCAGTTTTGGTCGCCATGATGTAAAAAAGATGTGGAGACTCTAGAAAGAGTGCAGAGAAGAGCAACAAAGATGATTAGGAGACTGAAGGCTAAATCGTATAAAGAACGGCTGCTGGAATTGGGTATGTCTTGTTTGATGAAAAGGAGTAGGGGTGACATGTTAGCAGTGTTCCAATATCTCAGGGGCTGCCACAAAGAAGAGGGAGTCAAGCTATTCTTCAAAGCACCTCAGGCAGTGGTGGGATTCAAATAATTTAACATAATTTGCCCTAATGATTTCTTCCAACAACCAATTCACCAAACTGCTCAGAAAGTTAACAACCAGTTCTCCCGAAGTGGTGCAAACTGGCTAAATCCCACCACTGACCTCAGGGCAGGACAAGAAGCAATGGGAAACTAATCAAGAAGAGAAACAACCTATAACTAAGGAGAAATTTTCTGACAGAATAATTAATCAGTGGAATAACTTGCCTCCAGAAGTTGTAAATGCTCCAACACTGGAAGTTTTTAAGAAGAGATTGGATAATCTTTTGTCTGAAATGGTATAGGGTTTCCTGCCTGAGCAGGAGGTTGAACAATTAAAACCTCCAAGGTCCCTTCCAACTATTCTATTCTATTCTATTCTATTCTATTCTATTCTATTCTATTCTATTCTATTCTATTCTATTCTATTCTATTCTATTCTATTCTATTCTATTCTATTCTCAAACTTCAGCCACAGAAAGTCTTGATCCAGTCTCAGATTGCACCACAGAAGGCCTGAGTATGAACAATTCCATACTATGTTTTAAATAAACACTAGCCTCTTCCAAAGATGATATTATCACCAGTCAGGAAAATTAGGTCTCCATAAAGCAGCTGAACTAGGATAAAGAAAAGACTTCTCTGCACTTGAGATGATAAGAGGTATAGAATGCTCAAGGTAGGCAGGCGACAATCCTCAGGAGAAACTATGGGATTGTCACTTGAAGAAGTATAGATAGCTATAGGGCTAAATGTCTATGGAGATTCTCAGTCATCCAGGTCATGGTTGTCCCAAAGGTGCTTTTTCAAAAGGCAACTGGAGTTTGATTTTCCTTGAAGACATTTCACTTCTTATCCAAGAAGCTTCTTCAGTTCTGCTATAGGGAGAAAACTAAATTTAGAAAATTAAAAGCAAGGAGGGAGGGAGCCATGAAGTTTTTCAGAAAGGAAGTAGGAAGATCAGAGAGTAAGCTGAAGTGACAGAGCATTTTCAAGTATATCTTTAATAGCTTGTCAAAAAAATCTTGTCTGTTGGATCATTAATTGCCACTATAACATAACGATCTGGAATCTCTAGGGAACTGCTGAGACTAAATTTCATTTATTATATTACATGAAACCTTTTCTTATTTCCTTTTTGCTTCTTTTTAAGCCATTGTTTAACAGGAAAAAAATTCTTTACTTCCCAGTTACTTGGTTAGAAAGGTGTCCCAGTTCATATTTGATTTATGATACAAAGAAAGTTATCCGCACCTAGGCTAAGACCCTGTTGTGGAGCTAATTAATTAACCTTCCTTGTTAATTTGTATGCTTTATCATCACTAGACAAACATCTTTGTAGTATCTTCATTGTAATCAGACAAAAGGATCATTTCTGGTCTCCTCCAGTGACACTGTATCTCTGAAATGTTAAGTTCTTGTTGAAACAGGAGCATAATTGCAATAACAAAGGGAACAGCATTGCCAAGTCACATTTCATCCACCAATCATTTAGTATTTGAAAGGCAAATATGCAAGTTATTAATGGTGAGTTCAGGTGTCAAAGATGAAATAAGGGATACAGAAATCCTTTCCCAAACTGGGGAAAAAATCATTTAAGTTTTTATAAAAATATGCAGATGAATGTCTGGATTAAAGCTCAGGAGAAAACTATATAATATAACTCCCCTTTATTTCTATTTAACCCTTGGTATTTCCCTTGATAAACGCCTGCTCTCAAGCCTGCTGTGAAGAAAATAAATGAGAGAGACTATTTTCAATCCTCTGAAAAGATTGTTTGTGACTTTCTTCACAAACCATATCCCAGCTTTGGATTCCCCTTCCTTTCTCTCTGGATTAGCGCAAAGTATTCAGCATATGGCTGTCAAAAAGCTACATGCAGATCCCAGAGGTTTTTTTTTTTTGTGTGTGTGTATGTCCATAGTGCTTGACGTATGACCACAATTGAGCCCAACCTTTCTGTTGCTAAGCAAGACAGTTGTTAAATGAGTTTTGCCCCATTTTACAACCTTTCTTGCTACAGTTGTTAACTGAATCAGTGCAGTTGTTAATTTAGTAACACAACTGTTGATTGAATCTGGCTTTCCCATTGACTTTGCTTGCCAGAAGCTCACAAAAGGGGATGATAAGATCCCAGGACACTGCAGCCATCATAAATATGAGCCAGTTGGCAAGCGTCCGAATTTTGATATGCGATCCTGGGGATGCTGCAACAGTAATAAGTGTGAATAATGATCATAAGTCAGTTTTTACAGTGGTGTTGTAACTTTGAATGGTCACTAAGTAAACAGTTGTAAGTTGAGGTCTACCTGTTTTGTTTATCTCAGATTTTTTTTTGTTCCTAATTTTATTTCTGATCCCCTTACTCCAGAGATCAAAAATTGGAGAGATCCCAGCCTCTCTGACTCCATACTAGCATATTACTTAAAATATTGTGAGAGGGAAAAGGAGCTGCACTTTATAGGTGCGATGCATAAAATAAAGCCGTTTTCTCCATTTTTTCCCCCAAAGGAATTAGTGAAGCAGAATGGAGGGAATGTAAATCTTGCCAGCAATAAGACACGAAGAAGATAAAACTTATCTCTTCTCTCCATTAGTATCCTTTTTGACATGTGCATGTTGGAGAGAGACATATATGAGGTGTGAATGAGTCCAGTTATGGTGGAAAGTGACAAACTAAGCTATATCTCCTTTTCACTGCAGCATCTCCATAAAGAGTACCATCTCCCCACATATGGCGTATGTGATTCTTTAATGCTGGTATCAGAGATTGGTGCACTTAATGTGCCTGGTGCTTTCTACTAGAAAAATGATGAAACCGTGCAATAACGAACTTATTAAACAAGCAAGCAGACAAATGTATAAAAACTAAATGAAAGCCCCGGGAAAAACGATACGAATGATTGTTTATTGATTTATTCTAATGTGTTTTGAAAACAGCATTCTATTCCCAAAAGTAAGTGCTATTATGACTGTTCTATTTCAGTATACTGTTCATGATAATATAGCAATAGCACTTAGACTTATATATCGCTTCATGGGGCTTTACAGCCCTGTCTAAGCGGTTTACAGAGTCAGCATATTGCTCCCAACAATCTTGATCCTCAGTGTACCGCCCTCGGAAGGATGGAAGGGAGAGGATCAAACACCAGGTTGTGGGCAGAGTTAGCCTGCAATACTGCATTCTTACCATTGCATCATCATGGCTCTTAATATACATAGTCCTTGACTTAAAATGGTTGGGGGTTTTTTTGAGTTAAGAAGGTGTTGGAACAGTTGCTTTACAGCCCACAAAACACTTCTGGCTGTCATAAAATGTTGTGCCCCCATTCCCCACATAACCACATTTCAGATACCTGGCAACCAGCTCACCTTTATGTCTGGTTGCAGAATCTTGCAGTCACACCATTACGATTTTGCAGTATCCTTCCCCTGCCATGCCCATAGAACCGGTAGTAAAAAAAAAATTGGATTTCACCACTGCCTATGTGATGTGGAGAGAGTCTCCCAAATCTTAATTATTGGAGATCCTGGGTTAATTTATTCATTAAGAATAGAAGATAACTGTCAGTCAGAATCTACATCTCATCACCTTCTTCCCTCCCACTGTGAAGTTTATTTTATACAGCTGCTTGTGGAGAAATGTATGTTGAACTGCTTCTGTCTCATCTGCTATTTTTCGTGCCTCTCTCTCTCTCTCTTTCTTCCCTATCTTTCTACTTTGTGCAAAACATGCTTCATCTTGGGCAATCTCCCAGTTCTTTCCACATTAGCTCATTTTATTCCTAGATTTGAGATCTGCCAAATCTTATGCCCAGCCCTAACTGTGCAACCACATTTATAAAGGAATTGTATGGAGTAAATCAATACTATCAAGCCATATGCTAAATCACAGAAACAGGACATTTGTAGTTAGTAATCTATGGCCTGTTCGCATCCTTTCTCTCTTGGCATAGCCTTTCTTTTTTTCATTTGTAAATATAGAACATACTATTCTTGTGATTATCTTGATGAAAATAGGGATTGTTAAAGAAAGTTGGCAGAAGCAGAAGAGCTGTTTAACAAAAGTATGGCAAAGATATGGCCTCTTCTAATGTACACAGTTATTGAAGCAATGCCCCTGATACTTGGCAGTTCTTTTTAGAAATCAGATGATATGCCATTTAGTGGATTATATTCCAATATATTTGTACAGTGTAGAGCAGGATTTTCCCATCCTTTGGCCAGTGAGAGCATTGGGAATTAGTCATGGTGTGGATAGCATGTACAAATAGTAGATGGTTGTGATCATCAAAAAACATAAGTTATCCAAAAGCTGTCCATTCCTCTTTCCCCAGATGCTGTCTATAATCTCTGTTTAATAGTTTATTATTTCATGGACAGCCAGGCAGACTTTCAAACAGTGCCCTGGGACCTCAGCCATTCACCAATGCATTTTCTAAGGATCAGCAATAAATTACAACTAGTGAGTTCGTAACCAAAAGCATCCTGTCTGTTATTAAACAACAGGTTGGCTGCACCAGCTGCCAGTTTGCCTTCAAAGGTAGATTCCTTGCAGAGATCCAGTTGTGAAGTTATTGAGGTAAGGAAGGCAGACAGAAAGTTAGGGATAACCACCAATTCTCACATAAGCCATCTATGCCATGAGTAGCTTTGAATGGAGGAACTATGGCAGACTGTGTCACTGTTTTAAGTAACACAGAAATTAAAAGAGGAAAAGAAAAGGTGATATTTGACTCCAATATGAGGGAACGCATTGTTTTGATCCACTGAGACACCTCTTAATAAGCTCTTTTTCTTTCTCTGTATTGGTCTTATTAAACCTTTTGGGGTTTTATTTTTTTGCATTGATTAATGATATGTCAGAGGTCAGAAACAATTTTTAAGAACTGCAATTAGGAGAAACCACTTGATATCTTATTCCATGACATTTGCTTTTCTTTAAGCAGCGCTTTCCCTCCCGTTTCATTTCGGATTCAACACAATTTCGAAATCTTTATCCCTCAAGAAAAACCTGAAAGTTGTGAACCAAAATATTGCTCCAGTTTTGTGAGATCTATTTTGGTGCTCTCCCCAAAACACCAAATTGAAATGTCTGCAAGATTGCTTGCGGTCATTTTATTATCCAACCAGGTAACATCATCAATATATGTAAGTGTGGACTTTCCTGCCTCTAAATATAGTAGTTTACCCATACAATATTAGTGTGAGTATGTTTCCCTGATCAGAGGATTGTTTCTGCCTGATTGCATGATTGTTGGTTGCTGAAGGGGATTTGTTCTAATCGTTTTGCTCCTTCCTAGATTATTGTTTCTTTTGAATGATGATGTTATCTACCTGGGTAGTGAAATGCCTCTTAGCAAACAGCCAATCTCAAAGAGCATCAAGAACGCCACAGTTTAACTTTAAACTTAAAATATTATCTTCTTTTGTTCCAATTTTGTTCCATCACACCTTTATAAACCTCAGTTTAGCAAATATTCACTAATAATGAACCACTTTAGTGCTATTCACTATAGCAATTTTGCAAGTAACAACAGGATGGGGGGAAGAAAATGACTGTTCCACAAGGTGATCCAACAAATTCTGCAATTGGTCATTGAGACCAATGTCATTGAGAAAGCCAAGAAAATCAATATACTAGCCCAGTGATGGCTAACCTTTTTGCCGTCGTGTGCCAAAAGTGGGGGGAGTACGGGGGGTTGTGTGCATGTGTGCCCACACTCATAATTTAATGTACCCCACCCACCACGCATACACAGGAGACCCCCCTCCCCGTGCAACCCCCGCTTTTGGCACGCGATGGCACGGTGGGCCCAGTAGGTCCGTTTTTCACCCTCCTCAGGCTCCAGAGGCTTTCTTAGAGCCTGGGGAGGGTGAAAACGGCCTCCCCCACACCCCCGGAGGCCCTCTGGGGACCAGAAATGGCCCGTTTCCTGACTTCCAGTGGCCAGAAGGCCCAAAAATCAGCTGGCCGGCACGCGCATGTGCACTGGAACTGAGCTAGGGCAACGCTCGTGTGCCCACAGATATAGCTCCACATGCCACCTATGGCACAAGTGCCATAGGTTCGCCATCATGGCATTAGCCAATTCTGTCATTTTCCTATGAAGGTCATCCATCAAGGTTTCTATGTCCTACCTGGGTCTGAAATCAGACTAAAATAGCTTTAGACAAACCACATCTCTCAGATAACATCTGGAGCCTTGTATAATTTTGAACTCACTGATCTTGAAATTAACCTATGTGTTCAAATAAATGAAAGTGTGGCTTGATTCCCTCAGCTGAAATAAACAGAGGAGCCAGTATGGATGTAAAATATTTTTGTACATCCCAAATATTCACAACCGTGTATACTCATTGGATTTGGACAAAACCTTCTTAGCAATAAAATACCTGTATAATATGTTAATAATAACATCCTGCTCTAGAGTCAAAGTGGGTCTTCTGATGGTTCCATTATATGATAACATTTCTCTGTACCATTTAGGTAGATCTACAATGCTAGATAACTGCTGGAAAAGCAAAATACTATTATGTCAAATATTAAATATAATACCACGTTTCCCTGAAAATAAGACCCTTTCATATATATATATATATATATATATATATATATATATATATATATATATATATATGTGTGTGTGTGTGTGTGTGTGTGTGTGTGTGTGTGTGTGTGTGTGTTTCTTCTAGCCAAGTTTTCCCTACGTAACCAAGGTTTTTTGTAGCTCCAGCTCAGTAGAATCACATCTACTCGGTTCTGGGCTTTTTTCCTTTCTAACAGCTAGCAAGCTCTAACTGCTAGGTGGGAGACCTAAATAGATCCATTTCTAGCTCGTTTGCTTTCATCAGTAGGCCACACCCATATCTTATGTATCCTCCCTGTAAAGGTACAGTATCAATTTTCTTACTTATATATATATATATATTGCCACCAAAAAAGGCACCTGGTCTTATTTTTGAAGAGTGGGGATGTCGTCCACTGACTCACCTCACTTGCGCACATCAACCCCAGCCTCCTTTTCACTGTCAGAAGCCTTCAGAATCTTCTTCTGTGGCCAGCAAGGCCGGCAAGGCTTTCCTGAAGGCCTCTGCAGCTGATAACAGAGCTCCAGGTAGATCTGTAGCTCTGTTATTGGCTGCAGAGGCCTTCAGGAAAGCCTGGCTGGCCTTGATGGCTGCAGAAGAAAGGGGCCAGCAAGCCAGGTGTCGAGGTATGCAAGGCCTGGCTACAACTGTTCAAAGGTAAGTAGTAGGGCAACTCCACCCCCATCCCCACCCTAGCTTAATTTTTACCTATCACCCTGGAGTGGGTGGGGTCTTAATTAGGGCTTCTCTTGGGGGATTGGATTTATATTGGGCTCATGTGTAAAACTCAAGCAAGGACTTACTTTCGGCATAGGCTGTATTTTCAGGGAAACACGGTATATGATTAAATATATTGCTCTTATTAAATGATAATTTTAATATATAGTAAAACAGGCTTTTTGTTTTCATCCTGGAAATATTTTAAAAGCTACTTAGAAATCTTCTTTTTAAGATGAAGATAACACTGACAAGGGATGTGGTAGCTCAGTGGCTAAGACACTGAGCTTGTTGATTGAAAGGTCAGCAGTTCAGTTATTTGAATCCCTAGTGCCGCATAATGGGGTGAGCTCCCATTACTTGTCCCAGTTTCTGCCAACCTAGCAGTTCAAAAGCACGTAAAAATGCAAGTAGAAAAATAGGAACCACCTTTGGTGGGAAGGTAACAGCATTCCATGTGCCTTTGGCGTTTAGTCATGCCAGCCACGTGACCATGGAGACGTCTTTGGACAGTGCTGGCTCTTTGGCTTTGAAATGGAGATGAGCACCGCCCCCTAGAGTCAGGAATGACTAGCACATATGTGTGAGGGAACCTTTAATATATTTACTGTATATTTTATATATATATGTAAAATCATTATCTTTTTTTTATAGGTTACATGTCACCATTACAAAAAGATAAGTATGCTGACATTCTACCATTGTTGGCTAAGAGATATTGAGTGTGGATGCGTATATGTATCTCTGTATGTTGAGAGAGGGAGAGGGAGAAGGAGAGGGAGGGAGAGAGAGGGAGAGGGAGAGAGAGAGAGGACAATGAGCTCAATCCTGTTTTATCTCTGTATATTAAGTTTAGTACTAGAATTGTCAACACCACCACTGTTATCATCATCATCATCATCATCATCATCATCTTATCTTTCCTTTTGATTTTCTGGGAAATACACTCCACTGAGAATAGGACTCGCACAGACAAACCTCTTGGTGATCAGCCCTTCTTTCCATATCCATAATGAACAGAATAACCTACTACCTCACTTGACTGATTAACAATTTAAATTCTCAATTTTAGAGGTTCAAATTAGTGTTAAATCTCTTTTAGAAGCGTTAATGAATTTAATTAAGCTAATTAAATTAAGATTTTTCAGCATCTTTTGCAACTTTATGTTTTAGGGACAATTAGTCCTATACAGTCCTGAAGCAGTACATTTTCTAGCAATGATTATATAAATTAAACAATTAAATATCCTGAATTTATATCTCACCTTCTTCTCATTGCCTAGTTTTTAACTTATTTTGACTAGAAAAGTGACAGAAAGTAAACACTATTGATAGATGTTAAAATATGCAACATGAAATGCTGGATAAAGGCTACAGCTATCAGGGAGGGAGGGAGGGAAGGAGGGAGGGGGAGAGGGAGAGGGAGGGAGGGAGGGAGAGAGGGAGGGAGGGAGGGAGGGAGAGAGAGAGAGAGAGAGAGAGAAAGAGAGAGAGAGAGAGAGAGAGAGAGAGAGAGAGAGAGAGAGAGAGAGAGAGAGAGATTTAATCTCCCATGAGCAGTTCATTATTTCTACTGAATCTACTGGGATCGTTCTGCATAAAATGAAGCAGCCCTTTTAATAAAATAACAAAATCCTTCCATCAGGACTTTTACAATTTAGTGTAAGAGATAGGTTTTAAGATATCTTTTAAAGTTATTAATCCATTTATTGGACTATCTTTGCATATATCTTTTGGAGAAAATATATGTGGAAAATGTTAAAACGTTTGTGAAATAGCAGCTGAAAAGATTCGGTTGCTTTACATAATAGCTTTCCAGATACTTCATTTTACTCCCTTCTCTACATTCTCTTTTATATCTTTTATCATTTATGTTGTACTGATTGGATTGTAATTTCTTCATTTGATTGTTGTGAGCTATCAAGAGTCATTGAGAATAGGGTGGCATAAAAGTTTAATAAATTATTATTATTAAACTATAATTTTAAAGATACAGTGTCACGCACACTTGGTGAGAATGAATGATGGATAGGATTAATGCGGCCACCCATCTTGCAGTGGAAACGCTGGGCTGTGTGCTAGGATTAAAATGCAAAACCACAGTATGCAAACCCCCAGTGTCCATGGATAAAACAACAACCCCATTCACAGAGAAACACATCAATAGCAGCAAGTCTCCTAACCCAAATACCTGAGGAAAAAACAGATCTTCAGCACCTTGCAAAAGGCTAACAGGGTGGGGTCATCTCAATTGCTGTGGGGATGTTGTTCTATAGGGTATGTGTGACTCTGGTGTCCAACAAGGTGACATTGTTTGATAGAAGACATCTGGAGCTAGAGCTGGTGGACTGAGCAGAGAAAAACGGGAGAAATGTAATCTTGCAAATTTATTCATACTCTGAGAGAACATAAATGGGTGAACACAACGCTAAGGTGAAGATTCTTATGGATTGTGCAAAGCTTTAAAAGGAAATTTGCTGCAATCTGCTTTCCCTTCTAAGAGTGAATTCAAACTAAGTAAACTGTATTATGGCATAACTGCTTTGTTAGACATGATAATAAGACATCTACGAATCAACCTGCTAAGAATCAACCTGCTAAACCCAAATTACCTCGTATTGTATATGGCTTGTGCGTTTTTTTCTCTCCTAATCCTTGCTTCCCATAATTAGCTCTTCTCATCTGGGCAACTCTTAGCCCCAAACAACTGACAAATGGGTAAATATATCTCATCTCTATGCAAATTAATATTTTCTCTAGCTTTTCCCTTCAGATAGGAAATCTAGGAAGCCCAGGGCTCATGTGATTTCTTATTTATCTCTTCCTCCAGACAGGAGAATTGGCTTAACCAATATAAATCATCCCTTCTGTACTGTTTTCTAAAAAAGAATTTCCACCAATTTATTTATTTATTTATTTATTTATTTATTTATTTATTTATTTATTTATTTATTTATTTATTTATTCAACTTGTATGCCACCTTTCTCCAAAGACTCAAGGTGGCTTACAATGCATTTAAAAACCATATATAAAAACATTAAAAATTAAAACATTAAAAACAATTAAAACCCATTCACACCATTCATGGCTGGATCTTGCCAGATCGCAACAGCGAGATCAACAGCCCCAGGCCTGCTGGAAAAGCCAGGTCTTCACTGCTTTTCGGAAGGCCAATAGGGTGGGGATGGTCTGGATTTCAGGAGGTAACTGGTTCCAGAGAGCTGGGGCAGCCACAGAGAAGGCCCTCCCCGCGGGCCCCCCAGCTGGCATTGTTTAGCTGACGGGGCCCGGAGGAGACCAACTCTGTGGGATCTTACCAGTCATTGGGAGCTATGCTGTAGAAGGCGGTCTCGAAGATAACCTGGCCCTGAGCCATGTAGGGCTTTAAAGGTAATAACCAACATCCATCATCCACATGTTGTTCAAAATTTGTTCTAACATAAAATCTGATCATTTTGGCTATTTGGACCCCTGGCAGTGGTTATGCATCTTGCAACTCCTATCTTCCGAATGTCTTCTCAAAGGATTGAGAGGAGATTTATGCCTGAACAGAACTGGTCTAGGGAAGTGGTTCTCGCCCTTTTCTTTACCACGAACCCCCTATGGCCACAAAAGGTCTATGGCCTTTTGTGGCCATAGACCATGGCCACGAACCACCAAGACTTAATATTTAAATTGTAACATTTCTTCAAGCCTTTACTGATCCCCTGTGATGACATCATGGCCTTCTAGGGGTCTGTGAACCACAGGTTGAGAAGCCCTGATCTTGGGTATATTCAGAATAGAATAGAATAGAATAGAATAGAATAGAATAGAATAGAATAGAATAGAATAGAATAGAATAGAATAGAATAGAATAGAATAGAATAGAATTTTTTAATTGGCCAAGTGTAATTGGACACATAAGGAATTTGTCTTGGTGCATATGCTCTCAGTGTACATAAAAGAAAAGATACGTTCATCAAGAATCATAAGGTGCAACACTTAATGATAGTCATAGGGTACAAATAAGCAATCAGGAAACAATATCAATATAAATCGTAAGGATACAAGCAACAAAATTACAGTCACACAGTCATAAGTGGAAAGAGATGGGTGATGGGATTGATGAGAAGATTAATAGTAGTGCAGACTTAGTAAATAGTTTGACAGTGTTGAGGGAATTATTTGTTTAGCAGAGTGATGGCATTCGGGAAAAAACTGTTCTTGTGTCTTGAGAATCTAGAAAAAGTTAAATTATCTGTCAAAGTTCTCTTTTTTCCTTGGCACATTTTAGAAATTACCAAGAATAGATTAGGTTGTTCAAGAAGGGTGAGAGAGCCATGGAAACAAAGCAACAGAAAGGAAAAGTTTTACAGAGGGGAAAAAAAAAACCCTGACATTCATATGTCTATAGTTCTAGTACTGCTGTCTCATTTTGCTATACAAGGGATTTTTTAAATGGCAAATAACCAAGTTAAGATGGCTGAACTTTAGAGATCATAGCCAATATAAGTAACCATCAAAGCCTTTGCCTGTGACTCCATAAACCGAATGCCCTTTGCTCGATTCAGTTTGACATGCAAAGCTGGCTGTATTTGCTATTTTGGTCTGGCAGAATTTTCATGACTTCGAGTAAAACCCCTTTGTTCTTTTACTACCGTTCTGACATCTAATTCTACAAAGAAAGCATTCTCTGTGAAAAGTCAGGAATGCTTTTCCAGAAAGATCTCATGAAACAAGAGGTTCCCTAAACCAACATGCTGCTTTGGCCATAAGGCAAATGTGACTTCTGAGGACAGCCTTAGGACATAATTGGATTGCATATTGCTCAAGGCAGATGATCACTTAACATAAATAAAATGCAGATATTGTTTGATCAGAATCAAACACCGTACATAAGAAAATGCAGCGCTGTTCACCCATTTCAAACAAATCCCTAAAACGTATCTGCTGGCATTTTTCTCCAGGCCGATTCATTTCTGGCAGACTTTTAAAACAGGAGTGAGCAGTCTTGTGGAGATAGGGAAGGGAAGGCTCACACAACAACACTGACTGGAGTGAATAAAACAATGCTACAAAGTAAGCAGCACTGCATTGTACACATGAGCAGAACTACTATTTTGTTTCTTTGGGGACTTGGAGTAGATGGGTGGGGCTGTTTCTTTTTTTTAATGTTAGGCTTATCATTTTCATATATTGCTTACCAGAATTTTGGTACAGTTGAGTAACAAAAAGCATTCATGCAAATAATAGAGACAATTAATCAATGATTTACAGAAAAGCCAAGTTGGAGTGATACCAGAGGTGATATTCAGCAGATTCTGACCAGTTCTGGAGAATTGGTAGTGGAAATTTAAAGTAGTTTGGAGAACTAGTAAATACCACCTCTGACTGGCCCTGCCCCCATCTATTCTCTGCCTCCCGAATCCCAGCTCATCGGGAGGAAATGGGGATTTTGCAGTAATCTTCCCCTGGAATGGGAAGGGAATGGAGATTTTACAGTATCCTTCCCCTGCCATGTCCACAATGCCACGCCCACAAAGCCATGCCCACAGAACCAGTAGTAAAAAAATTTGAATCCCATCACTGAGTGATACACATTTTTTTTCCTATTGAGGTAAATAATATTATGCAAAGTGCAAAAAAGAAAGGTAAAATCGTAAAAAAGTAGAAATTAAAGACATGGAATAAAAAAAGAAATAAAATGCAAAATAGCTAAACCTAGTTTACATCCCCATCGTTCATGATCCTTCTTTGTCCTTCTCTTGCAAACCATCCTTGTTTTCACCCCGTTCTTATACCATTTCATAAATTGCCTTTTGTTCTTCAAATTTCCTTTCACTCTCTTTTTGAGTTTTTTTTTTATCAAGTGCATTCAATCATACAGTACCTTTCTTCTCCTTTCCCTTTCTCTTCTTCCTCTGATCTCTCTGATCATTTTTCCATATCAAATAACTGAAAGTGAGAGGTTGGAGCAGAATTTGGAGAACCTTGAGTTTAACATACTCTCTAATGCATGAATCCACTGCATGCACTGGCTCCCGGTGGTCTTCCGGGTGCGCTTCAAGGTATTGGTTACCACCTTTAGAGCGCTCCATCGCTTAGGACCTGGGTACCTACAAGACCACCTTCTGCCACCGGTAGCCTCTCACCGGCCAGTACGGTCCCACAGAGAGGGGCTCCTCAGGGTGCCGTCGGTCAAACAGTGTCGACTGGCAGCCCCAGGGGGAGAGCTTTCTCTGTGGGGGCACCTGCCTTTTTGGAACGAGCTCCCCCCAGAGATACGGAGGATCCCAGATTTACGCACTTTCCACTGTGCCCTCAAGACTTTTTTATTCCAACAAGCTGGGCTGGCCTAACTCTTTTTAATTGCTTAATTTTAATTTGCTTTTTAAAAAAGGGATGTTTTAATTAGTATGGGCCAAATTTGTTTAATATGTTTTAAATTGTTTTTAAATTTATATTGTATGTGTTTTATCTTTGGCTGTTCACCACCCTGGGTCCTTCGAGAGAAGGGCAGTATATAAATCCAAATAAACCTAAACCTAAACCTAAACTATTACAGGACCTAGAATAGATAGACATCAAACCTCAATTTAAACACCTTCGGAAAAAGTGGCAATTCCCCAAAAAACTAATGGCAGGTCTTCAGAATTTCAGGTTTTTACAGATTTTATGTATGTCAAGAATTTATCAAAAAAAAAAAAAATCTCAAATGACCCATGTTCTTTGGCATATTGAAAATATATTATTTGTTCTGTAGTGCCAAACATTGTTACCAAAATATGCTTAGGACTAGCAATGGCAAATCTCTTAATTTGTTTTCAATCAGTTTCTCTTCTTGCTTCATTAATTTCAGGTTATAGTATTTCTTTATCAGTTGTCAGTTTTAAAAACAAAATCCACACACATATGTAGATGTGAAGAATTATCATAATCTGCACATTTTACATGTATTGTTGTGCAAATATTTAGAACCAGCTCTGCCTACTAAAACATTGTACATTATTTGTTAGATCCACATATTTTTGTGTACATTTTTTCCTGAACATACACATTTACTGCACATTGTTTGAATTAAGTATTTGTATCATTAAATTCAGTAAAAGTACAAGTACAGAGAGTCAGACTCAGCATGTCCAATGAAGAATCATGGGTACACATAAAATCTTTTGTTTATAGAGATGAATAGCAGAAAAAGAACTCTAAAACATTATGGTTTGAATCTCAAGTTTTATTTTAGACAACATTACCATTACCATGATAGAAAACTAAACAATACCAAGAATGCAAATCTTCAGCTGCTAAGACGTCATCCTTGGTCCATAGGATTGAGTAGATCACCTTCTTTGACTTTAGAAAAGGAATCCAATATTTGATTTCTGACTGAGTCTGCTAAGCATCTAAATACTGGAGTGGCCCAAAAGGAACAAGTGAATGTGGAGGAGGGAATGTAGAGGACAAGGGCATAGCCTTAAAGGACAAGAGAAAGAATTGCTACCAAGGCAATGGTCAGACGACAAGGCCTTTTCTCAAGCTTGGGAAAACATCTTCGACAAATACATAATAGTGTATATATTGATTACTTAGTCCTTGTTGGACTAACAGAGAGGAAGTGTTAAGCAGAGACCAGAATAAGTAGACTTGATCTAATGGCCTTCTGTACTTCATTGGATCTCACTCTGGAATATATATTTACCAATTGGCTTCTAGGTACAGTTTAAGATTCTGGTGATCATCTTTAAAGCCTTGTGTGTCCTTGCTGTCTGAGAGATCACTTACCTCCATTTGTTTCTTCATGTTCAGCATGTTCAAGTAAGAGAGGTTGTTCTTTGAGCCTCATCTATCAAACAATTTGATCTTACTGGATCAATGAGGTATGCATTCTTGGTAGCAATGCCTATCTTCTGCATTAATACAGTTCACATCATAATGATGTTTCAGGAATGACTAAAAACCAGGTTATTTTCCCAGATCTTGATATATAATGACTGTGGGGCCCCTTTTAGTTTAACTTAGTTGTTCTGGTTGGCTTGTCTGTAAGCCACTCAGAGATGTTGAGGAGTCAGATGCCTTGAAACAACAATAACATGCCCGAGATCTGGTAAAAATATTACAACGATGCAGTTTTGATTCCCAGATAGAGATGGAGGTACAAATCTATTTATCTGTCTGCAATACCTTAAAGCAGCCACACCATTTCCTGGATTTTTCTAATAATTATGAGAAAAGGAATGTCCATTTTAATCTGTAGGGGACAGGTGCTAGATTCAAGTTTCTGCATATTCTAAAACACCTTTGGGATATGAATTCAAATGTACTACACTGCCACCATACTAAATACCTTCCCAACTATTTGCAAGGAATGGGAGGGGAAATTATGTTTTTTGAAAAGGGGTACAATTCAGAAAAGCAGACAAAGAAATGCAAATGTTTTTTAGTTTTCATTTTTGCCCCACAGAATAGTTGGTTGCAATGCTTTGACGCTAGAGTACTTCAACTTTATTTAATCAGGTCTCTAATACAGTCTAATACGGACTTTCAGGTATCCAATAACAACCTTACTTTATGGTATGTGATTTTTTTATATATATATGTAAAGGAACAGGTAACCTCAGCCTTATTCTGTGGTCTTTCGATCTGATTCAGCAGGAAATGCTAATGTCTTGCAGACCTTTTCAAAAGATCCTGCTGCCTATTGAAATCCCTTCTTCCAATACATCTTTGAAACCCATGATTCCCGGTTGATATTAAAGCTGGGGATTTCAGTGGTGGAATAAGTATCCTCACATATTCATTTCAGTAATTTAAAAAAGAAAGGCCAACCTATCTTGTTAAGCCTAGTTCAGGCTACCTTAAAGCTTCCTTCAATCAAAGTACAATTCCTCATTAAGGGAAAAAAATATTAATAACATCCTCATTTTGCTTCCTCTTGTGAATTATTTGCATTCCAAAATGTGCACAGCGTTAGTTTCAGGGTAAATGCAAATATGACAGCGGGATTCCTCACCAAGCTCTTTTTTATTATTAGTTCCTTTTATGCCTTCCATTTATTATTCCCTCATCATTTTTCTCATTGTATTAAAATGTTACCATTTCCTAAAATAATAATATTTTCTTTCATTGGATAATTGTCCCAGCCTGGTTTACAGTAGTCTCGGTCGCAGAAGCAAGCATTGATAATTTGACACAGTTTATAATAACTGCTTGCTTAGGGGAAATTCTGGAATTAACAATCATGGTGACTAAATCCTTTCCTTTTCATTGAACAGGTGATTATGTTGGGTGAAGGTCATGTGATTGTCAGAGAAGACAAGAAAGGTTGGCAGAGTTCAGAGGGTAATGAATCCATAGCCAGCAGGATGAACATAAATTAATGATTTGTTTTGAATTCTGCCTCTGTACTTAGAGTACTCTGTACTTGGAGTACAAAGTACAGAGTACAGAGTACTATGGATATGTCCATAGGATCTTAAAAAGGATGCATCTCCTTTGGGGCATTACCCACAAATTTGGCATCCAGATCAACAGCTTATGCCCTCTTTTCAGGATGAGAAAGCAGAATGAGTGCAGAGAAAAGAGTTAAAAAGCTACTCAGTTTGAATGAGAGCAAGTTATCGGTTGTGTGGTCCCTGATTTGATAAACTACTTACAATTACTTTGTTTTCTCTCTCTCTCTCTCTCTCTCTCTCTCTCTCCCCCCCTCTCTCTCTCTTTCTGTCTCTCTCTCTCTCTCTCTCTTTCTTTTGTTTCCCTGGTCATATTAAAAATGGAAATAGATCTGACTAATTAAAGTAAACTAATAAAATCATTTGATCATCCTGATTCATAGCACTTCATTGTGCCAAGCTTCCCTGTTGACTCTCATATTGTTATTGTAAAACTCTTCTGCATATATTACAGAGGAGGACAGCTTGTGTGTCATTTCCTTTCTTTTCATTGCTGTCCATCATTGCAAAATCCTTCCACACAATGGTAGGGAAGTGCAAATAATACATACACAATGCCACTTAGAAGACTGCCTAGCCTTTTTGTTTTGTTTTGTTTTTTGCTTTTTTCCCAACAATGCAGCCAGCAGTAAATAATTGGAGATGGTTATTTTTTCCTTTTCTCTGTTGATATTGGTAATTACGGATCAAATGCGGATTTGGATGCGCAACTACAAAGAGTCTAAAAGAAATCAATCATAGGGAGAAGTAAGATTTAACACACTCATGGATTCAGCCTGACACAGCAAAGTATAATTTTATTTCAAAAGGCTGAAGAGATAGCAAAACTGTTTTAATTTCCATACAAAGCAGTCAAGGGGTTGGGAAAACATTGGTTGAAAGCTAACTCTTTAAAAAGAGGAAATTACGGCTGTAGCAAGGTGTTATTTTGAAACCGGCAAAATGGACATGGGGAGTCAAGGTGAAATGTTTGACAAAAGCTACAAACTTTGAGTATTATTCTGAGGTAAGAAATGCTTTGGCTTTGGCTTCTGTGATTGCTTTAAGAAGAGAGCTGAATCCAGAAAATGACATTGGAGCAGATTATTTCTTCTTTCCCCAAATGTTCCTCCATCCTAAAATGATACATTTAAAGACCTGTATGTTTTCCCTTTCAGGGTAAAATAAAAGTTTCAGGAATGATTTCAGTTTAACAATTACTTTAAAAAAAAAAAGAACACAGGGACAAAGCAAACAAACAAAGATTACACATATTTGGATTATACGTATTGGATCAACCATTCTTGCCAATGATTTGATTTTGACAAGCTGTTTTAAAAGCTTGTGCTGGAAAAAAAAAAAGAGAGGCCGTCTTCTAAATTGCAGGTTCTTTCTAAGAACTCAGCACTTGCTTCTGCAGCAGAATTCATCCCGCAGAAAAGAAAGAACTCTGTTAGTTCCTCTCTTGGCTATGTTGAATAACTGCTTACTTTAGGCAGTCTGGTAGTCCTGGATCTTATCGCAAAGTATTTAGGAATGATCAAGAGGGAAGTCAATGAATGAATGAATGACCAAGAGTGTTGTTGGTTCAGTGCCTTGCATTGCTCTGGGAGAAAAACAGGTTGGATAGAGAAAGGGGAAATCAATCCAGTGTTTCTCAACCTTGGCAGCTTTCAGATGCACGGACTCCAACTGGAGTCCACATATCTGAAACCAGCCAAGATTGAGCAAAACTGATCTAATCTAAGGCAGCACCAATGGACTGTTTAGTAGCTATGAAGACGCTTTAGAGCTTTGCATGCAGAGAAATCTAATAGGCCATGTCTGAGAACCTCTTTAATTCATGTTTATTTAGAAGTAAATTCCATGGAACTAGGTGGCTTTTATGACTGGATGCTTAAGTAGAAGAGGCATAGATTGTTTCCCCAATGCTCAAAAAACAAAAAACAAAAAACAAAAAAAAACCAAAGTTAATCTTGTTTCTCTCTAGAAATCATCTTTTGTTTCTGCTTGGTGCCATTTGACACTGATTAAAATTAAGAGCATGTTTATGGCATTGAAACAACTATGTCCCTATTTCTGATTCATTAATGTTGGAGTTTATACACAGTGGTGAAATCTGGCTGGATCTATCCGGCTTGCACGAATCGGTAGCACCGGTGGTGGGAGGCTCACCTGCCGTAATATTATTACGTCCCATTTTTGACCCTCTGCGCATGTGCAGAAAGCTCTGTGCATACAGAGAAGAGGGATGCATGTGTGTAGCGCATGTGCGAGTAACGCACTCCCATTCCTGAACCGGTAGCAAAGGTAAGTGGATTTCACCACTAGTTATACAGTGTATGATCTGTCTGTCTTCAGGAAGAATACATCTCATTTTATTTTTTTTTAAATTCTAATAGGGCTGTGCAGTATTTCAGATGTGAAGGAGAAAATGTGTTTTGGAGTAGCAATTGCACTGTATTGTGCTTTACAGCCCTGTCTAAGCGGTTTACAGAGTCAGCATATTGCCCCCAACAATCTGGGTCCTCATTTTACTAACCTTGGAAAGATGGAAGGCTGAATCAACCTTGAGCCGGTGAGGATCGAATACTTGGCAATGGGCAGAGTTAGCCTGCAATACTGCATTCTAACCACTGCACCATCACAGCTTCTCAGCAGTAAATGGGGATACTTCAGTAGTACCTTATTCAGTTCTTTAAACCAGCCATGTCCTTACCTAGGATCAGCTGCACTATAGAATATGGTGCTTTGTTGATGGGGGTCCTTGCATGGTCTGAAGCATCTTTTTAGTTTGGATCCCAAGTGTTGCACTTTCATCTAATATCCTAAGGACTAGAATTGTTGTTGTTTTTTCCAGAAATGTTGCTTTTTGTAACTCTTGGGAATCATCTAAATCACTTAATTCAAGAAAACATTTGCTACATCTCCCTGGATCAGATTTATGCTATATTTCCTTGGGTTCAGATTTATAAAACTTTCCATAAGTTCAGGCAAGAGAAGGCAACCCCTTTCTGAGCTGAGCTGATGAACAACTAATCACAGTCTCTAGAAATGGGAAAGGTAAAATAACGGCTATTAATTTTACTTGCTATGATTTTTACCTCTCTTGCTATGTGAGTTTTGTTCTAGATGTGTAGCCTCTGGCAGTAACTGGGGAGAATGCACTACGGTGAGATATGGCACATAAAAAAAAAGTGTGACAAATTGCAATGCCAGGGTTGTCTTCATGGCTTGTGATGTATTGAAACTTAATCCTAGACCAGACAATCAGGACAGAGACAGAATTTGCTGTTTCCTCAAGGTTCCCTTTACAAGGCTCCTGATGAGAAAGACTCTGGAAAAGGGGAAGGGATGTCAGAAAGTGTGGTGGCTAACCTGGTTGGCTTAATTTAGGACTATTCTTATTTAAAAAAAAAAGAATGAATTCATCTGAGCACTTTACATATATGCGAGGGAAACAGAAAAATGGTTGCTTTATTCATTCAGCTGTTCTTTATTTTCCAAACAGTCGTGCTTGCTTGTAATAGCTAAACTATGCCAAAATGTGGCTTGGGGCTGACAAAAATTAAGTGTTTTTATGCCTGAGAATTAGAAATGTTTGGGATTTCTTATTTTGATGCATTGCAGTCTTCATCCAAAAGATTTCAAGAAGTCACGTTTCTCCTGGGTTGTTTGACATGGGATAGTTTTTGACCCTCTGGTTTTGAATTTCTGAAGGAAAGATTAGCGGGGGAAATCTTTTCCTCCAGAGAACCTGAAATTTAGCATTGGCTCCTAAATAATTAGGTCAAGATTCTTTGGGAGGTTTATGCAAGTTCTAGGAAGGATAAACTCCCTCAGATTTTCTGCCCCAGCAAGCATAGCTTTAAAATCAAATATTGTCTGGCTCTTTGGATATCTTTTCTTGAGCAGCTTTTCTATATGGTGCAGGGTTTCCCTTATAAGTGCTAACCAGTTCTGCCTGAAACTGACAAGGCCTTAATCAGTTATAGGTTGAAGACTTTTGTCACCTAACCTGTTTGTCACCAGCACACTAGGCAAACAGCTGATGCTAGCACATTCCTCAAATGTGTGTTTATTTACTCCCATCCCATCCCATCCAATTAATGTAATACAAATATTAAACAGTGTCCCCCTTTTGTCCTCTTTTTCAGTTATTTGTGTCTTCCTCTGCCTGTTGAGATATCTAGTAAACCTATCCATGACTGGCAGTGCCATAACAATCCATGCCAAATGTTGAGTCATATTTTTGACTAGCTATAGCATTAGAACTGCAGTTAATCCAGTAATTGATAAGGATATTTTATGAATTAATTCAAAATAAAGACCTGTATTCTTTCTCTCTCTCTCCCTCCCTCCCTTCCTCTCTTCAATCTTGTTTTTTTTTTTTTTCTGACTCAATTTCAAACATGTTTGCCAGATCACATGGTGCAGTGGTCCCTGGCCGTATGGCTTAGTTTTCAGTTTTCTTTTATCTGCTAGTGCTGGGTTATGCAACAGTGAGCATTGCCCAGAAAAACTCTTTCTTTAAAGATAATCTCACCCTTACCTATAATCAGACAGAGCTTGTTGTCTTTTTAATTGTAGCATACATATACATATGCTATAAGAGAAGTGCTTTCAGCTGTGGGCAACACCTGGCCAGCCCTGCCTGGACTTGGAAACTGAGCTCTGGTTAACAACTGAATAGGAATCATTATAAGATGATACAGTTAACTCCCGATCAAGCTGTGGATTTTACAACTAAAGTAATACATACGTTTAAACGTAGAATTACATTTAGAGTCCAAAAGGAAGTGTTCGTTCATCCCCTTCTAAAAAAACAAAAAACAAAAAAAAACCCTATGGCTAGTTCCATTCATATTGGACAATTTTCATCCAGTATTCAATCTTCCCTTTTTAGGGAGGATTTTTGAGAGAGTAGTTATGCAACAATATCAGATGATCCTAGATGAAATGGAATATTTTACAGTCTGGTTTCCAGCATGGGTATGGGACGGAAATAATATTGGTTGTGCTTTTGGATAACCATTGGTGTCAGCAGGATGGGAGAAGTGTATCCATCCTTACAGTGGCTTTTGATACCATCCACCATGGTACCCATCTGGATTGGTTCTGAAGATTGGGGGTGGGAAGCCTTGTACTGTACTGGTTCTCTTCCTTCCACTCTAGGGCATGAGTGTCAAACTCACGGTGTCACATTGCCATCACATGATGTTTCGCAACATTTTCCCCTTCACGGAACTGGGGTGGGAGTGGCCTGAGCGTGACGCATCCAGTTTGACACCCCTTCTGTAATCTCCCGGGAGGTACTGGCCTCCCGGGAGGTTACACGAGGCTGGCTCCAGGGGATTATAGGTGCTTCTCTGGGTGAGGGTGCCTTTCCTGCTGCCTTGAAAGAGGCGGTAGTGAGGCCCCTCCTCAAGAAGCCTTCCCTGGACCCGGCTGAATTAGCCAACTATCGTCCAGTCTCCAACCTTCGTTTTGTGGCGAAGGTTGTTGAGAGCGTGGTGGCACGACAACTTCCTCGGCACCTGGATGAAGCTATCTATCTAGACCCGTACCAGTCGGGCTTCAGGCAGGGTACAGCACAGAAACGGCATTGGTCGCGTTGGTGGATGATCTCTGGAGGGCTCGGGACAGGGGTTGTTCCTCTGTCCTAGTCCTATTAGATCTCTCAGCGGCTTTTGATACCATCGACCATGGTATCATGCTGCAGCGATTGAGGGGGTTAGGAATAGGGGGCACCGTTTTGCGGTGGTTCTCCTCCTTCCTCTCCGACCGCTCGCAGTTCGTGTTGGCAGGGGGGCAGAGGTCGACCTCGAGGCGTCTCGCATGGGGAGTGCCGCAAGGGTCGGTCCTCTCACCCCTCCTGTTCAACATTTATGTGAAGCCGCTGGGTGAGATCATCCGTGGTTTTGGGGTGAAGTGCCATCTGTACGCTGATGATACTCAGCTGTACATCTCCACCCCAGATCACCCCAACGATGCCCTTGATGTGATGTCCCGCTGCCTGGAGGCCGTGCGGATCTGGATGGGGAGGAACAGGCTCAGACTCAACCCCTCCAAGACCGAGTGGCTGTGGCTTCCGGTGCCCCGATATAGTCAGCAGGTGCCATCGCTGACTATTGGGGGTGAATCTTTGCCCCCCACGGAGAGGGCTCGCAATCTGGGTGTCCTCCTGGACGCGCGGCTGTCTTTAGAAGAGCATATGACGGCCGTGGCCAGGGGGGCCTTTTATCAGGTTCGCCTGATTCGCCAGTTGCAACCCTTTCTGGATCGGGACGCCCTGCGCACGGTCACTCATGCCCTTGTTACTTCCCGGTTGGACTATTGTAATGCTCTCTACATGGGGCTCCCCTTGAAGAGCACTCAGAGGCTCCAACTGGTCCAGAATGTGGCCGTGCGGGTGGTTATGGGCGCAACCCGTTATGCCCATGTGACACCCCTCCTGCGCGAGCTGCACTGGCTCCCGGTGGTCTTCCGGGTGCGATTCAAGGTGTTGGTTACCACCTTTAAAGCGCTCCATGGCATAGGACCCGGGTACCTCCGAGACCGTCTTCTGCCACCAATAGCCTCCCACCGACCAGTTCGTTCCCACAGAGAGGGTCTCCTCAGGGTGCCATCAGCCAAGTTATGTCGGCTGGCGATGCCCAGGGGGAGGGCCTTCTCTGTGGGAGCCCCAGCCTTGTGGAATGAACTGCCCCCGGAAATTCGTAAGATCTCCGACCTCCGGGTGTTTCGCTGCGCATTGAAGACCCTGTTGTTCCGCCAGGCCAGACTATCAACACAATAGTTTTAAATTGGGGTATTTAAATTTATTGGGGTTTTAAATTTGAGCCACTTATTTAATTATTTTAAATTTTATATCATTGTTTTGTCTGTGTTTTTAAATAGGCTGTACACCGCCCTGAGTCCTTCGGGAGAAGGGCGGTATAGAAATAAAATTATTATTATTATTATTATTATTATTATTATTATTATTATTATTATTATTATTATTATTATTATTATTATTTAGGGCACGTTCCAGTCAGTGTTAATTGGAAACAAGAGGTCCTTCCTTGGGCTCTGCCTCTCTATTTCTGTTTAACATCTACATGAAGCCGCTGGTGAAATTATCTATCATAATGAAATGAGGTATCGTTTTATTTCAGTTTTACATCTTTGCTTCAATAAACTAAGCAGTGCTCTTGATGTCCACTCCCAGACTGCTCCCAAATGACCTGATATATAATCTAGACTCAGTTTGGAGTCCAGATTTTTGGATTCACAACTCCTGTTCAAAGATCAAGTGGCAGCCATGGCCAGGAGAGAGTATTTGTATAACTTTATTGCCTGCTAGTTGTGCTCGTTGATTCATTGTCCTTATTGCCTCTCAAATAGATTCTCATGATGTGCTTTACATGGAGCTACCCTTGAAGACCACCCAAAAACTGCAGTTGGTAGAAAATGCAACTGTACAGTAGTTATGTGTCCTTCTTGACCAGCACATATTACAGCTCTGATACAGCCCAAACTGCATCTGTTACCAGTATGATCCTGGGTTCAATTCAACATGCTGGTAATGACCTACAAATCCCTATATGGTATGGGAATGGAATATTTGAGGGAGCTCCTCTCCATAGGGAACTCCTCTGCTCTATCAAGTGTAGCAAGAGAGGCATGCTACAGGTCCTTTCTAAAAAGGAGTGTTAGCTGATAAAACCCTTTTTTTTTGCTTTAATGCCCTTCCCTTGGAACATCATTCCCCATAGTTTATATTATGTGTGACTCTGCTGGCCTTCAGGAAGCCCTGAAGATATGGCTTAGACAACTGGTAGTAGCAGAAAGTTTTTTGAATACCTGTATTCAATTTGATGTATTGATTGGATTCTGTTGTTGATTGTTGTTGGGTTTTTTTTTTGTGCTTTTAATTTGTTTATATGTATGGTGTTATTGATTGGCTTTTTGCTTTGGATGCCATTTTAATTGTTGTGAGTTGCTCAGATTCACTCAGGTGAGATGGGCAGCTATACCCATTAAATAAATAAATACAAGTTATTTAGCTGTACCATTCTTGCTGTATTGCTTGTATAGTTGACCTGAAGTCATTCACAGGTACTCTTTGCCTGCCTTGTCTGTACAGATGTATTGTGAATATATCATCTTTGTATGATAGAACTCCAACCTTGAAAGTTTACTAGACAAGAAAACAACTCACAAAGTTTGCCCAGAGTCCATGTAAATAGGCCCATTATTTACAGCTTTCATATTACTGTCTTTATCAGTAGCAACTTTTACTTAGGAGTATTCAATATTAATTTTTGTAGCTAGCACAGTGGCTCAGCCTTCTAGGGGGTTATCTCCTGCTTTCGTTCCTTTTAAAAAATGAGAGCAATTATTTGCGCTTATAAGAGCAGTGGGAAATGCAGCCTGCTAAAACAAAAAATAATACAAACAAAAATCAAATTATCCACAGGCAAATTAGAGAACAGACACAGCCCCAATGAATACTTGGTCTAACTACCCTGCTGCTGACCTCCTTTTTAAAACTCACCATGTGATTTATTTGAATGAATCAGTTACCTTGGGCAGAATATTTTTAGGATGACTATTCTGAAAGCTTGAAGGGAGAAGGAGAAACAGAAGGACTCTCCAGAAGGTGTTGTTTTATAGTTAAAGGTTCAGCATCCGGATTTTCCAAAGGATTAGATTACCTAGGAACAATTTTAATAAAGATGCTTGAGTGTAATAATAATAATAATAATAATAATAATAATAATAATAATAATAATAATAATGATGATGATGATGATGATGATGATTAAAGTATAGAGCTTCATTTTTTAAAAAAAATGTGAATGTGTTTAACTAATGATGTTTTTAATCAAATTGATCAGGCCTAAACTTTTTTACATCACCACGATAGGGGTGAAATTGAAAGTTTTTCCCTACCGGTTCTGTGGGGAAGGATATTGCAAAATCTCCATTCCCTCCGCACTCTGGGGCCACCCAAAGGTGGTATTTGCTGGCTCTCTGAACTCAAAATTTCCGCTACCGGTTCTCCGGAACCTGTCAGAACCTGCTGAATTTCACCCCTGCACCACAATGTAAAAAATATGATGAGACTCTAGAAAGAGTACAAAGAACAACAACACAGATCATTAGGGGACTGGAGGTTAAAAATATAAAGAACAGTTGCTCGTTGCCTTAGAAGAGTGAGGAAAATTTTGAGGGACAACTTTCACCATGGTCATCACTTCTTTACCCTCCTACCATCGGGAAGGAGATATAGAAGTATAGCCAGCTGCACAAACTGGCTGAAGAACAGTTTTTATCTGTGAGATGTCAGACTCCTGAATGAGAAATAACATCATAACTACGTAGTATGATGGACTGCAGGGCCGGCGCAAGGTGTAACACGTTCACACTGGTGCAATAGGACTGGGTGTTTTGCAGAGGTGAAATGTAAAATTTGTTACTACCGGTTCTGTGGATGTGGCTTGGTGGGGGGTGGGGGGGGGTTAATGTGACTGGGTGGGCATGGCCAACTTTTTTTTTTTAACTTTTCAAAGCATTTTTTCTAATGCTTTGAAAAGGCTCTCTGTCATCAGGCAACTCAGCTGGGATCGTCAGAGAGGCTTTTTAAAAAATGCTTTGAAAAGCCTCTCTTGCAATCAGGCAACTCAGCTGGGATTGTCAGAGAGTTTTCAAAGCATTTTTTTTACCACCTCTTTGGCCAAGAGGTTGCAGAAAAAAATGCTTTGAAAAGCCTCTGATGATCCCAGCTGAGCCGCGGGATCATCGGAGGCTTTTTTTTTTACTTTTAAAAGCATTTTTTCATCGGAAGAGGTTGTAGAAAAAATGCTTTTAAAAGTAAAAAAAAAAGCCTCTGATGATCATGCGGCTCAGCTGGGCATGGTGGGGGGGGGGCACAGGGATTTTTGCCCACCACCATCGCTACCGGATCGGGAGATCCGGTCCCAACCGGGAGCATTTCACCCCTGGTGTTTTGTTAATATGACTTATTGGGTTAGGGATTTTCTGTCTTCACGGTGAGTTGTATTGTATTGTGTTGGGAGGGGAGTGCACTGAAGGAGCTCAAGCAATTTCATTGTACATATTGTGCACTGACAATAAAGATTTGAATTGAATTGAATTTGAATTGAATTGAATTGCTGAAATTGAGTGTGCCTAGTTTAAAGAAAAGAAGAACTGGGGTGACATGATAGCTGTGTTCCAATATCAAAGGGGTTGCCACAGAGAAGAGGGACTCAACCTATTCTTCAAAGCACCTGAAAGCAGGACAAAAAGCAATGGATGGAAGCTAATCAAGGAGAGAAACAACCTAGAACTAAGGAGAAATTTCCTGATAGTGAGAACAATTAATCAGTGGAATGATTTGCCTCCAGAAGTTGTGGGTGCTCCATCACTGGAAGCTTTTAAAAAGAGATTAGACAACCATTTGCCTGAAATAATATGGGATTTCCTGTCTGAGCAGGTGGTTTTACTAGAAGACCTCCAAGGTCTGTTATTCTGTTAAATTTAGTTGGAATTCTGAGCTTCTGAGATGCATTAAGGATAGCTTTGTATTACCAAGGTTAGTACTATAGTAGTAATGTAGTGCTAGTAATAATAGTATGTTTGTTGAGTGATAGATTGGCTAGCTTTGATCTCCTGCCTTCCATATTCTCTACCCAAAGCTAAGGATTTACTCCATTTCATGAACAATGAGTCTTGCTGACAAGCTAATAAGATGTACCACCTCCTGACAAATTTATGTATCTTCTTACCATTTCTTGCTACTCTTATATTTGGAAGTAGTTTCCATTATTTTCACACAGCTGATTAACTGTTCTGTATCCAGTTGGTTGAAATAACTTAGTCTTAAACAATCAAGATGCATTTGTTACTTTTGTTAAATTGTATTCCCCCTCCTCTCAAATGTTTTATTGGCTACAAACGAAACTACAGCAGTGTAAAATTTGTGCAAGTCTGATCACTGAAAGAGAAAATTCATTTCAGCATCTAATATGAAATCAAATGCCATCCCTCGTCTAGTTTAATATCATGACAAATTGGCACTCAGCTTTCTGATAATAATATCATCTGCATTCTGTTTCATTTTACCCATTTATGAACAGGAAAATACCATTCTATATCATAGAATTGCTGGAACTGAGTCAAATCTCTACATGTTTTCTGCCACAGAATTTCGAGGCAATAGGATATTTTATGATATTTTCCCAATTGTTCCACATTTTTCCAGGCAAGCATTGCATTTCAATACATTTTTTGAACATTTTTTTAAAAAGAAATAAAAAATGGCAGCACTTTTTCTCTTTTCTTGAAAGAATGGTTTATGATCCCAGAATTGTGGAAATGCTGTCCTAAAAATTATAAAAGCTAATTCATATGTAGTTAGTGAAAACAACAGTTCCCAATTTTGTCCCCTCTTATTTAAAAAATTCAGAGAAGGCTATTTAACCAGAAGCAAATAAAATCTAGGCAGTACAATATCTAAATCCTGTTGCCAAGCATTTCTTTCTCTTAGAGATGTTTGTTTTTAATCACATATACAAGGCAAACATCTTTGGCACTAACAAAATAAAGTCCACACTAATAGAAATGCCTTCCTTTAAATGTTGTTTCTAAGCTATATTTTAGTCAAACAACATTTCATTAACTGAGCATTTAACATGTCTCTTCAAATGCAAACACTCCTAAATTCACTGTTACTTTCAGCTGATAAATATGCCAGGAAGACACGAGCTTTGTTTGGAATCCGCAAAAGTCCTTGAAAAATTGTTGCCAAAATGTCTTTTTAAAAATATGACTCAGAGAAATATTATCACAGTGAAAAGCTACAAAGTCTCCCTACTTAAGCCGGTTTCCTACTATATGTGTTGCTTTTTCTGTATTAGCAAAAGTGATTTTGTTAAGCAAAATCACTTTTGCTAAAAAGTGTAAAAATTGTATTAACAAAAGTGATTCAGATGTTGTGGGTATTTTCATCAGTGTAGGTTTTTAAGAAGAGATGAACAGTCACTCGTCAGAAATGGTCCAGGGTCTCCTGCTTGAGCAGAGGATTGGGTTAGAAGACCTCTAAGGTCCCTTCAAACTATATTCTGATTGATTGATTGATTGATTGATTGGCCACAGCCTTGAAATTTCCCAGTGGTCTTCTGTTCCAATAGTTACCAGCTGTGATCCTTCCTGGCTTTTTGAGTTGGGTTTAATGCTGCTGTTTCCAGGAGACCTGGGACCATTAGCCATGTACTTTGAAATGACATCAAGTTGACATGCCATCACATTTCTTTCATGCCTATCTACTTTTAGAGAGTGATCCCTGCCCTGCCTAAAGTGTAGATCTTAGCCTAAGAAAGTTCAATATACTTGGTTGTGCAACATAGAAGCAACTATTCTAAATATTAGCAACCTGGGCATAAGCATCCCTGAAAATAGTGAGATGAACTTTTGAGTAGGTCAGAAGAAGATGCCACTGATAAACCTGCAATCTTGTGCCCAGCTGGCCAGGAGTCAGTGCTATTAACTTTAATGGATTTCAGATTTTTGAATTTCTATTTGAGCTCCAAATTACTGCTTGAATATTAGTATAAGAATAAAATAACAGAGTTGGAAGGGACCTTGGAGGTCTTCTAGTCCAACCCACTGCTCAGGCAGAACACCCTATACCAGGGGTGTCAAACTCGAAGCCTGCAGGCCAGATGAGTAACATGCTGATCATGCCCACCCCTGTTTTAGTGAAGGGGGAAAAAGTCACAATACATCATGTGATGACAATGTGATGCCACGAGTTTGACACCCCTGCCCTATATAATTTCAGACAAATGTTATCCAATCTCTTCTTAAAACCTTCCAGTGTTGGAGCATTCACAACTTCTGGAAGTAAGCTGTTTCATTGATTAATTGCATCCTAGCTGTTAGGAAATTTCTCCTTAGTTCTAGGTTGCTTCTCTCCTTGATTATCCATCCATCCATTGCTTCTTGTCCTGCTCTCAAGTGCTTTGGAGAATAGCTTGAATCCTTCTTCTTTGTGGCAACACCTTGGATATTGAAACACTGCTATCATGTCATATGTACATACTGGACCTGATTAAAACTCTCAAGGAAGCTCACATCAAATTCTTTCCAACCTCTGAACAACTGAAGGCAAGTTGAGCCTTTTCCTGATTATCTGTGACTGGATGAAAAAAAAAACACCTACTGAATTAGCCATTTTTGCATTCTTCAATACTTTTCTAGGATGCTTTTTCAAACATCATTTGAGGCATAATAAATACGCTGGGCTCAAACAGCTTTGTAATGTACCTCAAATGAAGATTTTGTGTGTTTTGCTAGGAAAAACAAAAAAAACTTTCTAAGGTTATTTATTTATTTGTTTATTTATTTGGGGTTTGGGGTTGACGTTGTTTTTCAAAAGCTTTTTCATGTCTGGTGACTACGTGTAAGTTATGTGTAAACTTCATATTTATTTTTCTTTTGGTACTAGGGGAATGAAAGGATTGTAATCATCGACACTCCTATGTGAATTATTATTGCAGAACCCCTGCTGTTGAGTTAGACAGAATTCCCCCATTGTATGGGACATTAAAAAACCAAAAATCAGAAAGAAAAATACTCAGCTAATTAGTGTTTAGATGAGGAACAAAGACAATGGAAAACAAAGAAGTGGAAAGGCAGAAGCTTAGGTAAGAGAGTGTGCCTTCCATTCCAAACCTTGATTGTTCTATATGGACACACACTCCGACATTCACACACACATGTGCACACACACACACACACACACACACACACACACTTTTTCCTCTGTCTGATTTATTCCATTTCATTTTTCTCCCTGTTTCATTCCCCCCACCCAGTTTTTCTAATTAGTTTTCTAAAGCCACAATCACTCTCTTCTTTTCAAACTGTTGAAATCCAAAGGCTCCTATTAGAAAACGGAAGATATTCTAAAACGCTCTTTTAAATTATTTCCCAGGCGATCAATATTAAGAGGCGTATGGTAATTCTCTGGATTATTCTGGGAAATTATTTGCGTCTCCTCTTTATTTTGCTCCAAATGACAGGATAATCTAACTAATAACAGGTCGGGCTTTGTAGGCAAAAACCATTTATTTGGACAGACTGACACCAGGGCCCACATTTCAGGTTCCCCTATGGAACACACAAAACCAGGCACAGGCTTAAATCACTGCAGGATTTGTATTTGCTGCTCAACCCGTCGTGCTGGTTTCCAATGGGCAATGCATCATGCTGCTGATATAAGAGCCAAAATGAAGACAATCAAGTCTGGGAATCCACAGAGCAGTATTCATGCTGGGCAGCACCATTTGTTTCTAATTGCTCTTATAAGTTATAGTTTGAGATAAAGCTCCCAAAAAGGCATAAGCACAAAATAATAAGCAAGTCGGTTTCTCTTTCTCTCTCTCTCTCTCTCTCTCTCTCTTTTAGGCTGACAGAGGCATTTAATTTTTTTTTCTCCCTAAGATTCAGCGTGTTCTTCTCTCTGGGGTCCTGCATTCCAGCTCTCCTCCCCTCCTCTCCAACACCAATTCCTTCTTCTCGAGCTTCTTCTATTCCAGTCTCATAAATAAGAGTCAAAATATTTGCTGGCTTGCCATTTCAATTCATCACTTTGTTTGCATTGCAAATGCAGGGAAGCCGTCATCTTGTCATCTTGAGTGCCTGTAATTTAGTAGTTCAATAAACTTGGTTTGTGGAAACATTTAGCATGAAGCAACTTTTGGGGTGTCGTGCGTTTCTAGGGGAAAATTGTATTCAGGAAAGAAATACGATGGCTGGATTTCTAATTGTGTCTTTCTGTATGTATGTACACACACACACACACACACACACACACACACACAGAGAGAGAGAGAGAGAGAGAGAGAGAGAGAGAGAGAGAGAGAGAGAGAGAGAGAGAGAGAAATACACATATATATAATGTGTGTATGTGTTAGGAATTCTCAGGTAAACCTGAGTGCAAAAGCAGAAATCAGCAATCTAGTCTTGATTTGTGTCTTGTGAAAAGTGGTTAAATGCTTTAAAAGCCTTCCATATAAGTATGCATCAGTGGTGACAAAGCCCTCAGTGAAACGGGTACACTAATCTTCTGCCTAGCACTGTGTTCAGCTTTCAGTAGTGATGGCAGATGCATTTTTCTGTGAACTCTCTCCTTTTCTTTCTTTCTTTTTTTTTTTACAGAAAATCACAGAATTTATCCCATCGAGTCCAAGGCTTCCTGTTTGGTGCAGTAATTCAGATTAAATTATCCTGGACAGGAAGACAGGAGGCTATCTAATCTGCACTTAGGCTCATCCAATGAAAAGGAACCTACAACCCTACAGGTTAATTTGATTCCATTATCAACTTGCTCTTTTTTAAGTGCAACCCCTGCTATCAGATTAGTATAAAGTAGTTTCTTTGAATGTGGCCAAATTTTGCTATGCCACATGTAAAATCAGGCAAACTGCCCACTGATAATCCACCACCAGATGGAATATATTGTTCTGTCTGCCTTTTATTTTTGGTTTTGTTTTACTACTATTGCTATTGCTTTTAATGCTTTTGTTTGTGGTACTGGTCCATGGCTGTAACAAAGATAGATTGATTGACTGAAGGAAAAAAATTACAACAGCTGTTTTAATCATGCATAGCCCTTACTCACTTCCTAAGACTGCAGCATCCAGAATGGAGGCTAATTCATGACCGCAGTTTTTCCAGGAAGCACCCAAGGCAGCATTAATCCTCTTGTTCTTTGCTCTCTGCAGTGTAGAGGCCTCTGACTTCTTCCATCATGACTGCCACATATTTTAATAAGGCACTTGAGAATGTCCCATGAGACCTACTTACGGTAGAAGGCTTAAGATCTCCATACACAGTCTTAAGGAAAGACGTTTTAGTCTTAGGGTAGATTAAACCCCCAGGCTAAAAATAATAACATGCAGCTGTGGATTAAACCTCTTGATTAAGTACACATAATGTTATAATCTTCCTTTCTAATTTTCAATTGTAGTAGCATGGGCCATTGCATCTAACCCTCATGCATTTTGCATTGGACAAATTGTTCTGGAACTTCATTTATTAATTCCTGTAGAGACCAAAGTAAGGCTAGCTAGCAATGCTTGGTTTCAGATTAAAGGCGAGTTCCCTAACACGGGCTATGGGAGAGGAAGCTTGTTTTCTTTAATGCATTTTTATTCAATTATTTTGTATAAGTATTGTTGCTATCTATAACTTGATTCCCATTTATCTGAGATAAATGACAAAAAGATTGGAAAGAATAAAAATAACCAAACCCAATAACAATCAAATCCCTAAGCATTAGTACACAAAACAGTTAGCAGTAGCCATTACTTCTAGTAGATTTTTTAAAAAGACCTTCTGGACCGTCTAGTTTCTCTATTAGTTATTTTTGGTAGACTGCAAAAAGATGATGCCAAAGATAATATAGGAGAAGGAATGGCAGAACCTGAGGGTGGAATCAAAAGAGGAATCAGCCTGGAATCACTATGCAGTCATAAATGGACTAAGTATAACCCCTCTTGAATTCCATTGAATCTTATCTAGCACCAAAAGGTGTTAGGTGTAAGGTGACAATGGCATTAGAGAAAACCACTGAAGCTCTCACAAAGGTGATTATTATTCAGGCAAATTGTGAGGCATTCTTAAATACTACTATTTTCCCTGAATAGATGAGAATGTTTCAATGAAGAATGTGGCATTTTGGAATTTAGAGAAAGCTTTTTGCACATTTCACAAGAGCTTGTAAAGATTATAAAGATCTTCTTCAGGAACCTTGAATCGGCAATGGTAGATTACTCAAGCTTCTACCACTTATGTTTGCCCTCATTAACTGTATATTAAATCTGAATTTACGCTATGAATAATGTTTTTCTCCTTCAACCAGGGAACATTTTATTTCATATTCTGCACTTCTTTTCCTTTTGCCCATATTCATGGAAGATCCCACAGGCTATGAATTCATTATATGCATAAATATTAGTTGAGCGACTATGTATGAGTACGTTTAGTGCTCATGATTACTCTATACCTAAAATAAAAGGTCCCTCTTGCCTGGAGTTTTTAAGACATAAAGAGAAAAGTACTTCAATCTTTTCTTCTAGGTAGAATACTTCACTCATGTCCAACCACTGTCTGGAACTGCTACACCGAGTAAGCAGCACTTCTCGGGGAACAGGAACAAAATTAAATGAAATGATATCTCTGGAAAGAGAACCATCAGAAGTTATTTAATTCAAGAAGTTATTCAAAGCATTTGCAGTATTATTTTGTCCTGCAACTGTAGACTACATTTTCCCTAAATAAATTGGCTCAACAAAACAATAACTTCTGAAATTGGAAACTAAGGAGTTGGTAGATGGTCGGATAGTCAGGAAACTGCTGACTGAAATAGCCTCAATGAACATTTGAGCAAGGGCTGAACGTTGTGTGAATTTCTCCCTAAATGCCTTAAGATCATTGATTTCAATCTAAATCAGTTAAAAGCTTACTGTTTGCTAAATGTACTTTTAAAAAGTGCAATATACAATTGAAGGAAATAAAGGATTACGGTCAGGATCTGAAGGAAAACAAGTGTTCATTTTGCATCGTCAAATATCTCTACTTTGCTTCTTTTTTATTTTTTATTGCTTTATTATAGTACATGGGAACAGCCTGAAAAAAGCTTCAGAAACAAAACTGGTCAAGTGCTTGATATAATTTCTTCTAGAAATAATAATATAGCAAAGCCAATTTAATCATGCCTAACGTGATATGATTTTCAATGTGATTTCAGTCCTAGCTGAACGGTTATAGGTGCATTCATTTTATCTTAGTTTTAGGTGCCTCAAGTTTTTCTTATGTTACACCACTATTATGTGAGCTGCACTAGCTCCCAATATGGTTCTAGGTGCCATTCAAAGTGCTGATCATCACCTTCCTTGCATGACCACTTGTGGTCCCACAAGTGATGTGGGAGAACCTATATGCAAGAGTCCCTGGCCACCCCACAAGATCTGACAGGGTGGGTATACTCCAGGACCTCTCTATTAAACAAAGTCATCTTATGAGATGAAGAATTATATTTTCTCTATCAAGGTACTTACTCTATGAATTGGTCTTCATCCCCTGAGATTCAGGAGGCTTGTCCTTCTTGGTTTTCTGGAAGACTGAGAAAATCTGAAAATTTTCCCCCAGGTCGCATTGTCATCATTGTCAGGAGCACCAAAGCACTTCCAGGTTGAAAGGATTAACTGATGACATCACCATTGTCACTGGGGAACGCCCAATTGGGGACTCCTTTCATGTCCCCAGCAGCAGCTGGAGTGAAGGAGGGAGTTCACCTCACTCCAAGGCAGCACTTGGGTCTTGGACTTGCTGATTGTCAAACAGTGTCCTAACCATGCGAGACACCATGCTCCATTTTCCCCAGGTACTCAATCATTAATTCAGCCCAGTATAGGTATGGTATGGTATGCATGGTATGCATTTGAATTTTATACTGCCTGCCTTTATACATTATATTGTACTATGATTGTCTTAATTATTTGGCTTTTGTTTAATAATTGAGGTTTTATTATTATTATTATAGTTTGTTATTGTTAGCTGCCCAGAATGTTTATGTAAAATGGCAGCCATATATATTTTCTAAATGAAGAAATAATAGATATGTTCTCTTTGCTTAACATTGTACATCCCTCAGTCCTTTGGCACTTGGAGTGTGATGTTATGAATACTGCAAAGTAAACATATTCAAAGAATTTTAGAAATGACAATCACAGCAATAAATTAAATTTGGATGCCACCTGACTCTCAATCTCTCTGCGTGGCTACAGCAGTAATCCTAGATGTATTCCAGGCTTTGCTTAAATAGAAATGTCTATGATTATTACAAACAATTCCCAAGCTTGCATTATTTCTTTCTATGCTATAAAATTTTAATAAATAAAATAAAATCTTCCTCCAAATCATCTAAACGCATATTTTGTCTATTTAATATTTTGCAAGTTGTCAAGAGCTGCACAGTTGCAACTGAGATAGCTTACAAATTGGACTAAATGAAACGATAAAATGGAAGTCCACTCTAATTTCCATCTTCAGTCAATTCAGTCCAGGAAACTAACTACCATCTGCTAGTACTGTATGTCCTTTATAGAAAAAAACAAAAACAAAACCCAAACCCGAGTTGGCTGACAAATGAGTAGTGTTTGCACTAATATTTTTAATTCAGTAAGGGGAAGAAATGTTCTCCAGGGCAGGGGTCCCCAACTCCTGGTGCATGGACCGATACTGGTCCATGGCATGCCAGAAACTGGGCTGTGCAGACAAGTGAAGCCCCATCCGTGAGATGCAGGCAGCACATGAAACTACGCCCCCTCTGGTCCATGAAAAAAACTCTTCTCATGGAACTGGTCCCTGGTGCCCAAAAGATTGGGGGCTGCTGCTCTAGGGTAAATAACCTGTTGTATAAGCCAATGGAGAAACCCAGCAGATAGCAAATGGATATTGTGTAGAGCCCTTTTCACATTGTTGCTGGGTTACCGCCAATAGATGTGGAAGTAATTGTCAACACAATTGCTTATTCATTTATTACTTAGCCATTTAGACTCTAAAAGTTGACAGAATTTTGAAAAGTCCAGTGAAAAGTCTGGGTTCTACTGAATCATTTTGATCGTCTACTGAATCAAACCCATTCTGATCATCAGTAAATGCAGGATTTAGAAAGACTTCTTGCAAATCTAGAGATTTTAAAGCCATAATCCATGCTGAAATGAAAAAATAAATGTCCTACTAACTATTTCTTCCTCTTCTGAAATCAGTATCATGACTTTGGCCTTAGCTTTTAGCTTGCAAATGAGCTATTCTCAGTAGCCCAATCAGAGTTTTAGGGAGGCGATTTATATGTTAGTGGGAGGAGAAGACATAAATTACAGAAAGATTGAAAACATGTGGGCTGCTCTGGAAAGATCTCATATATAATATAAGAAAATGAGGAAAAATTGTTGGGATGTTTCTTATTCTAAACCAGTTTTTTTTAACTTGGCCAGTTTAAGACTGTAGACTTCAACTCCCAGAATTGGGAGTACATTTTAAACAGTCCATACATTTTAAACTGGCCAAAAACACTGTTCTAAACTAGTGCTATATTCAAAGTCAAGAAGAAAAATGCAATGCCAGCTGTAATTGAGGTTGGAGTGGGTGACAAAGGAATGGACAGGGATAGGTCAATCCATAAAAACTGATATGATACCTCAGTAGACGTCAGGTGACATGAAATGCTGGCAAACTATTAATTCTCCTCTTCTCCAGTTCTACCTAGCCATCACTATCACCACTGCCACCACCACCACTATCATTATTATTATTTCTGCTAGAGACGGGTCAGAACTGCCAACAGAATTTAGAGGTTAGAACAATTTAACATGTTTGGAGTCCTTGGAGAACAGCAAACCTTCGGTGTCAGCTTCTGCACAAGCTATAACTGAGAAAAGGCACTTTCCCAATTTCACCTGCAAAGATTATACGCAAGATAGGGAGTAGAAAACAAGGAGACCAAGATTGTTAAAAAGCACTCAGGCAGTTATTGAACATCAAGGAGTTAGAATTTTCAGGTTCATGATGAACCCAAACTATGCTTTCAGGCAGATCAGCAAACGGCAATTCCATTCTGTCAAGTCTAAAAGGCATTCTTCAATTTCTGAGTTTGCTCATGTGGGTGAGAAAAACTGAAGACATATGTGAAAGTTAGACCTCCTTCATGATGTGCCATACACTATCTCATGCTGAATTTGCATTGCCGCATTGGTTTAATTATTTGTGTCCAATACTAATTTTCTCACACCTAGCACTAACCCGCTTCAAAGGACTGGATATCATGGTTAGTCAGGCTACAGATAACTAAGTAGCGTCACAGGCAGTCCTTGAGTTATGACCACAATTGAGCCCAAAATTTCTGTTGCTAAGCTAAGTGAATGTTGCCCTATTTTATGATCTTTCTTGTTAAGTGAATCTCTGCAGTTGTTACGTTAGTAACACAACTGTTGCTTCCCCATTGACTTTGCTTGTCAGAAATTTGCAAAAGGTGATCACATAACCCGAGGAGGCTGCAACTGTCATAAAGACATGCCAGTTGGCAAGCATCTGAATTTTGATCACCTGACCACAAGGATTGCAACAGTTCTAAGTTGTAAGTGAAAAACGGTCAGAAGCCACTTTTTTCAGAGCCGTGGTAACCTTGAACGGTCACTAAATGAATGGTTGTAAGTCAAGGACTATCTGTACTCCCAGCATGAAACCAGCCTAAGGAGAAAGATGCACTATGTATGTTATATAACTGTATCTGTAGCACATGTATATGTGAAGCGAATCACATATATATGGAAATATCTGTGATGAGCAGCCAGGATAATATCTATGGTGAGAAGAGATTTAGCTCGAAACAGTTGAACACAGAACATTAAAAAAAAAAAAAAAAACCTTTTGAGATTTTCTTGAAGAAAAAAAATGCAACTTTTAAAAATTAATTTGGATTTATTTAAAAAAAAAAGAATGACAGTTAAAACAAATCATGTCAACCATTAAAAAGATTGCCTTGCAAGAGTGAGCATCGTAAAGCTTCTTACAATAGTCAGGGATACATTCTTCTCTCCTCCTTGATACTTTCTTCCCATTCCTTGGTCTGACATAAGCTAAGCTGCTTGGTTTTAGGTTTCATTACTCTTGCTTCTCTGTGAGTCTGTCTATGAAAGCACCAATAGGCTTGGCACAGACTCAACGTCTGAGCAATTTCTTGGCTGACTGTGCAAAATATGATATACAGATCCATACTGGCAAGTTAATTACTTGCTGTGTAAATAATGCTGGGATAAATGGGTTTCTTCTCCAAAACACTGTCTCGGTAATTCTAGCATGTTCACAAATAGGATATAAGGTTCAACACATTTTTTAAAAAAAGAAAAAAACTAGACATGGCCCTGAGGGAAAATAACCCCATGGCCCATAGAGCGAAATAATAAGCTGCGTTAGAGGACATGTTCTCACATCAGGTTACTTAGAAATAAATACCTCTGTTGAGCAAGATTTGTTACCAAGGAAAAATTCATAGAATTGCACTCTTAAGAGTTCCCCTTCGAATAATCAGATTTCTTCCATACTGTAATCACAGAAAATGTTGAGGAAGAGGAAAAGTTTTAAAGGGGAATTTTTTTATGGGCCTTCAAGTTGTTTTCAACTTCAGGTGGCCCTCTGAGGACAAATAAATCCCCAAGTAGCCTCAATGCCAATCAGAGAGCTAACAATTGACCTCCAGACTGCTAACGACCAGATGACTACAAAGAATATAAATCCTTGTATTCCTCACCATTCAGTCAGAACTGAACAAGCTTCTTGGATGAGAAGCAAAACATTTTCAAAGAAAAAAAAATCAAAAAAGTCCAGTTGCCTTTTTGAAAACTTTCACCTTTGGAGCAACCATGACGTAGATGATTGAGATTCTCAATAAACATTGACAGGTTGCAAAGCACCCCTTTCCAAAGCTGTTGCAACTTCGAACAGTTGTTAAATAACCGACTGTAAGTTGAGGACTCCCTGTAGTGTATTCGAACGATTCGTTGCATATACATGGATCTCTGTACAATGATGCCACTGATCATGAACAGGAAGGTCAAAAGGCAATTCCTTTTAGTCCAATGTGCACTGACAGTAAATCGCCCACAGAACAAAGAGTCCATTAGGACAGCTGAAATTGTTCCTAAAAAAAAATTAAAAAGCATTCTACAATAGTTACAGTTTTTTCCTTAGACCTTTGCTGTCTAAAATGTCCCCCACTCTCCCCCCAAAAAATAAAGATCCTCTGAACTGTGTACATAAAAAAAAAGGAAGTTAGGTGTTTTGTTTTGTTTTTTGCAAAGAATTTCATGATAAGTGTTATGGTTCCTGGCTATGAGATTTTTTTAAAAAAAAAGATGTCAAAGCCTTTTCTTTCCCAACAGATAAACTTCCTTGATTTTCTGCTGGCATTTCCAGGCACATGGATGCACCTGTTTCAAGAATTCTCCGTGTAACAGAGGACATCTGGGAAAGCACAAAAGACTGTGTGTCAAGAAGTGAAATAAAGCAGAGGGTTGATGGTAGTTAGGATTGACTCTGATGGCAACTGCTGTGAGCTGTCCAAACAACTGGGGGGAAATAAGTGTTAGAGGACAAGGAATTCGTTTACCCAGCATTATTTACACTCCAAGTCAGAGTACAGATTTATTTTCTTATTACCAGCGGAAAGCAACAGGCTGGAAATTTGAACCCGCCGTAGCACTGAACATTCATAATTATCAGTGTTTATTTCCCATTGTCTTGTTGATCGTTTTCAGCTGCTCAGAGAAAACTGATAGTTAAATGTTGTATGTGTTTTGTTAAGGCCTCTGTGTATGAGAGAGAAATAAAATCATTCTGCCAAATAAAGGCTAATTCAACAAAAGCTGAATTGTGTGACCTTTGCAAATTACACAGATTTGAATATATTTGTGTACATTTCTTTATGTTGTACTTGAGAGTCAACTGCTGTGTGATGGGCTAAAGAGACCATGTAGGGCAGTTGTCATAGGCCTTGATAAGTGATTTTTCAGTGGATTTTTTAAAAAAAAAAAAGACTTCAGAGGGTTTCGAGAAAGAAGTGCCATACATTTCTTGTTGGCTAGAAAACTGCTTTGAGATCTCCTTACTGAAGATCAGAATCTTATTTTTCTTTGCATTCTTGAACATAGCTAATAAAGCCACCCAAAAAAGAGATATTTTATCAGAATTATGTGGAGAACAAGTATTCCTAGAGATGGTGAAATGCTCTAAACCAGAGGTGTCAAACTGGCGGCCCACGGGACAGATGCATCACACACATTGAGTCTGTCATCTGCACCTCTATAACTGTCTGGTTTAGTTCTGCAACCCAACAAGACAGACACAGACTTCAGAAGATAATTAGAGCTGCAGAAAGAACAATTGCTACCAACCTGCCTTCCATTGAGGACCTGTATACTGCACGAGCCAAAAAGAGGGCTGTGAAAATATTTACAGACCCCTCGCATGCTGGAGATAAACAGTTTCAACTCCTACCCTCAAAATGACGCTATAGAGCATTGCACACCAGAACACCTAGACACAAGGACAGTTTTTTGCTAAACAAATAATTCCCTCAACACTGTCAAACTATTTACTAAGTCTGCACTACTATTAATGTTCTCATCATTCCTATCACCCATCTCTTTCCACTTATGACTGTATGACTGTAACTTTGTTGCTTGTATCCTTATGATTTATATTGATATTGTTTCCCGATTGCTTATTTGTACCCTATAACTATCATTAAGTGTTGTACCTTATGATTCTTGATGAACATATCTTTTCTTTTATGTACACTGAGAGTGTATGCACCAAGACAAATTCCTTGTGTGTCCAATCACACTTGGACAATAAAAAATTCTATTCTATTCTTCTATTCTATTCACAGGCCACGCCCACCCCAGCTCTGCAAAGGGGAAAACGTTGCGATACGTCACGTGATGGCAACGTGACGCCACGAGTTTGACACCCATGCTCTAGTCCAAGAGTGGAAAACTATGGCCCTTTTATGACTTGTGGACTTCAACTCTCATGCTGGCTCAGGTATTCTGGGAGTTGAAGTCCACAAGTCATAAAGGGGCCATCATTCCCTACCTCTGCTCTAGGCCCATAAAGAGTGGGAATTTGGCCAATGGTATTTCTTTTCAACCTAAAGTACCTCTGAGTGACTTGGATTTGCTGGTTATGCCAAAGTATATTAGTAATATATGTTTATGCCATGACCACTAAGTGTGTTACATCATAGAATACAGAACAATAATGTATTTAGTGATATACTTCTCCACCTCTTCACTCCCACTCATATTAATATGACTATCTGTGGTCAGAGAGTTGAAGTAATTTTCCATACAATGATATAAAAACAAGGGGCTTTAAAGATAGGCTGAACTGAAAACAAGCTCTTTTTTTTCTACTTAAAACTGGAAGAGAAAGAAAACCAACTTTAATGATTCATCAGGGTGTTTGTAAACTGTTTTATAGATATAGTAAGGAATATTGTCAAAGCATATCTCTGTGCTAGATAGCAATTGTGTCTTTGTAGTGATATATAATTGCTGATTAGAGCTAGGCTGATATCAGTAGATATTTTCCACAGGTATTTCCAAAATAAATAAGTGTTTATGACTAATCTAGCTTTATCTATATATGTATATTTATTCAAGGGCCCCATGGTAATATTTAACTACTGATTATGACTCTTTGTGTTCTATTTTGTGTGCATATCAGCACACAGTATGATCTGTGGAAAGGTTAATAAAGACAATGAATTCCAAATGAATGCAGAAGAAAGCAAATATTGAACTCATAAATATGAGTATGGAGACTAGAGATTTGATCTTAAGAGGAGCTGTTTGGAGAATATTACCTATACGACTAGTTTTACCAATCCAATTAGTCTAGCATCTTTACAATTGCTTACCAGCCATAACATGTTCAATTTAATTGCTTGATGGCAGACCCAGGGCTTCTGCTACCAAATGGAAACTCAAGCCTCCTTCACTGCCTCTTTAGTTCTACAATTGAACAACTCTTGTGCAGGTGCTCGCACATGGAGCTGATTAGTTCCAGCTCAGCCGCTGCTCAGTAGAAATTGCTCTAAGGAGAATTTCCAGTGAGTAGCTCCCATCTTGTCATAATTTCCAGCTGTTCAGAGTCCCCTTCTGAAGCCAAGCCATTGGGTATCATGTCTGAAAGGTTGCTTTGCTACTCTACCAAACAGTGGTTGGAGTTTTTGATTTTTACCACCACCATCAAAACAACACAAAAACAAAAAAGAGGTGGGGAAGAAGACAAGAACGAGCTAGCATGTTGATTATGCCAATTTTGTGCATCCATCCAAGAGTGCAAAGGGTCCTATCTAGAGGGCAGCAATGAAGACATACGGCAGTGCAAAATGCTACTGCTTTGAGGGGAAGAAGTCAAAATGGAGGGCTATAGGGAAGGCCTCTGAATAAGGACTCTAAGTATCCAAAGAAAGTCAACTATCTGGACAGCTTTAAGTGAAAAAGTCAACTAATGAGCTATGTATTTCATAACTTCCTATTTATGAAGCCACATGGTTTAAAACCAGCATGCCAAAGGCAGGAGAACTCTAAAAAACTTATATTTTATAGAGTTCTCAAATATGCAACAACTGAGTCTTCAGATTATAATTTTTATACCGAAGTAAAAGTAGCAGACTTGTGGTGCTATAAATCAGGGCTCCCCACCCCAGACAACTTTAGGATGCATGAGCATCAACTCCCACAATTCTCTAGCCAGCATGAGTTGAAGTCAAAACATATTAAAGTTGCCAAGGTTGAGAAACACTGCTGTAGATTATGACTCAACAAACAGTTCCTATCTCCTTGACTTCTCAGTTTTATAACAAAAATGAAATGCTCCTAAATTTACCAGTATGCAGACATAATTTATTAAGTATATCTCTATGTTGATATGTGTTCAATCCATCTAGGACTGAAACTGAAACATATCTGATCAACACATTGTTTGTTATATTCTGGTTTAAAAGGAAAAAAGAGGGAAAAACCTCTTAGGATAGGACAGTGATCTCTGAATTAATCATACCTTTATCACCATTATATTTCAGATAACTCACGCCAATGAAAAATACCTTTATTCCTTTATCAGTCTCAAATCAATATTTAGAGTATCTTACTTTAAAGGCCAGACTCTAAAATCTCAAAAATTCAGTAAGCCTATCAACTAATTAAGTCACTGCATGGCTTTAAGCAATTAATTGATTCCTTAAATCAATTTTTCAAATTCAGTACTAAGGACTCTCTTGCTACAGTGTTCTTTTTTTAAAAAAAAATGATACAGCAATCATTTTTTTTTTAAAAAAAAAATCATTCTGCTCCTGGGAACTGGATCTGTGGGATTCTACAGTGTTCTGTCACACATTGTAAACTCAGAAGATCTTTCCTTGACCATTATGTGGGACAATTGTTAGAGTCAACCCAAGATTTATTATTACTGGATGCAAAACAGCAAATGCCATCCAAAGCAGTATCAGAGTTCGCAGAAATCAAGCCAAAATAATATGGCAACATTTCAAAGTCTACTCTTTTCCCTATCAGAAAAAAAGAAACATTAATAATAGCATAGTAAATAATTGGTAACTTGCTTCCCTTTCCTGTAAAGAATCTCTAAGTAAGAGATAAAATCAATTTGCTCATTTCAAGGTATGACAGTATGAGGAGTGAGAAATTTGGGACTTTACAAGTACCTGCAAGAACAGCATCTCTTCGTGCTGGTCATTTGGGCTGTGGTAACCGGAACAGAGGTGGTATTCAGCAGGTTCTGACCAGTTCTGGAGAAATCGTAGTGGAAATTTTGAGTAGTTCGGAGAACTGGTAAATACCACCTCTGACTGGCCCCACCCCCAACTATTCTCTTCCTCCTGAGTCCCAGCTGATCGGGAGGAAATGGGGATTTTGCAGTAACCTTCCCCTGGAGTGGGATGGGAATGGAGATTTTACAGTATCCTTCCCCTGGAGTGGGGTGGGAATGGAGATTTTACAGTATCCTTCCCCTGCCACGCCCACCAAGCCATGCCCACCAAGCCTTGCTACGCCCACAGAACCGGTAATAAAAAAATTTGAATCCCACCACTGAACTGGAAGTTGTATTTTTTAATAACTGAAGGATCATAACTTTCCTATTTCTTAGTTCATGGCAGGGCTGATCCAACCTAGGGGGTGACCTGATAGTAGTGTTCTAATATCTCAGGGGTTACCACAAAGAAGAGGGGGGTCAACTGATTCTCCAAAACACCTCCAAGGCAGGACAAGAAGCACTACCAGTAGCACTAAGGAAAAAGTTTCTGACAGAACAATTAATCAGTGAAATGGCTCGCCTCCAGAAGTTGTGGGTGCTCCAACACTGCAGGTTTTTAAGAAGAGATTGGACAACCACTTGTCTGAAATGGTTATTCTGTGATATCATTTTTACTGAATGTTTTGCTCCGCGTTGCAAAACTATTTCTGATCAAGATCATTAGCCAGTCATCATGCAGTCTTTACTTATTTATCATATTTATTTATCACATTTATGCCATCATGAAATTGCACATTTACTTGCAAGGAAAATGACATAAAGTAATGAGTTGTAGCAGTGTGAAAATACAAGGACTTGACTCCAGGTGTTCTGATTTTTTATTTTTAATCTGTAGAGGTGGTGAGAGAGTGTTTAATGGTTAATCACATACCAGACAGTCAATTAATTCTTTCAGCCATGGTGTTAAAAAATCATCAGGTACTTTGTTCAGGGTATAAGGCAAGTACTTCGATAGCTTAGACATTGCTTTAAGTAAATTGGAAGATAATACAAGGATAAAGTTGGCATTAGTGGCAGTAATTTCAGAGAGGATCAAGCTAAAAGGGCTACATAAATGCTATATGCAGGTCTTCAATTGCTAGCCTTCTGCTTAAGTAGTATCTGCAGAATGCATACAAAATTAATGTAACCTAGCTACAGGCTATGATGCAAATAATTAGAATGCAAGTTGCTGTTAAACTGAACCATTTGGGTTTGTTGTGGGTTGTGCCAAACATACATTGAATTCAAAATTCAAAATCCATCAACAACTACATTGGAGGTTTTGCAATTATTCTTTCTCTTTGAATTCAGCAAGGCATCTGAAAGCTCATATTTTTCAATTGCATCAGGAAACTATTAGGTCACAAAGGGTTAAAAATAAGCTTAAAAATACTGCATCTGTCTCTCTCATCCATCCATCCATCCATCCATCCATCCATCCATCCATCTATCATCTGTCTATCTATCTATCTATCTATCTATCTATCTATCTATCTATCATTATCATCTATCACCCTTCTATCTCTTTCCATCCATCCATCCATCCATCCATCCATCCATCCATCCATCCATCCAATTTACCGGTATTTCAGACCCATCTATTCAAAGAAACTCTAGGCAGTGAAAATAAAATAAAATATAAATAAATAAAAACATCACTTTTCATTAAAACCCAAAAGTTATGGAGCTCTCAGTAAATTATCCCAGATATCTATAACTAATATCCCAGCCTTAATCCTGACAGAAAAATCTAAGCCTTCCAACATTTCAATAGAGTTGGGGAGGGGCAGGTCATCCATATCTTAGGAGGTAGGGCCTATTTCATAGGATAGGTGCCACAACAGAGAGGGCCCCACCAGATGGCACTGCTTTCCTGAAAGTACCTAGAGCAGTTTCACTCCATCAAATCTGATGGTAGGGGCAACAACAATCCTAACCCTAACTTTACAAAAGTACCTTAGATCCATGCCATGTAGATTTTTATTGGTGATAATTATCACCTTGAATTGCATGTGCAAACATACTGGAACCCAAAATAACTCACACAGTAGACTAGAGCAGGGAATCAACTCCACAAAAAGGATGAAACTACTTTAATTGAGATAGTCTGGTTGTGCTATACCTCCTTTTCCTTTCTCTGGTTCATTGAATTAGGGAGGTATCTCCCGGAGCCAAATGTTATCTCATTCTGGATTGAAAAATGTTTCAGCCTCTTTTGCTTAGACAATGGTTCCTGCACATCTCTAACAGGCTACTTTCCTTACTCTCTAGAGTCTAGACATAACAGTATTATTTCATGGACATTCTGTAGTGCACCCCAAATTCTGTGTCAGCTTCCATACTATCCAAATGGCTGCTCCTGCTGTTGATGGTGGGATGATGGAAGATTTCAGATAAATCTTCTGCTCACCTGCCTGGAACCCTCACTGTAGTTCAGACATCAATACATTAGAGAAGGTCCAGAGATATTTTACTAGAAGACTACCCAAATCTTCTGCTCGAAATAAAATTTCCTATCCCAGCAGGCTTGAAATTTTAGGTCTGGATAGCTTTGAACTATGCCATCTACATTCTGACGTATGCTTAGTTCATAAGATTATTTACCAAAATGTTCTATCTGTAAATGAGTACTTTAATTTCAACCATAATAACACAAGGGCTATCAATAGATTCAAACTCAATGTAAATCGCTCTAATCTTGATTGTAGGAAATATGACTTCTGCAATAGAGTAGTAAATGTCTGGAACACTCTACCTTATCCTGTTGTTAGTCCCTCTAACCCCATACCTTTTACCTTAAACTGTCTACCGTGGACCTTTCACGTTTCTTAAGAGGTCTCTAAGGGGGCTTGCATAAGGGCATCAGCGTGCTTACCATCCCTGTCCTACTGTCCCCATTTATATGTAATCATTCTATGTTTTTATGGCTATGTTTTCCCTATTTATATCCTTTTATTTGTGCCAATTTTTTTTATGTGTCCATGTCCATATCTATACTATTATTTGTTTCCTTATACTTGTTGATAAATAAATAAATAAATAAATAAATAAATAAATAAATAAATAAATAAATAAAATAATGAATCCTTGAAAAATCATTCATTTACTTACATGCTCTTTGGATGTGAATTAATGTGGGATGTCAAAAACTACCATATCTCATCAAAATAGCCAGAATCATTGTTTTTTAAAGCTACATTACTGTATACAATGCTGTGAAGAACCAGTCTAGTATAATGGTAAAGGCACCAGGCTAGAAAGCAGAAAACTATGAGTTCTAGTCCTGCCTTACCATGAAAGCTGTCTGGGTGAATTTGACCAAGTCACTCAGTCTCAAACCATGATGCTTAGGCAAGAAGAATCACTTTATGTGTGAGATAAGCAGCATATAAATTTAATCAATAGATTGAAAACAAGCCATTCTTGTCACCACCAAAGGATCAACACTCAGTTGATCTAGAAAATACTAGGGAAAAAAAAGAATGTATAAAAATGTATGAAATACTATGGCCTGTAATTTATGGAATAATAATAATTATTATTATAAAGATTATGACTACAATTGTGACATAGCATACTGTAATTGTTGCTTAGCAGATGCAATGAGCTGAAAGGATGATTTAACTGTTATAATAAGCAAGAATTTCTCAGTTTTTAGCCCTCCAATTAGCTATCATGCTATATTTTAGGGGTCTTGAATATATAGCCAGGATGAATTTTGTGTTTATTCTATAAAGGTTATTGTTGCAAGACAATAGGCGAGCAAGGTTGAATGGAGGATGAAACCATTTGGCATCCATAGCCTCTGGCCTCTATAGAGTGTTTAGATGGGGAAGATCCAGGTGTAGGTTGCCCCCGGTTCGGACCGGTTTTATAGAACCGGTAGTAAAACTGATGTGCGGCCCCATTGCGAACCGGTAGTAAAGGTAAGTAGAACCTGGGAAGGTCGTGTTCAAGCATTATAGCTTTCCAGTATGTTGTGACCCAGGCCCAAGTAATTAGTATTAAACACAAACAGTTCAAAAACAAACAGACTTTATTAGAACAGCTGAGAATTAACTCATTCTCAGTGTAGTCGAAACTAAATTAAAGCAAATTCTTCAAAATACCATTCCACAGTTTATCACCTGACCTTGGGATAATTAGGCAAACTGCCAAAGGCTTTTCTTGGCAAAAGTTCAGAAGCAGAAGACGCCAACAAGAAATGAATACAAGAACCAATTCTCTCAACGTTGTTTTCCGGCAAAGAGGCCAGGAGCCGTTGCTGGTCTTTTAAGCCTTATGGGAGGGGCCAATCATCTCTTGGCCCTACTCCCAAGTTGTCCTCTCTGCTTTATCTGCTCCTGCTTTCTGGCAGCTCTTCTCATACGTGCACTAGGAACAGGCTCCTCCTGTTCCTCTGCCTCTGCCTCTCTATTGTCAGCCTCTGGAGGCTCCAAAGTCTGCACGTCACTCCGTGATGGCCCTGGCCCCATCTCTGCCTCCAATGCAGAGCCCTCATCTGGGCCTTCCCCAGCCTCCAGGACTGGCCCATGTTATTCCTCAAGCTCATTGCTGTCTGACTCCGCCGCCAGCTCCGCAGGCTGCTGGTGGACCACAACACAGTATATCTTTCCAGCATTATATCTTTCCAGTAGGGCAAAGCATGATCTTCTAACCTTTGTGTTGTTGTTATTGTTTTATTTTGCTTTGCTCTGTAACCTAGTTTGGTTCCACGATGGCAGCCGCAGGAAATACCAGACATGTGGAAGGGATACGTGGCTATATAGCCCAATGGATTGGAGACTTTTCTGTTGCAGATGCATTGCCCAATGAACATGGGGCCCCTGTTAAGTCCTTGTTTTTTTATAGAAGGAATGCGCCAATGTGACTCCAATCCTGAATAATAGGCTTTAATAACAAAATTGCTTAATGCATTGTAAGCTGCCCTGAGTCTCCGGAGAAGGGCGGCATATAAATCAAATTTTAAAAAAATGCATCCAACTCACCTGTTCCTTTTAGTCTGAGAACATTGAAAGTATGTGAGCAAGCAGAAAGCTTTCCTGGGCTAGCAGGACAATAAGTTGTGTTAATATGGGACACTATGGAACTAACTAGCTAATATCTATGATTATTAAAAAAAAAAGAGAAGAAGTTTACAATATAGAAGACTTTCTCAGTGGAGAGATTTCACTTCCAAAGAAAGCCCTTTATGCTCATTTTGAGTTTATAACCTCAGCAGGAGGGAGCCTGCTTCCTGTGGAGTTTATAATCACTTCAAGGGCAAATTGTGCAGCTTTGAGACACAATTGGCCAGATGGGCTGCTGTGCACCATGAGTGAAAAGGACAGCGGCAAATAAAACAGGGATTAATGCACTGCCCTGGAACCGCTACATTCATTCTTTTGCAGCATATCTGACATCTATCCTCCTTTGCAGGTTTCCTTCCAAAATATAGACACAGATTTTGCTCAAAAGAAAGTTAATGGAGTCAGAAGAGCTACCGGTAGTCCTCCACTTACGATTGCTATTGGGATTGGAACTTCCATTTCTAAGTGATGCAGTCATAGAGTGAGTCACACCCAATTTGACAATGCTTTTTTTTTTTTTTTTTTTTTTGCTGGGATTATTAAACCAATTCAGCATTTCTAAGCCTCCTGGGAAAATGGTGATCAATGTCATAAATACATGCCTCTTGCCAAGTGCCCAAAGTTTGATCACATGACCGTGGGGATGCTGCAATGGTCATAAGTGTGAGGACTGGTTATAAGTCCCTTTTTAAAGTGCTATTGTAGCCTGAAATGTCATTAAACAAGTCTGTTTTTCCACCTGGTATACCAGCTCTGTGTGTGCATTGTTGCTCATCTGGGTAACAATGGACAGAGATTATTATTATTATTTATTATTTAATCAAATTTATATGCCGTCCTTCTCCCGAAGGACTTGGGGCAGCTCATAAAAATAAAAAGCATCGCACAATAAAATAATAAATAAATTTTAGTTAATTAAAATACTCCAATTAAAACCCTTAGAAAAACTAAAAACTAAAAAACTCCCAGCAGATCAGGTGATTTGTTTAAAGAGCCACGTCTTCAGGTCCCTACAGAAGGAGCGGAGATCGGGGGCCGTGCGGAGCCCGGTGGGTAAACCATTCCAGAGGGTCAGCGCACCCACAGAGAACGCCCTCATCCTGGGTGCCATCAGCCGACATTGCCTGGCCCGCAACCTTGCTAAGGTAAAACATACCTTAGCAAGGTTAATAATGATGTCTTGTTAAATGTACAATATTGCAGCCCAGGACTCCACATTGGTGGTGGGATTATATGACACCCATTCAGGAACTGTAACAACTACATGGCCTGGACGTTTGGAACTGGATGAGTTTCAGGGGAACAAAACATGATTTCAGAAGCGAAGACATTCACATGGCTAGAGAGACACGTAGTGCTTTGTATTTAAATTTATCGTGATTCTTTCTTTTTAAAACAAATGTCTATGGAGATTCTCAGTCACCCAGGTCATGGTTGTCCCAAAGGTGCTTCTTCAAGAAGCAACTGGACTTTCTATTTTTTTTTTTTTTTTTGGGAAGACTTTTCACTTCTCATCCAAGAAGCTTCTTCAGCTCTTCTTCTTAGATATTTAGGTATGCACTTTGGGATGAATACCCTTCGAATGGTGCGGGAGTATGAATGGATTTCCAGAAAATATTGCAGACCACAGGAACCATTTGCGCTTCGGTTTGAGATGCAGACAACACAGACTCATCCCCAACAGCCTGCGCTTGTCTTCAACAGTGAAGGGACCCAGGGCAGGAAAACATCCTATCGAAAGCACAGCTCCAACTTCTTAATAAAAGAATTAGACATTTTTCTAAAAAAAACATTTTCAAAAAATCGATGATAGTTTTGTTTCACAGCTTTCCCTAATGTATAGACTTTTTGTATACAGGTAGTTCTCGACTTATGACTGTTCTTTCAGTAACCATTCACAATTACGACAGCGCTGAAGTGACTTGCAATTCCTTCCTGAAGTTAGGGCCGCTGCTGTACCCCCAGACTGAAGCCCTTGGTAAACCCCCACACCCCTACAATCAACCACAGAGAAATGCTGCAGTAGTCATCCTGCCTTTTTTCTCCCTACTAGACTCTGCTGTGCCCACGTAGGCTTTGGGCCTGCTTCCCACATTGTGCTTCCCAGCTCGGTCCATTACCTTTTCTGTAATTCTCCATATGTGAAGGTGCTGAAGAGTGGGCCTTAGGGCTGTGCTAGGCTCTCAGGCACCTTATCGCACTTCTTAATGGCCCATGCGGTCACTTAAGGACTGAAATAGGGAGAGCAGAGATTGTGGTTGTTAAGTAAGACAATAACATGTGTGCCTCACTTAATGACCGCCACAACCTCTGGCCTTAATGGGCAGGCTCTATTACTGTTGTGAATCACGGACTGCCTATATATATTGTACACAGATAGAACGGTATGCACTGTTAAACCTGAGAAAGTCTTTCTAAATGCAAATATTCTAATTGTTTATGTAAATTTTCCTAGTGGAGACCTTTGTTTCAGAAATGACCAACTCTTTCTTACATGAAATTATCAGAAATGCGCCTTCTCTCTGAATGCACCCTTTCTAGCCAATGTTTCTTTGTATGTATAGATTTGGAAAAGAAAAACATTCATGAACATTCTTCAGCACTGTTGTCTGTACCACAGCAAGCTCTGTTTAGCAGATCTCATAAAATCTGCCCTCAGAATTCTAGGGCAGATTTGTTTTTACATCCTTTATTATCAAAAGTTGGTTTGGTGTCTTTTGAGGAAAAGCAGCTCAGGAATATATCCTAACAAAAGAATTGAACATTATGAAGAAAAGTTGGCACCAGTATCTTTCTTAAAACACGATGGAAAAGTCATATATAAAGCCTTAAAATAAAATAATATTTCTTCTAATCATTATTGGATTCTTAAGGCATCTCCAAGGCCTTTCAGAATGAATAACAAAGACTGAAGAGAACAAAAGTTTCAAGGCAGATTTTGGTAAAAAAAGAGAAGCAAATTGTGACTGGGACTTTGTTCTACTGAGTCTATTTTTTATTCCTAACAAACGTATTTCTTCTTATTTCTAGCACTGTTTTTACCAAACCAGGAGACCAAAAACACACCTACCCAATAGGATTGCTTAAAGGTGGATTAGTTTTTTTAAAAAAATACAGGTAGTCCTCAATTTATGACACAAGTGGAAGCAGAATTCCCTTGGCTAAGCAAGGCAGTTGTTAAGCGAGTTGTGGTCAATTTTATGAGTTGAATTTAAAATATGAATATGAATTCATAAAATATGAATTTTATGTCATGGTTGTTAAGTGAATCACTGCAGCTGCTAAGTGAATCACGCAGTTGTTAAGCAAATCTGGCTTCCCACACTGACGTTGCTTGCCAGAAGCTATCTGAGAAGATTGCAAATGGTGATCATGTGAACATGGAACGCTGCTACAAATCGTAAATACATATAGGTTGATAAGTGCCTAAATTTTGATCACATGACCATGGGGACGCTGCAATGGTTGAAAGTGTAAGGACTAGTTGTAAATCACATTTTTTTCAGGGCTGTTGTAACTTCAAATGGTCACATAATTGGTTGTAAATCGAGAACTACCTGTATGCTACCAAAATAACCCTCAATGTCAAGTAACCAATTCTTCTTCTTCTTGTGCCATATCTGTCATCGAATGTTGACGATCATGTTGGCAATCCTATTTTTATCAACAGCTACACAAAAAAGTGCTGCTGAGTTTTGTCCAAACCAGTCTGTTAGATTTTGAAGCCATGATGTCCTTCTTCTGCCTGGACCTCGTTTGCCTTCAATCTTTCCTTGGAGGATTAAGTGAAATATGTCTTATTTTCCTAGGTGTCGCATCACATGTCCAAAATATTCTAACTTAAGCTTTTTTATGGTTTTGATGATTTCCCTTGGCTTTCCCAGGCAGCTTATCACCTCCTCATTTCTGATTTTGTCAACCCAATTTATATGTAACAGCTGACTGTAAATCCACATTTAATAACCAACATATATATTTTTTGCCCCATTTTATTCTTAGCAACATTAGTTGATCAAAAAAGAAATGCATAGAAAATTCAAAGATCAGAGGCATTTTACTTATTCTACCTGTGTTAGAAAATAGCATGTGTGTGTTTGGAAAAAAAAAAAACTATATTGCAACAGAGAGGATGCAGGTGAATTATGAGGTGACATGAACCCTATCCAGATATTAACAATTGTAAAAGATAAATGGTTCCCCTCACACATATGTGCTAGTTGTTCCTGACTCTAGGGGGTGGTGCTCATCTCCGTTTCAAAGCCAAAGAGCCAGCTCTGCCCAAAGATGTCTCTGGGGTCATGTGGCTGGCATGACTAAATCCCAAAGGCACATGGAACGCTGTTACCTTCCCACCAAAGTGGTCCCTATTTTTCTACTTGCATTTTTTACGTGCTTTTGAACTGCTAGGTTGGCAGAAGCTTGGACAAGTAACGGGAACTCACCCTGTTACGTGGCACTAGGGATTTGAACCGCTGAACTGCCGACCTTTCGATTGAAAAGCTCAGCGTCTTAGCCACTGAACCACTGAGCCACCGCGTCCCTAACAATTGAGGGTGCATAATTCATAACTGTTCCACATATCGCTATGCCGATGTTGATGTGGTGATGTGATGATCCACATCAACATCGGCATAGCGATATCTGCAGCAAAGACATGATCAGCATGACTCCGAATCAATAAAAGTTCGGTCAACTTGTGTGCATAGCCTCACTCCCTCTCTGATGTCACTCCAAAGGCATCTTCTCACTGTAGATGTTTCTGCTTTAAGGGTTGTGACTTGCTGAAAAATAAATAGAGATACAACCCTACACACAAATCTTTCTCTGCGGCAGTGAACATCTGCAAAAAGAGATGTCACGAGGGTGTGTTTGTGGCTATGTCTGCAAAGGAATGTGGTCACATGGAGTGCTTAAGGGATGCATGTCCCACATTTAGAATGAGAAAACAGGACTCATCTGTTTTAACTATTTTTAAAAATATATCAAGCCTGCCCAAAGTCCTCAGCTACTGATTCCAGAGTTCATGTTTCTTAGATGTGAGTATGAAATAACAGTAGATAAATAAAGTCCTATAGTTTCCTAGAGATTGCATCATTACTTCAGATTTCTACCTATAGAAGAAATTATAATTGTAGAAGCTGATATCTTATTATAAAGCTTTAGAGGCACCACAAAGGAGGTTTGGAGTGGTCTTTTAGTACAAACATCTATTTCTAACGGCTTACAAGTTTAGAATACAAATTTGCCACTGCTCGCTCAGTTTTGTACTCCCCAAATCAGTTTTGATCTGTTGTTTATTGTGGAAGTGTAATATCACATATATGTTACACAGTACTCAAAAATATATATTTGTGTGGTGGATCTTGTTTAAAGACAAGCATGTGGCTTTTAGAAACTATAATAAGTCCAATAGTATTTAAAGGCAGGCATTTCAGTTACATGTGGGTATAAAACTAAGGAACTTTGAGCAATGATCTTAAGCCAAGTTTCCACAAATTAAACTACAGAAATAAAGGCAAATTCATAAAAATGTTCAAAGTGCCTTTATGGTTGGATAAGAGCGGGAATGTATTGTGGCATAAATGTAATTAAATGAAAAATTGGAAAGGACATTTTGTGCATACAGGTTATGCACAAAACATATCAGATCAACTTATGATCACAATTGAGCCCAAAATTTCTGTAGTTAAGTGAGGCATTTGTTAAGTGAGTTTTTTTCCCATTTTACAACCTTTTTTGCCATAGTTGTTAAGTGAATCACTGCAGTTGATAAGTTAGTAACCCAGTTCAGAGGTGGGTTTCAGCAGGTTCTGACCAGTTCTGGAGAACCGGTAGCGGAAATTTTGAGTAGTTCGGAGAACCGATAGTAAAAATTATGACTGGCCCCGCCCCCATCTATTCTCTGCCTCCCAAGTCCCAGCTGATCGGGAGGAAATGAGGATTTTGCAGTAACCTTCCCCTGGATTGGGGAGGGAATGGAGATTTTACAGTATCCTTCCCCTACCATGCCCACCAAGACATGCCCACAGAACTGGTAGTAAAATTTTTTGAAACCTACCACTGACCCAGTTGTTAAGTGAGCCTGGCTTCCTCATTGACTTTGCTTGTCAGAAGGTCGCAGCAATGGGCCACAACAATGGTGAACAAATATGAACAAGTTGGCAAGCATCTGAATTTTGATCACATGATCATGGGGATGCTGCAAAGGTCGTAACTGTGAAAAACAACCATAAGTCACATTTTCCAGTCACTAAATGAACTGTTGTAAGTCAAGGACTACCTGTACCTATTAATATCCCTGAGATAAGGTATCTAATGGTGCAAAAGTTACTGAAATAAATATTATAACTATAAGAGAAAGGCTAATAAGGTGCTACATGATATGAATGGACAAAGATAGCTCCGCTCTAACATTGTACAAGGCAGAAGGAGAGAAACGGAGGTTATCAATCTCATAAAACAAGGAGCAGATGGAGTAATAGACCCAGGGGGAGAGGGGCACAAAGTAAATTCTTAATTCTCTAACTATGGCCCAAAGTGCCATCAGATTTATACTTCTAAGATGCCAGGTGATGTAGTATATCCAAATGAAGTTTTTCATTCAGATGCTTCTTCTTGGAGCAAAATTGCAATATTGAGTAACAATTCCTGATAGTGACTTTTAATGGCTTTCAGTGGAGATGATATACAGCTCCTCTTCTTTGTTGCTGTTTTAACAGTGATAACTGGAGGATTGTAGAAGGTCCAGTGGAACAGTGGGAATCTTTCCTTAGCTATATTTGCCAGGAGACAAGCAGCAACTGATGCTTATTTTTTATTTATTTATTCAATTTCTATAGCCACCCAATTCAACCAAGTGATTGGGCAAATTTAGAATTCTAAAATTCTAAAACAATTAAAATAATTTAAAAACATTAAAACAATAAAAGCATCCACAAAATAAATAAATACAATCAGCAGCCATGAAGATTAACCAACAAACAATAAAGCCAAGAAACTGGGCCCTTAACACATACTAAGCTCCAGGCCTGGGTACGTAGTCAAGTTTTTAATGCCTTCTGAAAGGCCAATAGAGTTGGAGCCGTTCTAATCTCCAAGGGAAGAATATACTATGTCAGGGGCTACAACGAAGAGTTCTAGTTCCCTCCAGTAGACACTCTTTGTCTAATGGTATCAGTAAGCATGCTCATTTTGCTGGATCAACATAGATGGGTAGAAAATCTTGGAAAAAATGGTCCCTTGAGTAACCTGGTCCCAAGTGATGTAGGGCTTTAAGAGTGACAACCAACACCTTGAATTGTACCTGGAAGCACAGTGGCAACCAGTGCAGTTTACATAGTAGTGGTGTTACATGTGCTGTGTAGCTGAACCATTTATTACCCATGCAGTTGCATGCATACCTGTGTATATCATGGCATAGTGGTTAGAATGCAGTATTGCAGGCTAACTCTGCCCACAGCCAGCAGTTCGATCTTGACCGGCTCAAGGTTGACTCAGCCTTCCATCTTTCTGACATTGGTAAAATGAGGACCCAGATTGTTGGGGGCACTATGCTGATGCTGTGAACTGCTTAGAGAGGGCTGCAAAGCACTTGAAGCTGTATATAAGTCTAAGTGCTATTGCTATTGCAATTGCTGTTGCTATTTTGTACTGGTTGAAGTTTCAAGAGCGGCCCCATGTTGAGCACATTGCAGTAATCTAAGATGGAAGTTACAAGAGCATGGCTGACAGTGAGTTGGGCCTCCTGGTCCAAGAATGGGTGCAACTGCAATACCTGAAGGTGTGCAAGGCTCTCCACAGCTGCCACCTACTCTTCAAGCAGGAGCTGTGAGTGTAGAACAGGGTCAGCAACCCACGGCTCTGGAGGCGCATGTGGCTCTTTTATCCTTCTGCTTCAGCTCCCTGTTGCTCCACAATTGATAGGGCTTTCAGTTAGGACAGGCAGAGGAAAAAGGACGCCACGCTAGGAGGAGACTATGATGGGGGAACTGGACTTCCGGTCGGCTCCAGAATTGAATGGGGGCTTCTGGTTAGGACCTTTGTGGCTCTTTGAGTGTTTAAGGCTGCTGACCCCTGGTCTAGAAGGACCCATAGATTGCATACCAGTCTTCTGGGGTAGTGCCACCCATCCAGAGTTAGAGATGGAATGGTCTTGTTTCCAAAGGGTGCAAATTATGATAACCATCTACCAAAACAGAAAGTTCCCACTGGTCCAAGTTAACCATAGCACACTCATTAGACTTAAAAAAATGTGGTAAGACATATGGCAAGTTTCTGTGTTCCTCTATGGTCTCAGACTTTCAAGCGATTTTGTGATTTTGTGCCCACAGGTTGCCTGGTTATTTATTTGTTTATTTAATTTGTCTTGGCCTCTCCTACTTTTTTGTCTTAGTCCTATCCTTGACCTCAGATTGTCACTCAAAGGACAACAAAGAACAAGTGAGGTAATGAGTCTGAAGAAGGGTCACAGATCCTTATTATATTACTAGAATCTAGTTAGCCCAAGGATGGTTCCCAATTTAGAACATTTGACAACTATTGGCAAATGGAGGGTGAAGAAATAATAATAAAAAAGAAGTTATGATTTTTGAAACCTACAGTTATCTAGCAACACCACTCCAATTTTGAAGTGCCTTGTTTCACTTTCAGAAAGATACTCAACCAGCTGAAGAATGATGATTTTGCACTCCAGAAAGCACAGTAAGACATTTGAGATGAAATGTTCACATAACATAACTCAACATTTCTGAAAAGCTTTAATGCACAGAAAAAAAGCACGGACTCGTCTTTGTTTTTTGTGCTTTGTATTCAGCACAGGTCTCAAATCTCAGGATTTGATTTTTCTTCTCCCTCAGAACAGGAGAAAACTCACTTTGCTAGCAGAAAAAAAAATCATTGTATTACAAACTCTTCTAACTGAACTCCCAATATTGGTGCCCTGCAGCACAGTGAAGTGATGTGTGATGTTAAAAGTGCTGAGCTTGTATTTAGAAGAAACCAGCAAAGGTACCGCAAAGGCTCACTTCCTCATAGCTGAATGCGCCTCACATAGTCTCCAATGCTTCACAGATGAAAATACAGATTCTCTTGAGTACATTTAATACCTGTATTATCATAACAAGGATCACTGCCTAAACACATAAACACACCCTTTGCGCATTGCTGAAGGCCGTTCTCCATCTGTTGTACACTAAACTGACCATAACAGTTTACCCTCTTTTAAAGAAGAAGAAGGAGGAGGAGGAGGAGGAGGAGGAGGAGGAGGAGGAGGAGGAGGAGGAGGAGGAGGAGGAGGAGGAGGAGGAGGAGGAGAAGAAGAAGAAGAAGAAGAAGAAGAAGAAGAAGAAGAAGAAGAAGAAGAAGAAGAAGAAGAAGAAGAAGAAGAAGAAGAAGAATTTATTGTGACTAAAGGTCAAACCTCAAAAATATTGTTTTGCAGGAATCCTACCTAGCTTGAGGTAGAAATTGGATTGTGCATATGAGATGTGTCATAATGGTGGTTTTTGCTCGTGCTTCAACATCGCCCAAAAGCATTTTATGAGGTCAAGGTATAACCATTGTTAAAAATCCATTATTTTCTTACAAACAGAATTTTTGCTTGAATAAATGACTACAAAAAAAATGAAATAAATTGGAGAACATACTTGCTGCTGCTTTGTCTAGATTCATAAATCCCCTAGCCTCATTTTGTCTGGTTCTGGGGAATTTTGCCATGGTAGGAACAACAACTTTTTTTCCCCCTTCTGCCCTGGAGAAATTCAAACACTGTAAGAGAATTCTCCCAAGAAGAAGAATCCTAAATACACAGTAGAAGACTTCTGAAAACTCAGGAGCCTTCTTGCATCTCAGACCAACCAATAATCTGAAAAAAATACTGACCTTCTTTGCATATTTTAGGTCTCTCTGGGTGAAAGAAATCTTGTCATTAGACAGTAAATGAAATAATCTGTAAAATAAATGTTTTTCCAAGCAAGGAAAGTCCCAAGGATATACAAAATAATTCTGTAGTACAGATAGTCCTCAACTTACATCCTCAGTTGAAACCATAATTTTCATTAAAAAGCAAGGTGGTTGTTAAGTGAATTGCACTTAAAAAAAAAAAGACTTTTTTTTTTTGTGGCCACGGTTGATAAGCAAATCATTTAAGCTCTTATAAGTGAATCATGTGGTTGTTAAGCAAAATCCAGCTTCCCATATTAATTTTGCTTATTAGGAGCTGGCTGGGAAGATTGCAAATGGTGATCACATGACCCCGGGATGCTGCAACCATTCTAAATACATGCCAGTTGCCAAGTGCCTGAATTTTGATCATATGATCATGGGGATTCTGTGATGGTTGTAATACAAGGACTGGTCATAGGTCGCTTTTTTCAGTGCCATTGTAACTTTGAATGGTCACTAAACACATGGTTTAGCGCACGCACATTTGCGAACCGGTAGGGAAGGTAAGTGAATTTCACCCCTGCTGTGGTGAGTTGGCCACTTGGCTGTGGCAAGTTGGGCATGACGAATTGTCATAGACCCTATAATCCTAGCTCAGTGATGGCAAACCTTTTAAAGACTAAGTGCCGAAACTTCAACCCAAAACCCACTTATTTATGGCAAAGTGCCAACACGGCAATTTAACCTGAATACTGAGGTTTTACTACCTAGAATAATGATAAACAAGACAGAGTTCAGCCAATTGTTCTAAGAATAACATGATAAATGCACTTTTATGCCCCTTCTTTTTTCCCCCTACTTTTGAAATATTACGTTTAGCAACAATAAAAAAAGATATCATTTCTCTTTCCCTCCCTCTCCCTCTCTTTCCCCCCTCTCTCTTTCTCTCTCTGTTTCTCTCTCTCTCTTTCTCTTTCCCTCTGTCTCTTTTCCTCTCTCTTTCCCTCTCTTTCCCCGGAGAAACCCGATGGAGCTGGGCTGGGGCGACGCCACACGTGCCACAGGTTTGCCACCAGGGTCCTAGCTGCTTGCCCAGAACCAAGCTGCTTGCTTGGCATTACTTGTGTGCTGTTAGAATATGTAATATTTTGGCTATGGTAAACCCATCACTGCTAAAATTCTCCATTCTTGATGCTCTTTAGCTTCCATTCTCTGGGAATTTCAATAATCCCAAAAGCATACTTGGCCCTCCAAATGGATATCTTTCAGTCAGCTTTTAATTCTTAATTAATTTTAGTTCTAATGTTAATTTTGCCTTTTAAAGCCCTGTTAGTTGCCTCGAGTACCCACTTGAGTAGAGACGGAAGGCCTCAATCAAAGAACCTTTTGTTTCACATGATCTATAAATTACATGGTCTCGTCTGGTATGGAGAGCACTAATGTTTTATTGAATCGTCTATACATCTTTGATATAAAGTGCACATTTTATTTTCAAACAGAAATATCCCCTGCCTCCAATACTCTCTTTTCAGACAGAAATAAAACCTACAAAGAATGCCTAGGCCTGTCATCATTCTGAAAAGAGCACACCATTATAATAATCATCTCATAATGTAATACAGTATTTAATCTAGTTGCCTAATTATTTTGAATCATACTTTATTAAGGCATTTATCTTTATAATCTTTAATGAAGGAAGATATAATGAACTCAATATATACAGTATGCCTTTTTAAAGGTAGCAATAATACCAAACATTTAGCTTTTTCTTTTGCTATATTTTGCTTCAAGGGAAAAAATTCCTCCATCAATATATTACAAGGAAAAGTTGGTGGATGTTGAAAATGCAAAATACAAGATGCGTGACTCAGTATGCTTTTGTTCACTTTTAAAATTTGTATGTCAGTGAATAGGAACAACATATTTATGTTGAGTAAGATTAAATCAAAACCTGATTCTTTCCCCATCCCAAAAAGTTTCTTGGAATGCAGAGACTCAGATGAGAAACAACAAAATAACTGGAGCCCTTAATTCTATAACTCTACAAAAGCAATATAACTACAGTCCTTCTAAATTTTTTCACAGAACGAAAATGCCACGAAGGAGAAAGGCAGGAAATAAGATGGAGTGGGAATGTAGTGTGATGATTGACAGCTGTAATCATGACAATGACAGATTTAACCAGGATTCTCCAACTCCAGAGATTTGATGGAAGGATTTTGATGAGTTATACCATAGGGTTCTTTATTCCACAGGAGAAAGAAAGATAAAGGTCTGTGATGAAATTGTGTGGCCTAAATCCTGAGTATGAGTATGAAAATGAAAAATGTTGACTGTTGACATTCTTCTGCTTCTATCACCATTTGCTACATATCCACTTTTACTCTATGGCAGGGGTGTCCATCTTGCATAACTTTAAGACCTGTGAACCAGGCAGCATGGGAATTCTGGGAGTTGAAATCCACAAATCTTGAAGTTGCTAAGGTTGGGCATCCCTTCTCTATGGTGTTATCTGTATCTCTGGTTCTCTTGCAAGACATTAAATTGTTTTCTATTTATTCTAATTCCCCTTATCCTTTTGCAATATTGCTGGTTTTTAGTTTGTTTGCTTGTTTTGTGGTCCAAGAACACTGTTTGCATGTTATTTTTGTTACCATCACCATCTTCCCCCCTCCCCCCCAAAAAAGGGAGAAGGAGAAGTTAACTGTTCCTGTTGCATTTTAGAAACATTTTCTTTCTTCCCATGAACCCCATTTTATTTTCAAATCTGCAATTATCCTTATGAAATCTTGCAATGTTTTTATTTAGGGCCAGGTTGTAATTTGTACAACTTTTTTATGAACACAAAATACATTTATACTTTCCATGACATCTTGATTTAGCTTCATCAAGTCTAAAATTAGAAGATTGTAGAGGTATCACCTTGAATAAGGCACATTGAAGCAGTAGAAGTCCATAACCATGGCTAGGTTGTAAGGGAATGAGGAAATCATATTGTGTATTCTTGGTATTGGTTGTATGTGTATTCCTAATTGCAGGGTTATGACTTTATTGAGCTTGACAGTTAATTGAAGCTGACTTGTCTACATCTTAAGGAATCAAATTGGTGTTCAGTCAGACTGTCTATAAAGTTAAGAGCTGCATATTCTTTTCAGGGCCAATACAAACACTTTACAATTGTTTTGATCGAGTCTGGAAGAATCTAATCATACTTAGTAAGTTACTATATGTTATTGTTTTAACCAAATACATTTTTGCAATCAAAATTTCTGCAACTTCAAGCTACCCTCTATCCACATAAGCAAAGACCACAACGTCTGTGAGAAAGTTGCTTTGAGAAAATGATTTGGACCATGAGGGTGGCAAGATTCAATTCAATGCAATAAAGTAAAGCACAAGCTACCCCTTTCACTTGGACAAAGTAATTCAAGTGATCTCACATCTTTTTTTTTGGGGGGGGGGGATGGACTATTCATTTTTAGGCTGGGCAGCTTTAGAATTGACTGCAACATGAGGAAGCTACAAATCTTCAGCAGATGTTAACAGGGCTTTAGGGTAATCATCTCCAGCACATGCTGAAGTATTGCCTGCAGCATTCATTAAAACTGTCAGGTAGGAAAACCTTCTGTGAGACCTTTGGAGGAGGTTTCAAGCTGATTATCCTCATTGGGTATTATGAGCAATCCCACCCCAGTCACCAAAGTGGTGAGTCGATGCCACTTGATGAGGAAGGCTCCTCTCAGTCTTCCATGAGCTCAATGGAAAAAGAGTGAGAAGGACTCCAAAGAAGAAGAAGAAGCAATATTGTCACTTTGCTTCAATCTTAGAAATAATGGACCATGTTGCTTCATGAATTGTTGGAATGCCTTCAAGCTTTCACTGAACCAAAATATCTTGTGAACTTGTACATAGCGTTAGTGAATCTCTCTCTATATATATAAGAGCGAAAACCACTCACACATTAATCACAAAATCTCCAGAACTGTAAAGCCTACAAACTTGAAATTTGCCACGTATGTTCCTCTTGGCTTCTAGGTGCTCACCAAGAAAGGATTTTTGAAATGACCATCAGAGCATTAGTATTTCCTATATTATTATAACATGCTCTGATGCTAATTAGTTAGACATTCTACACCCCCTTCCAACTTGAAAATAACTCTGAAGAGAATGGGATAGCATAGGACAGGCTTCTGTCGGGCAAGCCTCATGGAGAGAAGGGGCTAGAAAGCCTGAGGGAGAGAAGGGGATAGGATAGAAGACGTTTCTGTGGGGCAAGGCTGAAGGAGAGATAGGATAGGGAAGGAGTCAAGCTGTAAGTGTCAATTTATCAAGCCCGATCACATAGTTTCGTAGCGAAGCACGGGGATCCAGCTAGTAAGGTTATATATCCATTTATTTTATTTTTTAAGTACTGATTTAAAAAATATTTTGTACATGGTTAATGTTAAATTTATCCTGGGCGGGGGGAAGTTTTAAGTTATTGGCTTGACTTAGAGTTAATCACTATGACTAATCTTGCAAGATCGTTAGGTGGGAAACCAATATTATGTGTTTGTTTTTCTTTACGAACTGGAAGACTGAACCTTTCCCCCAAATAACAGGACAGAAACAATATTCAATCATTTTCTATATTCAGTTTGGGGAAGGTAATATGACTTAGAAATATAAGAAACAAGTATTCCTGCCTTCCTTTGTATATTGCCTATTGGGAAGGAACCATTTCCAATGGTGACCGATAACATCTTACCAGCTGCTGAAAAAACTTTAGTTATTCAGTCTCTGAGTCTGACATCTGCAATGGAAAACGTAATTGTTATAGTCTGTTTGAATACAAGATAGGATGAATGCAAAGAGAAATATTAACCTCAGAGCTGCCATTCAGAGTTGAACCAACAGAAGTAACTGAAACTGTATACAGAGATGCAAGGAATGAGTAAATGTTAATCATTGATGTATTCCGAAGAAAACTTGGTCCTGTGCAGATAAAAAATAAACCCCAAAGAGTTTAGGAAATAATGTTTGAATCTTATAAGAAAAGAAACTAGGCTTCAGAAATTAAAGGTACAAAAATTGTAAAGGGATTGGCAGTCTTTCAAGAGAAACTGGCAGAGCTTCAAGGTCAGATCTGGAGAAAACAAATTCAACTTTTAAATCTTCCATATGCAGAAGATGAGCAGCCTCTAGTGGATGTTAATGGAGAAATATTTGGGGAGGTTTAAGTCAGATTACAGAGTTGGAAGGGACCTTGTAGGTCATCTAGTCCAACCCCCATACCCAAGCAGAGACCCTATATCTTTTCTGACAAATGGCAGTCAAATCTCTTCTTGAAAGCTCCTACAACTTCCGAAGACAAGCTGTTCCACTGGTTGATTGTTCTCACTGTCAGAAATTTCTCCTTGTTTCTAGGTTGAATCTTTCCTTGATCAGGTTCCATCCATTATTCCTTATCTGCACTTCAGGTGCCTTGGAAAATAGCTTGAGCCCCTCCTCTCTATTGCAGCCTGTCAAATATTGGAAGACTGCTATCATGTCTCCCCTGGTCCTTCTCTTTATTAGACTAGCCATGCCCAGTCCCTATAACCGTTCTTCATATGTTTTAGTCTCCAGTTCAGTAGTGGGTTGCCCCCAGTTCGTGGGAAAGATCACTATACATTATGAGCTACTGCTCAATATTCTTAAATTCCTGCTCCATTAGCCCATTGGTTGCAGAAAATGCTACCATTAACATCCTCCCTCACAATCTGGTTTTATGATGAGAAGCCAGACTTCTGATAATATTCAATTATTGTTGATAGTCTACCAATTCAGTCTGAGAATTTAGAAAATGTTGTAGTGGTTTTGTTGGACATGGAAAAAACTTTTGACGGATTAAATTTTGGAACATATAATAGAAAGAATGATTTCTTTTTAGTTTTATTTCTTGGATGAACCTTTTTTTTTTTTGTATTTTTAAATGTATAATTTAAACTAGCATTTTTTCCCAAAACAGATTATACTGCACCATGGAAATTGTCAAGGGTATTCTTTTATATTTAATCTAGTTTTGGAACTATAGTTTATCTTTATAAACCATCTAGCAATATTCAAAGAACACAAGTAGCTGCAATTAAACACATCAATATCTTTATTAGTATAACTGAGTATTTCAAATACTATATCACTATTTTGTCAGTGATATTAATAGATGGCTGAAAATACCTATAAGAATTAAAGGAAAAAATGACTATAACCTCAGAATTGATACTAATCTTAAGAGGAATTTATGTTAACTGCATTTAGATATTTCAGACAAATAGACAATTTTTTTGTGGTATGGCCAGACTTCAAGATTTTTCCTCTCAAGATTGCAATTTCCATACAACTATGTGGGTTTCAATTTTCACAGTTTCCAATCACACCATTTGTCATATTTATTAACTTTTGTTTTCTAGTTTAATAAAAACAAGATGGACTACGTGGTTTGGACTGAAATTAGAGAGTCATTCCTTTGAACCTTTCAAATTTGGCAAATACTGGGCTACAGATATATTCAGTTATATTGTATTTCCAGTACTGAAGGCACAGAAACATATCTGGATGTTACTGGGGGAAAAAAATCAATTCTGAATCTTGTAGAGAACAGAAGAGACTCTTTCAAAAAAGCCCTCTTTCAAAATGGCGGGCGAAGCTATTCTCTGGAAAGTTTTGGGCTTAAAAGAGGATTGTATTACAATATTAATTAATTAATTGATTGATTAATTATATAAGTGACATCAGGTAGGTGTCAACTCTTAGAGACCGCATGGATAGATTCCCCCCCCATTTCAAACTGCTCCTAAGCTGGTTTTTCAAGTCTTCCAAAGGTACTTCATCACTACTGTAAGTGAATTTAACTACCTTGCTGCTGATCACTCTCTTCTTTTTTGTTCCACCTCCCCCAGTATTAGAGCTTTCTCCAGAAAGCTGTTTGCATAGGGTATCCAAAGTAGGATATCTTGACTTTGGTCATTTGTGTCTTGACTGAGAACTCTTACGTTGATTGGTTTAATGATTCTTAATTTCTTTTCTTGATTGTTCATGATAACCTCAAAACTCTTATCCAACACCAAAGTTCAAAGCCATATTCTTTTTCAAAATCCATTGCCTAAATGAGTTAATAATAATTTTACAGTTTTTGAGAGGTTGCAGACAGAATACAACTTGCCAAAACTTGCTAAATTGCAGTACATTCAACTAAACTACATGTTATGTGTTTGTTTTGGTTCTGGTGCATTGTTAGTCAGAGAAACTCCTTTTTAAGTTTTGAATGTGTCAGAGAGTCCATTACATTTAAATTTAGTTTTTTATTTTACAGTTTTTGCATGCCATTTCAGAGCATTCAAAAGGCTTGATGTCAATTGAAATATTATATTTAAATGTGTACTGATAATTTATGGAAGAAACAATAGACTGAGACTAATTATAAAACACAATAAATTTAAATAGACATCAGCACACAATATGGTCATTCCCCTTGGTTGTTCAGGACTGAATATATTCTTAATATGGTAAGCTATGTTTTAGGAAGAACTTGAGATTTAAAAATGTTAATATGTTAAACTACATTCCTAAAAATTGGAATTATTTCTATTTAGAGATAATTGTGTGTGTGTGTGTGTGTGTGTGTGTGCGTGTGCGTGCGTGTATGTATATGTATATATATATCTGTCTGTCTGTCTATCTATCTATCTATCTATTTATCTATCTATCTATCTATCTTACTCTGAGGTATTGCAAATGTATATCATATTTTGTTACATGTTCTTTTTTTTTTAAAAAAAAAAAAACCCTTTTTGTACTTGTATTTATGCATTTGTATTTGTTTTGAACTGGCCCTTCACTGGCCCTTAAAGTTTAACTTGTTGTTTAAAACGTAGGTTGCATTACTTTATATATATATATATATATATATATATATATATATATATATATATATATATATATCATAATTGTAGCTCTTGTATTTTTAATATTTTTCTTCAATTTTGTCTTTTGTCCCCCCATTTCTGCATTTTTTTTTTATTTCAGTGTAATTATAATAATAATAAAATCTATCTTTAAAAAACAGGCTTAGTTTCTTAGTTTCTAACAATAATCAATAGAAAATAAGGAGATTCATATTTCTTAGTTGATATTTGGCTCTGAAGTTAAATAGAGAATCTCAAAATCAGTCCTAAATTTAGTAAGCTGGTATTTATTCATCATAGACTGAACTGAATCCTTATTTGTATGAACTGACCCTTGATTCAGAATAAATGTATTGAACCTCTACACCAGGAGTGTCAAACTTGATTTCATTGAGGGCCACATCAGGGTTGTGTTTGACCTCAGAGGACCAGGGTGGGTGTGGCTGGGATGGGCATGGCCAGCTTGACCTCATTTGTATCGGGGGTGCCTGTGGTGGCCTGAGCACTCTGCCAGCGAAAATGGGCTCCCAAGCTCCGTTTTCGGCTGTGACAGCTTCCTGCAGCCCTCTGCTAGCAACAGTGGAGCTCAGAAAGGCTGTGCACATCCCTCCCAAGTTCCGTTTTCACTGGCAGAGTGCTCAGGCCACCAGCAGGCACTCCTGACATGAATGATGTTGAGCTGAGCTCCATTTTTGCTAGCAGAGGTACCATGAACTGGTCTAAGATCTAAGCACCGTTCAGGCCGAATCTGGCCCTTGGGCCTTGAGTTTGACACTCCTGCTCTACACATTAAAAAAAAAAATCTCTTTTTTTTTTTTTGTCTAGTCAAAATAATTTATATTGCAAATATATTTGGCAGCAAGTAAACAAAGAATACTCCTTAAAGAAGTCTGTTTCTATATTTCCTTTATCTGGAAGAGTGGCTTTGGTGGTGCCTTAGTTTACTTTCAAATTAGGCAAGGGCTAGTGATAATTGTTAAGGATTGAAAGTCAATGAACAAGGGAAATAAAATCCATTGAGGAGCAAATGGATGCTTTAAGCAAGTGCCAGTCATGCTAATAAGAGTGCTTACCTGTGAAAACAATTTAATTCCACTTAGTATACTCTTATTTAACTACAGGTAAGTACAATATTTTGCAATATAGTAGTCAATAAGGTTTGCATCACTGCTCTCTGGTTTAATTCAAATGCTGTTTTATTTGTTTCCACTCACTCCCCCAGTAGATATATAACAGTATATATACAGTCCATATGTATTTATGAACTCTAACTGTGCCTTACATCTCAAAAGGTGACAGCGCCTACCTAAGTAAGATTGAATCTAGTTAGTAACACACTGCTGTATATTTGACAGAGAAGTCCAAACCTTTTTGGGGAAGATGGTGATGACAATCCATTTTCGCACCATTGCTCACAAACACTGCATAGTTGTGATTGTAAAGTTACCAGTAGATGAACGTGTTACAGCTTGTACCTTTAGCAGTGATTTTTACTGACAATGTTGATACCTATCAAATATGCATAGCAAATAAGTACCATAAATAGTGATCTACCAGCAATAAATCATTCATTTTTCATTTCAGCATACCTGGTGACAGTCAGTAGATGCAAAGATATGGAGTTCTGTTTCAAAACATATTTATGCTTTTTCAAATCCATGATATTCAAAGACTGATCTGTCTTGCATCTTCCTTGCCTACCATAAAAGGTAATATTGTGAGAATGCCACCTACTTAAGGTGATGGGATCTATTAGGACCAATAAGCTCTAACTGAATCATGGCAAGTTCAATATTTTGCAATGGGGTAGTTTTAAGCACAATAATTGGGGACTTTTAACAGTACATAATTTGAAGATGTCTCTAGAGTCTGTAGACTCTATTTTTGTGACAAAAATAATGTGTTACCAATGATATCCTTTCCTGGATAGGAACATTTTAGCTACTATTAGTTGTATATGAAGACCTTTGTGTTAATATTCTTTCATTGTGCTCTCTCCATACATTTGGTCCAGGCATTGCCACTAGACCATAACTTGCAACCACATTATTGAGTGTATACCTGCTCGGTTGGAAGTTTGCCATGCTATAATAGTTGAGCATGTGCCTTCTCTTTGGTGGTGCTTATACTCTGGAATGTTCTTTCTGTTGAAATCAATGGAGCATCACCTATGACATGGCTGAGCAGCTGGTTCAATCACCTTACTCTCCATTTCAACATTGCACAAATTGTTGTTTTTCCTTCCTTCTTTTTTCTTAAAATAAGTGTAATAAATTGCTCTATTTATTGTTTTGATCATCCAGTTTTAATGTTTCTATTGTAAACTTCTTCAAAGTATTATTCTATAGAAAGCAGAAAAAATTTATCATCATCATCTATTGATGTGTCATTGGCAGTCCTGCTGCTTTTAAAAGTTATCCTTGATTTTCATCTGATCTTGTCTATTGATATCTTCCCAGCTAAAAAGGAGATTTAACTTTTAGTTCTGCAGTCATTATTTTGCTTGATCAAAAGTGCTATATAATTTTGAAGACTGGATGGTATCTCTGTAGTAAAAGCCATCACTCACTCTATTGCTTTGTATGCTTTACAACGGGGGTCCCCAACTCCTGGGCTGCATCAACTACTGGGCTGTGAGCTGTTCAGAACTGGGCCGCAGATGTGCATGCACTTTCCATTTGTGTGAGTGGTGGGTACATGTGCCAGCCGTTCACATGAATAGAGCTGCGTGTGCACATGTTTGTTGGCTGCTCACATGTAACCATCCCCTCTCTCCTCCCCACCGATATGTAAAGCTGGAAAGGTTGAGGAACTCTGCTTTACAAGATAAATTTATAATAAATGGAAAGTATAGAAATTATCGTTTTATGTTTATTTCCCAAGAATTCTATGATATATAGGAACTGTTTTGCAGCCTGGACTGATGGGGCGGGGGGGGGGCGTTCTTAATAGATTTTAAATTGATTTTAAATTGTTTTAATTTGGACTTTTAATTTTATATTGTTTTAATGTGCAATTGTGCATTTTATTGTTGTGAGCCGCCCTGAGTCCATTGGAGATAGGGCAGCATATAAATCGTTTTAAACTAAACTAAACTAAACTAAACTGAACTGAACTGAACTGAACTGAACTGAACTGAACTGAACTCTAAACTAAACTAAACTAAACTAAACTAAACTAAACTAAACTAAACTAAACTAAACTAAACTAAACTAAACCAGTAAATTGGACTTCCTTCCTTCCTTCCTTCCTTCCTTCCCTCCTTCCCTCCCTCTCTCCCTCCTTTCTTCTTTCCTTCCTTCCCTCCCTCCTTCCCTCCCTCCCTCCTTCCTTCCTTCCTTCCTTCCTTCCTTCCTTCCTTCCCCTCTCCCTCTCCCTCTCCCTCTCCCTCCCTCCCTCCCTCCCTCCCTCCCTCCCTCCCTCCCTCCCTCCCTCCTTTCTTTCTTTCTTTCTTTCTTTCTTTCTTTCTTTCTTTCTTTCTTTCTGCAAAATATCTCACATATGCAAACAACTGCTTCCTTAGTTTAATACCCTTTGAAATGCTAGTTATTTCTTCCTGTTTTCAGCTTCAGGTATTTTATAAAACAGCTTTGACACTTACCTTGTAATTCAGTACAGGATGTCTTTATATACCGCTTATAGTAATACAGCTCACTTTGGGTGATTAACTTAACCTCTAGCTCTACAAGCGCCTGGTTACATTAGCATATCTTTCAAGGAATAGTTACAAGGCAAGAAAATTGCCTGTAGGATTATTTGCAACTAGGAACCTGTGAAATGTAAAATAAAATGGAAGACTATAAAGTAAAACATCAAAGCCACCTAAAATATTAATAGCTGGTGCTCCAAAAAATAATTTAGAAGATTGCATGAAAGGGTGAAAATTAGTAATTTAAAAACAGATAGGCTTGGATAAAATAAAGGACGTAGTTTAGAGCAAACAATAGATCATGCAGATTCCCTTTGAATGCAATATGAAAAGAACATAAGAAGCCAGGGCAGCCTTATCAGTTGAAAAATGCTTGAGTTTGAAATGCTAGACCAACCTGGCAACTGGAGCTGTATTAATGCAAAAGCCAAGCTGGCTTTCCTCATCTTTTTTATGCTACACCCAGAAGAAAAGTGGAAAGGAAGTACTGCTTTAAACCCTATTCTGTGTGATCATTAACATTCATACTGTGTTTGCTGGAAAGAACCCCTTTCTTCTTTTATTAAGATTTCCAAGAGAAAAGGATTGTGGAACTTCACATATTCTTATTCCCCTTCCCTTTCTATGTGTTTGTATTTTGTTTTGTTTTGTTCTGCTTTGATTTATTTATTAAACAAATTTATATAGCTGCCCAATTCACACGCAGTGATTCCATGTACACACGGTATACCTGGAATTTCTGTACAATGCTCTAAGAGAGTAACAGTTTCAGTCCTACTTAATTTGAAGTTATTGATTATAAACCAGATAACCTTGAAAATCCAGTTAAACATCCAACATAAAGAACACCTAGAAAGAGTGCAGAGAAGAGCAACAAAAATGGTTAGGGGACAGAAGACTAAAACATGTAAAAAAGGGTTGCAGGAACTAAGTGTGCCTAGTTTAATGAAAAGGAGGACTAGGGGTAACACGATAGAGATGTTCCAATATCTAAGGCAGGGGTGTCAAACCCGATCTCATTGTGGGCCATATTGTGATGTATCGTGATGTTTTTTGCCTTTGCGGAGCTGGGGTGGGCAGGGCCTGAGCAGACTGTATGCAGCTCGTAGGCTGCCAGTTTAACAGGCCTGATATAAGGGGCTGCCACAAAAAGAGGAAGGTCAACTTATTCTCCAAAGCACCTGAAGGCAGAACAAGAAGCATTGGATGGAAACTAATCAAGGACAGAATCAACCTAAAACTAAGGAGAAATTTCCTGACTGTTAGAACAATTAATCAGTGGAATGACTTGTCTCCAGAAGTTGTGGTTGCTCTAACCCTGGAGGTTTTTAAGAAGAGATTGGACAATCATTTGTCTGAAATGGTATGGGGTTTCCTGCTTGAGAAGGGGGTTAGATTAGAAGTCCTTCAAGGTCCCTTCCAGATCTGTTATTCTGTTATAAAACAATTTGTTTCTTTGGTGTCATTTTATTTGGTGAAAGCCCACTTTTCCACAATTATTAGTATCCTTTTTTTTTTCAACATAATTTTTTTATTTTATAAACAAACAAACATAAAATTCTTAATCAATCATACAGTGTATCATCTGAGTACATCTTTTGTATCTTCTTGTTATTCCTCCAGTATTTATCATATCTTAATTTTATCATTTCATTTATTGTGACATTCCCCCCAAATTTCTTACTTTTCTATTAATACATTTATCTATCTTTTTATTTTAGTAAAAAAAAAATTTCAACAACAATTTTATCCCCAACCATCCTTCAACCCTCCCTCCCCACACCCCACACCCGACTTCCCAGAGCAAAAACAGGGTATAACATTTAACAAACGTAAGCTAAAATAAGCTAACTTACTACAAGATTCAAAACTCCCTCACACTCTTTAACTCCCCTTTTAAAAATTGTTCATCAACCTTCCTTTTATAAATTATCTTATCACATTTCACATTTGTTACTAAGATCCTTTCCATACCTTCTTATCAATAAGACATTCTTCAAAATATAAATTTCAAAACTTTTTTTTTAAAAACAACTATCCATTAACTTTTAAGTTAACCATTTTAATACTTTAATAAGTTTCAAAAAGCTATCCAATTCTAATTAAGCCTTTTACTTCAATAAAACAATAATTATTACTAAAATCCTCCTCACAAGAAATTAATCTTCCATTCTTCCTTTCTTTCTACATTTTTTCCAGTCCTTCTTCTTCAATAATACTTTCTTCTTCAGCATTGCTCCTCCCCCTGCTTTTATTTTCGAAAATTTTTGAATTTTGATTTGAGGTTGATGTATCTTGAAAACTCGTTCTCTTCTTGGAATTATTTCCTCTGGTTTGAAACCTCCATTTCGACTCTTCCTGCTTATATAATCAATCAGTTCATTCCTCTGTCTGTAAGACCAAGAATTGTCACAATAAAATTTATCAGTTTGCAGTAAAGAGTCTACTTGTTGCTTTTCAATTAGTTGCGTGGAAGCCTCTACCAAAGCCCCTGTTTCTGCTGTGCCAACCTCCATCTCAATCCTGACAGCTGCTTTTCTATCCTCCAAAGTCACATTATTCTGGTTAATTTCATCATCTTTTCCAGCCAGCAAATCATTATTATTCTCCAAGTTATGTTTTTGAAAAGTTCTAACAATTGATTCCAAGAAAACAGAAGTAAAAGAGTTTAAAAGTTCTTGAAAAACCTTTACAGTCACAACTTGTGAGTTTGCTGACTCACCAACAATGATCCTCCAGCCCTAATGTCAGCCATCTTCACTTTATATTTATTCAGCTATCAGGTCAATAAATCCAACTATTTTTCGCACAATTTAGAAATGTAAATTAGTTGAATTCAATACCATAGTCTTTTCCATTCCGCTTTCACTTTAAATCTTTTTCTTAATGTGTAATCCAGTAGCTTTAACAATGTTACAAGCGTTAAGAAGCACTTTCACTAGTAAGTTTTGTTTTCATGCCCTCAGGCGCCATTTTTTCCCCTTTTTAAACAGAGTTAAAGATCAGTACTTGCATTTTTTGTTCTCCTGATTTGCTCTGCCATCATCCAAAGCCCAAATTTCTTATAATCCTTAAAATTGTGCTGCTGGTGTGGTTGCAACGCCTCAGTCTGCATAAAGCAGACTCATCTCGGATCCGGAGCAACTGAAGGGCTTTCAGGGAGCTCTCACCCTGCAAACCCCAGGCCTTAAAAAAAAAACTGGGGCTCCAGGGGAGCTCTACCCAGACCCTTCTGCTATTCTCTCCCCCTTTTTCCCTGGGGGAGAGTTTTGAGCTGCTAGACAGCTGATTTTCGCTGTTCTAGCGACTAACGGAATCACGGGGCTGGAGCTCCTGAAGGAGCGTCCATCGGTGTTCGCGGAGCCACCGGAAGTCCCAATTATTAGTATCCTTATTGATAAGGATAATCTTAGTATCAGTATGAGAATAATTTTTTTTGGAGGGGGGGCTGGAAACAAAGTTGGTTTCAGTGACAAATCTCCAGAAAAGTAAATGTCAGCTAGGCAAGTTGCAATATTGTGGAGTGGTTTCTCAAATCAGCGCCTAAGGGGTCTTGTAGTTTTCTCTTGTTAGGGAATTGAATATTACAATGTTTTATGATTTAGCACCAAACACTGAACTGCCTTAGATTGTGTCATCTTACACTTCCATAGAGAATGACAGCTCTGGGTAGTGAGTAGATGATTCAAAGTCTGCCTCACAGATTCAAAATCTCGTTATCTCTTTCTTTTTTCCCTCATATCTGTGAAACTGTAAGAAACTGCCTGGTGATTCAGCAACTTCATTGGGAGGAAAGTCTGAACATTTTTCATGGGAGTTTAGAGTCATTTAACTTATAAAATACAAAGTGACAAACTTGGGAATGCTTTTCCCATAGATTTTTTTTTCTTTCTATGGGAACATAGCTAAGTAAAAATAAGTGCTGCTGCTGTAGGTTGACAGATTCTCAGTCATCCAGGTCATAGTTGTCTCAAAGGCACTTGTTCAAAAAACAGCTGGATTGTTTTTCCTTGAGGAAGAAGAAGAAAATGTTTTGCTTCTCATCCAAAAAGCTTCATCAGTTTAGATAGCTGGGGTGGAAGGACGGAAGATACTGACAGTTTAGAAGAATAGTTACAGGCTAGTCTAGTGAAGAGAAGCATCAGAGGTGACATGATAGCAGTATTCCAATAGGTAGGTAAAATGAGGACCCGGTTTGTGGGGGCCAATAAGCTGACTTTGTATAAATAGAACATCGCTTAGGGGGAGCCAAAAAAGCCCTACTAAGCAGGTATATACAAAAGTATGAAGGCTATTGTTTAATGCATTGTAAGCCGCCCTGAGTCTCTGGAGAAGGGTGGCATATAAATTGAACTAATAAATAAATAAATTTGAGGGGCTGTCACAGAGAGGAGTGGGTCAAATTATCACCTGAAGGCTAAACAAGGAATACTGGATGGAAACTGATCAAGGAGAGATTCAACCTAAAAATAAGTAATTTTCTGACAGTGAGAACAATCAACCAAAGGAACAGAAGTTGCCTTCAGAAGTTTGTGGAAGCTTCATCACTGGAAGCTTTCAAGAAGAGACTGGACTGCCATCTGTCAGAAATGGTGTAGGGTCTCCTGCTTGGGCAGGGGCTTGGATTAGATAAGCAGTGTCAAACTCTTACCCCACAGGCCGGATGCATCATGCATTGGCCATGTCCACCCCCAGTTTAGCGAAGGGTGGGAAAGTTGTGATACATCACGTGATGACAATGTGATGCCGTGAGTTTGGCACCACTAGACTAGATGATCTACAAGATCCCTTCCAACTCTGTTCTGTTCTGTTTAGAATGGATGGTGGGTAGATAGAAGGATAGGTTCTGACTAGATTTTTTTTTGGGGGGGGGGAATGGAAGGATTGTATTTCTTTGCAGTCATCTGGTCGTTAGCACTCTCTCTGAGAGTTCTTGAGGCCACTTTGGGGTTTATCTTTGCCCTCAAGTTCACCTGAATCAGAGTGCAATTAGTTGTGGAATCTTCAAGCACCTTGAAGTTTCCAGGTAGACAGTTTTCCTGTAGAATGTTATTATTGCAATCTGGGGGTGTTTTATGGGCTACAAAAAAGGGGCTTTTATTAATCATAAAAAGATCTGAATTGCATAACTTTGAATTAACATTGGGAATGTGAACAACATGAAGGAACAATTGATCAGATATGGTGGCTATGTAAAAAGTCAGAAAAAATGCATACAAATACATGCAAGAGTTTAGAAGATTTAAAAGATTAATGTAAAATTGAAACCAGATACTTTTCTTTTGGGATTAATGGAAAAACAACTAGGAAAAAAATCATGGAATTTTATTTATTTATATGACAACTGCAGAGAGATTACTATTTGCTCAAAAGTGGAAAGATTTGACTCAATCCACATTAGAGAAATGGTTGGTGAAAATGAATGGAACTAGCAGCTATCACTGACTTCCTTTATAAGAGAAGAGACAATATTTATATTTATGACTGATTAAGAACCCCGATAAACTTCTTGCATGAAACAGAAAAAATACACTTAGGATTTTTCTTTTTTCCTTCCTTCCTTCCTTCCTTCCTTCCTTCCTTCCTTCCTTCCTTCCTTCCTTCCTTCCTTCCTCCCTCCCTCCCTCCCTCCCTCCCTCCCTTCCTTCCTTCCTTTCTTCTCTCTTTCTGACTGCTAGCTGCCTTTAATTTGGCAATTCAAATCTCACCAGGCTCAAGGTTGACTTAGCCTTCTATCCTTCTGAGTTGGGTAAAATGAATACCCAAATTGTTGGAAGCAAGATGCTGACTTTGTAAACTGCTTAGAAAGGACTGTAAAGCACTGTAAAGCGGTATGTAAGTCTAAGTGCTATTGCTATTTCTATTGCTATCACTCTCTGTCTCTGTCTCTGTCTCTCTCGGTCTTTCTGTCTCTCTCCTCTCTCTATCTGTTCTATGTTACGTTTTGTTACTTTTTCTTCTTTTTAAGAGTTTTAAGCAAGCAAGCAAGCAAGCAAACAAATAGAAAAGAATAGAATAGGCATTTTTGGAACTCCCTAACAGTGTCTCATTTCAGCTTTTGATAAAAGGGATGAGATACTATGTGCTGGTATGCTGTCATTTTCCATCAAAGTAATGCCTTAATATTCTACATATTCGGCCTCAAATAATGGATGATTTTATGGAACATTGCTGAAAACCCATCTCCTCCCCTCTGTGATGTCAGATGTTTCAATACAATAAAAGCAAGATTTTTCTCTTAAGCTGTATTTTTGTCTTCACTTTCCCTGGGGTTCCTCAAAAGGCTGTCAGTGGTTCTACTTTTATCCAACTATTCTCCCATGGCCTACACAAGCAGAACTTTCTGGTGTTTTATTATTGCTGTCCTGCTATTTATAATAATTTATAATAGGATTGAGACATTTTTGGATGCTCTGTACGCCAAAGAAGAGAAAGCAAAAGAAGGTTCACCTGCTGTTTTGATCGCACAACTGTATTTTGAATGGAAACATAAAAGGCTACTTTTAGATAGTGACCCACACATCAGAGGAATATTGGAAAGTGACATAAGAAATAATAGTGATACGTTCTCAGAAACATCACATTAGGAGGCCATTTGACTAGCGTTCTTTTAATAAATTAGGTACTTTTCATTCTAAATTAAATGAAAATGTGCATGGAGAGAAAAATCGAAAGCATTTTTCTACTGAAGGCTATATGGCTCACTGCCCTGTTTATGTGTTTGTGTAATCTGTACAATCTAGTTTCGGGTCATTTTTTTTCCCATGTCCATTTTGCTACGCTCAAGTGATACAGAGAGTGCACTGGATTGTGTCCTGATTAAATCCATTCAGGAGAGATTACAGGTGGCAGATGCTGAAATACATGGAAAAACAGTAAGGTGTGGAGTGTGTGGGCTACGCTGTCTGCCTTTGACTCTTTAATCTACTTCCTTAAAGTGTTATTTGAGACACTCTAGAGCTAAGATCCCTCTTCCAATTAGTCAATAGGTGAATGGTCCCAAAGTCGGAATATCTTGGGCAAATCCTTTATTAGGAAGTGAAAGGAATCTACAACTACCGTGTTCCCCTGAAAATAAGACCTATTCCAAAAATAAGCACTAGCTTGATTTTTACATGTGTGCCCAATATAAGCCCTACCCCCCCAAAAATAAGCCCTAGTTAAGACCCTACCCACTCCAGAGTGCACAGGGTGAGGCGAGGTACACAGGTAAAAATCAAGCTAGGGTGGGGATGGGGGTAGAGCTGTTCTACTTACCTTCTGACAGTTGCACCCAGGCCTTGCACACCCCAACATCTGCCTTGCTGGCTTAATTCTCCTGTAGCCATTTGCCCCTGCTTGTGCATATCACCTCCGGCCTCGGTTTCACTGTCAGAGGCCTTCAGGAAAGGCCTCTGCAGATGAGAAACATGTTTGTGCGTCAATCCAGAGCTCTTTTATCAGTTGCAGAGGCCTATCCTGAAGGCCTCTGATGGGAAATGAGGCTGGGGGGCACCACAGACATCAATCCAGAGCCGTTTCTTGGCTGCAGGTGAAATGGAGGCCAGGGGCACCATGTGTGAGCGGCGGCAAGCGGCCACAGAAGAAGTGGGCCAGCAGCAGGCTCCTGCTGGGTGGGGCTGTGAAAGCCGCCACTGTGATGAGAGTCAGTGGAAGATATCTCCCCCAAAATAAGACCTGGTGCCTTTTTTGGTGACAAAGAAATATAAGATTGGGTCTTATTTTCAGGGAAACACGGTATTTAAAAAACTAGTCTAGGTAACTAGTTAATTCTAGATACTGAATTTATATATGAAAAAATACCAAGGACTGATTAGTTTCTTGTCTGTTTCTATTCAAGGTGTTTTATGAATGTCAGGGAGGAGACAAAACTGATGACACTTTAGAAATCCCTAAAATAGTTTATAAATCTGATACTAGTGGGTTCTGTCAAAGTCTGGAACCCATGGAAGGCAACAGATGCAATGAGCAGATGCAACAGATGCAAGAGGTGGATACCGTGGAAGCCCTCAGCCACAATTAGTATATTAATATTAAAAACCTCTAAGTCCAAAGCATCTGGAATTATCAAGTTTCTATCCTTTTTCCAGGTTTTCAAGCTGCTGCTGCTATAGGGAGATAAAAATGTAAATGAGTTGCTTCTTTAAACAGCTCTCCCTCCTACCTGGTGAGCACAATAGCAAAGGAACACTTTTTCTCTTCTCTGTATATAATGCCATTTACGTTCTTAACAATGTTAATGTTCCTTCTAAGATAGACCTTGAGCAACATGGAGTTTGTCTTGTGCGCAACAAAATGAAAAGGTTATATTGTTAAAGAGAGGACCTTGATTTGTGCATAAGAATGAGAATTTTTATATAAGTAGTAATGCTTTTTGTTTTCCTATCCATTCTATTCCATTTATAAGTAGACTTACCTGAAAGCTGGCATTGTACAATGGTCCAGAGGGTACAATGTTTTTAAAGTTGTGTGTGTGTGCGTGCATGCATGTGTATAGATGGATGATAGACAGCTAGACATATACAGATATAGATATAGATATAGGTAGCCTTTGACTTACGGCCATAATTGAGCCCAAAATTTATGTTGCTAAGTGAGACATTCGTTAAATGAGTTTTGCCCCAGTTTACGACCTTTCTTGCCACAGTTGTTAAATGAATCATTGCAGTTGTTAAGTTAGTAACATGGTTGTTAAGTGAATCTGGCTTCCCCATTGACTTTGCTGGTTAGATGTTTGCAAAAGGTGATCACATGATCCCGGGATAATGCAACGTCATAACTACGAGTCAGTGGTCAAGCCTCCATATTTTGAGAAGGGATGCTGCAGCGGTCATAAGTGTGAAAAACGGTCATAAGTCACTTTTTCAGTGCTGTTGTAACTTTGAACGGTCACTAAATGAACTGTTGTGTAAAGTCGAGGACTATCTGTATTATGTACTACTATTTCTATAATTTTTCTTGGGTGTGCTATTAATAAAGTCTGTCTTATCTTTTTATCTATCTATCTGTTTATAACATTTCTTTCCCATTTTTCGAACAGTGATACAAGTTCCATGTGGCAAACCTGAATGGTCCACTCATTTTATTTGCTGATTATTGTATCACGAGCCACTTAAAAAGATCTAAGATGAAACTTGCTGGGTCAAACCTAAGGCTTTACTAATACAGCATCTTGTGCTTCTCAGTTGCCAGCCAGACGCCTAAGGGAAGCCTTGAAGCATCAAGATAATCATGGTCTCCTGCTGTTGCTGTCTAGCGTGGACATTCTGCCATTATGATCTGTCTTCCCTTTGATACCGGAGGTAGTATTTTTAACATATTGTAGAACAAATATATCTAGTTTCATATAAAATGCTGAAAAGTTACGAAAATCCCATTTCTCTTTCCAACTTTCTAATATTAGCAGCCAAACTAAGCTTGGCTGTCACCTTAGCCAAGAATTTGTCTCTAAAGTTATTGTTTTAAGTCGATGATGGGTTCTGTTTTCCAACCAATTTATTATATAAGTTTCCTCATGGTCACCTATTTCTGTTTTTCCAACTCAGGATACTTTCTGTGTTAGCAGATTTTGTGAAAAAATGTACTGAATCCACAGGGTTAATGACTTAACAAACTGAATTTAGTTTAGATATACATAGGCTGGAAAAACACAGGATGGTCAAATAATTTTTAGGATATCTCATCAGATTAGATCAAAACAAGCTTGAAAGCAACACATAGGGGTGTGATTCAGCCGGTTCGAACTGGTTCAGGTGACCCGGTAGTCACAGCCAGTGGCTGAGCTCGCCCACCCGCCCCAGCGCTATCCTGTCTTATACAATCACCATATTTTTGACGCAGCACGCATGTGCGCAAGGTGCATGCGCGAGCAAAGCTACCTCATCCTATACAATTGCCATGTTTTTGATGAAGTGTGCATGTGCGCAAGGCACGCACGCGAGCGAACCTATCCCGTCCTATACAATCACCATGTTTTTGATGCAGCACGCGTGTGCGCGCAAGATCACATTTTTGATTCTGGGAGAACCGGTTGTTAAATTATGTGAAGCCCACCTTCGGCAACACATATACATATGTTGTACATTTTTGTTAGACAAAAATTATTTCTCTATAGCTGTGCCTATTAATGGCTTTTGGAATGTAGAGATGTGTGAGCCAATCAGAGAGCAACTAATATGTTTGAATCTCCAGGGCCATCCCCTAACTGTCACAGTTAACAGTAAAAAAGGTGATTCTTAACAGAAATCCTTGCTCTTCAGTTTGGTATTCAGTTTGCTCTTCACCTTGCTGTTCAGTTTGATCTTCTGACTAGTATTGTATTGTATTCTAGGATCTTCTTTTAGATAACTGTGAGCAGTCTGGAAGTCCGTTAGAAGGGCAGTTCTGTGGTATATTGTGGTATTTCTTCTGAGGAAGAATATTCATAGATAGCTTAGCTTAGAGAGAATAGATATGTATATAGATAGATAGCTGACAGTATAATTTATAATAGTAACTTAGTAATGTTTATTGATTGTATATATATATTATTATGTTTTTATTGTGTAAATAAAAACATTTGCTGTAGGCTGCTTCAGAGGCTCATTTGTTTAAGTAGAGTTTCATAGAGATAGAGGTTCACGGTTTATTGATTTATTAACCTCCACAACAATTTTCATGTAGTAAACTTCATCACTGGAAGTTTTTAAAAAGAAGACTGGACACTTACTTGTTTGAAATGGTACAGAGAGTTCGACCAGAAGACCTCCAAGGTTCCTTCCAACTCTATTCTGATTGATTGATTGATTTTTCTGGCCAATATCCTTGCAGTGCTCCCATCAGATTTATACCTGATAACTGCTGCTATTATATTTTCTTCTGCCCCTTAAAATGTTCCCCTTCCATTATTCTTCCAACAATTGGATGATTCATGGTAGAGATTAAAAAAAAAAATTCAGTAGAACTTTTGGACTAGGATAAAGAGCAGATACATTGAGCAAATTGCTGAGATTAAAGTTACCTAGTGAGGAAACAAAATGAGCTGGTTCATTGATGCCACAACAAGGAGTTCACACCGATGCTGTTGATGGCCCATTCTGCATAAAAAATTCAGCAGGTTCTGACAGGTTCTGGAGAACCAGTAACAGAAATTTTGAGTAGTTCAGAGAATCAGCAAATACCACCAATTTGGCAGATCGAATCTCACCAGGCTCAAGGTTGACTCAGCCTTCCATCTTTCCGAGGTGGGTAAAATGGGAACCCAAATTGTTGGGAGAAAGATGCTGATTCTGTAAACTGCTTAGAGAGGACTGTAAAGCACTGTAAAGTGGTATATAAGTCAAAGTGCTATTGCTATTGCTATAAATGGATAGAATTTTCTGTTGTTAATTTCTGTGCCAAATCTATGTGCAGTTGGCTTATTTCTTGGTCCGATATATATCCTGCCCTTATCCCTGTGAGTTCAAGGTGGCTCCTACCTTTTGTTGCACCTACACAGCAAAATCTATATCATTATCCACATTTTAAAAAACAAAACAAAACCATGTTCCAATAATTTCAAAACCAACAGGAAGACAGAAGAAGTTGATTCTAGTTTTCTTTTTTTAGGACAGGAAAACAACTCCAAACTCTGATATGTCAGTGTTGGAAGGACACCTATTTTTCATCAATTATAAAAGGATTTTCTTATCATTGTCTAGCTGAACAATTATTTGATTGCATGGACTATTTAGAGATTTGGATTGTCTACAGTAACATAGATATTTTATTTGCTGCACATTTTTACTAAGTAAAATGATTTAAATGTTTACAAGTTGATAGGCAGATAGATAGATAGATAGATAGATAGATAGATAGATAGATAGATAGACAGATAGATAGATAGATAGACAGACAGACAGACAGACAGACTGACTGTCAGACTGACTGTCAGACTGACAAACAGATGATAGATAGATACAGAGTGAGAGACAGAGAGAGGGAGAGACAGAGAGAGAGAGAGAGAAAGAGAAAGAGAGACAGACAGAGACAGACAGAAAAAAAAAGAGAGAGAGAGAGAAAGAGAGAGAAGGACATTAGATAATCATATGACAATCTTTACTTTATAGATGTTTTGTTTTTCTTGTTTCCATTTTTCCCTTTTGGCATGCACACACATAGAGAGAAAAAGGTTTTAAAGCAAACTTTTGCTTTTGCCATAACATATCTGTGCGAGCCCAGCCTGTCAACAAATCTGGCATCTATCTGCAGTTGGAGGGCAAAGTTGTCTTTACCAGCGACTCTTCTAATCTCTAACACAGATTATTACCAGCAAGCCAAAATCCTGGGAGTTTATGACAGGTGGACTTGTCAGGGAGTCTCCTTCTGCTTATTCCCATAAGAAGGCACACTTGTCAGATCTAAAGAAAGCTGGAAATCAAAAATAACAAGCAGTCAGAAGGTGGACGGGTGAACTCTTCTATCTTTTAAGCATTCAGTTTTGGAAATCCTGCCTTTCTTCTGTATCCTTCCAACATGGGAGGGAGGAGACAGGGAAGCGAGCTTACTACTAGCTTACTAGTCCTCAGAAGGCAGTGGAATAAAACCTGCATTTATTTTTAATTTGTAGTAAGGGTCTTTCCATTAGATATAGTTCAATTCCTCTGCAGGCTTCTTGCTGGACAATTTAGAGGTTGCCATACTGCCCTTTCTTCACTCCTGTTACAGTAAAAGCATTGCAGGAGATATATTTCCAAAACTATTGGCTGATGAGATTCAGCAGGATTGAGGTCATCTATGAGGTCTAATTTCTAGGGTTTTTTTCCCCACTGTCCAAAAGCTTTTTTTCTGTCCAAAAGCTAAAGGAGAAGCAGAAACTCTGATGCTTTTCTATTATGACTTAAGGTAGGAAAGCAGAATGGATAACATTAGACAGGGCTACCTCTAAATCTTGAAGCACAACATCAGTTGAAGCCGTTCCATTTTGCCATCTCTGACTGCAATTTTAATTTGGCTTTCTCCTCGCTCCTCCCATAAGCATCATCATCTCCAGGCATGTCTCTATCAAGTGGACAGGCATGTCTCTATCAAGTGGACAGCCATATAAATTGAAGAAACTAACAAACAATTTATTGATTCCCAGAAGGAGAAGAAGCAGAGGAGTCTATAGTGAGGAACAGTGAGAAAAATTATTATACAGATAGTTCTTAACTTATGACTGCAACTGAGCCCAACATTTCTGTTGCTAAGCAAGGCCGTTGTTAAGTGAGTTTTGTCCCATTTTATGACCTTTCTACCATAGTTTTTAAGTGAATCACTGCAGTTTTTAAGTTAATAGCATGATTGTTATGTGAATCTGGCTTCCCCATTGACTTTGCTGATCGGACAATCACAAAAGGTGAACACATGACCCCCGGGACACTGCAACTGTCATAAATGCATGCCAGTTGCCAAGTGTCCAAAATCTGATCACATGACCGTGAGGATGCTGTAACAGTAATAAGTGTGAAAAATCATCATGTCACTTTTTTCAGGGCTGTTGTAACTTTGAATGGCTGTAAATTGTACTTGCATATTTCTTGATTCACTCCTAATTCCTTGATTTTGTGTTTTAACATACTTTAGGTAGCCCTCATCCATACCACATTGCTTGTATTGGGATATGACATATTGCTGAGTGTTGAACATTGAACTTTGTAACAGTAGTTACTAAAACACTGAAACACAGCTCTTAAAACAGACTGCTAAATATTGGCATTTCATTTCTGACCACAAATTTCTGAAGAAAAAAAAAATGGAAAGGAAGGAATGGGAATGTTATTTTCATTTCCTGTTAATTGAGCAAAAAGGACTTCTGGAGATACTATTAGATAGATACTTTGTTTGTGACAACTTACTAAGAGAGCTGGGAAGATGTGGGTCAGAAAATAACATTTTCTATTTCTAGTAGGTAAGAAAGGTTGCACAGAAGTAATTCATAGTTGCCTAACTATTATTCTTACAATTGATCTTAATAGGTGAAATCGTTCTCATTCAAAAATTATTCATTCTGGAGGCACATTTTTCTGCAATTCAGCAGAAACATTGACTGCAGCATAAAAAAGCAGGTGGAATGTCCTCTTCAATTTTATAAAATGGCATTCTACTGATATTTCATAATCTCTGCAGAATTACTATTTCTTTCATTTTGTATATATGAAAAGACTGTAGGGCAATTTTACACCTGCAGGATTAGAAAGAATAATTTGTTGGTAACACAATATATATATATATTTCCCAGTGAATGTTATGCCCACAAGATCTTTCCCAGAATTATCTTTAAAATGAGCTGGCAAAAATAGATATGTAAGCATGGGATTACTGGATCAAAGATAGTTTGGGTTATAGTATGGTAAACATGAGATTGTGGTACCTCTGGATGTAATGACCCCTGAGTGTGAAGTTAAAAGTGCATGCTTTCCTAGTAATTCCTAGGAGAGAAAAATCTGAACAAATCCTAACCAAGTTTGACACAAGAGCTAAGCTCCCAGTTTCTGATCTGAAACTAGCTTTTACCAAGCAGCTGTGAACCATTCCTAAAGATCTCATTGCTCAAAAACCAAATCTGAGATAATAAATCCCTCTATTAGAAAATGAGAGAGAAAACAGTAATAAAGTAGAATAGAGTTAGTAACAAGTTCCATAATTTATACACATACAACAGATCAAGAGAAGCAAAGTGAAATGCTGGATGTTGCTTGACTGTATTCTGGGGTATCTTATAAAGCAAAAACATAAACATCATGAATTTTATCCCCCTTAATTAACATTTACTGGTGATTGTGCAAACACTAGTGACGTTATTTTTTCTTGGGTGGTCTGACTGAACAAGACTAGTGGCTATTGCACTCTTTATTGCATAGCAGTTTAAGCTATTACTGATGAACTTGCTGAAAATATGAATTGAATGAAAGTTCTACCATGTCACCAAATGGAGGCATTCATTCATTCCCTGAATTTGGCCCACATAGCATTGCATGGTAATGATTGCAACTTGGGGTACTGTCCCTTCTTCTGTCTGCTCCCACTCATCTGATGGTTAGGAATTTAGTAATGTGAAGATGAACACTTGATAATGGCCTTAACAAGGAAGAATTGTGATGGAGATTGTGCTCCCAGATTGTTCTTCCAATGCTTCATTCTGCGTAGCTAATGGTCACGATGGTCACGATGTAGGTGTAGGGTGTAGTCCAGCAAGAAGCTTCTCATCTTTGCTACTTATCCCTAGTAAAGAATTTTGTAAGCTTTGATCAGGGACTCTTTTCAGATGAAAAATCATGCTCAACCCTGCTCTCCTTGATTGCTAGAATACTGCTTTGGACATGCCAATCATTGGTACTGAGACTAGAAAAACAAAGGAACTGCAGAATCAAGCATATTAAATACTGACTTAATGTAATGAAGCATAATTTTATTAAGGAAATGTTTTGGTTTTATAAAACTAAGTTGGGTGCTTTTATATAAGTTTTTGGAGGAAAATAATACCATTCTCTGCTCCAGCAGAAACATGGATCAGGTATCACTGATTGAAAATCATTTCGTGAAAGCTACAATTTTGTCCAAATGTAGAGGAATGATGAAAGCAAAACATTCCATGGGATAAAATGATAAAGCTGTTCAAAGATTCAATTTGCAGATGTGAGTAAAAGGCAATTTAGTCAGATCTCTCAGTTCAGGATTGTCAATCTGGGTGCAATTATTGAATGAAATGAATTGCTTTCTACCCAACTATTGATGAACTACTTCTGTACATGCACAAAAAGTATTTTTCTCCCCTAAATTGGATCACATCTCCTAATCTGATTGATTGAATTCAGTAATCTGATTCAAAAAGCTGTGATCTGTATATATCTAGATTAAACCTGATTGAATCAGATCGGACTTAATCTCATTGCCTACAAAATAATATCTAAAATAATGCTAAACACATTGCTAAGGATAAGTTCATTTGGTGAACTTTATCCAAGTAGATGTCTACACTATTGCATTATTAGGGAATACATTCAAACTATAAAGCAAACTAAATTTTTGAGTTCAGGAATGTATTTTAATGAGAAATATGTCAAAAATATTTGAAATACTATTATCAGATCCTTTTGTTGAGCAATTTAATGAATGAGACCCATCCTTCAATCTAAAAGCTTATTTCTGAATTCGTACAACTTATTGAAAGAAAAGTGGGAATTTTTTTTTTACCATCAGTTTAATGGATATGGAGTGCTCTATGAATTATAAGAGCATAATTGGTTGTATTCATAACCTTCCCCCCCAATTTACATTGAAAAGATATAAAATCTTGTACATCCTTTGGTTAAGTAAGAGTTCTGCTTGATTTTTTTTTTTTTGCTTTCTATTTACCTTCATTTATTATAATAATTACTTTAAAATAACTATGCTGTTTTGAAGGAATAAATGGTATGAATCACTCCTTGTGCTCGGTAAAGTATAAAGCTTTTCATGGAAAGTTATGTGCTAATAGCAGTTTTCTTTAGCTATGAATGATCTAGGCAGAAAGCCATGCCTTTCCAATATAGGCAGTAACATGCAATTCTAAATCTTTAGGCTGACTTTTCATATGATTGACATGTCCTGCCAAGACATTGAATGTTATCCTTAAGTGTAACATTACACTGACTTGTTTAATCTTTTATTTTCAATTGTTGATGGCCAAAGTTAGAAGGGATTCAGGTTCCAACCCAGCTATTAAGTGCAAAGTCACTGGGTGATATTAGACCAAACACAGTCTCAACTTGTAATAGTATGTGAGAAAAACCTTGAGAGAGGCAGCAAAGAGGGAACTGTCGGATAAGAGAGGACACAGCCTGTAGCAGCATAACGGGCAGAGAAAGAGTCCCAAAAGAGACTCTCCCTAATTTCTTAAACTGTAAAGGAGAATGGTGGGAGATTTGTACTTTCAGACCAGCAAGATTACGAAAGACTTAAAATAAAGTAGAATTAGCTCATCTGGTTGTATATCCTGTGTCTGGTCTACCTGGGAAGGCATCACAACTTTGGAGATCCAGTAGGAAGGAAAATATTCTGTGCAATGTCCAGAGGAAAAGCCAAATGGAAAGCAGGAATACACAAAAGTGCACTGCAGTTTGGGTATCCCAAACTGTTATACTGCAGTGCAGCTGTGTCTTCAGGCAAGGGTGGCCAGATGGATATTAGCAGCTCCCCAGCATCACAATGCAACCCACACCCCTTTTTACGGACATCAACATTCAAAACTCAAGTGCATGTTCCCAAGGGGTAGAATTCTATGTCACTTTTGTTGTTCTGACAAAGGCACTGAGTTTCTGATGAAGTGCACAGAAGTTTCTGAGAAAGATGTTGTCTTTCAGTCAAACCTAACTCCAGGGTTCTTCTTGCAGGAGTAAAATAAAGGAAATTTCCCATATAAATCTCCTTGAGCTCCTAAAGGAAAACCAAAATATAAACATGATAAATAAGTACATACCTCCAAGAAAGCATTTGTTGAGTTCGAAGCTGAGTACAGATGGCATCTGGATCTTAAATGATTCTTCTTCTAGATTTGTGATGCCAAGTTGCTTAAGGTCTGGGAAAAATAAGACAGAAAAGTGGAGGATGGAATCATAATGTCATTTTCTAGTTTTTGATTTTTGTCATGGTGGGTTAATTGGATGACATTCCCTGCAAATTCAAAAGAAAACTCCATCCTGGGATCACTGGGCTTTTGACTGTAAATAGGAGAGTGTGATGATATATCCCATTCCTCACTTCCTATGATTACATCTAATTCCATTTGTTTCCAATCATTTCATTTCATCCAGCATATAAGCAAGCAAATTACACTGGGATATTAGAAGGCCATTTCCTGTACATTCTAAAGTTTAAGGGGTGGAGAGAAATCAAAGTAAATAATAAATTATTATGTATTATTGTTTATTAAATTAACTCTTTTGCTCAAAGAGCAAATAAAACATCAAAGGCAAAAGCTTGTACAGCCGTAACATATAAGGACAAGTAATATATCTAAATGTGTACAAAAGCAGAACAAGGTTTCTAACAAGCGAAGATAGTTTAGCTGTTTCCAAAATTAACATTCTGAAGTCTAGAGATACATCCAGAGACACATGGTTTAGATTCTGTCACTGTGAAAATATTTTTGGACCAATGTGCATGAAAACTCAGAGTTCTTACTGCTTCTTTGATGTTCTTGCCCATTTGCAAGTAACACTCCGTTATCTTTCTCCCACATTTGTACAGCTGAAATGACCCACTTGAAATTCTCTGGAAGGAGGATGAGAAGAAAAAGAGAAAAAAGGCCTTCTTGAAGCAAAACATTGCCTAAGCACACCCTTGCAGTTCAAGGCCACCAATCTTTATTGTAGTAAAACTGTGTTTTTGATAATAATTTTAGATTTGCACATAATTTATAATACTAATTATATGACATGAAAGTTAGCCAGAGAGTAATCTTGTCAGGGCTTGTCAATTCAATTCATATTTAGGTTCAAAAGTGAATCTTTTGAAAAATTAACGTGCAGATAGAAATTCTTGCACACTTTGGATTAGTTGATTATGCCTTGGAATTAGTGCATATTGATTGCAAAAGTTGTTATGGTTATGAACACTTTATCCAGAACCAAAATAATACTTTGAAAATATATACTTTGTATATATATGTGAACGGCCTTCCTACGTTCATGTTAGGGGCATCAGTAGGACATTTTTTTAAAAAAAGTGAAGATGTTCTACACAATCCCACAATCAAAACCCCACCCCATTTTTAAGTGTGTCACATCCCTCTGGGATGGACATTACATTTTGGATGTTCTCAGGGGTGAAATGCTCCCAGTTCGGACCGGATAGGGTGATCCGGTAGCGATTGTGGCAGGTGGTTTGGAGAACCGGTAGCAATGGCGGCACGAGGCTCTGCACATCCGCCCTGGTGTCGTTATTTCCTGGTTGTAACTTCAAACTGGTAAGGAAGGTAAGTAGATTTCACCCCTGGATGTTCTCCTTTTTTTTATTTTGACCAGCATAACTTTTAAAAATTAATTTCAAAGAAAAGGAAAAATAGCTTAGAAACAGCTAATACTACCACTATTAGTACTACTGCACCACTGCTAATCCTTTAGATGACCACAGCAATAGAGGTGTGGTTGGTCAGTGGTTTAATGACATTGGAGATAGTCTCAACTTCGGCAGTACCAGTCCTAGCTCTGTATGGTAGGGTGAGCTCTTGTCATTCACCTCAGTTTATGTCCACCTATCAGTTCAAAAGCATGTTCTATGCAAGTAGATAGATAGGTACCAGTTTGGTAAAGAGACAAGCTGGTGCTCTATGCAGGCAGTCAGATTCCTGATTGTTCTGAAATCTTCCCAGTTGTGGTGCCCGCTTGTGAGGTTGCTCTGGGAGAGGGGGGCTTGGTGACATTGCAGGAAGAGCTGCTCATCTTTCTCTTGGGTGCAAAACCAGCTCACCCTCCTGTGACACACCTTGGGAAGCAGCAAGCATGTCCTATAACAGGGTTGATACTTTGGCAAGCCAAACTACTGCTCTACAATAGCATTGTGGTCTCCTGGCTTCTGTAACGATGCCATATGCTAATAATAAGCACAACAATACTAGAGAGTAAAACTTAACAAATGAATTAAAGAATATAAAGAAGAAGATCAGAATTACATGAATATAAAGAAGAAGATCAGAATTACATGAACTGGGCATGGCTAGTCTAGTAAAGAGAAGGACCAGGGGAGACATGATAGCAGTGTTCCAATATTTGAGGGGCTGCTACAGAGAGGAGGGGGTCAAGCTGTTTTCCAAAGTACCTGAAGGCCAGAGAAGGAATAATGGATGGAAACTGACCAAGGAGAGATTCGACCTAGAAATGAGGAGGAACTTTCTGACAGTGAGAGCAATCAACCAATGGAACAGAAGTTGCCTTTGGAAGTTGTGGGAGCTTCATCACTTGAGACTTTCAAGAAAAGATTGGACTGCCATTTATCAGAAATGGTATAGGGTCTCCTGCTTGAGCAGGGGGTTGGACTAGATGACCTATAAGGTCCCTTCCAACTCTGTTAATCTGTTAAATAAAACCTCTATTTCCTCTCTTCGTCAGGGATGTTTTATTCCTTAAAAGATATAGCAACCGGGGTCATAGTCTGGTCAGAAACATCTGGTGTATAGCTATCACAAATTCTCTATCTCCAAGGCTGCTTGTTAGCACCTCGCAGAATGAAATTGAAGAGAAGCATTCCTGCTGATAGCTAAGCACACTGACTGGGATGGGATGAAACTGTTGAAAGCTTGCCCTGTCATGCTGGAACTCTCCCACTCTACATCTACATAAAATAAGCAGCAGTGGTATAGATCTTTTCCAGTATACACATCATCCCCCACCCCACCCAGTGCAAAATAGGTCATTCAACTGTATGTCTAATTTCCTAAACAAAGGACTGCTTTCCAACTTGTACAGGATTGCACATTTGTTTGTTTCTTTTTTTTCCCAAGCAATGGCATTCCAAAAGGATTTGCAGTAGGAAATCCCTTAACCTTTATAAAGAAAAAAAAAATATCCTAAGTGAGATCAGGCTCCTGACGTTTATGTCAAAGTTCTTACCAAGTCATCTGGATTAAATACAGAATGATTCAAACAATGCCATTAAATATGTCAGAAGACCTTCACTTGTGCTCTTGCTAAGCCTCATGAGATTCTATCCACACATGGAAACAAATACAGATGTGTATACAATTTTAATTTGGGATCAGTTTTTAATTCTTTTCTCGTCCTCCCACCTGTGAGCTGAATTGTTAACCAGAACACATCGTAAAGTATCCTCTATTTTGCCTTCTGAGCAATTAGAGTAGCCTCACTCTAGATGTTCTTTTAAGCAAATAAATGTTGAGCCGAAGAAACAGCTGAGTTTGAAATCTCACCCTTGTCTTACATTCCTCCAAGCTTAAGGCCCAGAGGAACTGAACAGAAAGTTGGGAAATCTCTTCAACTATTGCTGCAATTATTTTAAATCTGGTGGGCATCTTTCCTGCAGCTGGGGACCTGAGCTTTCCAAACTGCTCTTTTCCTTAGCCCCCTAAGAGATACATCAATGAGCAACCATTGATATATATATATATATATTTTACTAAATTTTCTATTAAAATTAAAAAAAATACAAAATTTAAAAAATAGGTGCATCAAGTTTATAAGGAGTATAATTCATCTATTGTTGTCCTTATTTTAAGAAAAAGGCAAAACCCTAAAAAACAATATAAATCTTCAGTTTGCCATACACCATCAGTTGTACAGTCATGACAGGAAGGCAGAATTTATGCCAGGACGTGGCAGAGGGAAGTGTCAAAAAAAAAAAAACAAAAAAAAAACCAGCAGGGATTACCATTGTCCCTGCTTTTTTAATATGTTAGCCTTTCAAGGTAAACCAGGTCAGGAAATAGATTCCACATGAAATTCTTTACTGATAAACAGTATAATAACAGAATCTTAAAAACCTGACATAGTTTCTCTCCCTCTTATACCAAAGAGAATCAAGGTGGACTAATCTTGAGTTTCTTTCTCATACTTTCCTGTTTTCCCATGCTAAACCCATGTTTTACTAGTAAAAAAACACTAGTATTTTATTTAATACCATCTCTATACTTTCTACAACTACATGTAATCCTTGACTTTTGACCACAACGGAGACCAGAATTTCTGTTGCTAAGCAAAGAGATTGTTAAGTGAATCACATCTGATTTTATGACTTATTTTGTCATGGCTGTTAAGGAATCACTGCAGCTCTTAAGTGAATCTCACAGTCATTAATCAAAGCTGACATGCCCCATTGACTTTGGTTGCTGGAAGCTGGGTGGCAAAGTTACAAATGGTGATCACATGACCCTGAGATGTTGCAACGCTTGTAAATACACGCTGGCTGCCAAGTGCCCAAATTTTGATCACATGATTGTGGGGGTTCTGCAATGGTTGCAAGTGCAAGAACCAGCTGTAAATCACTATTTTCAATGGCATTGTGGCTCTGAACAGTTGCTAAATGAATGCTTCTAAGCCTGTACATGGCATGCTTATGTAGAAAAAAAAGGGATGAGTATTCAGTTGCACAGTTAGGCCTACCTTTTGACTTTTTAAAATCTCCCTTCTCCTTGCGGATCACAAGGCAGGATCTATGACAACTCATTGTCACCACCTCATCACTATCACCTTGCCCCGCCACCTGGCCATGGGACAAACTCACCCCAGCTGTGGAGACAACTCACTGGGCCTTCCACTCTGGTTTCCAAAGCTGGCCCAGCTTAAGGGAGGCGAAAGTTCCCACCAGCCCGTACTCCTTGTCCAAAGGCTTTTTCACTCCATTTTCCATTTACTCCAGGCAGGATAAGTGGGAGTTATTGTTACACACACTTGCACACACATGCAGAGACAGAGACAGAGACAGAGACAGAGACAGAGACAGAGACAGACAGACAGAGACAGACAGACAGGCAGAGACAGAGACAGAGACAGAGATAAGAGACAGACAGACACAGAGAGAGAGAGAGACAGAGAGAGAGAGACACAGACAGACAGACAGACAGACAGAGACAGAGATGGACAGACAGACAGGCACACCATTCCAAGCTTGGGGACTTTTATCTGCATCTGAGCTGGCAAGCTGCCAATCACACAGGCATGGGGAGAAGGACCTCTCCTTCGGCATGCTACACCAGACCCTGACAGCTCCTGGGTGCAGAGAGGGGCAATCAGGGACAGTGACAGGGCGACTCAGCCTGGAACCATGACTCCTGCTTAGTCGGCCTTTCATGGGGAGACACTAGAAAGTGATGTCGAGGAAGCCTTTGAAGAAGGAGTGCTGACTGGTGGGAACTTTTGCCTCCCTTAAGCCAGGCCAGATTTGGAAACCAGATTGGAAGGCCTAGGTTATGGCAATTTCTGCCCGCAGAGAGTTGGCTAGGGCAAGTTGACGGCACCAAGACGGTGGCAGTGAGCTGGCAATAGTGAGGTAGTGGTGGCAAGTTTTCCCATTCCATACAAGATAGACCCCAGAGTCACATATAATTCACAGGTTTGTCAGAAACATTTGAGTAAATACAATTTCTAAGAAACAGCACATTAATTTCAGAGCTACATGACATCAGTTAAAAAAGGGTTAACATTTTCATCTCCAGGACATTTTCCCACTAAAATGTAAGCATGTTTTTTGCAAATTGTTGCAAATCTGGGCACACAGCAATGTTGTTTCAAAGGACTGTAGAGAAAAGACCTTCATCAACCAACTCAAGATGCATAGTATTCAAAGCAAAACATATTATATTGGGAAAAATGAGACTTTTTTTTTTTAAGTGGGATGGGGAAATCAAATTTTGTGTGGCCAAAAATATTTTGTTACATAAAAGCCTGATGCATTCCTTCATGAAAAGCTCTATAGAAGAAGCAGAATTATATAAACAGCTTATACATTTTTATCCATGTAAAAACATCCGTTTCTAAAATGAGATAAGACTGACATTCAGCACAATGTATTGTTTGAAACTACTGCAAGTGAAATAACAATACCTTTTAATATTCTCCTTATTGAGTCTCTAAAATACTAAATCATATAAACGTGTCAGATAATGTGAAAATATACAAAAAGTAACCATTTGCCCAAATGAAAACTGTTTGCTGTTAGAGAGGAGCAGACTGAACTACTTAAGTATATGTTTTTTAAAAAATCTTAGTTCATTTTCTGTTTATTTTTTATTTTTGTTATATTCTTATATAAAACAGCAACATGAACATAGAAAGCCCTGCAAAATGAAAAAAGCAAAAATAAAATAAAATAAAATCCACAGAGGTCCTTCTTTCTGCCTGAAAATAAAAAAATACCGTATCAGCAAATTACTGTAGATAATGTTGCGCCTTTGATGTCAACTATCATGTCACATGGGAAGTCCCAACAAACAACACATTGACATAGCAATTTTTAATTCTGTAGGAGAAAGAAATTCTATTTTAAATCAAATAGAAACTTGTAATTACCACATCTGCTTTTAGTTAGAAGAAAAGAATCTCTAGCATTGTGATTGCAACGTGCAGTCAACACTGTACGTTTAGAGGTTACAAATTTTCTAAAAATAATTGAAGCAATGCATTCTTTTTAAATGTCAATGCTTTGGAAGATATTTGTTGTGGTTCTTTTGTTACAAACTAAAGCGATGGGATGTCTAATACAGCTTTAGGCTTATCTGCTCTTATCAGGCTTCTTTTTTATGACCATGCAGATTGGATTCCATTTCACTCTTCAGCTCATTAGGAAACTTTTTGATGTCTCATCTTTGCTTATTGAGTAGTCATATTGCTGAATGGCCCACAGACAACCAGCCACTCTGCTTGTGAAGACTGAAGATCATCAAAAGAAGTAGAGCCAATTCCAAACCCACATCAGGGATCAGCAAAGAAAAGAAGCACTATTGAAAGAGAATTAATGTGCTGCAAGAGCCTTTGATATGTTACGATAATAAAATAAATGAAGCTAAGTGTCAGTATTTTTAAATTTCCCAAGGCTGCAATCATGCCATGCAACAAATAAATATGTATATACCTTCATCTCTCTCTCTCTCCCCTCCCTCCTGAAATGAAGCCTAAGAATATGGAACAGCTTTGCCTCAAATTCATTACATGCAGACATTTCTTTATGATCTCATAGTACCGTGTATTTTTTTTAAAAAAAAATTCAGTTTGCTGTATAAGATGCTCAGTGAAAATAGTCTCTCTTTTGCTTACTTCATTCTCAAGAAACGTTCTGAAGAGATGTACAATTCATCATATTAATAATGGTGTGCAACCATTTCTATTTTGTAACTATGCTGGGGCTAGTGCAGTCCTTCATTACCCGATTGGTTGATTGATTGATTGATTGATTGATTGATTATTGATTCAGTCCCATTAAGTCATTCCTAACTCCTAGTGACAATATTACTATCAGGATTCCTGTAATATACAAAATCATTTCACCTGGGCTACGGAATCTATTCTTTATTTATGTCATCAATATGGTTAACGTTTTGAGCCATGGTGGCATTGGTTGGATGCAATATTGCAGGCTAATTCTGCCAACTGCCAGCAGTTAGATTCTCACTGGCTCAAGGTTGATTCAGCCTTTCATCCTTTTGAAATTGGTAATATTGTTGGGGGCAATATGCTGACACTGAAAACCACTTAGAGAGGGCTGTAAAGCACTGTGAAGCAGTATGTAAGTCTAAGTGCTATTGTGATTGCTACCAATATGGTTAGCATAAAGGAGATTTTCTTCATTGTTTCATCCATGTTGGACTAACCACTCAAAAGCAATGTCCTAATTGGTCTTCTGTCTTATACTATTGGCATGAAAATAATACATAGTAAGTTTTAATTATTTTTATCCTCTAAGCTAGTTTGCCAATGGTTTTGTCCCTTTTCAGGAATTCAGTATCAGTGTGAAAGGGAAGGATGGTAGAGAAATGTATTTGTTCTTTCTTATGAACTTCCCCAATTCGTAGTAGCTGAACATTTATTTATTTTGGGAGGCTGCCTTCAAGTCAGTGTTGCTTGCTGACAACTGTCTGATCTAGCCCCTCCAATTTTCTTGGCAATACTGTGTTTCCCCGAAAATAAGACATGTCTGGATAATAAGATCAATCGGGCTTTTCAGCGCATGCGATAATATAAGCCAACCCTGCAAAATAAGCCCCCCCCATCAACTACTTACATGCATGCGTAGCCGGTCCACCATTTCCTCTGGCTGCTTGCCGCACAACCAAAATGAGTTGAGGAGGTGAGGCTGAAGTCCTCCCCTCCTTGTTCTTCGTGCTGGCTGAGCAGCCCAACACGTCCCACCCCACCCCAATGGCATCAGCAGCCTGGCTGCTTCACTTCCCTGCCATCTCTTTATCGAGAGGGGTGACAGGTGGGGTGGGGGAGAGGCAAAATGTGTGGAGTAAGATGTGGCTCCCCTTGCCGTCTCTTCTCCTCCCCCTTCCCCGGCCATGACAGGGCTCCTGCCCCTCGCTTAGCCACCTTTAGGGATGCAATTTAGAGGTGGCAGGCAGGGCAGGTGAGAAGCGGGATGTGTGTCTTACCTTTCAAGCTCCATCACTTTCCTCACCCTTGTGTCCAGGGAAACACGCTGTAAAATAAAGTCTTCTCGCAAGTTTGAGAAGTTTGATGGAACTCGCTAGAAGGCTTTCTTTTACAGCGTGTTTCCCTGGACACAAGGGCAAGGAAAGCGATGGAGCTTGAAAGGTAAGACCTGTGTCCCGCTTCTCGCCCGTCCCACCTGCCACCCCCAAATTGCATCCCTAAAGGGAGTGGGTCCCTAAGAGAGGGGCAGGAGCCCTGTCATGCCTGGTGAGGGGGGGAGAAGAGACGGCAAGGGGAGCCAGTTCTCACTCCATGCATCTCGCTTTTCCCCTGCCCCACCTGCCCCCCCTCTCGATAAAGAGACGGCGGGGAAGGGAAGCAGCTATTGCCATTGGGGTGGGGTGGGACGTGTTGGGCCACTCAGCCAGCGTGAAGAACAGGGAGGGGAGGCGATGGCAGTGAGAGACATCCAGTCCCACACTCGCCACCTCCTACACACCCAAAATAATAAGACCCCCCAATAATAAGGTCAAGCCCTTATTTGGGGGGGTCAAAAGAAAATAAAATCCTGTCTTATTTTCGGGGAAACACAGTATTTTTTTCAGAAGTGTTTTACCATTGACTGTTTGGTCAAAACTGGCCCAAGGTTACCAGCAGGCTTGTGCCCAACCCAGGACTAGAACCAAACTGGCTCTCGTATATTTACATGTTTTCAACATGCAATGCACTTTATTAAAAAGAGCTGGAGCTTTGATCACATGGTCATGGCTGTTATTGTGATAACTTTTTACTCCCCTCGTCAGACTCCTCTACCAGAAGCGAATAAATATATGCAAATACAAAGATCAGCTGTGTTCCAAAAGGCAAAAATTAGATAGGAAAAAAGATAAGGGCCAAACTTCACGTAAAACTGTCTGCATATTAGAAGAGTAAATAAACAATATACATTTGCAATACATTTCTTTGAAGTTTCTCTAGAGAGAGGGAGAGAGAAGAGGAAGAAGGTCCATAATCTCCCACCCTCCATTTTTTATTGCTTTCTGCTAATTTTACAAACTGATGTGAAATCGCACTTCCAGCTAAAGGACAGTCAGCAAAACCAAATCCAACTTATTTCTTGTACAAGGGGGGCATCCTGAACATTGAACAGGAGTTGTTCCCTAGAAGCTACTTTGAAGCTTGCTGTATGGTTGCCTGAATATATGTATTTACATTTATGAGAGGAGGTATTTCTCCATAAAGATTTGTGAAAATGGACAATAGATAATAGGACAAAACGTCTGTCCCAAACTTTGAAAGGTGATTAACATTTGCAAAAGACAATGCTGAATCAACATGAATCAATAGTCAGATGGTCTATCAAGTTGTCTTCTGTCACTTATCTTCAGAGAAAGGAATCATATTGACAACTCTTTGAATTTTGAGCAGAATTTAAAGAAGCAGACAAGTCATTCAGAAAATTTAAAAATGGAGTTACAGTAAATGTGCTCGGTTAGCCTTAAAGAAAAGAGGAATAGAGTCACTTCTGGTGATTCCTAGATGATAAGTCAATGCCATTTCTAGTCACCCTTTAAATAGATGGCATGCTCCACTTTCTCTTCTTTAATTCAAAGTCTTCCATCAGAATGCCTGGAGCAGTTTTGATTTCTATTGATAACTGAGTGCTATTGTACACAAAGGGGCTTCAACTTTCAAACAGTTCAAGATGGCACAACAAACAACAATTATTCATTTTTCTTAGCAAGCAGCCTTCCAAAACAGTGAAAAGGAACCGTAGAGTTACACACTGTGTGGGAATCAATATTGTCACTAAAGGACAGTTTATTGCTGATAGTTTTAAAAAGAAAAAAAAAGGCTATAGCAATATTATTTAGCTTAGAAATATGATAATGTATTTCATAACTTCATTTAGACTTTTATCCTACCATAGGCTCACTAGACTCCCATGCATCATTAAAGCAGATAAGTTGTGAATAACAAAAGTGAGCAGCTTATAAAAGGTAAGGTATATATTTCTTCCACTGCATATAATTACAACCCTTTGAGTTTGCCTTTGAATCTTGATTTTGAAACTGTGTTTCTGAGTTTTTTTAAGAAGGTATGGAATATGGAAAATTCACTCAGGAAAGTATGAGTTAGTATCTGAAGTTTTTAGAATAAATTGTTCTTATGTTGGAATTGCTAATACAAACACCAGGAACTAGTCAAAAATGGTAATTGTAAAAAAATCCTCTATAGATTATTGTATGTTTCATAAAACAGTTTAACAAAATGGTTATCTGTTTATGTTCAAGTGTGCATTCGAATTCAGTACACAAACAGTATGAAAGGAATAGGTAGTCAAAGATGCATTATAGAGATTAGAAGTGATTTTTTAATACATGTCTCTGAAGTCTATATCTTATATTAACACAATGGATTGTCAGATTTTTCCATTGTTCCACTTCAAAGCATGCAATTATATTGCCTTAATTGGAAGCAGTGATGTGTTTTCACCAAGAATGTTTACTTGCATTCTGACTACTGAAATATAAATATGGCATCATTTGCTATTTTTGCTTTGTTGCTTACATGAATTTTTATATGCAAACAAATATTTGAAATAATGTATGTGCTGTAATCTCAATGCAAAATATTAAAAAAGAAAATAACCAAATATGTGCTTTCTGCAGATTCCATCAAATCCCTCTGCTGTAATAATCAATTTTATCAAGTCAAGGAAGTAGATAATAATATGATTTATAACCCTGGCAGTGCATTACATCTTCCAGTTTTGTGTAGTTTATGGGAATTCAAGATATTACATTGCATACTATGATACTATCTTTTCTTTGTTGTGTGGACAATAAGTCAACAATGATCAAATAGTCAGATCAAATGCTAGCAGAAAAGCTTGCCAAAGCATTCATAACAATATCAGTTTCATATGAACAATCCCAACATTTCAAATGAACTTCAAGCGTTTCAGAAGCTTCTTTCTAAAACTTAAAAGCTATCTGTAGCTCTTGAATTTGAAATACCCTAATTTGAATTTATTTTTCTGGTTTTTGTTTTTTGTGTTTGTCTAGATCCTGCAGAAATATTTGTAGCTGCGGTCAATCGAAGGAAAAAGAAAGGATATGGTTGATCTTATGGCCATTTCAGGGATGAATCTGTACCAAAGCCCAGATAGCTTTTTATCACACCCCTGATGCATTGAAAAAAAAATCAACTTAAGGTTTGTCCGAACTATATTTCTCAAAGGGGAAGAGAAACGGCAAGAAATGTTTTAAGAAGAAGCCAAAACAGCAGATGTCTTTTCACAGGAAAGGCATTTGATCCCTTGAAACATCTCACCCTAGACTGCTCTGAGAAGAAAAAGATGGTGTAACCTAGAAACTTCCTTTTCTACTCAGAAGCATCTGTATTAAATCACAGAAAACCTTAAGCACATAATAGGATTGGCTGGAACATAATTAGTGAGAAAATATCCCTCCTCCTCCCAAAAAGAGTCTACTATTAATAAACACTTATTTCCCACATTTACATTTTTATGATTTCAGAAGTATAAGCAAGTCATAGTTCCATTATGAATGCTTAAGACTGATAATGTTCTAAGATGTCATTGTTCTGTGTAGCGTAGCTACATCTAGCCTGATGATTCATTATTATATTCCATATATTGACTTTGTTGTGTACACTTGACAAAGTCATTCAGACGTACTCCAGGTGATGGGGAAGACCTAACCGTAGAGAGGCTAAATTGCATGGAATTCTGTGTACATGTATCTGCTCATGCACCAAATTTATTTGACCAAATATCCCCATCCTTTCATGGCTATCTTAGATTTATAATGCAGAGAGTAAATATTTGATGCTGAGATAAGACCATTGTCTGCATTAATAAGGTTGAAATTGGGAGTTCTAACACTGACAAACAAAGGCAAATATACATGTCCCAGGATAATGTGATAGGATCCAATCTTGGTCTCAGTCACTGGGATCAGAATTCCCTCTGGTTCTGGTGATCGACCCAGATTGGATCCTGCAACTTCTAACACTACATTTTTATCAAGGTTTGCTTTTATGCTGGAACAAATGCTTACATTATAACGTAATTCACTGATTACACTCTGGAAGAGGGGGAAAAAAACCCATAATATTACACATAAAAAGACTTTTCCAACTAGTCATAAACAAAACATAAATTAAACAGTAAATATAATTGCTTTCTTTTGCTCTCTCCCATATTCACCTATGTTCTAAACATAATAATACAAAAAACAGCTTTACTGGTGACTAGTGATCATAAATGATTTAGACTTATGTGCCTGCACAAATAAAGATTGAATCTTATATCTGTAATATGGTTTAAGAGAACGATCTGGAAATTAGGAGGAGAGATACAATATACCATGTGGAAGGCTGGAGGAGGGACATTTTTCTTTCCTTCTCCAAGTTTCACACACTCCTTTTTCACACTCCTTTCGGTGAATACACTGTAAGATAACATTAATTTATACTGAAGGTTTGTTTTCAGTTTGAAACATGTTGATGGAATGTGAAAACATTTGATCCTCTTATCTTTTGAATGTTTCCTGATGCTTCTTTGCATAGCGAGGGAACATTTTGCAATTACTGATAATTGACATTGTACACAATATTGTAACAATATTGTTATTGTAAAGGCTGGAAAGGGATTTCATGGTGATATGTTGAGTTTTTGGACAGGTTAACACAAAATGTGTTATCAGTCCTACTATTTCTCAGGCCTGACTGAAAATAAACACAATCCAAAATGGAGGGGCAGAAGTGTAAACTCTATGTGAGACTTGTATAAATGCTTTATTGAAGATATATATAGGTAGTCCTCGATGTACGGCCACAATGGAGCCAACATTTACCAACATTCTGTTACCAACATTTCTGTTGCTAAACGAGACAATTGTTAAGTGAGTTGTGTCCCATTTTACAACCTTTCTTGCCACAGTTGTTAAATGAATCACTGCAGTTGTTAACTCAGTAACACAATTATTAAGTGAATCTGACTTCCCCATTGGCTTTGCTTGTCAGAAAGTCACCAACAGTGATCACATGACTCTAGGACACTGCAACAATCATAAATATTAGCCAATTGCCAAGCATCTGAATACCTCTTTTTAACCAATAGTTTGTTAGAAATAGACTGATATCTCTTTCTCATTTTTGACAAATAAGCCATTAAATCATGTATTTATTATAAATGTTGTTTTTCTTTACTAATTTCACATCAAGCTAAGAACACTTTGTGACACCCCTAGACCTAAATGATAAATTCTTCTTTTGAATTCAGCTTATTAGATGTCATTAGTAAAAACAAAACAAGAAAGTCATTATAAATTACTTACCAGATTTCATACAGGGTTTATTTACACAAGACACTTTCTTTGTGAAAAGTGAAATAAGATAACATTAATATTAGTTTTGGAATATATCCTGCAGTTAGCTAGACTATAATATGAACATAATTTTCTTTACTTTATTATATTTATTATTTACATTTTGTGTTTAAATTTAAGCTTACTCTACCCCTATTAAGCCAAGAGCCTTATTTCTCCCTTTTCCCCTTGGGATCTATGTTAATTTCTGAGCATAATTTAAAATAGATGGATTGCCATTCGCATACTCCTGTATTAAGTGTCATTAATTATGCTGAAAGGTACATGAATTCTTAATAATTACCTAATTATAAGTCACCCTAATGCTTTTTATATGACAAGATTTTCCTTAAAATATAATTTCTGCTTAATGCACATCTTGAACCAGATCTTATTGATATACCCATAGCAATTCTTGCAAAGCAAATTTATAGTGTAGCTTATATTTCTATATGCCATATTAAGTTAACAAAAGAAAATTCAGATCGAGAAAGAGAGACTGCGCACATATTTGAAAACTTAGCATACTTTCAAAACTTCTCATGAACCTAGAAATAAAAAGTTGCTTTCATTTGCTGAGAATGCTCACATGGACACTTCACCTTTTAAAATATAATTCACAACTTTTTTTAAAAAGATATTTGAGATAATGGCTGTTTTCAGGAAAAAAAATCAAGGTGATGGATTAGTTAATTAGTTGATTTAAAGGCACTCATACAAGTGAAAATTTTGTGATCAAAGCAGGTAGCACTTGTATTATATATGAAAATTATACTGTATGCAATAGAGTTTCCTCACAAAGAGAAATATGATATTTTATACCTATGAATTAAAAGGAATAAATATATATATATACATACACACACACACACACACACACACACATATATAGGGTTTATGTGTGTTTTTTTTTCTTCTAGCCAGGTTTTCTCTACATAACCAAGGTTTTTCTGCAGCTCCAGCTTAGTAGAATCTCCCTGTATACAGGGAGGATACATAAGATATGGGTGTGGCCTACTGATGAAAGCAAACGAGCTAGAAATAGATTTATTTAGGTCTCCCACCTAGCAGGAAGAGCTTGCTAGCTGTTAGAAAAGAAAAAAGCCCAGAATCGAGTGGATGTGATTCTGCTGAGCTGGAGCTGCAGAAAAACCTTGGTTACGTCGAAGAAATATATATACCCAAAGAAAATGCTGCTTTGTTTTTGCAGGACGGTGGCTGATTTCTAATAGGGCAGATTCTGCCCAAATCTTGTCTATTTGACCAGAGCAAGATTTCTGGATAGATCTTTTGTTATCTGCTTTGACTTTTTTTTTTTTTAAATGTACTGTTCATATAATACTTTGCTTTGTCATCTCTCTTTTCTATTCTTCACTAGCTGGATACCCATGCTTTGCTATGAAACTATGTGATCAGGCTCGATAAATCGACACTTACAGCTTGAAAATTAATGAGTAATTACAATCGGCCTCTTCTCTCCCCTTCTCTCCCTCAGCATTGCCCCACAGAACCCTATCCCCCTTCTCTCCCTCAGGCTTGCCCCATAGAAATGTCTCCTATCCTATCTCCTTCTCTTCCACAACCTTGTCCCACAGAAGCCTCTCCTATCCTATCCCCTGCTGTGAAAGTAAAACTGAAAGTGAAACTCCTCTCCTCTGCTTGTGTTTTGCATTTGGAACAGATTTATTTTCAGGTGGGGAGGGGGAGTAGAACTGTTTAGCATCAGAGTGTGGAACAGATTTCTTTTCAGGTGGAGAGGGGGAGTTGAACTCCTTAGCATCAGAGGGCTGTTTGGAAAGTGAAACAGTATTTGCTGTGTGAGCAAGAAGGAGACAGGAAGGAGCCTGGCCATGGCTTAGCTCAAGTGTTCTGTATTAAAGCTGCTTCCTGCTGTGAAAGTAAAACTGAAAGTGAAACTCTTCTCCTCTTCTTGTGTTTTGCATTTGGAATAGATTTCTTTTCAGGTGGGGAGGGGGAGTAGAACTCCTTAGCATCAGAGTGTGTTAATCATAATATAGGAAATGCTATTGCTCTGATGGTCATTTTGAAAAATCCTTTCTTAGTGAGCACCTAGAAGCCAAGAGGAACATACATGGCAAATTTCAAGTTTGTAGGCTTTATGGTTCTGGAGATTTTGTGATTATGGTGTGAGTGGTTTTCACTTTTGTGTATATATATATATATATATATATATATATATATATATATATATGTATATGTATATGTATATGTATATGTATATGTATATGTATATGTATATGTATATGTATATTTGATCTTTCTTGTAGGTCAGTTTGTTCTCTTCAGTACACAGCAAGCCTTTCTGGTATATTAGCTTCAGTGCACCTTCTTCACTGTTCTTTATAGGAGCATAGTAGCTCACGTGGTTAGGACGCTGGGTTGGAGGTTAGCAAGTCCATGTTCAAGTCCTAAGTGCTGCTGCATGGTGGGGTGAGCTCCTGTCATTCACTCCAGCTCTTTGACAGGGACATGAAAGGAACCCCCACAAGTGTCCCCTGGGCAACAATGATTTCACTGGGTAATCCTTTCAACCCAGAAGTGTCTTAACCGACACCTCTGGCATGAGTGGGATGGGACTGTCCTTCATATATTCTTCCTGTGCCATTTTTTCCTCTTTAGCTGTCTAGTCATTTCATGCCCACATATTTTCCTTGATAAGTAGGATCTGTCAACATCGCTGTGTGGATGAAGGGCATGATTCATTGTCACTGACTTTCTGAAGTCACTGACTTTTCCTATCCAGGGCTTTTAGTTCTGCTTGAGTCCAGTCCACTATCCCAGCTAAAGACTAGAATTTCCCAGATGTTAGTTGCCTTGATGGTATTTCCTCCACTGAGTTTAGATTTAAAATCTTCTTCATTCTCATGGTCCATTCACTTCTAACCTTCTTCTTTACTTCAGCGTGCTTGATGTTGTCAGCTTGGAAGATGCCCAGATATTTTTAGTATTGTCCTTCATCCAAACTCTTGAAGTTAATTCCATAGGACATCCTGATTCCTTCAGTTTTCACTGTTTTTCCCTGCCAGTGTTGTGGGTACCACATTTGTCTAGTCCTTTGCAATATCATGACTATATATAGGGACAGTGTTGAATAGCAATTCTATCTCAGATAGTGTTTTTCATAAAGCTTCAGATTGTCCATGTAAAGCAGAATTTCCTGACTGGTGTTTGTGATGTTTGATAGCAATATAGCTTGATTTATTCAGTATTGTTGACAGAGGATTCAGTACAATGACAAATAGTAGCAGTGATAGTGAGTCTTCTTGAAAGATTCATATCTTATTATTAACTTCTCTCAATTTATTATCATTGATCAGCAACATTGTCTTCCATTGTGCCATTGACCTTTGCACAAAGCTTCTGATGTTTCCACTGACTCCTATTATTTCTAGGCATTTGGTTATCCAATCATGTAGAAGCAAGCAAAATTTCTTCTTGTAATCTGTCCAAGCCACATTCAAGTTGGTCTTTCTTGTCTTACAGGTTTCCAGAATCATCTTGACAATTAGAAGCTGACAAGATTTTGCCTTTTGCACCTTTGCTGTTTGGGAAGTTTCCTTTCTGCTCAGGTGGAAAGAGCTTCTTTTCAACATTTTGTCCATTGTTAGCATGGGACAAGTAATAGAACTGAAACATTAAAACTTAATTTCATAAGGTAGGTTTTCAAAATCCAAGAGAGGGAAAAGAGGCCAATTATTGATATTTTCTTTTCTTTGTTCCATTCAAGTGATTTTCCTTTTATCTTCTAGTGAGTTAGACAAAGAAAGAATGTCCATGGCTTCTTAATACTTCCCAATTGCTTTTTCACCAGATAAGACCAGCAACTATTTTTGGAGGGCAGGAATGGACATCACTCTGTAGTCATCTTTTCCCTTTGCAAATAATGACTTTCAGGTATGGCTTCTAGCAATGTTAACGTACTCTTGTTTCCCTTACAGTATGTTTCCTCAAGAATTCCTTTTGATTTTGACTGCTGTGCTTTGCTTCATTAAAGTCAATTCCAGCAGTGTATTGGTTACTTTGCAGAGGTAAGAATGCCCTGTCAACTAAATTAGTAGTTGTCAAAGTCTCTAATATCAAGTAACTGGAAAATCAATTAGATGCACTGAGTTTATTATTATTGTTATTTTTAAGAGCACAGGGAATAGTAAATAGCTTAGGAAAAGAAAACAAGCAACTACAAAATTCTGCCAGGTTTTCAACTACCAACCTTCTATTTAGAAGTCAAGTGTTGTAACAATTGCACTACTATAATGCCCTCAGTAAAAGTATCTCTAGAAAACACTAGAGACACTATGAGGCAGGAGTGAACTTCTTTCTTTTCTTTTAAAGTAGGTTATTGTGATTGTGTATACTGTATGTGAATTTTGGTGATTTAGGCTTGTTTATTCAGTTTAACTCTAAGCATATTAGTGTGTTTAATATATATTATTAGATTATTATATATGTAATATATATATTACACACACACACACACACACACACACACACACTGTATATTTAAATTACATCACTTCAGTACTGATTTTTAGTGATCACATAGTGATGACATGTTCTCCAGGACAATCTGTTTCTAACCTGGTCCTTCAAGTCTTCCAGTGGTTCACTGATTGCTGCTATAATTGAATCCATTCTCCTTGCTGCTGGACTTTCTTTCCAATCTCACAGAGAGAGGGAGGGGGGAGTTTACTACAGTTTCTTTCCAGGAACAGAAAAAACAAAAGACTAGTGGTGAGTTGAGCTGAAAGAAACTGACTGTCATGTCCAAGGTGGAACTCATGGTCTCCTACTTTCTAGCCTGGTACCATAACTACTAGACTAAACTGGCTAAGTATCTTGCAAAGTATCTCAGTCTGCACAGGGTTTTCTTAAGCCAGGCTAGAGTTAAATCAGCATGCAGACAGAATGCAGATTAAAGGCACAGAGTGGATATGCCCTTTGGGATGAATTTGAAAATTCACCATAATATATTTTGTACCATGTTTATTTGTTTAACGTAGATTGTCCATTTCTTTCTCTTTTTCTTCTGTGGCTTTGATTCTCTTCAAGACAACATATAGTATTATCCTGAGATGATATTTTGCAGTGTTAATATATTCTTAAGAAGTCTCTCATAGTTCTACACATAATATGGGATACATCATGCTCACACAGGGATAAGGGAAATGTTTACTTTAATGTCAGATTACCTAATTCACACTTCTGCAGCCAATACAGAAATGCAAACAGTTATAATTTGTTATTTCCAGTTCTGTGAATTTTGTTATGAATTTATTTGATACAAATGCCTAGAAATATACACACACGCGTATATATAGACACAAATACACCTATTCATGCATTAGGGGAAAAGGGAAAAGAAATAAAATGCTTGTGAATATAATAAGGCATATTGGTATCATTGTTGGACAAAATAATGGAGAAATATGTACAGTAAAGTATAGTTAAGAGAAAAAGCACACAAAAAGGGTTTTCATATGGAATGGAAAATTAAAACTGTATTGTTCCAATAATACAATATAATTGAACTGGGTTGTAGGTAGAAACATTTGCAATATTGACTTAAAATTGGCCTCTTGTTACATAGAAAGAAAAATGCAATTTCCATGTGATCCTGAATTTCAAACCTTTTTTTTTTTTATCCCAGCAAGCTGTATTGCTAAGGAATACTATTTTGCTTTGATTTGTGTAATCATCGGTGTCACTGGAGCAGGCAATTCTCCAGATGACCATTATTGTTGATGGACATTTTATACAGGGAGGAAAAATGGATATTATCTGTTTATAAAGAGAAATATACATTTGGACAAACATTTATGGCATTATGAATGATGAAAGATGAGCCCAACTTTCAATTCAAGACAAGAGTAGATAGCTTTAAAAAGAATAGCAATTTTGCAGGCATTATACCAAACTTAAAAGAAGAGCTACAAAATAAAACAAAAAGAAACTAAAGAAAACAAATGAAGGAAAACAAAAAAGCAAATTGGTGAAATGCAGCCTTGAGTTTTTGGATTATAGCAAATGGTTATAAAAACTCCATTTTGAGGACTTGAAATTCACTCCCTTCACCCCCAGCACCTTTCCTAGCACAATTGCTGCTGCATTATGGAATCATACGAGCATTTTGACTACTCAAAACAATGTAAAAATGATTGGAGAGTTAGCTGTATGAACTATAAAAAGATTGGGCATGTAGAGAGGCTTCTGCAGAGAAGAAAATAATCAATATTGCAGAAATCTTGATGAAGTGCCTGAGTGTACTTATATGTATGTCAAGAAGTGATGTATAAATGGAGTGTTTGTGTGCATGCTATGTGTGACCAGTATAAATGGAAGTGTGTGTTTATATATAGTTGGCAGTGTGTCAGTGATGTGGAAAGCATGAAAATAAAGAAGATATTTCACACAACTCTTATCTTTAAATTCACATAGCTCTACAACTGTGACTTCCACATTAACTAAATGTTTAAAAACATAAATGTTTTTTTGGGGAGGTAGGAGGTGGCAGGAGAATAATTGGCTTGAATCAATCCACTGCTGGATAAAGGCCTCTTCAATGAATGTTTTTCAACTTCCCGGTCTAGGGCTGAGGAGCAGGGACCCACCACAAGTTATCCAATTGGTTTTTCTATCTAAGGAAGGAATAGATCCTTCCCACTCCTAGTTGATCAGGATTCCTGTCTTTCTGGGAAGAGAGGATAAGGGAAGGGAGGGGAAGAGAAGGGAGGGGAAGGGAAGGGAAGGGAACGGAAGGGAGGGTAAGGGAAGGGAAGGGAAGGGAGGGGAAGGGAAGGGAAGGGAGGGAAGGGGAAGGGAAGGGAAGGGAGGGGGAGGGGAAGGGAGGGGAAGGGAGGGGAAGGGAAGGGAAAGGGAAGGGAGGGTAAGGGAAGGGAGGGTAAGGGAAGGGAGGGTAAGGGAAGGGAAGGGAATGGAAGGGAGGGTAAGGGAAGGGAGGGTAAGGGAGGGTAAGGGAAGGGAAAGCAAGGGAGGGGAGGGGAAGGGAAGGGAAGGGAAGGGAAAGCAAGGGAGGGGAGGGGAAGGGAAGGAAGGGAAGGGAAAGCAAGGGAGGGGAGGGGAAGGGAAGGGAAGGGAAGGGAAGGGGGATTCCTAGTTTGCTTTGATCTTCTGAGATTCCATTCCTGCACTAAACTGATATGATGGGATAAAACAACTCAAGGGCAAGCCAGCCAGCGTGTTAGCGATTTGAAAGCAAGAGAGAGAGTGGTTGAGTCTGAGCGTAGAAACATTACAGTGTTTTTTATTGTGAAGAAGTGGTGGTGGGCAGGATATAGTATATGTTTGCCCAGACCTGAGCAGGTAGCACATGGCACTTCTGACAGACTGTTTCCTCTGCTCAGTCATAGAATCTGGCCACAAATGGCAAGCTCTGATGTTTGATGTTTGGGTGAGCTTTATGGACTTAAGACATGTAAATATTCCCATGCTCATAGCATCCTTATGTCTGAAGAGGTATGGAAGCAATTTAAAAAGCCAAATCAATATTGGACACAGAAGGATTGGAGACAGAGATCCTGGATGTCTGGAAGTATCCATGGTCTATGGTGGTCCAACTATTATAAACCATTACTGTATGAATAGGATTAATCTGTGAGAGATAAATGATCAACAGGACAATGTCAGATGGAGAGAAATGAGCATAATTTAGATGGAGTAATACAAGAAATTGTTTAGTTTTGATGTCATAACACATGATCAAACTGGAATGTTGTAATGGAATTACAGATTGTGTGATGTTCAACTCACTGGGTCAAGATGCAGCTGTGTTTAGGCTCTTCAAAACAGATGATATTTTAGTCTGCTCATGTGAAGGCAGATCTCTGTTTTTAATTATGGAGGTCACAGCAGTATTTGTTTTCCTGTTTCGGAGCTATGCCTTCAAGGTGGCTTAACTCAAAGCTCATTGTTAGGCCTGGGTGGATTGTAGTGAGATACTTCATCCTGCTAAAGGAGCATTACTCTGTCCCAGGAAAACGCTTGCTGGAGGAAATGCCAATTTGTCTTCAAATTCTACTTTGTTCTGGCCAAAATGGACTCTGTGCATAAGCAACGCATGTGCCCAAATCATTTTTTTGCCAGAAGAAACAAAGCATTGTAACTGCTGCATGATTAAACACATGACACTGTAGATTTTTGCAAGGCACTTGAAAGGGTGCAATTGCAGATCCATTCTTTAAGATTCATTTAAAAATGCTGGAATTCTTAATATTAATTTAGCAGCCTGCGGGCATCTGTCTTTTGGATATAAGCAATGCTATCAAGTAGCTTTTCATGACATCAAGTAGTTTTTCAACAAAAGGAACTGAGAATAAAATATAATCTTCTTCATTTGTCTGCTCCTCCAAACAGCTAATTGGTGTATTTGAAATACGGATGAGTGTGTGCAGATTGATGGTCCTCATATTTCTACCAGGAATCCATAGACAGTATAGTAACTTTTCTTTTATACCCTTGGAGTTAGTTTGTAAAGAAATATCAGTCATGCTTTCACTCATCACAAAGCTATTTTGTTTTATATAAAGCATGGTTGCTTAAGAGACAACACTACTTTCTAAAGGAGCTACAGTATATATTATTATGTTTCCATTGTACCCTCATCAGCAGGCATCACCATTTTTACAGGAAAATAAATTGATGGTAGGAAACAGCTTCTTTTTCTCTCTTCCTATGGTTGATAGAGTCAGACAACTCATCTCTAGGAAAAATCTGAATGCACCAAAATATACAACTGCACTCAAGGCATTTGTTCTGCCGCATTGATTATGTTTGACGTATTCGAGAACTGGGTAGATTTTTCATCTGTCAGTGGCATTTCCTAGACTAACTTAGCTGCTCCTCATGGTCCACTGTGGCTACTCATTGGGCCGCTTATCTGGGCTGCCGGTTAAGGCTCCTGGAGAGCTGGACTACAAGGGACTGCAAAGGTTATAATTGGATCATTTGGAATCAGACTGCAAGGGACTTATTCAGGTCACTTGGGGCAACTGTCTGGACCAAAGGAAGTGGACATGACACTGCCTGCCATTTTTATGTGCTATTTTGGCAATGGCATTTTGGGACTGATCGGGCTGGTCTTGGTGCATTTGTGGTTGAAGGGCTGAGGGAAAAAGAGCTCCCATTTCCTGCACTGCCATTTCCATTATTGTTTTATTGTTGTTTGGTATTGTCTATTGATGCAGAGGCTCTGGAGATGTGGGCAATGACAGCGCAGGAGTAGTAGTAGTGGTACACGATAGATTACTGTGAACCTTCTTCTCCTGTGGAGGCCTCTCGGCCTTCTGTCCCATGGCCTAGGAAGAAATGCTGTTACTCTCTCAACGGCTCAGGGATTGAGAACTGGATTGGGAGTTAAACTTTTGCTGAAATATGAGACTGAAGAATAACTGAAGGAATGTATGATAAAATAGGATAAAAGTTGACTATAATATATAGATGGACAAATGGGAAAAGATGTGAAATGGGAAAAGACTGAAATCTACGTTATGTTCTAGCCATAAAGCAAATGTTTACAAGAAGATCAGGCATTACATCGCTGGCATTTGTCACCGGAGAAATTTATAGAATATATAAAGTTTCTTTGAACCTTTCTGGAAATAGGAACAACATGTAGGGAGATCATGTTAGGTAGACCTGTAAAAAAAAATCCAAAGCATTTTGTAGAACTGAACTGTGGGTCTCTGTTGTGGCCCGTCAGTGGCCTGTGCAGCTAGTAGCTGATTCTGACAGTGAGGAGGCTGGTGTGGTGCTCCGCCAGCAGCCTGTGCAGCTGGCACTTGAGTCAGACAATGAGGAGGCTGGAGAAGATGTGGTGCCAGAGGCAGGGATTCAGCCAGGACCTTCAGAACCTCCAGAAAGTCCCATAAGTGAAGAGGAAGAAGAGGAGGAGCCTCTTCTTGATGCACAGGCATGCAGAGCTGCCAAAAGGCAGGAGTGGTTCCTCAGGAGGAGGTCTTACCGAGAGTAAGGCTTGGGGCTAATTGGCCACTCCCTTAGCCTATTTAAGGAAGGATGACGACTGAGGCAATTTGCAGGGAACAACTTTGTTGATTCTTTTTCGTGTCCTGATCTTAGTTCTCTTATCAGTTTTCTGCAAATTGCTTCTGGGCTTTCTGCCAACCATAGTAAGATTATGATTATTTATTCTTTGGATTCTTGTAGGCTGTTAAGAAAGTTAATTAACAGCCTTTATTTGAAAAAGACTGATTTAATTTAGTAAACTAAGGTTTGTACAGATTTTGTGTGTGCTGTGTTCTTTGGGGTCCATAGCTGGGGCAGAACAGGTCTCCTATTATGGCCACAGTAATCCACCCTTTTCTTCCCTTCCTCTGGGGAGAACCAGAGGTGAATTTGTGGGGTGCATGGTATTGGACCTCCTGCCAGTTGGTGGAAGCTTCAAAGAAGGGCACATGAATGGGCACGAATGTGTTCACACCCCACTCCCGGGTGAGAGTCATTGGAGGAATTGATGAGAGTAAATAGGGAGACTGCCTCTGCTTGTCATATGTATGGGTGAGGTGAGGAAATTGTTGGGTCATCTGATGATGCTAATTGATGGTGTAGGAGATGACCAGGCTGAGCCTGAGGGTGGATCAAACACATCATTAGTTTTGAGTCTCTACACTTCTCTAAATGATCTAAATTTAGCCTCCCTTGAAGTCCATTGACTTGTATCTGGTGCTGATTTGCCTTGACTGTTAGTAGTTCAGGTTCTTGTATATAGATATCATGATCCTACTGTAGTATTCCTGAACTGTATCATGGCTCCTGATCTTTTGCACCTGACATGGTACCTCAGGATATTTGGGTGAGGACACTAGGTGGCTTCTGGATCTGGAAATGGAGGCAATGTGTCATGGGGATGGGGCTACTGAAATTAGATTGGCCCCATCCCTTCTGATATTTTGTAAGGTCCTGGGGCTCCATTACTGAGGGTCCATTTTTATTCTCCTTTCACCCAGGGTTACTAGTTTGGTTTTATATTATTTATTATTGCGGCTCCTGGATTTATATCTGTTTTTGTATTGGATATTTTATTTATTGTTGTGTGCTGCCAAGAGTCCCCTTTGGGGAGGGGAGACGGAAAGCTACATAAATTTGATTAATATATAAAAATATATAAAAAATAAAGTAAGTTTATGCTTACAGTAAATGCGTACACAGAATAGAAGGAAAATAAAAACTGTCATAATACAGAACACAATAGCATGTCCAGTATTAGGAAGGATCTGTACTATAGCATTCCCCAGGCAATCAAGTCAGTTTATGAAATAAGTCTTCACAGAAAAGAAAAAAAATGATCAAGAAGATCCAGTGAAGATATTAGTTGCACAATCTGAGATATGAGGCTGCTATGAATTTTCTAACTTTACTTTCTTATGCTGCAGTTTTGTGCTTAAGCTTTCCTTGTATTGGAACATTATCTTGTCAAACAATTAGAAGTAAAGAACAAGGCTAATAAAAAGGAAAGGAAATTTAGAAATGAGGAAGATTCAGCAGAATTCATTTTGAACTCATAGCACCAGAACCTTTTTCCTTTAAAAAATTACACTAAATGTCTGTAAGAACAGATAAAGTGATTTGCTAAATACTAGGCATTACAATCACATCTTATGAAGGAAGACTAATGTTGCTGAAGAAAAGGAAGCAGAAAATCTCTCTTTTTTTAAAAAAAAAATCTTTTTCACTGTTCATTTAGGCTGCTTTTTTTTTTTTAATATTTTTACTCAGGGATTAGGGGTGCTTAGCCCTGTAGTCAGACTACTATCTTAAAAGCTTGCCCAATTCTCCAAACAAGCAGAGGCAGCTGCCAAAGAGCAAGAAGTAATTGGAAAATTGTGATTTCTTGCTATGAATTTTCTGCATGTCTGGAAATGTGTGTTACTCCTTTGGTGGGTCTCACAGCTAATACCATTGCACCTACTTGCTGCCGAAGGTGCAAATTATTTCTCAGTTAGCCACACCTTCATATATCTAAACCAGTGTTTTTCAAATTTGACAACTTTTAGGAAGTGTGGATTTCAGCTTCCAGCATGCTGGTTGGGGAATTCTGGGAGATGAAATCCACACGTTGTATAGTTGCCAAGTTTGAAAAACACTGATCTAACAGAATAGCAGAGTTGGAAGGGACCTTGGAGATCTTCTAGTCCAACCCTCTGCTCAAGTAGAAGACCCTATACATTTTAGACAAATGGCTATCCAATCTGTTCTTAAAAATCTCTACTGATAGATCACCCACAATCTCTGGAGGCAAGTCATTCCACTGATTAATTGTCCTCACTGTCAGGAAATTTCTCCTTAGTTCTAGGTTGGATCTTTCTTTGATAAGTTTCCATCTGTTAGTTCTTGTCCTGCCTTCAGGTGCTTTGGAGAATAGGTTAGCTCTCTTTTCTTTGTGACAATCCTTTAAATATTGGAAGACTGCTAACATGTCATCCCCTAGTCTTTCTCTTCCTTAGACTAGACATATCCAGTTCCTGCTACCATTCTTTGTATGTTCTAGCCTCCAGCCTCCGTAATCATATTTGTTATTCTTCTTGGCACTCTTTTTAGAGTCTCAACATCTTTTTTGTGTTGTGCTGACCAAAACGGGACATAGCATTCCACGTGTGGTCTAGTCTTATTAAAAAATGAAGCCAACAAATGAATATTTCATGTGGTTGTGAAGAAGTAAATTTCAAGTACAGTTCAAAATTCATAGGAAGTTAACTTATAGGAAGTTATCATAGGAAGTTATCAGGGAAATTTGGAAATTGCTAGTTCTACAATATTTCAGTTTGAATTGAACTGAATTCAATATATTATGTGGTAATAGCCAGTATAAAGCTAAGAGCACAACTCTATCATTCACATATTAAGGTGTTGGTTTGCAGCACTGCTATTTATAAGGCTGATTTATCTAGAACTATATCAAAATTATCACAAATGGAGAAAAACAGTCCATTGGAAATAAGTGAAGTCTTTAAGAATAGAGACAATAAGCTAGATCAATAGGCAAAGTGTACTGTTTAATCTTACACAATGTATATAAACCAATGTGCTTAAACCAAGTATATCCTAGAAAGCAATAGCTGCCAAAAAGTCAGGAAAAGGGAAAAAGAAAAGAAATAAGCTTCTTGAAAGAGTCTGAATGGACAGTTCCAATTTCACCCAGGCAGACATGTCACAATTCTGAAAAATGTAAATATTTTCTTTTTAAATGCCTCTCTTCACCCCCTGGTGTTATTTTTTTAAAATCATTCAATAGCTTGAATTCTCTGGACATGACAATAAATGAAAATATAATATACAATAAAGCCTAGGATAAAAATATGAACAAAATAACTACAGCTTTTAAAAAGCAAAGCAACGAGAGAAACATGTTTAGAAAACTCAAACACATCCCTCTCATACACATAAACATACAAAAAGAAATAAGAAGTCCTTCTGATTATCTTCTGGAAAGATAAAAAAGTTAGCAATAGCAAATGTTGTTGTCTAAACTACATTCATTAGTTGGCTTTTATGCTATCTATTAAATACTAAATACTAATTCAAATTTTCAATGTCTCAGCTGGATCTAATGCAAGGGAAAACTAATGCCTCAGTCCAGACTACATCCCAGGAGAACACATTTTATCAATTTAATTATGTAACGTATAAATATTAAAGAGCATAGGAATGTTATCTGGAATATTACATAGATGCTAAACAGCATAGCAAATAAAGCAGAGCTTTATGGAACCTCTTAATATAACTTACCACCTTGCCAAGTATATTCACTTTTTCTGGTTTATCATCTTCTTTAATCTCAAACTTAAAGGAAGAGTTTCTGCTTGCGGATCATTGCCTCAAAGAAGCACTTAATCTTTATTTAGTCCAAGAGTGAATGTCTGGATCTACTTTCAATCCATTCTTACTAGCCATCTCCAGAATCATCATTCTTCTCCATCTCATTCTTCCTTGAAAGTTTAGTCTTCGTAACTGTACATAACCACTATAAATACTACTTCCTTTACCTATGTCTTAATCTAAGGAAATAACTTGACTTGCTCATAATCAATTCTTAAATTCACTAAGCATGCTGGTTGACATTATCTTCATGTTCTTAATATTTCACATTCATCCAGATTTTTCATTTTTCATTTCTGCTTTCATAATGAACTCTTCTAGGTTATTTTTACCTTCTGTGAAAAAAGTGAGGTTGTCTGCATATCTCAACATGTATTTCAGCTTCAGCTTTTCATTCCAGCTGTCATCTCTTCTAATCCCACCATTCCTGTAATATATTTACTGAATAAATTAGACAGATTTGAGGACATCTATGTCTCGTTCCCTCACCTATCTTGATCCCCTGTGTTTTTTTCAGATTGACTTCTTACAATTGCTTCTTCTTCACTTTAAGTCTTCTAGAAAAATAACCAGATGTTCTGGCATATTCATTGACTTTAACGTTTTCCACATTTTGGCATGATCTACAAAATCAAAACTCTTGTTCCAATCAAAAAAGCAAAGCTAAATTTCCTTCTTATATTGTTATCTCTGCTGTCCTTATGTTAGCTATTTTATTTCATGTTCTGCTGGCTTTTTCTTGAACTTGCCTCTTTATCTGGCATTTCTCTCTCCACATATTTCTTTACAACATCTTCTTTACAAGATCTTAAATAAGACTTAAAAATTGGAATAGTAACCTGCACATTCTCTTTCATCTTCCTTGTTTGATATAGGTATAGGCATCAATTTTCTATCCAAATGCTAGAAGATATATAATTTTGCCATATTTATTGATATAGTGCTGCTAGAACTTTGATTGTTTTTTAATTTCTGCAGTTTTAAAAGTTGCAGGAATATTTTGCCTGTGCCTGCTCCTTTCCACTCCAACAGCTGGTCCATTGTGTCTAATACCTAATTTGTGGTAGAGTCAATCCTTGAATATACACTATTTCTGTAAATGTTTATGTCATTCTATAATCCCATTTGTAAATGGTTTCAGTGTAGTCTTCTCGTCTTTCTTTGTAACCTCATTTGCTTACATGATTATTCTTCAATATTCCTCCCTTAGCTATAAATTTTTCTGGAATTTCCACAGTTGGGTTAAAATTCCTTTCTTTTTCATTGTTGACATTTTTGATTGTGATTCTTGCTTCATATTGAAAATCTCTGCTCACTTGTCACAGAACCTTGTGGTCCAGGGCTTTTATCCTCTATCTTTGTTTGGTCCCCATGATTACTTGTTCTGAAAACTATTTTGATCTTTTTCTTCTTTGAAATTTTGGGAAATTCTCTTTTTTAGAATGAATTAGGAGAACAAAGTGAATATATATGCAAAAATTTCAAAATGGACAATTGTTTTTTTTTGCCTTTTCTATTTGCCTAATGGTAAGATGTGAAAATATTTAAAAAGAGTTGTAAGAGATGTGAAAATGGTCATCTGCATGATATTTGTCTCACAGCAACCCTGGTTTTATCTATCTCACTGGTTAAAAGTCAAACTAATGGCCTTATTTTAATCTACCCACAGCTACAAATCTACCCATTCAGATATAAGAGATATTTGGAAGAGCTGAAGGCCAATTTTCCTCCTTTCTTTCACATTTTCCTAGGAGCTTCAGTTCACTCATTTAGTTCAATTTTGTTCATCCATTCAATATCATTCTTCTTCTTTTTTTAATCATCTCGATTTTGCTATGCCAGGGAACCAAATCATTTTTGTCAAGTTGAGCTCCTATCTGGGGTTTATAATAACAGTTAATTTAGTGCAAACTAAAATGGTAATTGAAATCAGTTTAAATAATTGTTGCAGTGCATTTAAGTAAGAGAAAATATGTTTCACGAGGAGTGGGGGGCAGGCAATTTTATTCAGAGAATATATAACAATTAAGCATAATAGTCCCTCATTTTATTAAATGGATTTCCCTTGAGACAACACATTAGGCTCTGACAATGTGTCAGAATAGTCAAGAATGTGGGGAAATGAGATTTAAGCCTTGATCCTTTATGGATTATATCATATCTGAACCTCAGTTCTGAGACCAATCAGAGATCAAAATTGAGAAATCATTATTGCCTAGGAAATAAAGCAAAGGAGAATTTTAATTTATACTGAAATATCTCATTATTTTTCCCGTTAAAAGGAGAGCACAGTTCTACTCTTTTGGACTACCATAACTCCTTGTTGTGTTGGATTTGAGGCCTCTTTCCTCATTCCAAGTTTCATCCATTGATCTCAGGGATAGATGCTTTACAAGATGGAGAGCAAGTTTATGCTTTACATTTCTAATTTCTTCCTCCTCCCCCTCTGGTGAATTTAAATTACAGCAGAGATCAACAGACACATTTATCTATTATTAAAAACTTAATAGAGTTCCAGGTCTCTGATGAGTAAGATGAGGGGATTCTCAGCAGAAGCTGTGTGATATAACAGTTGTCATTTATTAAAGATTAACTGAGGAAAGTAACCTGACAGTCTGGTATTAGACAGAAGGAGAGGGCCACCATAGGCAGCAGGACTGAAAGAGGAGAGGAAACAGAACTGAGGGCAGCTGTGATGCATCACACAAGCTTTCCTGTGCTCCTGAGATAACCTTTCTCGGGTAAATTGAAAAATACCATCCTCTTTCCATCAGGGACGGATTGAAAAAGCCTTCCGAAATGGGAGAAGAGTTGGTGGGGCCTTAGTCTCTTCAAGACTAAGATTCATGGGAAATGCTAGTTGTGGTTGATGGACCAATGGAAGATACCACCTCACCCCTTTACATATCCTCTCCCTTCCCTCCCTATTTTAATTATAATTGTATTTTTATTGTTAGTATATTTATTTCTCATGGTTTTATTGTTTTTAATGTTATAAGCTACCCAGAGTCAAGATGGGTGGCAAGTAAATTTAACAAACAAACAAACAAACAAACAAACAAACAAACAAACAGGGGAATCCTAGTGACTTATCAAGGAAGTGTTAGAAGCAAACCTTTCTTCAGAAGTGAAAATAGATAGAGGTGTGGAATCGCTAGAAATTTTCTTGCCCTTCTTCCAGTCCTAGAGTGAACAACCAAGCACAAACAGAGGTACAGCTAGAGGCTGAAGCTACGTCCTGGCTGGGTAAGATCACCCTGGAAGATGAACTAAGCAGACTTAGGTGGAAATATGTTGCTTAACTTATTTAAATGAACTCTGTGTGTCCTCTTGTTTCAGGACACTGAAATTCTTGCCCAGTAGAACTTAAATCCCAACTGTGTGACTCTAAACTTTGCATTTATTTATTGAATGTATGTAGTCACCCATCTCAGTCTTGTGATTTTGGGTAAAACCAACTACATGCATAAAAGCAAGAAATGAAACATTACATATGAAGCTTAATCAATCCCATAAAGTTATTGAAAAAACTCTATCTCAAGCACTTAAACAATAACCTATATATATATAGTGCTGTAATATATACCGAATATATATCAAGACTTCCAATAATTATTGTAAATTAGAATATTGATCACACTGTAACTCAGAACATAAATACAATATCATTTATGTGGGGGTGTAAAACTGTAAGCTTCTGAGTAGGATCATTATACTTTCTGAAGTGCTGAACACATTAAAAAAAACTGCATATATTCAGGCAGAGAGCACTAGTTGTGTACCTGATGTGTATATTTCAGAATTAATATGTATTTTTACTTGAAAGTAATCCCATTGATAATATGTGATTATATATTAAAGCAGCCCAGGTCTCAGTAAGAGCAGAAGACAATGAAGATAGAATATTGTTCTATTTGCATAATATCTAGAGTTGTGCATGTTTTTTGTACTTCCTTTTTTCATCCTCCTGCTCCCCCCCCCCAATTTTGTACACTTATGCAAACATTGAAAGAAGTCTTCAGTGTCCTTTTGCAAAAACAAAAACAATTGAATGCATTGCTTAGCTCTTCTAGGGACAACTTTCTTTGTGACATTTCTCAGCTGGATAGGATAAAAATATGAGAAAACATCTGAAACAGGTGAGAACAAGCAAAGTAACTACTGGTGATCCAGGTGTGCCGAATGGCTCAGGTGCTGGATTGGATTCTTGGTGATTTGTACATCTAAGGAATGTGTGCAGAATTGTATCAGCCTGTTAGTTCATATATTACCATTCCTCATATCTTTCCTCATTACCATTCCTCATTCCACATTATTATCTTAGAACAATCATACAAGGTCCTTAAATTGTGATGATATTTCTTGGCAAGTTTTAATTACCTACATACTTCTTAAGGTTGAATGATTCAGATTGACAGAGGACATTAAGTTGTTCATAAGCCTAAAGGTGAGAAATATTTAAAACAAGTTCCAAAGGATCTTCACATTCTTTGCTCAAAGGAATGTCACTTTGTTCTCTTCTCATGTTAATCTACACTTTAAAAATATACAGCTATTTGTTCTGAACCAAAGGAATCTTATGTAACATGTAGAAAAGAGTGCTTTGAAGCAGGGGAAAAAAAAAAACTAACAACTATCTAACTTGAAATACATTGCTTTTTCTTTTGTATCTTCTGTCCTTCCCCGCTCTGTCATCCTGATCAGTGGTGGGTTTCAAATTTTTTTACTACCAGTTCTGTGAGCGTGGCTTGGTGGGAGTGGCATGGCTTGGTGCGTGTGGCTTGGTGGGCATGGCAGAGGAAGGATACTGTAACATCTCCATTCCCATCCCACTCCAGGGGAAGGATACTGCAAAATCCCCATTTCCTCCCAATCAGCTGGGACTTGGGAAGCAGAAAATAGATGGGGGCGGGGCCAGTTAGTTCTCTGAACTACTCAAAATTTCCGCTACCAGTTCTCCCGAACTGGTCAGAACCTGCTGAAATCCACCTCTGATCCTGATTATGTATCTTCAGCAACACTAGCTGTTTTTGGTTGTAAAATGATTTTTCTCTTATTCCAATATAACATTTTGTGCCCTGTGCCTTTTTTCTGCGATTCTATTGTTGTTGTTGTTTTTCATCTCATTTATTTCCATCCTTAACCTTTGGGTTTCAACAGACCCATTAAGTCCTTCATTAAAAGGGAAGGGGAAGGGGGAATGGAACTTGCAAACAAATTTCAAAAGCTGTTTGATGCCAATCACATCTGTATTTATCTGTTCTTCTCAGAGATATTATTCTTCTATTCAAACTCATTGTAACCTGCTTCATTACACTACAATGTCGTATATGAATCAGGAAATTAATCTCTGTATATTCTCACAGGCTTATTTGAAAAGGCAATTTTATGAGGAGCGCAGGAGAGACACAGCTACTTCTAACCTAGATCAAGATAGTTCATCCTTCTTTCTTGAAGATGAGAGGCAATAACTCTAGATTGCATCATGTCAATATAGAAGCATTCCAAACATCCAGGGCAGCAATTTAGGGTTTAAGTATACGGCCTATTTAAAAAAAAAAAGTCTTAAACTCCAGTGACCTTTTTATTTTAATTTTTCATTGATTTTATTGCAATTTCTTTGTTTAATTGTTGTGTGCTTCCCCAGAGTTGTTGAGAGTTGACCCACATACAAATTTAATATAACTATTATTAGTCAACTCACTTAATAATATCGATATGAAAGAGGTGAGGTCCCTGATTCTTATGTAAGAGAGAGACATTTTGTAAACAAGTGATAGATAGCAGAATGCTTTGAGGCAAGCAAAAGAGCAGCCAAAAGTTTATTAACTTGAAAAGACAGGAAGGAAGGGCCAGGATTTGAACTCTGGAGTGACATACATCTACTGCAGTGCCGGTCTCCTGAAGATTTAACAGATTAACAGAGTTGGAAGGGACATTATAGGTCATCTAGTCCAACCCCCCGCTCAAGCAGGAGACCTTACACCATTTCTGACAAATGGCAGTCCAATCTTTTCTTGAAAGTCTCAAGTGATGAAGCTCCCACAACTTCTGAATGCAAGCTGTTCCATTGATTGATTATTCTCACTGTCAGAAAGTTCCTCCTCATTTCTAGGTTAAATCTCTCCTTGGTCAGTTTCTATCCATTATTCCTTGTCTGGCCTTCAGATGCTTTGGAAAACAGCTTGACCCCCTCCTCTCTGTGGCAGCCCCTCAAGTATTGGAAGATGGCTATCAATAACAATAAAATACCTTGATTGTATTGCTGTATGATAATTTATTCTCATGTGTGGTTTCCTAATTCTTTGTAGTGGACCTGCTGATCTAAACTTGTGCCTCTTTGGCAATGAGGACCTGAGAGAGAGTCAGAGTTTATATAGTCATGCCTTGAAGCAATGATTGCAATGATTCTTCAGAACTTAAGACAGAAACTTAGTTAGCTTTACTTGGAGATGGAGAGAAGTGAAACTGGGTTCCTGTGCATGGAGGGCTCACTAAACAGAGTTGTTTCCTAATCAAGATGACAGTAAATGAAAATAATCCAAGAACATTGTCCTCAATGAGTGATTTTTCCACTAGGTTGCAGAAATGAGCTTCTTCATTACAGTTCTGATATATCAAATTATAGACTATGCTGGAGATGCAACAGGATAATAAACTGTAATTTATATGGCTGTACTATAAACTAATAAATATGTTCAGTAAACTATCATTACATACACTAATAAAAATGAATCATTTCTCCATAATTTATAGCTGATTTTTATAATTGCCATATCTGAATAGTAGTTTTCCATTAAAGCACGTTCACACACACACACACACGTATCAAAAACTAGTAATATAATGCAGAAATCATGTTTTCTTCATCTGTTGCAATTGTAGAATTCAGCTGAAGGCTAACATCGGAGCCAGTCCTCACTTTGAGGTGAGAGGGGGGATTTAGATTTCAGACTGGAATGTTTCTGTACAGAAACCAAATGAATTTGAATTTCTGAGAACAATGAGTCTCACTGCCAGTCCCTCTGTAAGAGGATCTGTACACAAATAGGGATTTTATCAGAAAAGAAAGATCTTTAAGACTCCTGATTTCAGTTTGAACAATGCAAGGAATCTCCTTTTCCTTTTTGTGTTGGTTGAAAGCAAATCCTGTTGAGCTAGTTTCCACATATCCCTAGACTTTATCCTCTTTTAGCTCAACTGACCATTGCCAGCCAAAAAGGATTCTGAAATGTTAAATTGGAACTTTCATTCTCAGGCATTTTGAGATGGAACAGTATTTAGAGGCATTGTGTAACAATTTATAGGAAAAAGTTGCAAATCCTGCAATTTTCAGAAAAAAGTTGCCCTGCACTGGGCAACTTGCCACAGCCAGTTTGACTGTTTTGAATATTATTGAATATTTACAATATCATCATGAGAAATAGGCCGAAGGACAACTTGCCATGGGATAATTCCACAAATTTATTTAATTATTTAAAATAATTAAAAAGTTATTTTAATTTTTGTCATTCACATTTCATTTGGTTCCTGATTTTACATCCTTTCTTTCATGATTCTATTCTACCATTTCTTTGATATTATGCAACTTTTGTCCCACAGCAAGTTGGTGAGTTGTTGGTGATGAGTTGTGACGAGTTGTCCTTGATCTGATAAACCCAGCTATAGTGTCTGAAAAAGATCACTGCTTGGGCTACCTTCTAAATCACTTTTTTACAAAAACACAAAGAGATCTTCCAGTAGATTACCTACTTAGAGATCGTGAATATTGTTGAGCCTTTACCTTAATGCCTTCCTCTCAGACAACAAGAGGATGACCAGCAGAAAGATGGATAGACTCAGTTAAAGGACCAATTAATGCACTATTTGAAGAGCTGAAGAATCAAGTTAGGGAGAAATCACCATGGAAGTAATCTATTCACTACTAGTTACTAAGAGTTGACAATGCTGGGATGCAGTGGTGAAATCCAATTTTTTTTACTACCGGTTCTGTGGGCATGGCTTGGTGGATGTGGTGTAGCTTGGTGGGCGTGGCTTGGTGGGCATGGCAGGGGAAGGATACTGAAAAATCTCCATTCCCACCCCACTCCAGGGGAAGGATACTACAAAATCCGCATTCCCTCCCCACTCCTGGAGGAAGGATATTGCAAAATCTCCATTCCCACCCCACTCTGGGGCCAGCCAGAGGTGGTATTTGCCAGTTTTCTGAACTACTCAAAATTTTCGCTACCGGTTCTCCAGAACTTGACAGAACCTGCTGGATTTGACCCCTGCTGGGATGGGACATAATCAATCAATCAATCAATCAACCAATCAGAGTTTTAGAGTGAGATTTAGTAATATCCTAACTATACAAAACTTTATCCTTGTGAATCTAGAGGGGTTCTTATAACTTTTGTATGGATCTGTGCTTAAGGCTATTAATGCCTTATTAATAAAGTTTCCTGGCCAAATTGATGATTTTTATATTTATTACCTCTGGATTGAAAACAGATGGATATTGACAAATACAGTTGACAAATACTACTTTCTCCAAGGACTTTATTATTTAATCTTTTGCAGGGGTCTTGCTCAGAGAAAATAATGTTTATATATCTCTTTTTATGCTGCATATTTTTATTTATAAGAAAGTGTGCTTATCAAAAAGTCCACAATGCCAAAACTGAGAAGGCTGGCTCTGGTGTGACCATTCTGTAAAAAGATTTTTTTTATTCAGGAAGTACCAAAAATCAGAAAACAGAGTCCTTGTGGCTGAAAGCACTCAGGAAGACTTTTTTTTTTTTAACTGATTTTTGGTCTTCACTTTGCTAAATAAAATGCTGCTGGAGCATTCTCCAACACTCCAGAAAAGTTGAAGTTGAAGAGACTATGAGAGGACAGCAAGGATGATGATCAGATCACCAATCCCTTATTCTGAGAGAATATGAAATTCGTTAGGCTTTATTCAGATACCAGCCTGGATTATTGTTTAGATTATTAACATAATGCTCAACCCATTTCATCAGAATGAAAACACATCAGGAGACAGTTCTTTGTTATGGCATTATGAAAACCACCAGAATTGAGGAATAAAATTAGCAGGCCTTTTCTTGCCAGAACACTGTAGTGTCTGGAACATATCATTTTTTTCCCCAACAGATGGCAAAACCATACCAATTATCTTTGACAGTAATATGTATGTGATAGCAGCCCGTATTGTCTCCTTCAGCAAGAACAAAAGTGATGAAAAGCTAATCACAGGACTCTTCTCTCTGGTCTCCAGAGTTTTGTGAGCCAGAATTTGGTGCTCAAAATGGCAACCCTGTTTATGGCTTTGATTTGCTCTGCTTTGAAGTGCCCACTTTCCTGATTGCTGTTCTTGGGAAAGCAAAAGTAACAAAAGTTACATTAAGGAATGAGTATTTATTTTTTTAAAAATGAGTAATGTCATATTTGAAGCACCTACTTTCACATGTGCATCTTGTTCAAAATCATCAGTGCATATAAAAATAAACTTTTAATCTAAGAAAAAAGATTTACATTTTTGGCATAGAAGACACACAGTACTTCGCTTAAATCATCCCCACAGAAAGGAAATTATGGATCATTATTCTCAAATGAACATAATTACTTTGTTTCCGAATAAATTACCTTCCTTCCTTCCTTCCTTCCTTCCTTCCTTCCTTCCTTCCTTCCTTCCTTCCTTCCTTCCTTCCTTCCTCCCTCCCTCCCTCCCTCTCCCTTCCTTCCTTCCTTCCTTCCTTCCTTCCTTCCTTCCTTCCTTCCTTCCTTCCTTCCTTCCTTCCTTTGTCTTTCTGTCATCTCTGATTTATAATGTCATGTACATTAATCAATTTTCAGAAATTATTTTATAGATATGTACAGCAGAAATGTATTTAGTTCTCTGGCATTACCCAGTCTGTGAAAGAAAGATCTTAAGATTTTAAAATTTTTCTTAAAGAAAGATCACTAGAGGTCTATGCTGTGAATCTCTCCTCCCCCCCCCAATACTAAGGGAAAGCTTAAAACAAAACAGAATGGATCCCCAAGCAATTCCTTAAGATATAGATTCTAGAATTACTGATTAAACAGCATCAGGATGAATCTAACTTGTACGCAGATAGATGATAGATTATAGACAGATAGACAGACAGACAGACAAACAGATGCCTTCAAGACTTCTTGGCCTTGACCCTTCTTAGCTTTCATGGCAAGAGTTTGAAATTAGTTTGCCATTGCCTAGGGCTCATAAAGTGACAGCCAAGGTCACCCAGCTGTCTTTGTGCCTAAGGCAGGACTAGAACTCATAGTCTCTTGGTTTCCAGCTTAATGCCTTAAGTGCTACATCAAACTCTTTTAAAGATAAGGTTGTATATACATTGTATATTTTTTCTGTATTGTTCCTAGAATGTTATTGTTAATGGCAATATTTAAATAACATAATAAATCAAATAGCATGGGTATAAATAAAATAAGTACCTCCAAAGGGTTAATGACAGAAAAGGTTTTTGGTAGCTAACCCAATATTTTCCTAGTCTTGCACCACACAAATGTTTTTCATGTTTGCTGCCTTTCTTATTTCTCCTGGAGACAAATTTTCGTCCAATGTAGAAAGTGTGAACATCTATTCAATGGCACACAGTTCAGCCTCCAGAATGGGTATGGAGATGTCAAATAAAATGAAAGGAAGATAATGCACAAAAAACACAAAGCCTACTTTAAGAAAAGAAATCAACAGTCAGCAATCTTGTTTATCATTGTTTTAATTAGCATACTACCGGTATTTAATTATCAATGCAATAACAATGCAAATATTTAAATAAATTGTAGAAGCATGCTTTGAGGGCTACTCAAAAGATTGATATAAAAATAATTAAAACGTAAAGTAATAAAATGGTTCCAAATGAAAGGATTATCTTGATGCTGGAGTGGTGGTAGGTTATTGTTCCTTACATTATTGCACACATTAAACTAATACTTCTTAAAACGATGGAACAGTAGCAGCCCTAACAACTTTGTACTACTTGCTGCTGTTCCAAGCTAAACTGTAACCACTAGTAGTGCTGGGTTTCTATATTTGGGGGTGGACTTCCCACTCCCATTGATTGGCTGCAGCAAAGAAACAGAGAAGGGATCCATTAAATGGAAGGAGGGATACTATTTTCTGTCTCATGATTCTTCTCAAGATCATTGGACCAACATTGCTGAAGAAATCTCAGCAAAAACACAATGATCTCTGGGTTTGTATGGGTGTGAATGTGAAAGAGAGAGACCAAGAAAGAAACACAAAATAAAGAATATTGAATAACTATTGTATGTCTTGTAAAGTGAATTAAGTTATTTCCAGACTATGTTGACAAAGCTCTCTATTTATATATCTTTGGAATTTTATCACTATAATATCAACACAGCTAGAGCGTCAAGACATCAAGATTCAAACTCAGGATGGTGATACACTGTTGAGCATTTTTTGAACTTCCCCATCTCAGTTCAACATCAGCATAAATATAAGGATTATTTCAATCATTTGTCCCACTTTTCCACTTCAGTAAACCTAGTTGAGGGCTGATTGATTGGTCTGTAACTGGAAGATCAATTCTCATTAGGGTTATATTTTAAGCTCATCCTCCCCACTCATACAATCCCACTGCTGCTTGCTCTCTCTTGTCTAGTTTAATTCCTACACATATGTTAGGAATAACAGTTTGATTAGAAAAGAATAATCATTATTCTCTTCTTATCAAAGTTTGCTGGGTATCTCTAGAGCAGTCTTCATCACAGGCCAATGACTTTTGGCAAGTACATCAAAGACTTTCATCTCAATGTGGGGAAAGGTGGACATTAGCAATCCATGTCAGCTCTAATTGTATACAGCAAATAACAAGTTGTTTTCTCTCTATATTTTGTCCGCCATGTATCATTTAGATGACCAGAAACAATAAATATTAACTACTAAAAATAATCAAGCCAAAATTGTGCAAAGCAATTGGTGTGCCAAAATGCAATCGCCATCATATGGATAGAGATTTTTGGTTCTGTTTCCCAATAAATCCTTCTGTCTTTGAATAGGTCTGTTTCCTGAAAGAGAGCACCATTCAGCTGTCCACTTTTAAAAATAACATGGTTCCTTTGCAGGGTTGTCAAAGAATTATGGGAGAACAATTTATGTCCAAATTCTGCTTAGTATCTTTGGCCATACAGCCGCATGGGTGATTATGGGAGCGACTCGACGCTCCCATGTAACACCGCTCCTGCGTGAGCTGCACTGGCTCCCAGTAGTCTTCCAGGTGCGATTCAAGGTGTTGGTTGCCATCTTTAAAGCGCTCCATGGCTTAGGGCCCGGGTACTTACGAGACCACCTTCTGCCACCGATAGCCTCCCATCGACCAGTACGCTCCCACAGAGAGGGACTCCTCAGGGTGCCGTCGGTCAAACAATGTCGACTGGTGACCCCCAGGGAGAGAGCCTTCTCTGTGGGGGCATCTGCCCTCTGGTATGAGCTGCCCCCAGAGATTTGTAGGATCCCTGACCTTCGCACCTTTCACCACACCCTCAAAATGCTATTGTTTCACCAAGCAGGGCTGGTCTAAATGCTATTTTAATGGGTGGTCTCTATTTTAGCTCTTTCAGCCAAATTATTTAATATTTTTAAATTTTAACTTTCATATAGTTGTGGGTTTTATTTTTGGCTGTACACCGCTCTGAGTCCTTCAGGAGAAGGGCGGTATAAAAATTTAATAAAATAAAATAAAATAAAATAAATAAATAAATGCTGAGAGTGATTCTGAGTATTGAGTATAAAATGCATTTTATTTTACAACATTTTATATTCTGGGCATTGAATATAAAAATGCATTTGACATGATCTATTTTTCAGCGATCAATCAGATGAAATGGAGAAGATCACTCTAAAATATTGTTGCCTCACAGAATACCCTATCCTGGAAGCTTGGAACATTCAGACTCACAAAACTTCCTGGCACTAGGAGGTCAAGACCTCAACCACACTGCTCATTAATTGCTAATTAAATATTTGCTGTGGGTTTTATTGTTTCCTCAGTGAATGTTTTTTTTTTAATTTACACTGTTTTGTTATTATTGACCTTCCTTGATTTCTTGCTTTATTCTCAGTATCGCAAGCCACTAAAGCAGTCAATATTTTGGACATGTGATGCGACACCCAGAAAAATACGGCATCCTTTCCTTAATTCTCCAAGAAAAGATTGAAGGCAAATGAGGTCCAGGCAGAAGAAGAACCTAATGGCTTCAAAACCTTAGGGCTGGTTTGGACAAAACTCAGCAGCACTTTTTCATACGGCTGTTGACAAAAATAGGATTGCCAACCTGATCGCCAAGGCTGATGATGGACATGGCACAAGAAGAAGAAAGCAGTAAATTGTGGGAGGAAAAACCCCAACCTCTAATTTTAATAAATTAAAGCAAAGATGAATTATTTTATTTCACTGAAGTTCATCTGACACAAGATGTTTTTAAACTATGTTTCCTAGAACTAACAAAGAGACGAGAGAAAATGATACATTTTTCTTTTAAATTAAAAAAAAAAGATAAAGAATGCTACATTAAATAATCCTGAACCTTGGTTATCAAAATATTTTAAAGTTATAACAGGCCAGGTGCCTTTCCTGTCTATTATTCCCAATGCAACTTGTTTGAAATGCAATTAGTGAGCAAAGTTTGAAAAGAAACCTTGACAATTCTGCTCAATGGAAATATATATTACTATTATAGTGGTCTGAGAATGTCATGATTTTTCCTCTGGGGCTAAGAATTATACTTTAGGATCCTGATAGATCATAGATGGTAGGTTATTATAAAATGCTGACAGATAAGCCCGTGATTTGTGAAAGCTGTATATGAATTTTACCTTTAATTTCTGTTAACATTTGACAGTGTCATGACGTGGAAACCCAAACGTTGAAATGCAGCATGAGACTGACTATCTTGCATACATTTCTCATTTATGGATAACACTCATAGACCTGCTGACACAAAGCTTCAAAATGAGTATTTCATCAGAAACTAGTGGAAAGATATATAATCTTTCATTTCATAATAAACCACACCAAAAATTGCTAGGAAATTAAGTTGGGCAAATATTTGTTTTAATTGAAAGAAGAAAAAAATATTATCTGTTCTCTCTGGGCATTATATTTAATAGATCTAAAAAGGAATGACTGAGAATAATAATAATGGCCCAAGGTGATCACGCTGATAACAGGAATCTTTCTGAAAACTATTCTTCAAATTCTCAAAGAATCATAAAATGTTGCATCTTTGGGGATTCCTCCCTCCTCACTTTGACCCACTTTTTTCTGAGATATGTGGGTATAGAAATTAGCTAGGAGTATGACTCGCTGGCAAGATCCCAGATCAAACAATGAGTGAGCTATGAATCTGGGAGGTCTCCTTAGATAAGCCTTTCCCCAAGTCTCACTTTCTGGTTGTTCTCCTTCCTCTGGGCAAGAAGGAATCCAGGTGTACCATAACAGGGTATGAAAGATGTTTGACAAGTTTGTGGTGGGAGCATGCAAGAAGAATGATGTTCTCATTCTGATTTGTTTGGCTAGGAAATTTAAAGGAACACTTCCCTTTTATGCTTGCGTCCTTGCATCTGAACTCTCCATTTGCAGTTTGGAGCCTTTAAACAGAGTAGAATACAGCTACATGTGAAGGAAGCTTTCTCAGAATATTATAAAACAAAAACGGGGGGAACTGGCAAATAGACTTAGCTCTGAATTATACCTATCCCACTCCATAAAATCCTATCCCTGAAGTCTTTCCAGGCCACCACTGATGACTGCTAATATATCTACAAGATGCCATGGATCTTTTCCTATTATGAATCAGGAAACAAAATTATTGGAGCTATTCTTATGGAATCTAGAATTGCAGTTTCAGAAACGACTGCCCCACAGATTCTATGATCTTGACTTAATCCCCAACCTTCATCTGCATGGTTCGAGGCTGACTATGAACCCTGAATTGTCCTCAAACCATACTTTAAACTGCAAGAAGTTGCAGCAAAAACTGTTTCAAAAAGAATCCCTTGTTTAAGTGAGTGGGGGGCGGGGAGAGCAGGATGCGGCAACCACAGACAGGGTTTGTGTTGTGGCCCCATCAGAGGCCAGTTCAGAGGAGGAGGAGTTGAAACCGGGACCATCCGACAGAGATGACAAATCTTCCTTGGCATGTCTCTGGAGATTCTCAGTCATCCAGGTCATGGTTGTCCCTAATGCGCTTTTTCAAGTGGCCACTGCACTTTCTGGCTCAGAGATGAAGAAGCTTCTTGGATGAGAAGCAAACCACCTTTGAAGAAAAACCAGAAAGCCCAGTGGCCTCTTGAAAAAGCACCTTTGGGTCTTCCTTGGCATGTTTGGAGAGGCCAGGGGCTGAGATTGATGCTGTCCGAGCCTCCTCAGGCATTGGTGGAGGTGGTCAGATGGATGGAGAACTGCCTGCTTTCACAGACACAAGGGAGGATCAGTTGCTGACAGGCAGTGGTGCTGATAGGTAGCATATTCCCTCTGATGAAGAACAGCTGTCTCCCCCACTTACTCCAAGGGCACAGAGAGCAGAGTGTAGGCAAGCTCAGAGAAGGGCTGCAAGGCTACTTGGGAGAAGGTTGCGCCACCCCTCCTCACAAGGAATGTCTGGAGTGGCTTGACTTAAGGAGAAGCTGTGGGAGTTAATCTTTGCTAGGAACAATTGTTTGTTTTGGCTTACACTCCCCCAGCTTTGACTCCTGCCTTTTGCCTTGCCTTGCAGTCTACTTTTTGCCTTTTGCTTTGCCTAGCCTTGAAAACTGCCTTCTGCCTTTAGTCTTGTACTTTGCCCTTGCCTTGAAGATTGCTTTTCGTCTTTTGCCTTGGTTTGAGAACTGCCTTTTGCCGTGTATCTTGTCTGTACCCTTTGGACTGCCTTTTGTCTTGTGTCTTGAGTTTGTCTTGTGGACTACAGTTTGCCTCATGGGCTCGCTTAGCTGGGTGGACTGGACTTGAGACCCTGGACCTTGCCCTCTGAGAGTGCTCCTATTCTGTGGGCTTTCTTTGTAATATACAGGCTGTTGTTTGGGGGACTGAGGGTGGCAGCCTTCAGGGTAGTGTAGGGTGGAGCCTTACTGGTTGTTGTAGGGCTGTTTGTTGGAACATTTACTTAGAGTAATAAAGGACTTGCCAGAGGCCTTCTTGCCTTGGCCACTAGCTCATAATAGTTGGTAGGCAACCAATATGGGATGAAGATAGTGAGGATCTGGATGGAGGTGAGGAAAGGTAATAAAGGAGTACTCTAAATGATGGCAGCATAGGCATCTATTCTGAACCACAGTGATGCCAAATGTGCATTGTGATGTAATAACCAAAGGTCAGATTTACATTATTACATCTCATATGGGGGTAGAATTTGTACCACAATTTCTTCATTAGCCCTCCTCACACTCAAAGCAGGTGCCAGAAGCAATACATGAACAAAGAAGCACTCTGCTTGGAAAAGTATCATAGGTGAAAAGAGTAAAGGAGGACACACATTTTTTTCTGACAGTGTGATGGAATGTAGTCTGGATTCCCAGGAGAGAGGGAATCCATTTCCAGAGGAGCAAGAGGCAGCTCAGTTCAGATAATCTGTGTGAGAAAAAGAGTCCTTCCCTAATAGTTCTCGGTGTATATGCTTGTTGTACATAGTAAGGTGCTTCACTTTGGCAAGATTCTGTCTATGGTATGGAATAATAAAGAAATCTTCTTGGAAGAATCACCATGTGTCTTTCTTGGTTTTGGGAGCCTGATTGTTGGACATATTTTTCAATTCATTAAAATTTTTAACGAAACTAGAAGGCAGCCCGAATAACTTCAGACTTAGAATTAGACACATGGTGATGTACTTGATTTCTTTAGGTGTGAGTCACTGCCAAGGAAAGATTTTTTTTTGCCTTTAGGCAAAAATAAAATAAAAAAATAAAAGGCCCTCCAATTTTCCCCACACAAAACTGCTGACATCTCACAACTTGTCATTCTTTTTCTTTTTCCAGCAACCATTTCTTTGTCTCCTCTTTTCCTATGAACTCCACAGCCTCTTCCTAGCATTCTTTCCTCTACTAACTGTTTTTTTCTGCCTTTTCCTGATACATCTCTTGCTTCCTTGTGTTGCCTGTGAAGATAGATGAGAGGAAATAATGTCATGTGGACTATCAAATCTTCCCATTCTGTCTGTACCCCAACAGGCAAGTATCCACGTGTCTACCACAGTATTTCTCAAGATCAGCAACTTGAAGATGTGTAGATTTCAATCTTCAGTTCTGGGAGATGAAGTTCACACATCTTCAAGCTGCCAAGTTTGAGAAACACTTGTCTACAAACAAGGCAGTCTTGGAACACAGTATCATGGAATTGGATACCAAGAGACTGAAGGAGGAGAAAAGTTAATGTGCACAAGAGGATAATGGGTATAAAAAGGAAGTTTTAAATAGAGAATATTTGAAGATTTCATTTTGCGTTCTTTGTAGGGGGAACTGGGAAAAGCATTATCTAATCGGGCAGAAGCAAATTATTTTGCATATTAACCTCTATGTAAAAAGTGACCTAAATTCATAATGGTATGAAGCCCAACTGTTTGTCATTCTTGAGCCTTACCCTGGGCACATGTGATGCCTCCATTGGCATTCTAATATTATCACTGTAAATCCACGTAGCCGTTGCATCATTTTTACAACTTCATCACCAGTTCATTATCACCTTGATGCAGCCAGAGGCAAAAATACCATTTGCACCTTCCAGGGTGGGATGAAGTTAAATTCAGTCTCACCATCCTTTTTGTAAGGCAAGACATTACACAGCTGGCATTCAGCTCTCAACAGAAGGCATTTAGCAGAAATGTTTGTCAAATTTGATTTATTTAGTATTATTCAGATTTACAACTTGAAGGCTTTTAAAACGATGTGTGAATTCTAGAGAGACACTTAAATATTCTTCCTGTTTTGTCTGTATGTTGTTACAGTCAGTTCTACTTTAAGGAGATTTAGTCTTAAATGTTTTGTCATGTACACTAAAAACAGGTAAGCCTTTGGAAACAATTTCCTACTTTGCATTTTTCATTTTTCTTAAATTTCAGTACTAATTATTACAGATGTCAGTACAAAGATAAACTAACACAGAATACGCAGCAGGAAACAAACAAACAAACCCATTTTTAATTGTGTTAGTGGTTTCACATGTCTTATTTATTTGGAAAAATTAATACCCCATGTTTCACGAGCATTTTCCAAAAGGAAAACTTCCAAAATGACAACAGAAGATTAAGTTCAAAAGTACAAAAAAAAAGTTAAATATTAAAAATGTTTTTAATAACCTGATAAAATATGTGCACTTTTCAAAACAGCAGTATTTTTTAGATATGGGGCTACCACTGAAAAAGCCCCATATCTGGTAGTATGGCGATTTTCAGTTTGCCATTATAGGAATAAAAAACTAGGATGGAGGATATTAATTGAATTCATATTTGAAATCTGTGTACCAAGTCTCTGATGATTATCACATCCTCTCAATTACAGATATAAGCCCTGTACAATCAAGAAATCAAATCAATCAGGGCTGATGACTACACAAAATTTTTTATTTCCATCAACTTTGAAGAAGCAGTACAGAAAGAACATTGATGTTTTTGAACTTTGGTGTTGGGCAATATTTCTGAAAATACCATGGCTAGTCAAGAAAACAAATAACTGAAACACAAAACAACAATACAGAGTTCCCAATTAAAGGACAAATAGCCAGGCTCAGATTATTATACTTTGTACATATTATGTGGACACATAGCTCTCTGGAGATAGCTCTAACACTGAAAGACGTGGAAAGAATGAGAAGAAGACAACTGGCAGTAAGGTGTATGGACTCAGCTACACAGTAGGAAGACCTGAAGCCCCAGATTGAGGACAGATTATCCTGGAAAAAATATCTTTGGTCTCTCAATCAATCAATCAATCTGATACCAAAACATATATTTTGATTCATAGGATGAGTAGAAAACCCTCCAAGCCTCTACCTAATTTGCAAGTGTTTGGTATTAGGAAAATGCTTTGAAACAGAGTTTATGTTCATACCTAAGGTGTCCATTTCTAGTCATCACATTGTTTCATTTTGGAAAAATTTTATTAAGCTTATCAAGATATAAAATACAAAACAAAGTTAAAATAATGGGAAAATGGAGGAGGGGAAAAGGAAAGAGAAAGAAGGGGGAAAGAGAAATAAAAGCATTGACTTCCGACTCTTTTAAGCACAGAAGAATAAGATAGTAACATTACAGCCTGAATTTTTTACTTTAAGACACTTAGTATATATTAGCTATTTCTATAACAACTAACATATCTAATCAGCAGAACCCAAAGCTTCATTTTTTTCCCATCTCAAACACAAGATCCAGAAACGGTTTCCAAGCAGAAATAAAGTTGGACGTGTTATTTTCTTCGATTAAAGCAGTTAATTTAGCCATCTCTGCTAATATCATCAATTCTTCCAGCCGTTCATCCATTATGGAAATTAAAATATCTTTCCAATTTTTGCCCATAATGCATTCTTACTGCATATAAAGCAGCGAAGTTTCATTTTTTTTCAAGTTCTTTGTCCATTAAGCCTAAAAGAAAAATCTCTGATTTGATTTTTATATTAAAAATCAATATATTAAGAATCTTCTGTATTAAAATATGAACCTTAACCCAGTAAGATTTGCTTTGTTGCAAGCCTACTGAAGATGCCATCACATTATTTCTTGATGGATTTTACAGCAGACAGAAAGCAGAAAGTCAATTTTGCAAGTGGAGTAAAAGTGCAGGCATTTTAGAATGGATAAATGTTGGTTTTTTAAAAACCAAGTTGAAAACTCCATAAGTAGTATCTATTGGCTCTTTATGTGAAAAAGAATAAATATTTAGGTAGAAGCTGATGCTGATGATATTGATGATGCTGATGTTGATGAAAGATAGATAGATGATAGATAGATAGATAGATAGATAGATAGATAGATAGATAGATAGATAGACAGACAGACAGACAGACAGACAGACAGACAGACAGACAGATGGATGGATGCTATATTTTTCAGAGTATAAGATGCTCTGGACTATAAGATGCACCTACCTTTTTTGGTGAGGAAAACAAGAAAAAGAAATCTGCCTCTGCCTCTGCCTCTGCCTCCCAGCAATTTTGCTTCGTTGCAGCAAATAGCAAATAGCCTGCTTTACTTTCATTTTCGTTTTCAGCATAGCTTGATTAGCACAAGAAAAAAAAAAGTTGCTTCCAGCAATTTACCTCCTTGCAGCAAGCAGCAGAGGCCCAGGCAAAACAGCTGAGAGCAAAACAGCTGAGAGTCGGGAGGCCGATCCAATCAACTTGTGCTAATTAGGCTGTGCTGAAACTGAAATGAGCCATTTCTTCTTGCTGCTTTCTGCAAGGAGGTAAATTGCTGGGAGGCAGAGGCCAAAGGGTGGGGGTCAGTGGGTGGGCGGGGCTACATTTTGTGTATAAGATGCACCTAAATTTTCACACCCTTTAAGGGAGGGGAGTGCAACTTATACGGTAGATAGATAGATGAGTTATCTCTAAATTCAGCCGGTTCATATTAAGAGAGAAGCATTACTAGTACTTTTTTCAGCTGATTTTAAATCTGCAAGCCAATACAATATTTATTCTTTATAAAATAATCTGTCTTTTCTTAATCCAGGTGACGTTAACATATATTTGCTAATTATTTTCAAAAGCACCAGTTCATCTTTAGGTCCCAGCAGACATCATAATATAGCAGAATACAAGATACAAATGTGATGAATTCTTACTTTAAAGGACAACTTTTTTATATATTGTATGTATACAGACATTTTTTTCTTTGAATACTGTTCTGTGGAAAACTGTTACAGGCTACTACGGAATCAAGGGCTAATTCACTGCAGGATACTAAGTGGTGCAAAATTGCCCAAACTCCTTAAAAGAAAAAAAAATGAAGAAATCTCTGTGGATGGGAAAATAAACCATAGCCTAAGTATCAGTAGGGGTTCCATTCAAAATAATAACAAACCAGTTCATACTTGAAGGAGGAAAAATGCTATCTTGGAACCTTTGTACTGCTTTTCTTTTTTTTCTTTCTTTTCTTTTTTTAAAAAAAACAATCCTGTAATTGCTTTAAGTGTCTCAAAAGTTAGTTCTCTCTGTTATCTAGTTATTGGTAGTTTTATATAAAAATTCCTTTGCTAAGTATTGTTGGTTTCTTCTTGTCTCCCAGAAGAGATTGTCTTTGATTTGACATATAATTTCAGTTCTGTTTTTTTTTTCTAAGATAGTTTTTCAATTACTTATCTAACTAAAATGGATAACCCAGAACTGCCACAAAATATTAATCAAACTAACACTTCAAATTTAAAGATTGCTGCTTGGGTCAAACACATGAGAAAACTGGAATGGGCCAAATTAATTTAATAATGGAAAAAGCTATATTTAACATTTACAGAACAATCTTGCTGAATTGATCAGTAAGTTCCAGTATTGTACCATCCAACATAATGGACACCATGCTGCTCTGTGAGAGAAACCCTCCAAATTCTGATAAATAATAAGGAATAAATATAGTCTGTTTCTAAAGCTGATCTATATTCATGTTTATTTTTAGCTGTTTGTTCAATTTATATCCCACCTTTTAGCACAAGCTGGGATATACAACATTCACTGTAGTGAACTTTTGTATTTCCCCACAACTTGAAAAAAACACAGGGTGTTATAGATGTCTAGAAAAGCTGTGGATTCTTCTATGTTCTCCTCTCATTTCCTTGATTGTCAAGAGCAGGAAATCAGAAGCCAAGGTGGTTCAAATAAATATAGTTTATTGCATGCTAACTCTCTCTGCTCATTCATTTTCCCAGTTGTAATGTATGGCTGTGGAAGTTGGACCATAAGAAAGGCTGAGCGCCAAAGAATTGAGGCCTTTGAACTATGGTGTTGGAGAAGACTCCTGCGAGTTCCTTGGACTGCAAGGTGATCAAACCAGTCAGTCCTAGAGGAGATCAACCCCGACTGCTGTTTAGAAGGCCAGATCCTGAAGATGAAACTCAAATATTTTGGCCACCTAATGAGAAGGAAGGAGTCACTGGAGAAGACCCTAATGCTGGGAAAGATTGAGGGCAAAAGAAGAAGGAGATGTCAGAGAATGAGGTGGCTGGATGGAGTCACTGAAGCAGTAGTTGTGAGCTTAAATGTACTCCAGAGGATGATAGAGGACAGGAAGACCTGGAGGAACATTGTCCATGCAATTGCGATGGATTGGACATGACTTTGCAACTAACAACAACAACAAACTCTCTCTGCAAGAATCTGTACTATTAACAGTCAAAACAAATGGGCAGTAGATAAGAGTCAACAGAATTCAAGGTGGGCTGGATTTAGAACTTTGTGGGACTGGAGGCTGATGATGTGCTTGACTCCTTCCTCAGGCTCAGCCTGGTAATCTCATACATTGATGTTACCTTTGGGCCTATTTATGATTAGAATCTTTAACTCACAGAGAGCCAGTTACTGGTAAGTATGAAGGATTGAGGATCGGATTTCAAACTTTTCTAGAAAAAAAATCTTGATAAATCCACCAAGATCTGTATTTAGCAGAGCCTATGGTGTGAGAATGTCATAAAGCCCATTAAGAACATCTAGAGCACTCTTTAAGATCTCAAGGACAAAATTGAGAGGTTGCATGCTGTGATGGAAAAGCTGCTTTTCTTTCCTTTCTATTTTAAGAGGGAAGGAAGGAGAAGGAAGGACAGTTCTTGGAGAGAGCTAAGGAGGAGACGTTAGGTTTTATTCAATCAGAGGGGGGGAAAGCAAAGATAAAGAGAAGAACAAAGCACCAGTCCATGTTTCTACTTTTAACTTGCTGTGTGATCAATAGGATAAAAAAATAAACCACAAGTCATAGGAATTGTGTTCTTAATTCTTTCTTTCTTTCTTTCTTTCTTTCTTTCTTTCTTTCTTTCTTTCTTTCTTTCTTTTCTTTTCTTTTCTTTTCTTTCTTTCTTTCTTTCTTTCTTTTTTGTTAAGTATAAAATAGCATCAACTAGCTAGAGTGCTATGTATCAAATTATAGCAAACATAATTTGGGCATAGTTTCTCTGGTGAGGCTCAGTTAGTATTATTAAATTTCACCTTACTCTCAGTTAAGTAGTTATTTCTGATGGAAAACTAAGATATTTTGCTATGATCACTGTATGGAAAGAAAGAGTTAATTTTTTCCCCTTAGCTTAGATTTTCTATCCACACCTGCTTCAATACTCAAATTAACAGTTCTCCCAATTGAGACATTAATATAACCTGTCATTTAGTCCTAACTAGGACTGACAGAATAGACTTGATCCCATATGTGTTTGTTACACATGTGTTCACTGTTATCTCGAATATGTCCTATTTCCATATGGATTGTTAAGGGAAAATTCCTTAAAAACCCATGCTATTAAATCAAAACTGGCATTGATATTATTTAGGACATTGCAAATTAAAAAAAAAAGGACCATGCCCCCTCTACTATTCATCTGCTCCCTGCCAATCAACAGTACAATTTATCCCTCACAATCCCAATGAAGATCAATCCATCTGGACTTCTATTAAGGCTTTCTCTTATCTTAACAGCAGCCTATATCAGATTTCCAATTGAATAGAGAGAAATTTCAGGGAGAGGGAGCTATATCTACTCTTTCCTAGATCCTCTTGAACTACTCAGCTGATTGGCAGGGAACACTTGATAGCAGGAAAAGAAGACTGCACTTATATTCCTTTTGCTTCATTAGTTAGCAGGAAGAAATGCTAATAATTGCATAAAGTAAAATAAAATCACTTGAAATACAATGCTTTTGAAAACCAGAATATTGACAAAGTAGGCATATTGTCCTTGCAACATGCAACATCCTGGTAAGATTTTCTAGGATATACCCAATATTACTATTTGTTTGGTCTTTCTGGATCTAATCCACACATATCGTATGGCAGACAAATTTGCTGTTGATTCTGACTGTATTCACAAATTCTTGTTTAGAGAAATCAGTAAATAACAGGAATAAGGAGGAGAAGCATGACCTGGAACATTCAAGGGTTAATAAAAGCCACTACTGGATAGTACTAATTTTGTAGATTAATAATTGGATCACCTTCCCTTTTGCACTTGTTCTTTAATCAAAGAGAAGAATGGGAATTGGAAAAAATCTAGCTTTGTGGGTCATGCTCATCTGAATGAATGTTTGCCTATATAAGAAACAGTCTCCAGCAAGGAGAAAAAATGAAATTCACTTGAAAGTATTCACTACGTATTTTCTCATTGATCCTAATGTGACCATATGTATGTATTCCTTTAAAAAGCCTGGTATTTTTTTTTTTTTTACTTCTGTCATCAAACTAGTTAGACAGAGCACTTGCCGGTATCATACTTATAAAGAAAAAAGAAAGTGATAGGCATTGGATTGTTAGAATTTGGGGTATTACAAATGCCTGTGTTTATATAATGACAGAGGAGGGAAGGAGATGTTGGCTCTGTCATTATTCTTCCCTCTCAGGGCTAATGGGGAGTGAGTCTAAAATAGCAGACGGGTAGAAGATGAAAAGGAGATAATCAAATTGGAACCAAAAGTTGTATAGGCTGTATGTCGCTTGATCAAACAGAAATGTAAGCAATTAACCAGGGTCCACTTTGATAAACAGAAGAAGCCAGACTGCCTGCCTGAATTGTAGGGTGGTGTTCAGTGTTGTTGTTGAGCAGATGGCAGCTGTCCAATCTATTGTAAAAACAAAAGCAAAAAAAAAAAAAATCACAAGAGAGAAAAAGAAACATTTCCTTCTTTTAAAAAACTGAGAAGCTTCCTCTTTGAAATGCAGAGCGAGGAATGCCAAGCCTGCCCCGTGATGAGAGAGCTAAGCGTCTAAATCACTAATCCATTTCTTTGGAATTGGACTTTCTTAAGGACGAAAGTATACACACAGGCGTGCGCCTGAACCTACTCGGCCTGCCTAAAAGAACCAGCTTCGGATAGGATAAAAGGCTAACTCAAGGGTGATTCAATGAAGTCCAGCAAACAATGCCAATGAACAAATTTCCAATTATCAGCAGCCATTCCTGGAGCAACAAAAGGTAGCTGCTAAAAGGCTGCAATTGCAAACAATTCCTTACTACTCGCTTTAAATTGTATCGCACTGAAGCTGGGAAAAGATCATGCGGTCTAGCGTATTTAAGGAAATTGCTCAGGAAAGCAAGAAGTTGCCTGAGTGCTTTTAATGTTTGAGTGTAGATCTACTCCTAGCATTACTATCCTCTTGTAGGATTAGCTCTATTGTATCTTTGAAGGATGCATATTTTATCTACTTGGATCCATCTGTTTGGTGGAGGGGGGTGGGATCAAGGAAAAGTACAAGGAAAAGTAAGAGGTTAAATTTACCACAAACATTTTTTCCAACTTTGTTAATACAGTCGCGTCACGACACATTTAATATTGGAGTTATTCTGTGCTGTGTTAAACTTGGATATATAATGGCACAATAAACTTTGAAGAAAATAATCTTGGGAATGTTGCATGTATGTAAAAAAGAGGGGTTTTTCCCCCCCTACAGGTAATAAAGCATCAGAAAGTCCACTGAAATAAAACTGGCAAGAGGAACCAAAAAAAAACCTTCACAGAAGGTGTTCCCCCCCCCTAAAACTATGAGGTTTCAGTAGTAACATAACTCTTGAGATACAGCACACTCTGCCTCCCTTTCAACAAGTTTCAAAGGGTTATTTTCAGTTGAAGAAAGAAATCAGGAAAGCAGCCAGAAGAGGGAAATGACATAATAACAAGTGACTTCGACTATCCTCACAATGTCTGGTTAAATTTACATCCAGTGTAAGAAAGAAAGAGAAGGGGAAAAAGACTTAGGGCTGTGCTTCAGGACATATTTTTATGGAGCTGATTAGAGGGAACACAACTCTTGACTCAGTCATGAATGCTGCTGTAGATTCTTGAATGAAGGAAAATTCTCTGAGAGTTAATGAGCAATTATGTGGCTTTATTTTTTAACAGTACAAGTACCAGATAGGTTGCAGAAATCCACGCAGCCATAAGATGCTGCAAAGGGACAAAGACTATTTCAGCTCATTTCTGCAATCTAGTGGTCCTATGAAATATTGCAGCCCTCATTCAGTAGAGTTATGGAAAATAAACATGGGGGCTCCTCAATTTAGTAACTACCATTGGGACCGGCAACTCAGTCATTAAGTGAAATGTTAGCTAAACGAAACCAGGACTGTGTTTATGAACTTATTTCAGCCTTCCTTTGCTTTCTAGATCTATGAAAATCGTAATGCAAGGATTTTTCATAAAGTTACTTTTTTCATCATTGTTATAACTGAACAGTTGCTAAACAGTCGCTGAACAAGGATTATCTGTAGCAAATAGACCACCCAAATTTAGACTCAGGCTTTAAGACAGAGAATAAGGAATATTTTACTTATCAATGCACCTACTGCATTCTAATCCTTGTTGTAGACCAGGAGTGTCAAATTCATGGCCCACCAGCCGGATGTGTCATGTGCTGGCCACACCCACCCTAGTTTAACAAAGGGGAAAAAGTTGTGATAAGTCATGTGATGATGTTTCATTGCGAGTTTGACACCCATGTTGTAGACTGGCCATGCCCACCCTCCAAGAATCATTTTCATATGGAAGAAGCCACATTTTTACTTAAGGAGTGAATTGCCAATTGTCTAGCTTCATTCTGAGTTTCATTGTCCAGTTGCTTTGGATTACCAGTGCTATCAAATTCAAATTATATATAAAATCCAACATGGTCAGGCTTAATTTCAAAAACAAAGAAATCTAAGAAAACAAAGACAATGAAGAGATTACTTAAAAAGAAACCAGAAAATATTAGGAAGGTGGGATCCCTTCAAGCCATCTGAAAGATATTTTAACTGAACCTTAGATTAAGTATATACACAGATTAGGAAAGATATCAAGTGAATACCTAGTTAATTAGCAAAATCAGGCAAATTATTTGAACATTTCTTTTAAAGCATGGAGAGGCAACCTGTTTTAGACCCATTTTTGCAGCTCTCCGAACTTCAAAGCTCAAACTTGCAAATCACCAGTGTGGGTTCATTTTTTCTTCTTCATTTTTTAAAGCTATAAAAGTGATGCATTAAGCCTCTGGTAAGCTTAACACACCTCTTTTATTAAAGACATCCCCCTCTCATGTCCAAAAGGCTGAAAATCAGAAGCAGATAATTGGCTCCTGATGCAATTGGATCATTAGAGGATAAAAGTGTGATGAAAGGATCACCAAGGAATGATTGGGAGATTGCAATAATACTTAATAATTTCTTAGTATTGGTTTCCACTGCAGAAGATGGGCAGATATTTATCCAAATCTGAAATAAGACAGGCAGACAAGAGATGATAGATAGATAGATAGATAGATAGATAGATAGACAGACAGACAGACAGACAGACAGACAGACATACATACATACATACATACATACATACATACATACATACATACATACATATATATATATATATATATATATAGAGAGAGAGAGAGAGAGAGAGAGAGAGAGAGAGAGAGAGAGAGAGAGAGAGAGATTCTGAAGAACTGCCTGCTTAAATGGGAAATCTAAATGAGTTTTAAAAAAAGATAATTGGGTCTAAATTCTTGAAGTTCAGATGAGAAGATTTTCTGAATTCTGAAGATGTAGCAGGCTGAGCTCAGAGGTTGCAAGATGAAAGAAATCTCTTATAAACCCTCTGGTTTTCACATACCTTGAGATGGCTTCTTGACTTGAAGTGACTACTTGGTGCTGCCACCATCAATGTTCTTGGGAATGCCTTTACCTGATGTCTTCTTTTTTTAGCACCAGATATAAAGTAGGAACTGCCTATGGTCTTATTTGCAAATAAACTGGGGAAAAGATAAAAGAATGAGACAAGTTTTATAGTGCCACTTCTTTGTTGTTGTAGCTTTGAGGTGTGTGGCTAGGGAAGTCAACCCTCTCTCTTTCAGGGAATTAGATTTCTAGCACCAAGTATATTGACAAAATTCAATATATTAAAAGAAAATGCAATGCTTCCTTTTCCATTTGTGGTAGCCCCTTGTCAAAACTAATCAGTGGGGAGGTAAAAATACAGAGTTGATCCAAATCTCAAAGAATGATTGAAAAATGCTTCTCCCATGCAATAAAGTTTCAGAGAAGTGTGTGACTCTGAGCAAATCCTAATATGATATTGGTTTGCATATTTGAAATTATTTTAAGGCAGAAAAATGCCACTTGGCACACAAGAGCACATACAGAAGACATAAAATTAGATTTAACAGCAGTGAACAAAAGAATTATCTTAAGGCAAGGCTAGCCAGGCAATTCCTTGAATAAGAAATTCCTGAACTTGGGGTTGGTTTCTGTGTTTGATTTTTGGCATTCTGAAAATCCAAAGCTTAAATCTTAGTTGAAGGGAGATGGCAAGCTCATTGTTTCACAGCCTTTCATCCATCAGCCTTCTGCTATTTCTTCCTTGGAGTTCTGCCATCTTTTCTGGGGCTACATGGAGTCTCTTCCTTCCTGTATGAGCAGGAATATGTAACACCTGGGGTAGACCCTCCCCTCAAATTTTGAGCATTGCATCTGTCTGGGATTGCAGCTGACAGTCTGGGATCCTGTGAAGTTGATAAATATGGGATATGGCTTACCTGCCTTGCCACTACAAAGGCAGTTTGTATTCTAGAAATGGTGTGCAGGCAGGAAGCAAACATCAAAAATGCTCAGATAAGCATTCTTCTCAAGCTACCCGGAAATCTTCAACTATCCAAATGAATGAAATGCAAACACCAATTTCAGCTAAGCAACTTGAGAAAAGGAATGAAATACAAAATAAAACAAAACCAAGGGGAATCCATTTAATGTTGCCCCCACCTCAAACATAGCTTTCCGCGCCTGAGTATTATGAGGTAAATAGTTCCTTTGAATTATTTTCATCCATAGGCCTCCTAATGGCTTAGACAAATAGACCTGCTTGAGATTGGCACATAAAACTTCCTGGGCTGGTAAATATGCTTTCCTTCCAATAGTTAGTAACCTCAGGAGATATATTAAGATCTGAACATGCACTCTCCTCTGACTTTGAGAGTAGCTTCTGCATATTATGAGTTCAGGAGGGTTAAAGTTAAGGGTTGAAATGCTGCCCAGATTTTTCATGGTGAGCAGATAAACAGAGAAGATGAGTCTCCAGCAATATTGATCTGGCACTAAATTAAAAAGAAAGCCTTTAGCATTTCACTGCTCCCTCTTCTCTCAAATATCCATCATGTTGTTTCTGCCATCATTTCTGTACCTCCTGGCATGCCACCACCTTCTGCCAAATCTGTGTGTCTCCATGTCTGCTCTTAACATCTCCCCTGCTCCTCTTTCCCCTTTATGATTGCACTTCTTCACTTATATTGCCTTTGTTCTGCCGGTTTAGCAGTTTTATATACAATTTTCATTTTACCTTCTTTTACCACTGCAATCTATTAAGAAAATGAGTGAACTTAATCACTGTTACAACTGTTACAACTGTTACCTAATCGCTCAATAAACAAAGTAACCTAGATGAAACTAAGAGAGCCAGTGTAGTGTAATGGTTAAAGCATCAGAAACCAGGAGACTGTGAGTTCTAGATCTGCATGAAGCCAGCTGGGGCACTTTGGGCCAGTCACTCTTTCTCAACCCTAAGAAGCAGGCAATGATAAACCATTCCTGAAATCTTGCAAGAACACTGCAGGATTTTGTCCAGGCATTTGCTAGGTGTCAATACTGACTTGAAGGCACAAAAACAAATCAAACCTTTATTATAGTCATAAACCAGCATGATGTGAAGACTTAAAAAAAAAACTGAACAAAAAAGACCCAGTCATTATCCCCCAAGCAGCCTTCCTTAACAGGGTGCTCTCCATGTGGGTAGGAATACAATTCCCTTAACTCATAACTGGGAATCTAAGGAGTTGCAAGCCAACACATCTGGAGAACATCCTATAATGCCAAAAAATTAAAAGTAGCAATTCATTATTAGCTATTACGGAGTTTTATAGAAGTGATATAGTTTTGTAGAAATCTGTACATTAGTGATTTGAACCCTGAATTTGATGGAATTATACTGGTTATATGAGATTTAATTTATCCCAATAATAAATGAATATAGTAACTAGGATGACAAGATACTGCCACATTTGTGACTTTTCAAGCTCTTAATTTCAGGTGAGATGGGAAGGGTGAATGGTGTGGTGGGCTCTCTGGTTCTGACATAAGTAATTGGCAAATCAATTTTATCGTGTTTACAACTTTCAATCAGAGAAGTGATGGCAGGAGTCCTGACTCCTCTTTATAGCCAATTATGAAACATTTAATTGATATGAATCTTACTCTGATCTGGTTACCTTCATACTTCAAATTTTTGTCTGAATTTAAAAATATTTTTATTTCATCTCCATGTTTCAAATTTCATGGTGATTCATCAGGAGAACTCATGTTTAATTGATTAGTTTCTGAATAAATACTGGTAGAATTTCTCTTAAATTGAACTGGCCTCTTCATGATCCATGTTGTTTTCTTGCCATCAACAGAATTAAATTGATTTGCTAGGGCCATCTTTAGCATACTAAAAGAAACCAAACCAAACCAAACTTTCGCAATGTAAATTATGGCATAGTGCTTTCCTGCAATCCACCATGGAAGTATGAATTAAATCCATCTGTGTTTCATAGAAATGTAACCAAATAAAGCACACAATATGTGTAAACGCCAAAGGCATAATAAAATGACTTGATAATGAAATGCTTTGGTATGGTGTGAAAAGGAACAATAAAGATGTATTTATTTATTGCAATTTAATCTTGGCTTTATTCAAAATGGGCTTTTAAACACTATTATAAATCTTGTCACTTGCATCTCTTTGCTTCCTTCAAACCCCTCCTCCTCTTCTCAGAATTTAATCTAGGATCTCTTCAATTATAAAATTACAAAGGAAAGATCATTGTAAGTATCTTGGCCCATTTTTAGATTGGTTTGCTTCTGGCTCTTATTAACATAGGGTCATGAAACATGGCTTGATTTGAAAGGAGATTAGGCAAAATAATGACTTCATCATACATATTACAAAGTCAGCTCCCATTATCTTCATCTTCATCAGTTTAGGCTCATTATTATCAATCCCTATTTAAATGCAAGTTAAACTCAAATTGAGGAACATGCTACATATTAAAAAAATCTGTGTCATTTAAAGAACTTCTGCATATGTAAAATTAAATTGATCTTAATGTAATTTGCATAAAATGAAAGATACCTGCTTTTAATCAGGTGTCAGTCAATAGAATCAGTAAAATATCTGATGCAGTCATTAAAAGAAATAATATTAGAGGTAAAGCTTGTTTTCACTGGGATTAAGCAAAGCAGTGAAAAGAAATGTAAATTCACTTTCACAACCTCAATCCTGATAGAAATTCCTCTTATACTCTAATTAGATTTATAAATATTTCCTGGCACTATGTACACATTAAATTAATCTGGTAAAATGTTTTTATATGGTATTTAAAAGACAACAGCTGCATCCAAAATGGATTTTTAAATTGTCATATACTTTTTAAAACAATTGTAAAACCGATAGATTCATAACAGATTTTTCACACTGGTATAGTACTAAAATGGCCTAGAGTGTGGATTATATCTGATAGGATTTGGATGTGATTCACCCATCCTTACTCAAACTCTTTCTGGTCCATTCTTGGGAGTTGCCCATGTAGGGTTATGTGTAATAATAGTTCTCCTCTTTTCTATGGGGTCAGTTCCATTCAGTTGCTGGGGTGAACAAAACTGAGTCCAAGATCTCTGCCTTGCAATGTTCCTCTGAGTTCTAGGGATTCTATCTAACATTTGCATAAGGCTTTTGGAAATGGTAATCCAATGGCGTGAATAGATATCAATATATAGATTATATCCAGTTATGTTTCTCAATCCTGGCTGGAAAGACAATGCTCCTGAGGTTCTTTCCTGGTTCATGAAGTATGTTAAGATTTGGGTGGGAACAAGCAAGCACATTTTCAACCCAAACAAGCTCAAGTGGCAGAAAATTTAAGAATCTTCCAACTTTAGTTCTTGAAGTTCTTCCCCAGGAAAAACTTGAACATACTTGGGTATGGGGAGAGGAGGCTTCTAGACTGTCTGTTCTTGCTTGGTGAGCAAGTGACAGCTGCAGCAGGAAGATCCTCACTGGAATTCATTTGATGAGCAGTTGTGCCCTCTCCAAGATTTGGAGAACCTTCTTATGGTCATTCATGCCTTAGTTACCTCCTGTTAGGACTATTGCAATGTGCTGCAAATTATCTTTTTAGAGCATTTGAAAGCTACATCTGGTCCATGATTCTGCAGCACAGGACAATATAAGTGTACATCATTTTATCCACGTGACACTTCCATTCTGCAAACTGTACTTGTTACCAATTAGTTTCTATGTGTTAATTCAAGGGCAGGTTGTCACATATAAAGTCCTTCATAGAGTAGGGTCTCTATACCTGTGGGACTACTTATTGTTTCTTCCAATATGATGATAAGATTTGAGTCCTATAATTAAAACTGTATAATCTTGCAGAACTTTGAATTTTAGCTTCTCTCTGAGCACTGTTCCTGGTGGAACAGAATACTATCCGAAGTCTACAGAGCCCGAATCATGGTATTCTTTTGGAAAAGCTTCAAACTTGACCCTTTCAACAGGCCTTGAGCAAGATGACATGTGATCCTACTTCTGATTTTTCTTCATGTTTCATGAATTACATAATTGTTCTGTTATTTCCCCAACATGATGTAGGAGAAGGACTGGCAGAGTCAGGGGATGGAATAAAAATAAATCAGTTAAATTAAGTGTAGATCCAGTTTTTCACACCTGACACATGGTTTGCTAAATACTTCTGTGCTTTGTTGCTGTTTTTAATTCATATCTGTGATATTGTATACATTGCCTAAAGTTGTTATGGTGATTAAAGAAATACACACACGGACATACACATACACACATAAATATTAATAATGGCTAACATAAATATTGTATTCCATCAGAAAGCTGTAGAACTCATGGGTTTTTGTAGGCAAACTTTGAAATGTTAAGTTTCACCAAGGCCAGCAGAATTCAATGACAAATGATTACAGAAATTATGGTTATTTATACATTATTGAAAAGGTACATTTTATAAGAGAATTAACCCAATTTGCTCTTGGCATTTTGTCCCCAATGAGACATTGATTTTCTTAAGTGCTTTGCAAGAGGTGGATTGGTGAATGGGTGTCAACAGGAAACCCGCTGGAGAAAGATGAGCTAAACTTCTCTTCCTCTGGCCCAGGATTCTTGTGAGAAATGACCCAGGATTTGTATTAAAAGCACAATGTTATTAATAATTCACATTAAATGTAGTTTAACCCTCAGATAAAGTAAAGTAATTTAGTTATGACTCTATGCATATTCTAGGGAGCTTAAGACAAAGACTCCTATCTTTCCACTTGTAGGAAAACCTGTACACTGCTTTTAATTTCCAAAAAGGTTAAACAGAAATCTGGCATGTGACAAAGCAGATGACCACTATCCTCTCCATTTTGGTGATAGATTTTGAACCATAGATGAGCCCAGAGTCATTCCTTGCCCACCTGTCTGGACACTGGACATTGGGGTGGAAGAGAGCATCCTGCAGAGCAAGAGAGATGATGGCATTGGTCACCAATTTAGTCTTTTAGTCTTTTAGTGCTAAGGTGCTTGCAACTGGCCTGTCCCTCTCCCCAGCCCCATTTAGCTTCAGTCCTTTCATGGGAGCATTTGCAACATGTTCTTTAATTATCCACTTGCGCTCACGAACACTGAAAGATTGGCAACTCCTAATCTAAAGGAAATGTTCTATCGGCTTGACTGAGAAACATTAGGATTTTAAGATTAGATTGCCACAAAAATGTTGCAGCCCTGAACAGCATGTGATCAAGCAAGATGAAAGCAGGCTGTTAAACTCTCTGCCCCCACTGTAACTTTTAAGTGAAAGGGATGGGGTTGGTTGAAGCATTTAATGGTGACAAAACACGATCAGCCGGTGAGCTGCTATCGGCTCATTAAGTTGTGCTGTCCACGAGAGGGGAAAGGCATCATCTTTAAGAAACGCTGTTCAGAAAACTCCTAGACCGTTTCATGAAAATGTGACCATTTCCTGCATTGCTGATCTCTCTTCTGTGGATTGACTCTCTTGCCGTGCGGAGCCTGTTGAAATGGATACAGTTTGGAACGGCCTTTCTAAGTGAAAAATGGAGATTGGAGTCAAGAGAGCTTTTTAAACAAAATGCACTTTTTTTTGCCTTTCTCCACACCATCAGCTACATCACTGTATGTTATACCTTCTGCCTTAACAGTGACTACACTGGACTCGGTCAATATCTCTTTCCATGACTATTGAGCTGCTGATGTTGAAATGTCCATTATAAGGAGAAATGCTGAAGGCTAGCTGGTGGAGGGCAGGGAGTGTGGTTATAAAATAAGGGTCATCTCCTGTGATAGAGTCATAGTTCAACACTTTTAAATTGTATTAACTCCTCTAATTTGTCAGACAATGAAGCTTCAGATCATTCCAAGGCCAATCTCTGCCACAATTTCTACTACTGATAGTGCAGAAAGCCCATTAATGTTGACACTCAAATGATGAGTTAAATATGCCAATGGCTCTCCAAAGACCCCAAAGCTGAAGCCCCCATCAGAGTCAGGCTCACATCATCTATAACTGATCTAGTCATCTGCTTGGTTTCTGTTTGGGGACAATGAGGGGGGGGAAAGTTAGTCATTATCCCTTAAAAAAAATAAAATCTTATTTATGTTTTCATCATTGTAAAGCCAGGAGGAGGATGAAGTTATTTGCATTGACAACATGCTGTAGAGTAACAGCGATGGTAAATAAATGAATGAATGTTCAATATAGAAAATCTAAGAAAAATAACTGCAAACCTAAAAACAGTTTGACACAAAGGTTTACTAGGAACCATTAACATGGTTTATATTTTTCTCCACTTAATTTTTCTTTTACAATTTAGATGCATGGTGTTTGTGTGTGTGTGTGTGTGTGTGTATGCGCGCGCCTTCGGCTCAATATTGACTCCTAGTGACTACTTAAACAAGACTTTGCAGTTTCTTGGCAAGGTAACAGTAACAGAGTTGGAAGGGACCTTGGAGGTCATCTAGTCCAACCCCCGATTATTCAGGAGACCTATACTAGGGATTCGAACCACCAAACTGCCAGCCTTTCTGATCAACAAGCTCAGGTTTGTCATGGCCTGCTTCTTATGGTTGAAAGAGAGTAAGTGGTCCGAGGTCATCCAGCTGTCTTCATGACTAAACAAGGGATTAGAACTCACAGTCTCCTGATTTTTCATCTGGAGTCTTAACCACTGTACCAAACTTCAATGCATGCTAGCAATATTTTTTATTTACTTTGTCATATGACATTTTGGTTTGATGTAAATACAAACCTACTACTTAGTAAACCAATTTCTGTACGCTTGTGTGTTTATGTGTGTGGGTAAATATATAGATAGAGGGAGGCAGAGAGTTGGGAAGATATATGTATGTGTGCATGCATATGAAAGTATTTTAATTTTGTATTGCTTGATAATTTTTAGGCCATCACATCTAACCTATAATCATGTGATCATGATGAGGCAACTGGCTGGTGCTTACAACTGTTGCGGTGATCATGTTTTCACTTTTTGTGACTTTCCCTGCTGGTTTCCCACAAGCTAAGTAAATGAGAAAGACAGCAGGGAAATTCATAAGTTGCTTTTCTAAGTCTCCACCATTTGGCAGCAGTAACTCCAGGGCCTGTAATAACTGTGCAGCCACCTTTCACTCTCCCTCACCTGACAGCAGTCTGTTACAGGGATGAAATCTAAAAATTTATCGTTCTGGTTCTGTGGGCGTGGCTTAATTGGTGGGGGTGGCTTAGTGGTCAGGTGACTGGGTGGGCGTGGCCAATAATAATAAATAATAAAAATAATAAAGTACACAAAACAATAAGAGGTACCAAACATCAACTTTCACACTTTACACACACACAACATGACACAACACAACACAACACAACTGACTCACACACAATGTTAAAAGCAGCTACACTTGACCCAAAATGGCCCCTGCAACAAGCAGGAACCTCACACAGCCACAAAAAGCTCACACTTTTTCCACACAAAATGCCACATACAGCTTTTGTGAGATTTTGTGTGTTTGTGTAGTTAGAGTGAAACACTACAGAAACACACCAAATCTCAGAAAGCTACACAAATATTTTATTTTATTATTTTATTTTATTTATATTTTTAGATAAAAGCAGATAATTTAAAACTTCCTTAATTTTAAATTGCTATGTCTAAAAAAAAAAAAACACCAATTAACTATTTTTTTAAAGTCCCCTCCCCCCAAAAAACCCAATTACTTACCCAATTGAAGGCACAAGGAAGGCAGATTCAGTTGCTCACTGATGAGATTGATTGCAGGCAGGCAGATTCAGTTGCTAGTTGATGCAATTGATTGCAGGAATTGCATCAGGCAAAGCAAGGCCAAAAAAGCGAGTGAGCCTGAAAGAAGCGGCAAACGGCCAAGTGGGCAAGTGGGTGACCAGGTGGTTGGGTAGGCATGGGCGGGGGGGCAGGGATTTTTGCTACCGGTTCTCCGAACCACCCGCCGCCATCGCTATCGGATCAGCTGATCCGGTCTGAACCGGGAGCATTTCACCCCTGGTCTTTTACCTACCTCTTGCAAGACTTACAACTTCCTGCTGATTTCTCTGCTGACTCTTGATTCTTAATTTTTTAACCAAATGCTTTGCTTTTGATAGAATAGAGATGGCTTTTGAAATTATTTGCACAGAAAAATAATAAAATAGGTGAAATGGTCATAGATAGAATATTGGTTCTGATCAGGGGTGGGTTCTAAATTTTTTTACTACCGGTTCTGTGGGCATGGCTTATTTTGTGGGTGTGGCTTGGAGGTCATGTGATTAGGTAGGCGTGGCTAGCTAGCTTTCTGGAAGGTCCTCACACTTACGACCAGTCCTCGCACTTACGACCCAACTCATTTGTTTGCTTTTAACACTGATCAGCTGTAGGACAGCCCTTTGAAGCTCCGCGGCAAGAGTTTAAACAGTTTTTTTTCCCCTCTAGTCATCAGCTGGGATTCAGGAGGCAGCAATAGATTGGGGGTGGGACCAAATAAAAGGTAAGAATAACGTGGATGGGGGGTGGGAGGGCGGGGGGGGAGAACCGGTTCGGTGACATCATATCGGCTCAGCTGAACCGGACCGAACCGGGAGGAACCCACCACTGGTTCTGATAATATTTCTTAGTTATTAAATTGCCAGTCAGTATATATGTATACAGTATGGATTCTTTCTGTCTTCCCAAGGTTCAGTAAATTCAATAAATTCCCAAGCTTCAAATAATTCAATAAAGTCTCATTATTGAAAAGCTCTGCCATGCTGTATGTTTCCTCCTCCTCCTCCTCAACACACACTTTTGGGAGGAACATTATCAAGGGAAGAAGCTTTAGGTCACTGAAAAAACACCATCAGCCCCAAGCAACACCCACCCACTCACAAAATCCATGGTTCTTGGTCAAGTATTAAAGATATATAGAACTGATCTATACAACGATCATCTTACGCCATATGCATTTGTCAATCCTTTAAAATCAGCTGATAAAGCCATCTCATGTACATTGATCTTTCTAAGGGGAGGCTGGGATGATTTTCTCTGTAACAGTTGTTCATCTGTGCAACTTGTACCTCTAAGAGATTAAATCATTGTTCCAATTTATATCGTTCCTTTTTTATTTATCTAGTTGGCCTTTCTTTAATGCTTAATGTCCTTTATTAACATCTGAATTTGAAAGATAAAAGATGAATAGTTTTTTTTATTATTATTATAAAGTGACCCTACTTACTATTGACAATTAATTTAGTGAGCAAAGTTGGTAAGGTTCATGCTCAGCACCCAGAATAGAACTGTAAAAAAGATGGAGAAGGAAGCCATTTTCCCTCTATGTGTTCTTTGCATTTGGCTTAATTTTGAGATCTTCTTATGGGGAAAAACTCACAGACATGAATAAGGACCAGTGCCTACCATTTCTTATTTTTTTAAAAAAACTATATGATGATTCCACAATCATCATATAACAAGACTGTACCACAAGATGTATTAGCTCAAGCCTCTTTAAACAAGGCTGTTTTTTTAGTTCCTTCCCTGTTCAGCCTATATATGAAGTAATTTACAAAGAAATGTTCTAATCAAAGTTCTGCCCTCCCAAAATAGGGAAACAAATACCACCTTTTGCTCTATGAAAATGATGCAGCTATTATCCTGAAGGCTCCAGCTGGCCTTGGGTGAACCCTTCAAAGTTTAATGCAGTACCACAAGGAAAACCGCCAGTAAGTAATTTTCAGGAGACTAAACTAATGGCTTTTGCCAAAAAAAACACAGGAAGATGAGCTGGATAATAGAAGGGCAGGAAATGGAACAAGTCAAGGAATATAAATAACCTGGTATAATGCTTCATGGAAAAAGCCCACATGAGTTTTGTGGTGCTATGGAGTCAAAGAAGTTCTTCTAACATTCTTCTGTTGGAAAGGTGGAAAATGCATCCCTGCATCTCTGAAACAATTTCCTGCTAGACCTTTAGCTCAGTGGCTGCATGTTTCACAGATGGGTCATTACCCCAATTACAAGTCACAGGAAATAGTTCAATCCAAGTTCACAAGAGTGGTATTTTGAGCACCCACATATGTATTTGATGCAGCCCTGAGATTAAAGGCTAGTCATTGAATTCTGGTGTATTAACATAGTTGTTAATATTTAATTATTGACTTAAATGCCATTATTTTCCCATAGGGTTAAGCCCTCTTGACCTGTTTTACAGTTTCAGTCTTCATGATATCAAACAGTTTGAGGAAAAGTCTAACCTTATAGTCTCTGTGTAGATTTTCTACCTCTTTAAGAATTTACCCTAGGGTAAGAAAATCAACAAAGGCTTTTAAATACTGAATACCAAAATGAAAGTTCTATTTCAAACTGCGGGAGAGAATGAACAGAAATCATTGATGGCCAATGACTAGCAATGTTACATCTTATATTTCACCAATCTGGATTATTATTATTATTTTTTTTGCCAGGTTTAACAGCTTATCCTTAGCAGATCTAAATGGGAAATTCAATAAGGTCCCTGTGGCTTTCTGAACCTGTCTGCAGCTTGCATGCTGCTAAAACCATCCTTCACATGTTGCTACCTTCTATCTTGTGTAATTACATGTCCCAGGTTGGTCTGATGAATTTTGTGCCATTTGCCTTGGTCAAAGGAAAAAAAAAATTGTTAAACATAATACTGCAAACCTTTGAGTGGCTACTATCCGTATCCGTTAAGAAATGTGTGTGGTTTCTATTGAGTAATATACTCACATTTTTGTTACATTGTTGGTATTTAAATGCCATTTTACCTTAATTTCATTTTTTCCCCTGAGTTTTGATCAAAACAGATTGAACTGGTCAGTTATTAATTTAAAGCATTACCTCTAGAGCAGTAATGGCAAACCTTTCAGATTCAGTATGTCAAAAATTCAGAAAATGCCTAACTTGACTCCAATGGCATGTCATCCCTCCCAAACAAGAGAGAAACAATTTTCTCCCTCTCCCAAACTAGGACACCCTGAACAGTAGCATTCAGCAGCAATGCCGAGGCTAGGCCTGAACTCAAAGTCTAGGCCAGAGGTGTCAAATTCATGGTGTCACTGTGGCATCACGTGACTTTTTTCCCCTTCGCTAAACTGGGCAAGGGTGGGGCCAGCGCATGACTTATGATGCACATGAGTTTGACACTTCTGGTCTAGGCCTTAACTTCAGCCCAAGCATCAACACTGCCACTCAATAAAAGTTGCTAGAGGGAATAATGCAATTCCCTTCACAGCCTAGTGTTCCATTGGATCTGCCACATGCTGCTTACCTTCAAGCAGTGTTTTCTTTATATTGACAGGCCTCTGTGGCCTATCTGAGGTTGAATTGGGCCTCATGGAAAATGCTCTTCCGTGGCTTCTGCAGCCTCCAAAAACTGCACAAAAGCAGGCACTTGTCCTTGACTAATTTTTGAAGGTTCTGGAAGCCGTGTGAGAATATGGCCTTCTTGCTTGACTTCCAGAGTGTCAGGATGCTGTGTGAGAGCATATCCTGTCCTTTATGTGGCCTCCGCAGCCTCTGAAAATTGTACAAGAACAGGCCATGTTTTCAAAAATAGTTGTTGGGTATTGGTGGAGGCTGGTGTGTCACCAAAAACATTGTGGCATGTCACTTCTGACATTCATGTCATAGATTCATCATCAATGGACAATTAAGGAATTTCAACACTTGGTAACTTCAACTCCCAGAGTTCAACAACAGTATGGCTGGCTAGGGAATTCTGGGAATTGAACTCCATAAGTCTTAAAGTTGCCAAGTTTGGAGACCCTTACACTAGCGAATCAATATAATTGGATACTGCCTTAATTCATATATATAGGTTTCCCCTCTAATTATTAATGCACACAGATAAAACCCACTGATAAAGTATTATGTGATTCATATATAATTCTATCTCAGAGAGAAAAGTAAGACATTTGCATTGACCCTGGTAGGCTTAAATTCATTGATAAAGCAATGGGTGTGATGTAAGAGACAAAATGTTGAAAACCACTGCAATAGATTCTACTGAGTTAAAAGAACCAAGGGTCCTTCAATACTGACCAATATTCAGTGTTTCTGCAGGGAAGGTCATAACTTTAACAAAAACAATCCTCCTTGAAACAACTATAAATTCTTACACAGTCTGAGCAAAGATTTTAACTGAGTGACTCCTAAATTTCTATTTTTGCTTGAAATATCCATATGAATGCATTGATTAAGACATGCACATCTGAAAATGAATGAATGATTACATCATGATATGAGGACATGCATAAAGGGTTATGTCCAAAACCTCTATGTATTTTTTCTGAATATACTCTATTCTTACCTACTGATACAAATATGACATCAGATGCTCCTTAGGTTCCTAATTCTGTGGACAGAATAACTTCATTCCTGAACTCTGATTTCCTTTGCTATTTTTTTTATCCAGCAACAGATTGATATAAACTCTTAGACTATTTGATTTGTATTTTCAATTATTTGTCCTAAAAGTGGAAAGCTGTGTCAACTTAACAAACTGGCAAAATTTGATTTTGAATGTATTTCCTTGTACTAAGGCCACTTGCTTAGCAATATTAAATAAATCCTTTCAGTGCCAACTATATACTGAAAAGAATATCTGAATACCAATAACTGGGGCTATGCACACACCAAGAAACATCGTAAGTGTTTATGCTTTATGTGCATTTAATGGAAATTATTACTTTCTCAAATTTTTCTTTTCTTGTTAGTTTGAATCAACTGGTTTCTAGTCCAAGGCCTTATGCTTGACTGAAGTCTTGGTGTCTAGAAAGAAAAGAATAACTCTGAGAAATGATTCCATTTTAGAATTCACTTTACCATGGACATTTATGAAAAATGAGCCTTTTCCTCAAACAATCCTTTTAATTCCAGAAATAAATAAAATGCACACAAATTTCATCTAGGTTGTTATAACTGCTTGTGGATTTATTTGCTGTGATCCTTCGCTGTAACCTCTAATCATACAGTAGCCCAGATAAAGCAAGAAAGAGTTGATTAGCAAAATAACAAAAAAAAAATCTTTTTCCTAGTGTTTTAAATGGAGAAAGTTTTATTTTAATAGGATATGAGACAGGGTGAAAGAAGATTAACTGTTTGTGTGTGCGTGTGTGTGTGTGAGAGAGAGAGAGAGAGAGAAAGGAGGGGGAAGGAAGGAGAGGGAGAAAGGAGGGGGAGTGAGTGAGAAAGGGAGGTGGGTTTTTTTGAAAGGTGAAGTGGTTTGAAAGAATAGTGCCCCGTGTATATAAAAATGGAGATATACTGAGATTTTGCACAATTGTCATAACTGATCAGCAGGGATTCACTGTATGTCAAAATTGGAACATTTATTTATTTATAAATAGGTTTTTTGAAGCTACACCCACGACTGCTGGCTATGATTGTCATACAAGTTAAAAACAGGTATAAGACCTAATAGCAAACCAAAAAGGATAAACACAAGGAAGGACCAAAATAGATACTGAGAAAGACACATCTCGAACTATCCCGGAGCTTGGGGGAAGAATATAGGATTTCTAAGATTATTTAAAGGATTGGCCTAGATTAGAACATAAGACATGTAACTATCATTGATCATATTTCTTAATTTTGTTACTGTACACAAAACTGAACTGAAAATGAATCATCATCTTTCTTTGCAGCTGAGAATAGGGTGACATGCTTTCTGAACATCTAAAGAAATTATCATGCGGTGAGAAATAAGAAATAAGAAGGGAAATGGTTTTTTGCACTATAAGTTGCACTTCCCCCTCCCAAAAAAAGTGGGTGGAAATGTCTGTGCATCTTATAGAACAAATATTGCAGTGGGGGGGAGGGGGGTTGGTGTGGTGGCTGCATTTGCCACTGCCACCTGTCACTGCCACTACCTGTCACTGCTGCTGCCGTTCGCCGCTGCTGGGAACACTGGAGCCTTCACTGCTGAGCAGCTGATCAGGGGGATCAGCCTCCTGGAATACCACCAATCAGCTGTTCTAGTGGTGGGAATTGCTGCCACCCCTCCATTTGCCACTACTTATCGCCATTCAGCAGCAGCGGCGATAGGCGATCAGTGATGATCAGTGGTGATAGGCAGCGGTGGCGTTTGGTGGAGCCGGGGATAGGTGGTGGCAGCAATCCCCACTGCCTAGAACAGCTGATCAGTGGTATTCCAGGAGGCGGTATATTTGAGACCGCCTTCTACCTCATAGCTCCCAGCGACCAATAAGATCCCACAGAGTTGGTGTCCTCTGGGTCCCGTCAGCTAAACAGTGCCAGCTGGCGGACCCGTGGGGAAGGGCCTTCTCTGTGGCTGCCCCAGCTCTCTGGAACCAGTTACCTCCTGAGATCCGGACCATCCCCACCCTATTGGCCTTCCGAAAAGCGGTGAAGACCTGGCTTTTCCGGCAGGCCTGGGGCCATTGATCTCGCTGTTGTGATCTAGTGAGATCCAGCCATGAATGGTGTGAATGGGTTTTAATTGTTTCTAATGTTTAATTTTTAATGTTTTTATATATGGTTTTGAAATACATTGTAAGCCGCCTTGAGTCTTTGGAGAAAGGCGGCATACAAGTTAAACAAACAAACAAACAAACAAATAAATCCAACTGCCAATCAGCTGCTTGGCAGCGAAGGCTTCAGCGTTCCCCAGCAGTGGCAGCAGCTCAGCTCAGTTGACTGGTGGTAGGTGCAACAGAGCTGAGCCCTGATGAGCCACTTGCTGGGCCTGCAATAACATGGTGAAGCTGACCAGCTGTTTGCTCTTTGCTGCAAGGACACTAGCCAGATGAATACTGGATGGATGCTGGGAGGCAGAGGCAGAGGCAGATTTTTTCTCCCTTGTTTTCCTCCTCTAAAGCTAATATGTGTTTTATGGTCCAGTGTGTCTTATAGTGCAAAAAATACAGTAATAGTCAACAGTATTTAATCTTGGCAACTTTAAGACTTGTGGACTTCAACTTCCAGAACTCCCCAGCCAGCCATGGGGAGGTGAAGTCTACAAGGTTGGACACCCTCAGTCTAAGTTATACCTGCATTTTCTCTCTGATATGTTATGGACACCTAAGATTTTTTTTCACTTTGGAAAGAGAGGATAAGAAATGGGTCTGCTGATTTAGGGACCACCATCTCCTACAAACATCTAAAGAAGGATGCCATGATACAACTCCCTATGCTGGCTGTGAAATTCTGGGAGTTGAAGTCCACAGTTCTTAAAGTTGCCAAGGTTGGACACTCCTGAATCATGGTAAAACATGACTGTCTGCAGGGTCAGGCAAAAAGAGCATTAGTTTTTCAGGACTGGATGTGAAGCTCTAAAAAAATTACTTTATTCAGCAGTAGTTCAATTAAATTTGAAGACATTCCTGAGGAAAATATAATTTATGGAGTAAAAAAAATAATTGTGGGGAGAGGAGAGAGGAAGAGGAGAATACATCAGGAGTTGTATTTCTAGGAATCTGTTTAGAACAAGCAACGATAAGAAGCATCAGCGTATCCAAAGAAATGTTATGTCATGTCATACAGTATCATTTTTCTGAGAAGCTAACAGCAATTTCCTCTTCCCTTGAAGAGACTATATGGGGGAGGGCAATTTTTACCCAGGGAAATAGCTTGATGGAGAAGTAGCAGCCCTCTCCCTCTCTGCATCATCATCTAATTTGGATGGAAGGAAAAGCATTACCCCCCCCCCAATACACACACACAATATTAAAGAGATGCACATGTGATAATGCATTTAATGTACCACAGCTAATTTGGTCCTTAGAGAGGATAAAGAAGCCACCAGCACATTTAAATGAAGTTGATGAATAATCTGCCAGAGCCTCTTTAAACATGCAGTTGTTTTTCATTTCTCTAATTTGCATAATGATACCAAGGGATGCTTGTGGAAAAACAAACAAAGGAAGACCTGGCTGATTCTTTCTTCTTTTCTTTAAAAAAAAAACAACGGATTGTGTACTACCCTGCTTGCCTCCTTTCCCAGCTAGGCCTCTACACAAATTTTCCATTTATTGAGCAATTTTAAAGTACTTGATAATGGTGACATTTGTCATGCGTTCCAGTTGCACAATTGAAGCAGGAATCTTTTGCTACAAATATTTGGTGTTGCATAATAAATCCCACTTCAATGAAGTAGAACTATTGTTACACATCAGGACCACCATTTTTCTTGGGAGTCTGAATGGAAAAATAAGGATTGGAAAAAATTCTTGTACTAACATGACCACATGGTGTCCTAGGTAGTTGTGGAAACTATAAATTTAACACTCCTGTAAGTGAAAACTAAGGGGGGGGGAGCATAGATCTTAACTCTTTCAGATTTATGTATGGTTTATATGGTTCACATCATACAAAAAGCTCTATGTGTATGTAGCGCATAAAACTCTTGAATGAGATATTGTTTGTTGGCCTTGCTTGCTTCTTATGACTATTATAGATAGTCCTCACTTAATTACCACAGTTGGGCCCAGCAACCCCATTGCTAAGCAATGCTTCGTTTAAGTGAGATGTCATGTGATTGTGATGAACTTACAACCTCACCTTCCAATGCAATCATTAAGCAAGACATTACGTGACTGTGACTTCTGATTTGTGAACCTTGATTTCACAGTGGTTAAAGGGCAGTATTGAAGGCAAGCTCTGCCCACAGCGTGGAGTTTGATCCTGATGGAGCTGAAGGTTGACTCAGCCTTCCACTCTTCCTAGATAAGTAAAATGACCCAGATTGTTGGAGGCAATATGCTGACATTGTAAACCGTCCAGAGAGTGCTATAAAGCACTATGAAGAGGTATATGTCTAAGTTATAGTGTTATTTCACCATTGGTTTCTCCATTGAATTTGCTTCTTAGAAGCTGGTTACGAAGTACTCAAATCTTTTTCAAAGAACCACAGTGATGTTACAACAGTCATAAATGGGAGGACTGGTCATAAAATTGCTTTTTCAGTGCTGTTGTAACTTTGAACTTTAAGGTGCTCATTAAGTGAGGACTACCTGTATACATTTTTTGATGCTTTATATTGTATTATTTTTTCTTCTATTTTTTTAAAATCCCTTGTTTTCATGTTTTTTTTTCAACCTAAGTAGCCCAGAGTCATTCCTGCAACTTAAGTAGCCATACATATCTAATAAACAAATAAATAATCTGGCTTGAAGCAATAGATGTACACCCTTATATAGCTGTTCAGCCGACAATAAAACTGACAATGTTTCCTGTTGTTCCAAGATGCACATATACTCCCTAACATAAATCCACCAAATCTTTTCAGATCATTATTTTTAGCAATGGCTTGGTTTTGTTCCTGCACTGTTAAAATTGATTTGTACACATCCCTCCTGTTCTAAAACTTTCTGAGTGTCGGCATAGCCTTTTATCAGACTTGCAGATGTATTTGCTGCCTAGAAATAAGTCATCATAACCCAGGTATTCAGCAAATTATTTTACAAAAAAGCTACAAGAGATTAAGTAACAGGTTAATGCAAATGGCAGCTATTATCTTTTGAGGCATTGTAATAAACAGCCAAATAGTTAGCCCTGGTTCAGCTCAAAGCATATATCAAGTAACTCTAACTGGGAAGCTAATCATTTCCCTAAAATTCATTTGAGCAAATCAGTTGAATTCCCAGGAGTGAGAGAAAATAATGAATAGGTGTTTCTGCCCATTAAGGAGATAGCGCCTTCCACACAGTAGCTTTGTATCACAAGAAAAAAAAAAGTTTGCTTCAAAAATATATAAGTGAACACACACAGGGGTGGGCTTCAAAATTTTTAGCAAGGGGTTCTCTGCACGGTTGCTGGGTGGGCATGGCCATAGTGGGTGTGGCCTAGTTGGTTTCCTGCACCTCACCGGGTGGAGTGTTTTTGCCCTCCCTGGGCTCTGGAGACTTTTCTCGAGCCTCCAGAGGCCCTCTGGAGTGAACTTCTGGTAGGCCCATTTTCCACCCTCCTGAGCCTCCGCACGTGCCCTGCACTTACCTGCATCCAAAACAGGCTGCGTGGGGACTCCTGGGAGGGGCGGAGTGGGGTGGGAGTGGCCAGCTAGGAGTGGGATTTGGGGGTTCTCTGAACTGCACAGAATCTTAGCTAGAGGTTCTCCCCAACTCCTGTGAATCCCCAGCAACTGACCCCTGCACACATACATACACAAAAATAGTTCTTGGAATAAACTCACAATGATAACAATCAAGGCCATGGAAATGAATACAAATCCCATGTTATTACTTCCAAACTGATTCAGATTTAACTGTCTTTGAGAAGTGGTAATTGTGCTGCTTCTCTCTAGGGCAGCATTTCTCAACCATGGTAACTTTAACATGAGTGGACTTCAACTCCCAGAATTCCCCTGCCATGGGGAATTAAATTTCTTAAAGTCACCAATTTTGAGAAACACTGCTATGGACCAATAACTAAAAAAAAAATAGGACAAAGATATTTTAGGAAATCCTCGACTTATGACCACAATTGAGCCCAAAATTTATGTTGCTAAGTGAAACATTTGTTAAGTGACTTTTGTCCCATTTTACAAATTTGCTTGCTATAGTTGTTAAGTGAATAACTGCACTTATTAAGTTAGTAACACGATTGTTAAGTGAATCTGGCTTCTCGGTTGAATTGGCTTGTCAGAAGTTTGCAAAAGGGGATCACATGACCCTGGGACACTGTATGAGTCAGTTACCAAGTGAATTTTGATCATGTGACCATGGGGATGCCACAATAGTCATAAGTGTTAAAAATAGTCATAAATCACAATTATTTTAAAATATAACCAGCAACAATGCCTTTTAATTATTATTATTATTATTATTATTATTATTATTATTATTATTATTATTATTACTACTACTACTACTACTACTACTATTATTATCTTTATCATTATTATTATTATTTAGTGTATTCATTAAAGGTGAAACTCAGACAACTGAACATTTAAAAATGCATCACAAATACCATTGACTGGTGCTAATGGTTGATACGGATTGCTGCCAGCTTCTTAGGTATCAACCAAATATCTTCTTAAGATGTATGATGTTCCAAGTAGTGCAGTTTTTTGCAGTTTCACTGGTGTTATTGCAGGAAGCTGCAATTTGTTGGTGTATCTTATAAAATTCTTGGACATGGTATCAAGTGTCCCGATGACAATGGGTATCACTGTTACATATTTCATCCATAATTGTGTAGTTTCAATGGCTATTATTTGTTGTTGTTGTTGTTGTTGTTGTTGTTGTTGTTATTATTATTATTTAAAAAAATAGGTAAGGATATTCAGATCAAGAGTATTTCACTGGAGGTAAGGAAATTATTTATTTTTCCTTCTACCATTTGCAATTTGCATTGCTAAAATATATATTTTATTGCCTGTGTTTTCAGAAACCTATAGCTCAGACATTTGGATCAAACACCGTTAGATTTTTCAGATTCAGGGTTTTCTCATTTCCAGTAAGATTAAGGAATATCATGCATGTGATTCTATTTTTATGCATTGGGTCATTATAGCATATCGTTCACCTTAAATATATAGAAAGTACCGTTGAGATTGGATTGTTTGCCTGTTTCTGCTCTTCCATCATTCCAAAGCAGTTTGAAGTCAATTGCATTCATATTCAATTCTTCTAAATCTCAAATTCTGAAAACCTGTTTGGAAACAATTCTTTCACTTCCATTCACAACTCAAGAGAAATTAATAGCTAGCTAACCCCTTTCCTGCAGTTTTTACTTTATGTGTATCCAAACTGTAATTCTGGCACAACTTTCTAACTGCAAAGCTGCAGTTCTCTTTTCAGATAAAATTCTATTACAAACTTGGAATGTGAAAGGATCTACACCTACCATGTTTGCATGCCTTTATAATTGTTGCAGTTGGGGAAATACTGTGCTTTCTCTAAAGAACTGCTACGAGCAGACAAGACATACAGAACCAGGAGTGAGCTTCAAAAATTTTAGCAAGGGGTTCTCTGCCCAGTTGCTGGGTAGGCATGGCCATGGTGGATGTGGCCTAGTTGGCCTTCCGCACCATGGTGAGGAGCGCATTTTTGCTGTCCCTGGGGTTCGGAGGTTTTCTTTGAGCCTCCGGGAGGGCAAAAACAGCCTCCCCAGGCTCTGGAGGCCCTCTGGAGGCCAGAAACGGCCCCATTTCTGGCCTTCCTGAACTTCTGGTAGGCCCGTTTTTCACCCACCCCAAGCCTCCATGCGCACCCTGCAGTTACCTGGATCACAAACGGGCTGCATGGAGACTCCTGGAAGGGGAGGGATGAGATGGGCAGGGCCATCTAAGAGTGGGATTTGGCGGTTCTCCGAACTGCACAGAATCTTAGCTAGAGGTTCTCCTGAATCCTGCGAACCCCCAGCAGCCCACCCCTGTACAGAACACTTAAATTTGGAGCCTAGAAATAGGAGGAACCACGTCTTGCTTATCTGAAAAAAGTTCAAAAGTCCATTTTCAGATCAATTGACCAGGAGACTGTGAGTTCTAGTCCTGCCATAGGCATGAAAGCCACCTAGGTGATTTTGAGCCTGTCACTTTCTTTCAACCTAACCAACCTCACAACCTTGTGGGAAAACAGAAGGAGGGAGGAACATTACTTGGACGTTTGGCACCTTGAATTGCTTATAATGTAATAAAAGTGTGGTAAAGGAAATCTAATGAACTAAGGGAGGAGAAAGAAAGAATCCTCAGTTTTTCAGTATCAATAACTTTGTAGGAAAGCCATATTTTGAAACTGTTTCTGAACTGGCATAATGTGAAAGTATCCCATAATAAAGGAGGCATGAATTCGTTTGACCTCCTCTCGGGTCAGATATTTCTGTGTCATACGTCCCAGAGGATAACAAAGGTTTGGCAAAAGCTACAGTAATTTTCCAGTTTCCTATTTTTCTATACACTTTACATTGATATTTTTTCAGAAATGTGTTGGATGATGTAATCCTGGTGGCTTCCGAAATCACATATAGAGACACATCCCACATCTTTTCGGTCTCACCATATGAAGATTTATATTGCTCTAATTAGGTCACTGTTTTTGTTTTTTTAATTTACCATAATTATTATATCATGGAAGTTTTAATCATTATGTTTGAAATTCTTCAAGTCAATTGAGAAGCATATGCTCCCCTCATTTAGAAATTTCATGAATAAGTAACTCCTTCTCAATGAAGACATCTTCCTGAATGTGCTCAGTTTTTGGATATCATCTCTGGTGCCTTGCGTTGGTTTTCTTCTGATTGGGCCTACATCTTTTTTGGCACTCACATTGGAAAATTTGAAGAATGACGAAAGAAATAGCCTTTGAATCTGTTTGTGTGCTCTAACTAGAGTGGAAATAGAAACAGAGTAAGTAAACTCCTTTTACAATCCTGTTTATAGAAAGTGAAATAGGAAAATATAATAGTTCTTATATTAAAGAAGCAATGACTTTAAACAATCCCCAAACTTTCTATATAACTAAGCATAAAATATATACATAGAATGTACTTCATCTGTAAATAATATGTAATATAATTTGTAACCTGCTTTTTCAATTGCAGCAGGCAAAAAAAATTCAAGCAAATAAAAGTTTTAAATACAAACTGTTTTAAAGAATAAATTGTCTAATTATCTATGGCCTGGCACCTCATTGCTGAATGTGTGCTAAACAAATAAGCTTTAATTAAGCACTGAATGAAGAAGTTCAATTCAAACAGAGAAAGAACTAGTGTACATAAAAAACAAAACAAAAAAAAAAAAACCACCAAAAGTGTTTACTACCACAAAGTAGATCTTGTAGCCATAACCCTTCCACATATAATGATACTGTTGTAAGGTTATATTATTGATAGGGTGAAGAGAATTTCCACTGAAAACCTTTGGGCTTAGATATTCTTTCCTCTATGCAATGTTTTATTTTATTACCAAGAAGAGTCTTGGAATGAAAGATTTTTATTTATTTTTTTGTTCACAGGTCAGCTTCTTCAAAGATCGACCATCTGTCATGAAGTATTTTCATGGAAGAAATGATAAGTCTTTTCACAAGCCTACAAGCAATTTGCTTGGTTGTTCGGTCTTCTACTTTTGTCCAGCATAATGCATTTGAGCTGGGGGATTAACAAAAGGGAGAACAACTGTTGAGAAAACACTTCCCCTCAGTATTCCATCTGTACTGAGAAAACCTCTCTTCCCATTCTAGTCTCTTCTCTTTGCAGCTGGTTTGGAGATGGGCTTTCAAAGGTGAAAAACAAACAAACATTGTTTTGACTTATTCCTTTCTCAAGATGTGGTTTGAATTATGTTCTAAATAGGCAATAGGTGAAGGCAAAGTGTCTATACCTCTGCATTCAGACTTTGAGTACTAATACTTCTTTGAATTCTACTCCATGATGGGTTTACAATGTCTGTCTTTCTCACTTGTTCAGCAAGAAGATTATGGGGGATAGTTTTTTGGGTAAAAAAGTGTTTAGTCCTTTCCTTCCTTTCCCTGCTTTCACTATGTTGAAAATGGTAGCTTTAAAGTCAGAATCAGTTAGTGCCAATCTGTCTTTAGATTGCTGTATTATAAGATTTCATTCTGACAACTCTATTCCCGCGATCATCCTAAACAAATAGGGTCAAATACACAAATGATGCATGACTCTGCGTTGTGTTTTCTTCCATCAATTGGCTGTAATTTTAGTGAGACTCTTAACAATAAACTTAAATAGACTCTTTTAAGCAGAATGAAGATGACCAGTGTTTGAGAGGGCTTCTCCTTCTCACATGGTCAATCCAAGAAAGACGTTGGTGTACTGTAGAGGCTGTTAGGCCACAAGTGGCCTGACACATTGGACTGTATAATTTAGACCAGGAGTTATACAGGGCTAAGCCAATATACTAAGCAACCTGGACAACTGAGCTATGTTAGATACAATAGGTATCTTCTATTGCAGGGGTGTCAAACTCACGTCGTCACAGTGGCGTGACATATCATATCAGGACTTTTTCTTCCTTTGCTAAACTGGGCATGGGAATGGCCAGCACATGATGCATCCTGCCCGCTGACCGGGAGTTTGATAGTCCTGTTCTATTGAGTCAGTGTTGACGCCTGGTGACTGCCTAGAGAAGTCCCTTAAGTTTCCTTCGCAAGGTTTTTTGGGAAGTAGCCTGCCATTGCCTCCTTCCTTGGGTTTGTTTGTTTGTTTGTTTATTTGATTTGTATACCGCCCTACTCCTGAAGGACTCAGGGCGGTGAACAGCCAACAATAAAATACATAAATACACAAAATTTAAAAACCCGATAAAATCAAATTAAATTATTTGGCCCAGACAAATTAAAATGCCCCAATAATTTAAAAACAGATTAAAATTTACATATTTAAAAAGGGAAGAGATCAGGCCAAGCCCGCTTGATGGAATAAAAAGGTCTTCACAGCACGGCGGAAGGAGCGCAGATCCGGGATCCTCCATATCTCCGGGGGGAGCTCATTCCAGATGGTAGGTGCCCCCACAGAGAAGGCTCTCCCCCTAGGAGCCGCCAGTCGACACTGTTTGGCTGACGGCACCCGGAGGAGTCCCTCTCTATGAGAGCGTACTGGCCGGTGGGAGGCTATTGGTGGTAGTAGGCGGTCCCGTAAATAGGTTGAGAGAAGTAACTGACCAAGTTGATAAATCCAATGTTAATATGGAAGAGATATTAGGAAGTGCTAAGTTGGAGAGCTCACCGTAGAAATAATTCAATTGCATCTGTTACAAAGTATATATCGTATTATTCATAGTATATTGATTTGGCACAAAAATTGCAGAAGATGTATTTGGACTTTCAAATTGAAGAGCATCAAAAGTAACAGTATACTGTACATTCGGAACAAAATTTTTGATTAATATATGATTTTGATCCCATATATGTCTTCTGTAATGTAGCAAGAAAAATACAGCCATGTAGAGTATGACTTCAAAAAGAAACCATTGATGTAAACATAGTAATTAGAAGCAATTTCAATGTTAATAAATATTTTAATGCAATTACAAGTTGATTACATTGGGATGGAATTTAATATTGTTTTACTGTTTTTTCTTGCTTTAAAATTTTATTTTACTATTATTATTTTTCTATTTTTTTTCTCTCTCTTTTTTCCCTTTCCCTTTGATTTTGTGCATACATTTTTGGAACAGCGACAAATAGTGGTGATATCAATATCAGTATTAATATACAGAATTTTAGGAAAATTTTTAGTTATTTCTTAAAATGGTATAGTATAATGAGCATAGGATTATAAATTTAATTAATGAAATAATGAATTATTAATTTTATGATTAAAAAAGAAAATGTTGCTCAATTTTTCATAATGAATTTTACTCTAGTTTTATTGTTCATATTCCTTGCATGTTATAAACTATTGCAATATAGTAAATTATTTTCTCTTTTTTAAAAAAAAAAAGATTTATGAAACTAAAATACATCTTTCTTTGAATCAATAGTATTTTGATGGGTAAATAGGAAATATTGCTGGAGAAAGAAGAAGAGAAGGAAGATGATGATGAAAATAGAATTTTGAACAAACCATTTAATTATTCATTCATTTATTTATTTTTATCCTGTCTTTATTGTTTTTTCAAATAAATCAAAGCAGCAGACATATCCAGTGTACCTTCCTCCTCCTATTTTCTCCACAACAATCTCATGATGGAAGTTGAGCTGAGAGAGCATGACTGGCCAAGGTCACCCAGCTGGCTTTCATGCCTAAGGTTGGACTTCAATTGAAGGCCTCTGGCTTTCTAGCCTTGTGTTTTAACCACTAGACCAATTCTTAATTAGTATCCATTATATTATATTAATCATTGAAAGATGCAGTGGTCTAGAGGTGGAGCTCTTGCCTCACGATCAGGAGGCTGTGAGTTCGATCCTAGGTAGCGTCAGATATTTCTCTCTCTGGGCACAGTGAATAATTGTCTGCTGCAAACTCTGCATTGGCAACAGGAAGGGCATTCGGCCAGTAAACACTCAGCTCCATTCAGTTGCCCCGACTCCACCTCAATGTAAAGGATTACAGAGTCATTAAAAGACAAAAAATATTATATTTATCATTAATAGTTTCTAGTATTTTATAGCCTTCGTCTATAAAAATATCTTCCTGGGTAAAAATACTTTGATATTTACCCTTTATATACCGTGTTTCCCCAAAAATAAGACCCTGTCTTATATTTTTTGAACCCTGAAATAAGTGCTTGGCCTTATTTTTGGGGAGGTCTTATTATTTTGGGGTGCATGAAGCAAGATGGGGCTCCTCTTGCCATCTTACCTGATTTCCAGCTCTGCATTTAAATATTTTCCGGGGAAGCTTATTTTAGTGCATGCGCTCAAAAACCGGATTGTGTTTATTATCAGGGGATATCTTATTTTCGGGGAAACAGGGTACTTATATGTCAAGTGCTGGGGAACTCAAGAGATTCAGGCAGTTCAAATGAGTATAAAGATTTATTGCAAGCTTAAGATCTCAATAAGAATCCGACCAACTGGTGGTTAAGGGAAATGAGTGGGAGATAAGAGAGGCATTCATGGTGGGCTGGATCTCTTGCGGGCGTGCAGAGACTCATAACTTAAGATGTTTTTGACGGTCCCTCTTTCAGGCTCAGCCTGGTCACCTCCAACATTATCTTTAGGATTGGAAAAATATTGTGCATAGTTCTGAAGGTTTATGAAATAGTATTAATTACTGTATTGCTCTTATTCTTATAATGAGAATGTTCTTTTTATTGTCATCTTAGCTGGAATTGTTTCTGTTTTAATGCCAACTATCTATCATCAACATTTATTATTTAGGGGTTTCACAGAATTATTTTCTTTTTTTGTGTGTGTTTCTTCCCTTTCCTTTCCATCAGTTTCTTCTTTCTCCGTTTCCTTCATCTTTTCCAGTGTCTCCTTTTGAAATTCCCATCACCATGTTCTTTTCTCTCATCCCATATGACTTCCAATTTTCATAATTTAAATTTCCAGGAGTAATTGGTACCCTTTTGGGGGGCTTGGCAGAAGTGGGTTTCAGCAGGTTCTGACCAGTTCTGGAGAACCAGTAACGGAAAATTTGAGTAGTTTGAAGAACTGGTAAATACCACCTCTGACTGACCCCACCCCCATCTGTTCTCTGTCTCCCAAGTCTCAGCTGATCAGGAAGAAATGGGGATTTTGCAGTAACCTTCCCCTGGATTGGAGAGGGAATGGAGATTTTGCAGTAACCTTCCCCTGGATTGGGGAGGGAATGGAGATTTTGCAGTAACCTTCCCCTGGATTGGGGAGGGAATGGAGATTTTGCAGTAACCTTCCCCTGGATTGGGGAGGGAATGGAGATTTTGCAGTAACCTTCCCCTGGATTGGGGAGGGAATGGAGATTTTGCAGTAACCTTCCCCTGGATTGGGGAGGGAATGGAGATTTTGCAGTAACCTTCCCCTGGATTGGGGAGGGAATGGAGATTTTTACAGTATCCTTCCCCTGCCACACCCACCAAGCCACGCCCACCAAGTCATGCCATGCCCACCAAGCCACACCCACAGAACCGGAAATAAAAAATTCTGAAACCCACCACTGGGGCTTGGGTTATCTTTTCTGATCACTCATAAACCGGAAGTAGAATTATCTTATAAAAGAGCTTATAAAAGAAAGGCAGAGGAAGTTTCTGCCTTAGTTCTTCTAAATGCTATTACAATCAAGAAGTATAGCTTTTATTATTATTTTTTTAAAACAGCAACAGGCAAGCATTTTTGCAAACTGGGCACTGCAGATAACATTGTCATGGCATATATGACACCAAGCAAGGTAATGCTGAATTGTTGGGAATCTCTAATCAGGTCAGCCTTACATTCAGTGGATGACTAGAAGTGTGTCATCAGCATAAAAATGAATGCTGCACTCAGTTTGCCGACTTGTCAGTTCATTTATACAGATCATAAATAACAATGGACCAAAGATGGATCCCTAAGGTACCTTTATAATGACATCCATTAAATCTGACATGACACTATTTAATAACACAAGTTGTTTGTGTCCTCTTAAGAAGCAAGCATGCCAATTAATTACAGTTATGCTATATCTAAATCGTTCAATTTATCCAATAAAGAAACATGATTTAACAAATAGAAAATAAACGTACACTTAAAATGCAAGCAGCGCACAATCCTCTAGATTGTTAACAAACCAGGTTTTTTGGAAAGTATTTTGTATCGTTCCCTGAGCCAATATACAGAAATATTGTTTCAAAAGGAGACGAGTTCAAATATATTATAATATGGTTGCAATAATTAGGTAAAACTTGGGGTTCCTGAGTCTTTGAATGATTTTTAGTCTCCTTTACCTAGATTTGTATGTTGCACTCACTTCATCCATTTAAAGATATTTGGATATGAAGTGAATTAAGCACATTACAGTGTGCTCCTTATACTTTCACAGTACCATAGAAACTATTGCTAAGTTTTGACATGAAGATGGGTAAAGCTATGCCAAGCATTGCTTGGTATTTAAAATAGGATGATATCTTTAAAAGAAGCTTAGACATCCTTTTGGTTGGGAGGAGACTGAGAGAAGACATTCCCGGTGAGCTTTGGCTGGCTTATCAAGTTGGGTGACAGCATCTGAATTGGACTTACTGAATGGACATTAAGTAATGGTAACCTCCTTAATTTTTAATTAATTAACTGTTCCCAGGTGTGCTAAATTATTGCATCTGGGAAAGTTCTTATGGGGCTCCAGGGGACCAGCTACCTAATATAAATGCATTGCTTGCTGGAAGAGAAATTAGTATATGAGGTGGCAGAATGATCTTAATCCTGGCAAATTCCAAGGGGTTAATATCAGTTTTTCCTCTATTATTGATTGCAGTAAGGATAGAGAGTGTAATTCAATTTTTCCTGCCAGGAAAAAGAAGGGAAGGGAAGGGAAGGAAAGGAGAAATGAAATGAAATGAAAGGAAATGAAAGGAAAGGAAAGGAAAGGAAAGGAAAGGAAAGGAAAGGAAAGGAAAGGAAAGGAAAGATTCTACTTGGCAGTTGACAGAATAAGAAATCTGTGTTTTCAAGTCTCAGTAGCCTCCCACTGTAATCAACATACATTCAGTACACTCAGCATGTCATAGAAGACACTTGGCTTCTTGAAAGTTCATGTCCCTAAGGATTAGCATAGGATACTGATTTCTGTTTTACATATATGGAAACTTTGACCTTTCCAATGAGACTGCAGCCAGAGGGAAAGCATTTGTTCTTTCCCAGAACTCTGGCATGACACGCCCTTATTATTATGTATACAGGGTTCCTGACATTTTTAGAACTGCATATTTCATGGGATCCAGACAATTCCCAGCACACAAAACTAACAACAACAAAAACAGTGTTCTGTATTTATAATTTGCAACCAATTTGAAACTGACATTGCTGGTTTCAGAATGATTTTCTGCTCTCTTTTGTTGCCTTCTCAAATGCTTCTCGAATAGAAGGTTACACCTAATTGGGCAATTTGCATACCCGTTATGCCTGTTGCCCTGTTGGTTCTTAAATGTCTGGTGCAAACACAACTGCTTTGTGCAATGGCCATATTTCTTGCTATATGACACTCCTTCTTTGATGGAAGGCCTTGTTTTCTTTCAGGCTATGCCTACATGTTTTAGTTTGTGGTAAGTACCCTGAATAAGCAAGGCTTCTTTAAAACAAAAATCTACAAATGGTCTACAAAAATCTAACCTATCAAGAGATGATAACAAAGAAATGCAGAAAATCTTGACTCACTACCTTCTGATGATTGTCAGAAGTTTGGCAACCAAGCCATGGAAGGTTTACTTTAAAACCCTGGATTTTTCTGTAATGTTCTCCTTTTGAATTTCCTTTTAGATTTGGGCCTTCCCCGTGAACTTCCATTAGATCACATGAAATATGTGATTCTAAAAATGTCAGAAACCCTGTATACATATTGGGAAGCATAAAAATATTTTGATCTGACATTATACTCTGCTAAATTGATAACACATGCAAGCAATTGCACTTCCTGAATTAGCAGACCAGGATCTATGAAATTCTTTCTTCCACCTGAATTTCAATTTATTCTTTGCCATGTTTCTTCATTTGTTTGTTTTTAATGATATGGGGAGATGACATATTGCAAAGTGAATTTAGGTCCTTCATATTGTAGGTTGCATCAATCGACCATTTTGTTTGGGAATTTATTTATTACATTTATGTAACATCCAACTTGGAGCCTTGGTGGTGCAGCAGACTAAAGTGCTGTCAAGTAGTACTTAGCTGCCAGCTGCCTGCAATTACTGCGAGTTCAAATCTCACTAGGCTCAAGGTTGACTCAGCCTTCCATCTTTCCGAGGTAGGTAAAATGAGGACCCGGTTTGTGGGGGCAATAAGCTGACTTTGTATAAAATAAAACACCGCTTTGGGGAGCCCGAAAGCCCTACTAAGCAGGTATATACAAAAGTATGAAGGCTATTGCTTAACGCATTGTAAGCCGCCCTGAGTCTCCAGAGGATGGCATATAAATCGAACCAATAAATAAATAAATAAATAAATAAATAAATAAATAAATAAATAAATAAATAAATAAATAAACTCTTCTGTTCTCTGTTTTCTCTCACCCTCACCAACAAATTGGACCTAAAGATAAATATTCCGTTCCTCTGCCACTTGTAAAGTAACAAAAATCCCTTCCTTTCCCTAAAATTAAAATAAAACAAATTGCTAGGACCTGCCTGGGGAACGTTTCACCAGATCTTTGTTGTATTTGAACTTCCTGGGTATTATGAAGGCACCGTGAAGACTTAGTTTGCTGGAAATTGAACTAAAGCTGATTTCTGACAAAACAACAACAACCCATTGTAATCTGTATTCAAGTAACTTTGGGATGCTACCAATAGCTATAAATGCAGACCTGTTGCTTAGTTCCTAAAATCTGATCACAGGGTGGGGGGGGACCCTCTTTTTTTGGGGGGTATCCATTGTAACTTCGAACAGTTGCTAAGCAACTGGTAATAAGTCAAGGACTAATTGTATCATTCTTTACATGGTTTCATGCTACTGAAAATAGATATATCACCTTGTAGAGAAAGATGCAAAGTCTTCCCAGAAGGCTGAATATCAGATATATCAGCTACTTTCATTGTTCTAGAAAGTGGATATTCCCTCTCTGTGTATCTCATGTCTGTACGTTTCTGTGCCTGTGTCACTCATACCGATATTGGATCATTTTCTGCCAATGTTATCTTCTTAACTAAATGTTGATTGGGCCAGCAGAACACAGTATTCCAAGTTAATCATTCTCTAAATAGCAGCATATGGCATGAAGATTTATATTTGTAACCAACCAAGACAGAAAAATGTTTTATTTAATCTTTCCAATTGTATGACATTTTTTATTATCATGTTAAATTGTCAAAATCTTTCTGAACCATAAAAGTTAGATTTAACTGTATAGAACTCTTGGGCCTACTTCAAGGCTTTGAAAAAGTTCAAAATTATTATTGAAGTTTAGACCTCTGTGAAAGCTTGAAAAGACTACTTTGATAACTCTCCTTTTGAACAAATACGACTTACAAATTTTGAAAACACGACGGAAGAAGCCAACTTTCAAGAGTACATGAGAAATTAATCATTTTGTAGTGTATGGTATTTATTTAGGCAGAAGGGACACTGTAATATTTTGTAAGATACATGTATGCTTCTCTCAGATATGATTTTTTTTGCAGGAGTTTAGGGATGTGACTTTGTCCATTAAACTGCCCTGGACATCTCATGAAGTTCATGTACACTTTCTTTTGTTTATTATTAAAATATGGGATGCTGTGGCTCAGTAGCTAAGATGCTGAGCTTGTCGATCAAAAGGTCAGCAGTTCAGCGATTCGAATCCCTCGTGCCGCGTAATGGGATAAGATCCCATTACTTGTCCCAGCTTCTACCAACCTAGTAGTTCAGAAGCACATAAAAAATGTAAGTAGAAAAATAGGGACTAACTTTTGTGGGAAGGTAACAGCATTCTGTGCTCCTTTGGCATTTAGTCATGCCAGCCACATGACCATGGAGACGTCTTCGGACAGCGCTGGCTCTTTGGCTTTGAAATGGAGATGAGCACTGCCCCCTAGAGTCAGGAACAACTAGCACATATGTGCGAGGGGAACCTTTACCTTTATTAAAATTGAAAATGTAAGAATATGAGAATTTAAAATAACATAAAACACAACTGAATAATATTGCTATAAATAGTAATGAAATAATATATGCATAATGATACATAATATAAAGGCAGAGCAATTGGTAGGTCTTGTTGAAATAACTTGTCTATTCCTGAAAATGCATTTTAGAACCACAACTACTGGATCTTATTTTCATGAAAGAAAGATGATTAGTCGCTTAAATTATATCTAAATGCCGTTCCAGTAATATTGTAGGTAAGTTTTGTCTTTTCAAAAAAAATGCATTTAGTTTTGTGTACATTCCTCCCAAAGATTGGCATGAAACATGCTATTCCTTTGTTATTAGTCTTGCCTTTCTGGCAAATACTATCAGGGCTCTTACTGCCATGAACTAGTTTTTAAGACATCTATTATGCAGTTATATTATATAAACTATTATGATGTGTAATTTAATTTCGGAAGGTTTTTATTGAATTTTTAACTGTCTGATCATTTTATTGGGTATATATTTATTTGACTGCAAAGCAGAAATGTGTTTCTCCCCTTGAATATGATTAATTTTCAGTGTTGTAGAGAAATACATACAATATATTGTCTTGTTCCATTAGAATTTGTCTATTTAACAATAAAATATGCCAAAGGATCCAACAGTAGATTTGTGGATCTTATTTCAGGTATAATTCCAAATATATGTTATATTTAATCATAAAAATAGCTACAATAGTATCACATAAACATGTTTATAACAATATGTTATAACAGAATTAGTAATTATAATACTCCATTTCTGAAATCCATTGCAATGATGATACTATATTTGTAGAGTTTTTGTTAATAAAAACAATTTATGAAGCAAAATTCTTAGAAAATATTTTTTTCCATAAAGCAGATTACAATTCCTAGGATTCTTAGTCTTGATTGCTATTGAATCAAATTAGGTGAAACAGATTACTTGCAATCTGGATAATGGTTTGCTCCTAGCTTTCTGAAAATAGATTAGCCTGTTACTTATTATTGTTAAATAAAGTGTGAATGATAAAAATACTAATTTTATAAAGATTTTTAAATTAAGCAGTTCCCTGCCAACTTTAAACTGAAGCTAGAAATATGGGAAAATGGAAACTTTCTTATCAACAGGTCTGGCAGAAGCAGATTGGGTGACAAGACCCCTCATATCTTTAATGATGAGTTGCTATAGACAACAACAACAGATGGTCATAATTGCATGCCAGTTGTCAAGTGCCCGAATTGTGACTATGGGGTTGCTGCAACAGTTGTAAGTCTGAAGTCATTTTTACAGTGCTGTTGTAAGTTTGAGAGGTCACTAAATGAATAGTTGTAAGCTAAGGACTATCTGCAGTCTTTTCATATATAAAAGTCACATAATTTCATGACATTCACAATTTCAGCAGCATCTGATTCATTCTTCTCCTTAAAGCAGTTATTTAAAATTACATAACAATCATTATGTTTGTTGAGGAATTCGCAGAGCAACCCTTGAGTAGCAAGGGTATGCACATGAAAAGCAATTGAGAGTAGTTAGGAAATAACACAGCCAACACAGAGATACACTGAGTTGTGTTTACTTTCAGGAAATAGTAATAAGGCACAGTCCAATAAACAGTCCAGGTCATTCACATAGTCCAGGGATAATCCAATAACAAAGTCTTCTTACCAGTCGTTGTAGTCATACACGATAAACAGTTGCAAACAGTAGCAAACACAGCAAAGAGTAGCAAAGATATCAGCAAAAAGAAGCAAAGAGTAGCAAAGAGAGAGACAAACCAGGTTTCTAGCTCCCTCTTAAGGACATTGGCTACACAGCTAACCAATCAGGACACAGTGTGATGCAATACAGCAATACAGCAGTCTTAAAGCTATATTCATGGTTTATATATTGCCAACCCAACAAGTTAGGTAAAATCATTTCCTAACAATGTTCACTAAATTATTGTAATATTACATGAAGATATATATGTATAATATGTATAATACATGTAATACATGTATACATGTATAATACATGTATAATTATACATGTTATAAATTTCTTCAAGGGTTTGGTCCTAATTACTTTAGGACAGGGATGTCAAAATCAAGGCCCACGGGCTGGATCTGGCCTGCGGGGTGCTTAAATCTGGCCACAGTGCCTCTGGCTTCCAAAATGAAGCATGAGTGGCCTGTGTGGCCCCCACACAGCCTGTTTTTGACTTGGATGGTCTCCTGAAGCACTTTGCTGGCCAAAACAGGGCACGGGGGGGGGGGGGGGGGCTACGCACAGCCTCCACACAGCCAATTTTGGCCAGCAAAGTGCTTCAGGAGCCTGTCCAGGCTGAAAAGTGGCTGTGAAAATGCCCCCCTCCCCTAGGCAGCCCAGGGAGGAGAACTACAATGCTGATCCTGCCCTCCAAGAAATCCAGTTTGACACCCCTGCTTTAGGAACTGACTATCCTATATATCTGAGTTGGTGAAGTGAGTTGTGTGTTTCCACTTCCTGTAAAGTGGTAGGAATCCTGGAAAATGACTATCTAGATCAGGGGTGTCAAATTCAAGGCCTGGAGGCCAGATCCAGCCCGTGAGGTGCTTAGATCTGGCCCATGGGGCTGCCCTGGAAACTGCAAAGGATCAGCCCATAGTGCCTTTGCCAGTGAAAATGGAGCTCAGGAAGCCACATAAGGCCCTCCTGAGCTCTGTTTTCACTGGCCAAGGGCTGCTGGAGGCCGTTGCAACTGAAAATGGAGCTCTGGAGCCCGTTTTCTCTGGCAGAGCACTCGGACCACCACAGGCACCCCAACACGACTGACGTTCAGTTGGCCCACCCTGGCCATGTCCCCCCCCCCGAGGTCAAATCCAATCTTGATGTAGCTCTCAATTAAATTGAGTTTGACACCCTGTTTTAGAACAATGATTAGTGTTATCAATTTATTGCCAGATATGATATTTAAGTATATTTTAAACTTTCCTTTCTCCTAAGTATTGACTACACTATTAGTATTTGTTTCTTATTGTGCTCATTTTTCTACCACTTTGTTCTCAAATGTTTGGTTCCATGACCTTCTAAGATGTTAAATGAATTTGTGGGACTATCCCCAAGAATTAAAATAATAATTTTATTGGGAATAAAATATATTATTTACATTTCATAATTACATTTTAATCTAGAGATAAGGTTAAAAATGATGGAACTTTATAAAACAAAACTTTTTATTGGAAAAATGCAATAGTGCAATCAAATTTAAAACCATATTTTTAATGAAAAGGATGAGCTTGCTTAGTTTAGTGTAATTACGTTTTTATATATAAATTTTATAAAAAAAAGTTTAAATAGAACGTAAAAAACTAATACAAGTTAATAGAGAATAAAGAGAACAAAGAACAAAAAAGAGAACAAAAACATAAAAGACTGAATTGCAGAAAGAAAAGATAAAAAATAGAAAGACGCTCCCAAAATCCTCGCAGTATGATTGCAAAATTATCTCTTACTCCACATTAAAAAAAAAAAACTCACTTTTTTCTATCATACATTTTTTTCTAATTATCAAAATCACATCATAAGTGCCCAGCTATCAAGGATATTGCTTCTCTTTTGTTTGACTGTCAACTGTTTCCCTTTCTTAGATTTAGATCAGTGGTTCCCAACATGGGGCCTACACTCCACGGGGGGCAATTTGATTTTTAATGGGGGCAATTTGGAACCTTGTTTAAACCAAGTTAATGGCCTTTTAGGCTTCCTCCGTGTGAGTAGGAGTTCACTTTTTGAATAGTAAGAATGATATGTAATGGGGGGAAGGGCATCAGGATTTTAGAGATGCTTAGGTGGGGCATGGCCAAAAAAAGGTTGGGAACCACTGATTTAGATAATTAACATATCTTTTTGAAAGAACAGCCTACTGGAATTTGAAGAACAATCGTCTGATTCTCTCCTGGATTCTAGTGTACCCATTGTGAGCAGAACTACTAAATTTATAGTTAAGGCAGTTGACCTAAGAATCTTTTATACTGAAGATTAGGGTTTCCTACAGTATATAGGCAGAAACCCCTGATCCAGTGGTGGGATTCAAGTAATTTAACAACCGGTTCTCTGCCCTAATGATTTCTTCCAACAACCAGTTTGCTAAACTGCTCAGAAAGTTAACAACCGGTTCTCCCGAAGTGGTGCGAACTGGCTGAATCCCACCACTGCCCTGATCTGTGATGTATTTATCTGAATGCTGATTCTTTGTATTTACCACATATGTATTCCATTGCTGTATTTTCTTTTATCTATTTCATCTTTTGATATGGTTATAAGATTAATCAATTAACACATACCTACCCATAAGTCATAAGTGAACTTTTTTTGTTTCATGCAAAAAGCCTGTAAGGAGTTCTCTGTCAGCCATAAATGTAGATATTGTATCTTCTCTAATCAAAGAAGTCACTTTAGCTATCTCTGCAAGTTCCAGCATCTTTCATCAACCATTCCTCCATTGATGGTAAAGTCAAACTTTTCCATGTTTGAACATATAGTAATCATGCTGTGGTTGTCATATATATATATATAAAAGTTCCATGGCTTTTTTTCAAGATATCTGTCCATTAATCTCAAAAGAAAAGACTCTGGATTCAATTGTATATTAGTCAGGGATGAGCTGCTGGGGGTTTGTAGGGGTTCAGGAGAACCTCTAGCTAAGATTCTGTGCAGTTCGGAGAACCCCCAAATCCCACTCCTAGCTGGCCCCACCCACCCCACCCTGCCCCTCCCAGGAGTCTCCATATGGCCCGTTTTGGATGCAGGTAAGTGCAGGATGTGCACAGAGACTTGGGGAGGGCAAAAAAATGGGCCTACCAAAAGTTTGGGAAGGCTGGAAATGGGCCTGTTTCTGACATCCAGAGGGCTTCCAGAGCCTGGGGAGGCTGTTTTTGCCCTCCCGGAGACTCGAGGAAAGCCTCCAGAGCCCGGGGAGAGCAAAAACGCTTCCCCCCTGCCATGGTGCAGGAAACCAACTAGGCCACGTCCACCATGGTTACACCAACCCAGCAACCAGGTTACGCCAACCAGGTTACACCAATCCAGCAACCGGGCAGAGAACACCTTGCTAAAATTTTTGAAGCCCATCCCTGATATTATTGCTACCATTTGACCAGGCACCAGAGCCGGTTCTGATAATGATTCAACTTTGGGTGTGGCTTGCTACAATGCTTGTGCAATCAATATTGCAGGCACATCAGAACACATTCCAGGTTTTACTTAGACAAGCCAGCTGCCAAATGCCAGGCAGAGTGGAAGAAAAGGCTAAGAAAGATCCCAATAAGCATGCACATAACCTATCCCTTACTTACAACATTCCTTAAATTTGTTCATGATCCCTCTCCCGCCAGGTAGAATGATCCACAGTTTGAAAACACCTTGTCTGTTCTAAGTTTTAAGGCTCCTCAGTTGGGGTGATAACTTCTAAGTTATTATTGCGATAAAATAATAATAAAAATAATAAAAGGCAGCCAGAAAACAATCCTTTGGAGGAAGAATAATTAATGAGCTGAATACCCAAGACACCCAGGGGAAGTTAGGTAGCTTTGGAGTCAGGCAATGTTACAGAAATGCAGCTGCATCAACTATACATTTTAATGCAAAGCAGCCTAAGAAGATTGGAGAAATTTATTTTTAATTTTAAATAAATGTATATTTTCCTGGGCAGGGAGTAGATTTTTCAGGACATTCGTTATTCTGTCCCTGATGCTGCCAAGGAAACTAATGACAGGGGTACCTATAATCAGCTAAAGACTTCTATATCACATTATCAACAACTGATAATGGACTGTAGGCTAGGATTTTTCAATAGAGAAAACAATAAAAAAAAACAAAAAACCAGGCACCTTCATTTTTCATCACCTCCCTTGGGGAATATAAGCCTGCCAACATTACAGCATATTTTCATGCTTGCATAAACATCCTAAGATGCTGTCTTCAGATAGGAGCAAGCAGTGACATCTATGATTTTACATTTGTTTCTGCAAACTGATTAAAATGTCTTGTTAACATACTGTACATCCAGGTGTCCTTGCTCTATGTAAATCTAACATGTACAAATCATTTTTTCTCTCCCTCCCTCCCCCCTTTTTTATTAAAAAATGCAAATACTCTTTTGAAAGTATCTTTCCAGAGTTATGAAAGCTAATGAGATGACAATACAACTGGGGGTGGGGGTGGGGGAAAATAGAGATTTTGGATAGGGCAATGGAGTAGACTTATGGTAAGAGAGAGAGAAAAAGAAAAGGAGACTAACGTAATTTCAAGATAAAGGAGAGCAATGTAGCCAAATTCTGATTTTAAAAAATTGCCTCATCACAAATCCATTTTAGCAGGATGATGGATCTGGGTGGAAAATATAATAATTTATTCCTCATCTGTCATACAGAAATTATTTCTACAGAACAAACAGGTTAACAGAATTTAGCAAGACAGTCATACTGTATATGCTGTCAGTTACGATGATTACAACTGACACTGTTTTATCTTGAAACTTTTTTGTCCCTATTCTTCTTTTTCAACTCTCCTTCATTTTTTCATTTGTCTCACTTCACATTTGTTTTAGTTGGGAGAACATCAATATAGCATATCATCTGTAGTTTTTGTTGTTTGTTGGTGGGTTTGATTTGGTACCATCTATCTTTCCCACATTGTTCTCACTCAGTAACTTATAATACTCTTCTATCATCTTTTACCCTCTGTTCTTACCATTCTGCAGTCTACAAAAATATTCTGCATAAACAGTTTTACTTCATAAATGACTGAAGCAATCTGGGATTCTTGATCCAAAGACCCTTTTCAATGGATTAGTTTATTTTCTAGCATTTGGTCTAGCTATTAAAGCACCAAGGTACAAACCAAAAGAATCTGATCATGCCCTAGGCATGAAAGCTGGCTGAGTGACTGAGGCCCACTCACTCTCTTTCTCTCTCTTAGTCCAACTTACCTCACAGGGTTGTTGTTGTGAAGAAAGTACCATATTTTTCAAAGTATAAGATGCACTGGAGTATAAGACGCACCTTAGTTTTTGGGGAGGAACATAAGAAAAAAGCTGATTGGCGGGTGGATCGGCCTCCTGGAATACCCCCAATCAGCTGTTCCCAGAGGTGAATTTTAGCAACAGGTTTGTTGGTTGTGAGCTCTGCGCCTTGCTTTTTTTTTTTTTTTTTTGCTTTTTTTTTCTGCCTCTGAAACTTCTGAAATTCCATTTCAGAAAAAACGTTTTTTCAGCCTCTGAAAGCCTCTGAAACAGAGCTTCAGAGCTTTTTCTTCTGAAGCTCTGTTTCGGAGGCTTTTTTTCTGAAGCTTCCTTTCAGAGGCTTTTTTTCTGAAGCTCTGTTTCGGAGGCTTTTTTTCTGAAGCTTTCTTTCAGAGGCTTTTTTTCTGAAGCTTCATTTCTGAGGCTTTTTTCAGTCTCTGAAGCTTCCGTTTGAGAGGCTGGGCAGGGCTACATTACGAGTATAAGACACAGATTTTCACCCTCTTTTTTGGGGGGGAAAGGTGCATCTTATACTCTGAAAAATATGGTAGGAGAAGGATGAAAAAGTATTAGGTATGTTTGTCACCTGCAGTTATTTATACAAATAATAAAAGTGGGATTTTTTTAAAAAAAAATGAATAAGTAAAAACTTGTTAAAGATTTATTGCAGCTAGGCAGAATTTTTACAAGCATGGTTATAATTGCATCATAAGTTAAAAATTAGTTCAAATGACCTGATATTCATATGTATTCATATGTAGAGAATTCATATGTAGAGAAATCATGAAGGGACTTCAATACAGCACATTTTCTATTCCCCAAGTTCATAAAGCCATTTTTATTCAACTTTGATATTTTTGTTCATTACTGCCAACCATATGAATTCTGAGAAAAGGCAGGGGATCGATCCCCTGAGCCACCATGCCATGCTTCATCATCAATGGGGTTTCTTGGAATAAGAAAAAATATCTCCTCACCTCACCTCTGTTCTCTCTAAAAAGGGTGAAAACACATTGTTAATTCCCATCCTTCTGGATTTCCAGAATGTGGTTTGGCTTTATATTGACGTGTTATTGAAAAAAACAACAACAACCACACAGATGAAACTGTACCATGCATAATATTTCGGGTAGGTCTTGCATTATAGCTCTATTTGCACTTTAGCTCTTAGCCGAACTAAATTCAGTGATGGTAAGTTGATTTGTAGTAAAGTTGCTACCATTTTCTCTGCTGTTCCCTGTTATTTTCTATAAGAGAAATTGGGTGCCATTAGGTAATTTATCCCTTCAATTGTCTTCAATGGGGGTGGGTGGGTAGGAAATACAATACTACCAGCTATTGAACTAGCACAGTTGTTAGCAGAAGAACGTGAAGTTCATGAGGAGAATGCAAATTCATTTATACATTTATTATTAGTCGTCTTCCTTTATTGTAAACTATCCAGGTACAGAATAATGAGGTAGACAAATTTTAACCAGGTTTGGCTGTTAGCAGCAATTTCATTTCTTAGTGTGGTGGAGAGGATAGTGGTGTGTCATGCCACAACGTCTTGTTATGACCCAGGCCCACGTAGTTAATATTAAATGCAAAACAGTTCCAAAAAACAAACAAATTTTATTAATTCATTCTCAGCTTATTCCAAATTAAATGAAAGCAAAGTTCTCAAAACACCTTCAGTTTATCTCTGACCTTGGGATAATTAGGCAAACTGCCAAAGGCTTTTCTTGGCAACAGTTCAGGAACAGAAGACGCTGACAAGAAAGAAATACATGCAAACATGAAGAAAATCTCTCAATGGTTGTTTTCCGGCAAAGAGGCCAGGAGCCGTTGCTGGTCTTGTAAGCCTTATGGAAGGGGCCAATCATCTCTTGGCCCTACTCCCAAGTTGTCCTCTCTGCTTTAGCTGCTCCTGCCTTCTGGCAGCTCTTCTCATACGTGCACTAGGAACAGGCTCCTCCTGTTCCTCTGCCTCTCTACTGTCAGCCTCTGGAGGCTCCGGAGTCCGCGAATCACTCCCCGATGGCCCTGGCCCCATCTCTGCCTCCGACACAGAGCCCTCATCTGGGCCTTCCCCAGCCTCCAGGACTGGCCCATGTTCTTCCTCAGTCTCATCGTTGTCCGACTCCGCTGCCAGCTCTGCAGGCTGCTGGCAGACCACAACACATCTTTCCCAAGATCCCTCAACACTAGGAAGTGCAATAGCCATGATACCTCCATTCTACCCAACTTCCACCATTCTTCCCAGCCATGTGCTCCCTCCCTATCCTTATTTTGGAATCATTTTATTTGAAATAAAATAAACACATTTTATGCAAGAGAACCTTTGATTTGGTCAGAAATGCCCCCTCCCCTTTCTGTTTGTCCTGACAAATTGTCACCACTGAAATTCCAGGAGTGTATCACTTTGGCTCACATAGTAAAGAAGCCATGCTTTCAAGGAGTCAAGCAGGGGTGGGTTCTACTCACCTTTACTACCAGTTTGCAACGGGGCCGTGTGTGTGTGCGTGCTTGCTTTGCCACACGCATGGGCAGAAGCTCCCTGATGACGTCGGGGTCGGTGGGCGGAGCCTCCCGCTGGTTTTACTACCAGTTCTATAGAATCGGTCCGAATCGGGGGCATCCCACCACTGGAGTCAAGACTCCTTGAAAACATGCCTGGTTTTGGTATATTTGTGGGATTATTACAGGACAATAATTATGAAGAATACTCTTCCTCTTCTCTGCAGATGGGGGGGGGGGGATTGGTCAAATCTAAGACCAGTGCTGCTTCTAGGAATAAAACTTCCTAGAATAAAAAATAAATAAAAATAGAATGTGGGGATCACCATTGAAAAGTTCAGTGGAAAGAAATACCATATCATCAATACCAATCATCTTCATGCAACAGAGGAGGGAAGATTTTGTAAAGCAATCAGAACTGCGAAATTTTGAGAAAGTTGGAAATTTTGGGAAAGTTGGAAATTTTGGGAAAGTTGGTTAGTGGTGTATACTTCTCTCCCTTAGGGCATGACACACAGAGCTTTATATGATTTTATATTTCTATATCATGGCTGAGTATGTTGTGCAGAATTGTTAGTATTTATTTTATTCATGAAAGGGCCATATTTAAACCATACTTTATTTGAATGGTCCTTGGTGCTTTCGGAGCTTAGTTTTTGCAGACATTTCATTACCCAAACTAAGTATCATCATCAGGGATGTGGTGATTCAGTGGCTAAGATGCTGAGCTTGTCGATCGAAAGGTTGGCAGTTTAGCAGTTTCAAATCCCTAGTGCTGCCTAACGGGGTGAGCTCCCATTACTTGTCCCAACTTCTGCCAACCTAGCAGTTTGAAAGCACGTAAAAAATGCAAGTAGAAAAATAGGGACCACCTATTTTGGTGGGAAGGTAAGAGTGTTCCGTGCCCCTTTGGTATTTAGTCAAGCCGGCCACATGACCACAGAGATGTCTTTGGACAGTGCTAGCTCTTTGGCTTTGAAACGGAGATGAGTACCGCCTCCTAGAGTCGTAGCACATATGTGCAAGGGGAACCTTTACCATCATCAGTGCTAGATGCACTGACAGCCAAGCTCAGAGACCACCAAGGACCCCTCATTTTAACTCTGAGCTACAAGTGTTCTCGTCTATCAATACTTTATTTTTCTCTGTCCTTGACAAGATACCTGTGTAAGTAGAATGATTTTTCACATATTTAATGCAATTAATCTTGAGAAACAAATACTCCTTAACTTTAAAATGATCTCACCAGGACCTGGTATAAATGAAGCCTTCTTATCCTTGATGATTTCATTCCTGGAAGCACTCCTCAACCCTGAATCTTGGCAGAAGGGCCAAGCATTCCAAGACAGAATATCCTTAAGATGAGACCACTGAAAAGCAGGTGTGCTTAATTAAGTTTCAGAGCCTATATAGGCTAGTCAGAAATTTCTATGGGATGAACTTCAATGAAGACCTAATTGGGATGGTGCGATGTGTTTGTTGGCTTTGAAGGAGTCCAGCTACTCTCATCTCTCTGAGGTTTCCTAGCCAGCAGAAACAGTGTAAGTTCTTTCTATGTCTTATTTTGTTCTTGAATAATTTTAACTATTTTTTAAAATATTATTTGATTGCTATCTTTCATTGTGCTATATTATTCAGTAATCCTGTATATTTTTTTATTGTTATCTCATGTTACGCTATAATATTGTCAGACCTGGAAACCATCTTTTGTATTGGGCCTTCAGGCCTGCCACATTTACTGCTGTGGAAAATTGGGAAGGGGGATTGTATGGAGCACGGGTGATATATATTCTTAATAATATTCCTTTCTCAGAAAGTCAAGGCCATCTTGCCCTGCACCTGGGAGGCTGGACCTGGGAGGCATCTCCAGTTGGGACAGTGCTTTGATTGGATCGTGTGATGGACTTGTGGGTGTTGGGCAGGGACTTGAACTTTTCTTGGAGTGGGGAAAACTTGGAAACTTTCAAATTTGGGGTTTCCCAGATGTGCCAGTATGACATCTCTAATAAAATGTAACTTTGAGGAGGAGACCCGAGCCTTGGAGTTTTCTTTCATTGGGGGGTCTTACTTGGAATCCTGATATTAACCCGAATCTGACAGTTATATACTTATATACTACCTTAGAACAAAGCCTTAAATAATCATATGGTGTTATTGCTTCTGAATCCCAGAGAACCCGTTAACAATACATCGGATCACAGATAAAGGATCAAACTAAACACAATCCAGTAATGAAGGAAATAGTAGCCCACTCCATTATTTTGTCAAGAAAATCAAATGGGTATTCATCACCAGAACAATGTCAACATAAATCTGGAAGATGACCCACCCCAGATCAGAAAGTATCCTACAGGCTACTGGGAAAGAGCAGAGGCCAAGCATAGATGACAGAGATGTTTATAATATTGCTGAATTAAAGCAGAAAGAAGATTCTATTACTGATAAGTAAAGATTTACAAAAATTGATGGTGGTGGTGTGATAGGATTTAAGAATCTGTCTAATATCATAATCCAAATCTTTATCAGGTCTTGGCATAACTGGAAATATGTTTTATTCAATAAAAAATACAATTTCATACCTTTATATAAATTGATAGAATATAGGAATAAGAATATCAATATATGTTTCATACTACTCTTTAAGAAAACCATCAAGTTCTTGTATTTTGCCATATTTAAAATAAGATTTTTTAAATCTTCTTCACATCAAAGGAGTGATTAATAATTGTGAGAATCCAACTGTGGGAAGTCAGTTTTTAGATAAAAAGCCTCTTCGTTAGATTTCTTCTCAAGGTTACTATGTGCATACAAATTAAAACAAACTTCGTCTAGCGGTTAAGGCACCAGGCTAGAAACAAAGAGACTGTGAGTTCTAGTCCTACCATAGCCATGAAAGCCAGCTCACCTCACAGGGTTGTTGTGGGGAAAATAGGAAGGTGTGTTGGAAGAAGTTGTGTTGGATATGTTTGCTGCCTTGGGTTATTTATAAAAAACAATAAAGGTGGGATATAAATAAATAAAACAAATTAAAAAAATATATTTATGGCCTCCAGAATTTTAGGTATACTTTTACCCTTTTCTGTCTATGACTTTCTTTTCCTGCTACGATAACATACATGGCATGGTGGGTCCATGGTTAAGACACTGAGATTGTAGCTGGAAAGAGAGCAGCCCAGGTTTGAGACTGAGCTCCACACAATGGGATGAGCTTCTGTCCTCACCCCAGCTCCTGCCAACCTAACAGCTTGGAAGCATACAAATGCAAGTAGATAAATAGGTACCACTTTGATGAGAAAGTAACAGTGCTCCATGACAGCATGCTGGCCACATAACTGCAGTAATGTCTTTAGGCAGTGCTGGCTTAGTGGCCTTGAAAAAGAGATAAGCCCTCTATATTTGGCATGGTTAGCAGAGTAGGGACTCCTTTACCTTTTTTATGATAAGATATTCAACATATAGTTAGTTAGTTAAGTCTTCCTATTTCTGCTGGTAGTGTGACATCCAGCCATCTGTGCTGAAAGAGTTTTCAGTTTGTCTTTCAAATTGGTACTGCATTCATTCTATAGAGTTTTTGTACTATGTTCATCCAATAACGCAACTAAGCATATGAGCCTTGTAAGACTCCAATTTGAAATTGCAAGGCTAGCCATCACTTACATTAACTCTAAAATATTTCAATATCTCAGAATTTATCAGCTTGAAATTTCCTGTCACGCAATACAGAAACATTAAAATACCAAATTTAGATCGTTTACTCAGTTGCTTGCTGTACTTGTATATTTAAGCTTGTATATTAGGTTTATGTTCTGAGATATATAACTATCAGTAATATATATTTGAATGCTAAAATGTCTAAAAATTCAGAATCACCACTGACAAAAAGCATAGTCCCGTTGTCGGGGATACAGCAAACACCAGGAATCAATGAAATTTAATTCACCCATATATGATCTATTTATAGTTCTCACTAATTAGTGTCTTTTACAAGTGGGTGTATTCCTATATAATTCAGGATCTAATATCTCATTAAAATCTCCTGCTACAATAATGTGGTTATAACAGATATCATTTATGTGACACAAATATTCATTGAATATGGCAGAGGAGTCATGCTGAGGATCATAAACATTGATCATAAATTGGATAAAGTTTTAAATCAAACTTTATTAACTGGAATTAAGAGATGACCAGTTATGCCAGCTATAACTTGTTGAACTCATTAAGAGACATGTTTATCAATCTTTCTTTCACCCTGATTGAAGCATTAGCCAAAAGACCTTTCCAGAAGATCAGTCTGTAAACAAAGAGTTTTCATCTTCTTCTACTAGATTTGTCTCCTGTAAGAAAGCAAAATCATCCTTTAAACGCTTGGAATAGGGTTTAAAACTTCACATAATTTCTTGATTCTTTCAATCATTTCACATTATGGCTAACCAAATTCATTTATGTAAATGTATTCTTTTGGCCCACAAATATGTATCACTTAAGTAGCAATATTTTATAAGATCCAAATTGTATGTTTTAGTTACATGGTACAAAGCATTCCTGTAATAAAAGTGTTCATTTTGTTTACAGAGTTGTAAATTAAAGTTTGATAACTGCCTGAATGCAAAATAAATATTTTTTTTTCTCTTGCAGGAAGGGGTGTAGTGGAGAGATCCTTTAAGTCAGTCTTCATTCTTTTTTTTTAAAAAAAATTATTAAATAAACATTAAAAACATTGGACACAGTGTGACCATCCTGGTCTTGTCATATCCATACATATTTTTAACATAACAACAAATATTATTACTATTTAACATACATTGCTACCTTGTTCTTATATACATATCCCTTGTCCTCATTTACATATTTATCTAAATGTTATCCAGTATTAATTCAACAAGCCCTAAATCTTTTTTGTTCCAACTCCTTTTCTCCTTTCCAACCATTGGTACACTTTATTCCAGATTTTATAGTATTCTGTCTTGTCCTTGTTTTTGAGTTCTAGTGTCAGCCTATCCATTTCTCCACATGTCAAGATCTTCTTTATTATTTCTTCTTCCGGGGGAAGTCTTCATTCTTGAGGGCTACCTAGACAGATCCCTGCAGTTTTCTTGCCAACGTTGTTGAAAGCATCTGAACTACTGCTCCAGACTGGCTCTCTTGATGAAGAATATGAGTTCTTAATAGTTAAAGAAAGAAAAATCATGAAATGTAAAAGGAAAATGCTGCATGATAAAACAAATCAAAGAAAAACAAAGAGAAAACCCATAAAAAAGGAACATTTCACATGGCTCTGATATGGTTCTATAGCTTTTCGCTCTCAGCTAAATAGGATCATATAACTTTATATAACTTAAACAAAAGGAGAATAAAAATAAACAAAGAAAAGTGGTAAAAGATTAGAAAATAATGGGACGTAGAGAAATGAGAGGGGGGGAAAATCAGAAGCAGCATAACTTGGCAATAGACCCAGACATTCAATAAGGCATGGGAATAAGCCAAAAATTACCCTACAGTGAATACAAGAGTACAAAGAAAAGAATCTGGAGATATCAGCTTTAAATCCCATTAGGAAATCCTCTATTGAAGAAGCCATCTAGATGTAATTTCATTGTTGTTATTCTTATTGTTTCTGTTTTCTCTTTCAGGGCAAAGAGGCCTCTCCCTCCCTCCCTCCCTCCCTCCCTCCCTCCATCCTATCCTCCCTCCCTCTCTCTCTCTCTCCCTCTCCCTCCCTGTCTCCCCCTCTCATTTTGTTAAATAAGGCAAAAATATTTCTAATGGCTATTTGCGGTTGAAAATAGCTGAACAAAAGTGAAAAGCAAAAGGCAACCCAGTCAGAAAAAACCTTTGCCCCACAAAATGTTGAATTCTAGTGTTGCCATTCTTGTGGTCTGTTTTTGTTCTGGAGTGCATAATTTTTAAATATACTTTCAAGTAAATGATCTTACTTGCATACCAATCCATGCTAAGTAATCCAAGCATAATAATAGATACAATTGTCTCTGCAAACACTTCATTTGCTATTATTATGATTGGTCACATAGTCAGCCAGTTGTTTAAACTGGATTTGGCATTTTGTCCACCTATTAAGTCCTTGCCAACAACCGGGGATAGATATTGTTTAATATTAAAGGTATTGTTGCAAGCTGTTCCAAGTAAAGCTGCCTTTTGCAATTGACGGATGGTATGTTGCCAATATCAATGGTGTTCAAGTGATGCTCCAAATGTTTTGGGGTTGCATCTATTGGTGCTACCTTTGTTTTCTTTTGAAAAAAATGTTCCACTTCTATTTTTGCAGTTGTTAGTATTTTGTGGTTTTCTCCAGTTCTTCTCTTCTCTTCTGCTGTCTCCTGGTCACTATACAGACTTTTTTTGTCTTTCTTATCAGCAATTATGAAGTCTGGGTACTGTGTGGTGAATACTTGTGGTGCAGATCAACTGCTGGTCCTGGTTATTCAGCCTGAGTGCTGTAGTCCACTTGGTACCAGATGTTCAGGAATTCCAACATGTAACACAGTCCTTGTTGACTTGGGCAATGACAGATTTGGTATGGGTTCCTGTAAATTATATCTCACCATGTTGTTTATGGGAGAGACTCTCGTCATCTGACTCCTCTGATGTCCAGTATGATTGAAGCTCTAGCTCTCATCTTCCTCAGAGCATACAAGCCCCATAATCACATCAAGTATTATTATTATCTTTAATATGTGTGTATCAGTGGTGAAATCCTGCCGGTTCTGTCCAGCTCGTGTGAATTAGTAGCACCAGGGGCACGTGGTTCAGTGAACCAGTAGCAGCAGTATCACGAGGCTCCGCTCACCTGCCCGGACGTCATTACTTCCTGGTTTTAACCTAGGGAAGGTAAGTAGATTTCACCCCTGATATGTATGTATGTTGTCTTCCTTTGTGTTTCCACAAAGTATCTGTGTAGTTTGGCTACAGCTGGCTAAAAAAATCTGGACGGTGGATGTAGCACTTTACGGCTGCCCAAATACTAAACTGTACCTTGGAAATATTTCCATACAAAAACAGTACTACCAACTGTGAAAACTCTGGTAAACTCAAAGTGGATTTTTTTTTTCAGAAAGGTTTTTTTCTTCCCTCCTGTTGGAATGAAAATATATTCACATACCTCATTCCTCAGTCAACATTCATTTAATTTAAATAACTTCATAATCCTACTTTACAAAGTTAGTATTTTGTTTCACCACAGTCGTGATCATGTAGCTGGAAAAATACAATCTGTTGTATTTTCTTAACAATATTAAACTTTGAGAAAATAGTTGAATGTCACTGCGGACTACTTAAAAGCCTCCTGTCTGTATTTATCTCAAAAATAGTAAAATTACCTTCTAGTCAAATTCTACTCTTTCTGACTTGTACAGACACATATATGGTGTTTTCTTGGCATGACACCAGAATGGTTAATACCTGCTTTATTCTATTATATTTTCAATTATCAAGTCTAACCTGCAGGCCTGAATTTCCAAGGTGGTCTCCTTTCCAAGTATTAACCAGAGCTGACCCTGCTTAGTTAGCTAAATCAGTGAAGAATGGCTTGGTGCTGCCATCTACTGAAGCATCTGAAACAAAATGCAGTGAATAACACAAAGCCAGTAAAGAGCAAGCAAAACTAACAGCCATTAATAGCCTTCATAAATTTATATTCTTAAAAAAAAAAAAACCTTCTAAAAAACCTCACTAAATCTGACCACTGTGAGTTTCATAATTCAAGTATGGTTTGCCAAAAGACGTGCTCCTTTTTATTAGTCTTAAACTCCCTATCTTAAGTTCTTATGTGCACAAGCACCAAAATACAAACAGTACACTTAGCCATTTTCATATCATGCATGATAATATAAACTGAACGGTTTCCCCTGTTCAGTCATGTCCCAGTCTAGGGGTTGGTGCTTATGTCAGTTTCCTAGCTGAGGAAGCTAACATTGTCTGAAGATACTTCTGTGATCATGTGGCCAGCATGACTTTATGTCAAGGCATACAGAATGCTGGTAACTTCCCACCAAAGTGGTACCTATTTATCTACTCACATTTGCATGCTTTTGAACTGCTATGTGGGCAGGAATTGGGGCAAGTAATGATCACCCCGTCATGTGACTCTCAGATCTCGAACCTAGCAGACAAGCCCAGTGTCTTAAACCACTGAGCGATTGCACCCCAATGATAATATAGATCACCTTAACCATCTTTACTTAAGCTAAAAAACAACAATGAAGGTGGAACTGCTCCAATCATTTGGACAGACTGTGTGTATATTTAAAGCACCACAATATTCTTTATGTGGTATTGTGATCATAATTGTTTACTGTACACCAAGTAGACTTTCCATGAGCTTTATAAGGTGAACATTCAACTGGATGTTTTATTTTCCTTTCCTTTCCTAAAAAATCCAAGTTTCAGTCAACTGTCTGGTTAAATTCCATTCCTTTTCTCCTCCTCCTTGACCTTTTTGTAATCTATGTTTGATATTACTACTTTAAACAGTTTCATATCATCAAAAGCATGGCCATCCTATTGCTTATTCCTAATTCAGGACATTTAAATACAAATAAAAAACATGGTACTATCATCAATATATGAAGAATTTATCATTCCTATGCTGTCCAGCCTGTTCTTTAGCCAGTTATTAATCCATAAAATCACTCACCCATATATCCCACAGTTCCTGGTAAGAGATTCTTATCAAGAGTTGGATTTAAAAAAAAAAAATTCGAGTAGGAAAGGAAGAGTCTTGGTGGGCAGAAGTAATCTTCCCTCTGTGATCAAATGACCATCTGTTATCCAATCCAAACAACTAGGGAGGTGAAGAGAAGCTTAAAAAGAAATCTTTCTTTAAGAATTCTCTGCGGTTTTTTTCTATTATCTATAGAAGTCACAAGATGTTTTGTGATTATCTTATCTGTCTAATTGGCTTAAGTATATATTTTAAGAAAAAAGTAAAGTAAATTAATCCCTCATACTATTCCTTGTCATTAACTGCCAGGAGTCATCTTCCCTGATTTCTGGGGCAAAATTTCCATAATTGAGCTGTTCTTGGCAAAATATATTGTATGGTCAGTCCCTGAGCCTTCTTCCTCTGAATTTCTTTTTCCTCTAATATCCCCCCTCAATGGCACTCTTTTTTTCTGACTTTGATGCATTCTCTTTTCTCTGTTTTTCCCTTCCATTTTCAACATAAGATTGCACTGGCATATTTTTCTTGCTATAGTTCAAGTTTGGCTGTACTGCAGAGAGCCGATCTATATACCTGCTTGGCATTTTAATTCCTTCAAAGGACCTCTGCTCGAAGGGTAAGCAAACAAGCCAGACAAAATTTGTCTTCCTGTTTCTGTTTCCTCCATAAATATGTGTGAAGTTGTATCTAGGGACCTTCTATGTCCTAGGACTGTAGGTTTGCACTGGCCTCCTAATCAGTGAGGGATAAATAGGATGTCCAAGGCAGGATTTCCACATATAGACCATCCTTGGCATACCTTTAATCCATGAATGCCTTACTGAATAATAAAAGAGAGAAACTACATTAGGATCTAATGTGTGGAGACAAGTTTCCAAAGTGGCACTTTTTGCCCCAATGTCATATAATCCAAGAGCAAAATGAAGCACTGCTGGCAAGGGACTTGTAAGGTTCATGTTACTGAGATTTTACAAAATTTTCATAAACCATCACTAGAAACTTTAAAACATAAAAAATAAATAAATAAAAGAGAGGAACAATGGTCGTTTGTATATTTAATTTTCTTCCCTGCTAAAAAAAATAAAGCCTTTTTCACAAGCAGTAAACTATTTTGCAAAGGTGGACATAGCATTTAGCATAGCTGTTCTAAAAGCAGTGCTCAAAACGAACAGAAAAATCCAGAACAAATAACTTATACAATAGAAATTCTATAGAACTGCTTTTTATAATGGACCAGACACTTGCAAAGGACAAATGAAAATGAAAAAGGTTCATCCTCTTGGGTTGGGAAGTAGAATACGTAAAGGAATGCAACACTGAAATAATAGTTTGTAACTTTTGGTTGAATCCTCTCTCTCTCTATCACAGTTGATTAACAAATCAAGGAGAGAAGCAAACCAGAACTGAAGAGTTAGAACAATTAACCAGCTTGCCTCCAGAAGTTGTGGTGCTCCAACACTGGAGGTTTTTAAGAAGAGATTGGACAACCATGGTATAGGGTTTCCTGTTTAAGCAGAGGGTTGGACTAGAAGACCTCCAAGGTCCCTTCCAACTCTAGTATTCTTTCTTTCTTTCTTTCTTTCTTTCTTTCTTTCTTTCTTTCTTTCTTTCTTTCTTTCTTTCTTTCTTTCTTTCTTTCTCTCTTTCTCTTTCTGATTTATACCTTCCCCTGCCTACTACCACCAATGCCCTTAGGGGCAGCTTTAGAGTTAAAACAGACCTACCAAGGTTAATGTTGCTTTTATGCTGACTGTGCTTTCCTAGATTCCGTACTGTTAATTATTTTCAGCACTGTTTCTTATAAATGTTTGGAATAATTAATGCAAACTTCAGGATTATTGGCCTGTAGTTTCTAGGACCTTCTTGGCTTCTTTCCCAAATGCGGGTGTTATTTTCACACCGCTGAAACCTCGGGTGCTCACTTGTCATAAAGACACTCGCAGAATTATTCACCCAAGATTTTACTATTTCCCTTGGTATTTCCTTCAGAATGCTGGCATGCAATGCATTTAAGCCGGGTGCTCTGTCAAAGTTAATAGTCATAATTGCCTAATTATCTGCTCTAGTATGATGGTAAAACCTTTTAACATTTCCATTTCCCCAAGGAGAATGTATTGCAGTCTCAGGAATGCTGTCTTCCCTTTCTTTGGGGAACACTTAGGCAAAGAATTCATTTTGCTCTCAGCTAAATGAACCTCCTGCTGTCTCTCAATAGCCATGCTGTCTCTTTACTTGTCTGCCAGCTTCATGTCTAAGTGCATACGTATGTAGATGTATATGCGGAATTCTTCTCCTTGCATCATTCAGCAGTGACTTACCATTTCAAGTAGAGGAAATGCTTCACTTGATAACGGCACAAAAGGGAACAGCACATTGTCTGAATGGAAACAGGGCATTGCACAAAAGTCTTCTAATCATCTGATATATCTATTATTCAGTCTGACTGTTGCCCTGTCTAATTCATAAATGTCCATGTTTAGTCTGATGAGTAATGGTATTCCAGTGTTTCTGGCAGATTTTCATATCAGCCACAGAACTGTGTGTGTGTGTGTGTGAGAGAGAGAGAGAGAGAGAGAGAGAGAGAGAGAGAGAGGGAGGGAGGGAGGGAGGGAGGAAAGGAGGGAGGGAGAGAGGGAGAGAGAGAGAGAGAGAGAGACAGACAGACAGACAGACAGACAGACAGACAGACCTATGTCCTTCTTTGTCCTGCCTCTTTTTGCAATAAGGATTCAACATATCAGGGGTGAAATCCAGCAGGTTCTGACAGGTTCTGGAGAACCGGTAGCGGAAATTTTGAGTAGTTTGTAGAACTGGCAAATGTTACCTCTGACTGGCCCCAGAGTGGGGTGAGAATGGGGATTTTGTAGTATCCTTTCCTGCCATGCCCACCAAGCCACGCCCACAGAACCGGTAGTAAAAAATTATGGATTTCACCACTGCAACATATTAATGAATTGCCAATTAGTTTTGGCATTGGTGGTAAAATACATAAAGCTTGGATGAGACCACAAATGTATTTTCCCTTTGAAGCTCAGCATAAGGGGCCAGGAAAATGGGCAAATTTAATTTTGAGTTCATTTGAGTAAGTTTACGTATGATATTTTTCAAATGATTAATTATTCATCACCACCACCTTCAATTCTTGGCAGAGGAAGGGTCCTTTTGTTAGGTCTCAAATTCTGAATAGAAAATGGTATTTCATCAGTGTCTGGCTGTTGTAGGCAGCTTATTCTTTAGCAGGTATCTTATCTGCTAAAAATATGAGTTTGGATTCATCTCCCAGTTTTCCCTCAGATTTGTCATTTTCACTTGTTATAAACGAGGGGTATTTACCAAAACGAATATTACTTAACAGACATTCTCCTTTGCTTCATTGATCTCAGGGGAAAAAAGAAAGGCTGAAAATACTGGAACTTTCAATGATGCCTCGTGGTTTTGATATTAGGAACGGTAGAACCATTGTTGGATGTGACACTTACATAGTGGACTTTGTGATCTTGGCATGCATGTTTTAGTGCTTGATTAAACATTTTGGTGATGGGAAAGGCTAGGAAAATTTACTCATTGCCTCACATTCCTAATTTCCAATTATGCTATAGTTACTGTGGCTCTTTTCAGGAAAGGAAGGGAGGGAGGAAGAGTGAGGGAGGGAGGAAGAGAGAGAGAGGAAAGAAAGAAAGAAAGAAAGAAAGAAAGAAAGAAAGAAAGAAAGAAAGAAAGAAAGAAAGAAAGAAAGAAAGAAAGAAAGAGTACTAGAATTGGAAGGGACATTGGAGATCTTCTAGTCCGACCTCCTGCTCAAGTAGGAGACCCTGTACCATTTCAGACAAGTGGCTGTCCAGTCCCACAACTTCTGAAGGCAAGTCATTTCACTGATTAATTGTTCTAACTGTCAGGAAAATTCTCCTTAGTTCTAGGTTCCTTCTATCCTTGCTTAGTTTCCATCCACTGTTTCTTGTCTAGCCTTCTCATGCTTTGAAAAATAGGTTGATCCCTTCTTCTTTGTAGCAGCCCCTCAAATATTGGAATACTGCTGTCATGTCACCCCTAGTCTTTCTTTTCTCTAGATTAGCCATACCCAGTTCCTGCAAAGGTTCTTTATATATTTTAGTCTCCAGGTCCCTAATCATCTTTGTTGCCCTTCTCTGCACTCTTTTGAAAGAAGGAAGGAAGGAAGGAAGGAAGGAAGGAAGGAAGGAAGGAAGGAAGGAAGGAAGGAAGGAAGGAAGATCAAGAAGCTGACAAAATCACTCCTCCTTTTTGACATTTTCATTGTTAGCTAATGGAAAGGAACATAAACAGGCAGCAATAGCAAAAAAGTGGTGAAGCAACACAGCTAGGAGAGACCAATGACCAACATCTGGTCACTTATTAGTACACTCTCTTCAGCAAGAGCTCTATGATGCTAATGGCAATGCACAAAAGAACCTTGGTAGTACAGTGGTCTAAGGCACCCTCAAAGTTGACTCAGCCTTCCATCCTTTCTAAGGTAGGTTAAATGAGGACCCAGTTTGTGGGGGCAATAAGCTGACTTTGTATAAATATACAATAGAATGAAGGCTATTGCTTAGCGCATTGTAAGCCGCCCTGCGTCTCCGGAGAAGGGCGGCATATAAATTAAATTAAAAAAAAAAAAAAAAACTATCCCAGGGTCTGCCCAAAGGGAAGATGTATTTGCCACCTTCCGATAATGAAATATAACAGCCATCTTCTAGAAGCAGTCCCTGGTTTATTTATTTTTTAATTTTACCAGTACACTGAGAAACAAGCAAAGTAATCTTAAATGCTGGCATACCTTTAAACTACACATTAAAGCATTTTGAATGTTCATACATGAATTGTCCTTATTTGGCTTGTGCAGCAGTGACCTTCTAGAGGACATCTTTTTCAAAATGACTAAATCTGCTGATGGCACAGAACAGAGAGGTGGTAAATACAGAAGAACAGAGCAAACAAAGTCATAATGATTTGGATAGAATTAAGCTTAAGGGATGCTAAGTAGTTTATGCATTTTCATGCAAAGAAATAAAAGGTAATGAGATGTGGGACCAAAAATAATCCTAACGCCTGTCTAAATTAAAGCACAATAATGAATGGGGATATGGTAAAGGAAGCAAAGATTTTGTATGTTAAATCTATTTAATGTGCAATGGGCAGTTGTTGGAAGCAAAGATAAGTGGGCCTTGAAATCAGGGAAGGAAAGATAGGAGAAGGCCAAGATTTCATAGGGCTATATGCACATTCGTTCTTTTGTGGGACAAAATTATGCAGCCTCTTCTGAACAAAACCAGCTAAGTGCCTTACATATTAAGCCATTTTATAGCTATTTCCAATTTCACGTATCTTTCCAGTCCTCGATGAAAATATGAACCACTTTTTTTTGGGTGAACATTTATGCTTCTAACATTTCAAATTCATGCTGGAAAACTAGGTCAACGGTGGCAAAACTAGACTGAATCGCTTTTGAAACTTTTGAGTCCTATCACTATTTAACTTGCCAAAGAACTGAGGGGAAGGAAGGGTGAGCAGGAATGCAGATGCTCCAGGAATAGACCGCGAGAGCCAAGAACCCACCAAGGTCACTGATGCAGTTGTCCGACAAAGAAGTGAACTGTTCTCAAAACAAAAGGACAATTCATAATTGGACAGTGTGAACATCTATGGGTGGCGAAGCCATTGTTTAATCAGGCAAGCATTGTGTGGGAAAACCCAGAGCTGGTTTTGATTCTTCAGTGCCAAAATGGTGGGTCCAATAAATTATGCTTTGGGGATTTCAAAGTTCCTGAGAATGCCTACTTTTTTTTGGATTTGCTAGTCAGATGGTTGAAATGCACGCATGCAGAACTCCTTACATATGCATATGTGTGGTATACGTGGACACACACATAGGTTTGCCCATTAATGGTTCTAATCAGTAGTGGGCTTCAAATCCCATCACTACTGATTCGCTCATGGATGTGCACATGCTTGTGCACATGTGCGATGCTTCTGTGCATGTGCAATGCTTCAGCGCATACGCAGAGATGTCCAGGTGGGTGGGCGTAGCCTCCCACCGCCACCACTACTGGTTCATTCAATCCAGGGTGAACCGGTAGCAATCCACCACTGGTTCTAATATAATGAGATTGCCAAAGAGGAAAGCTTAATCCTAATCCTTGCCCCCACTTCCATTGCTATTCTTCCTAACCACCAAATCTGCTCCTGATAGATTTGTAGCCTAGAGACTACAGAAACCTCTTAGCATAACAACTTTGCCATGCAGAAGATATATGGAATGCTCCAATGTTATGTATTCCAGCTCTTGTAGAAAGGAGATAGAGGCACTGAAAAAAATGACTTACAACCGTTTTTCACACTTATGATGATTGCAGCATCCCCATGGTCACATGATCAAAATTCCGACATTTGGCAACTGACTCATATTTATGACAGTTGCAGTGTCCCGGGATCATGTGATTACCTTTTGTGACAAAGTCAACAGAGAAGCCGGATTCACTTAACAACCATGTTACTAATTTAGCAACTGTAGTGATTCACTTAACAACTGGGACAAGAAAGGCTGTAAACACAACAAATGTCTCACTTAGCAACTGAAATTTTATGTTCTAGTGTGGTTGTAAGTGGTTGTATTATTATTCTGGGTCTTGTAGAAAGTGATCAATTTTGGGGGTGGGTGAGTTGGGATTGCCGGTAGGCATATTTGGAATTTTTAGTGTAAACTATGGATACCCTTGCAATGGATACTGAATACTCAGAAAATGAGTATTCAGGTGGACAAAACTAATTTTGTATATAAAATAATAGTTTACCAGCATATATCCATCTCTGCTAAGGCATGATGCCTACCTTTATTTTTGTTATTTTTTGTTATCACAATTCCAAGGTAAACAGGAAATAATCATGATGGAAGAAAGCTTTTGGTTGTAGAGTTCTTTTCCACAAAAATCATGATGCTGGAGTTCAGAATTTTGCAGCAGCCCTTTTTTTCATATTTCTTGAACTTTTCTCCTTTTTTAATCTGAAACATCAGGGATGGCAGGCAGCAAGAGAGATATTTGTGGATATATCAGTGTTCTTGGGCACCCTGTTGGGCTCCTAGAGCAAATCTTCTACATTAAGCAGATTTTTGTGGCCTCTGAGCCTTGCAGAGACAGGATGTTTTTGTTTTGTTTTGTATTCTTTCATATCTGCAGTTCTAGATGCTTTAGCACTGACAACTGGGGGGAGCTGAATCAAAGGTGTAGCTTGAATTTATGAGGGCTCATGTCTTGGTTCGGTATATTTATATCCAAGTGCTACCATGATTTTAGTTATGGGAAAAGCAAAAGAGAGTTTTTTTCAGACAAATCTTCTCCCTAGTCTCTATTCCTCTGAATTTTTATTCTTTAATATTTTTTTTTTGAGTAAATGTTTTAATAGAGCACTGCATTGTTTCAGAAAATTCTCAAGCCTGTTCAAATCAGTTTGATTTGGGTAAGGATTTTATCAAATTCCTTGTATTTCTGTTGAATTATTCTTGCTAATCTAGAAAAACAGTGTGGTTGGTTTCCAAAATTTGATCATGAAGTTTAAAGAAAAGGCTGCTGCACATCTTCGTAGAAATGTAAGAGAATTCTGGTGTCCTCTATTTCTAGCTCCTTCGCTTTCTTCTTTTTAGTTCAGAACTTTGACAAGTACTTTGTTATTTTTTTTTTCTTATTTTACAAATAACTGGAAACATGTAATAGAAAGGAAAGGGTCATTTCAACAAAAGACTCCCAGAAAGAATGTTCTATGAAGTTCTTATTTGTTAAGCAAGATTAAAAGGGCCATCTTTGTATTTTGGGCTGTCCCTCAATTCTTAGTAAAAAAACAAAATATAACCAACTTACCAAATCAGTTGAGTCATTTGTGTTCTCTGACCTTGGCTCTTTGCTGGAAAACACTTCGTTACCCAAGGTAACATCATCCGTCAATCAATCTCATTGTTCATTATATGCCCATAATGCTTTTGAATATATAAACAAACATATTTAGTGGTATGGAATAATGGATTAGATAAGATTCCAGTTACCAGTAGATTTAGTTTGACTTTCTGCTATTCCTAAAGCAGTTGGGCTTTGTTGCAGTTGCTTGAACAATGACATATTTGTCTCATATATGTCAAAGTCTTTTCCCTACCAAGTTCACAACTCTGTTTTTTTTTATTTCATATAAAAGCATGATAGCTTCACATTGAGGATTGTTTAGCAGTTCCTATTTATCATCTCTCAAAAGTTTCTCTCTTGGGAAGAAAGAAAATCAAATGCATTGTGTTTATTGTTGTTGTTGTTGTGTGCTGATATGTGTGCATTTTATTTATCTGATATCAGACAGACAGCTAAAAAGAATGGTTAAACTAAGGCACTATTTATAGGAATAAGTGGTTTTAGACACAGCAGAATAACAGTGTTGGAAGGGTCTTCTAGTCCAACCCCCTGACTCAGGCAGGACCCTATACCACTTCAGTCAAATAGTTGTCCAATCTCTTCTTAAAAACTTCCAGTATTGGAACATTCAGAACTTCTGGAGGAAAGTTGTTCCACTGATTAATTGTTCTAACTATCAGGAAATTTCTCTTTAGTTCTAGGTTGCTTCTCTCCTTGATTAGTTTCCATCCATTGCTTCTTGTCTTGTCCTGTCTTCAGGTGCTTTGGAGAATAAGTTGACTCCCTCTTTTTTATGGCAACCCTTTATTAGCAGAAGAACTGACAGTCATTTTAGTAGTCACAAAAGCCCAATCAGCTTTTCTATCTGAACTCAAGAACCTGTAACTTCTTAGTTCTGTTTCCGCTGAAATCACCAACCATAGAAAATGCATCTGTGTTACTATTGCTATTGCTTTATATTCTCGTAGTGTTTTATAAACCCTAGTATTACTTACGTCCTTTTATAGTTACTGTATCTTAGTTATCTACAACATTTAGATTAGGAATTGTAAAATAAGATTTAATCTTTATGAAGTAAAACAACCTTCTCTAATCTTACACTTTGCATGTGCTCTGAACTACAACTCCCAAAAGCCAGTTTGGTTGAGATGGGATGAGCTTTAAAACCTGAGATGTCTCAAAGGCAGCTTTCCCCCAGTCTCACCCCTGAAATCATGCTGTGGTCATCTAGCAAGGTCATCTCAGTTTGTGGAATAAGCCATCTGTTAAAAGAAAGAGTGTTTGGTTAGTTTATGATCTCCTTCAAAGGAAGCCTGCAGAATTCTACAGCCTTAATAAAATAATATGAAGGTTATAAGTGTTTTGTATGATTGAAAGCTTTCATTGTATTTATATTTTGCTGAGAAAGTAATAAGATTCTACTACTGTGAAGAATTACACACAATGTGAATTATGCACAAATGTGTTCCTATCCTCCAGTTAATGGCCTAGAGATAATGTGGGTGCAATTCTTTGTGAAAAAGGTTGCTCTCTAAAATTGCGTAGGTTTCTTTTTGATATACAAAGTTTGCCTACCGAATATTGGAATATAAATTTATGCCAAAAGACAAATAAATCGGACCAGCATGTCTGTTATTGCATTGATTTCCTTTTTTAAAAAAATGCATTTTAAATGTCTGAACTAGAAAAGCCATTCCCCTATATTTCCGTGATTTTTCTTGTTTATTTTTTTAAATCTGTGCTATAATCTAAAATAACTACTGAAGGGAGCACTATCTTTCATAATTGTTCCATTCGCTTCAACAGAGGGTTTCTACTGTGTAAATTGCACCTATCTCAGTCTAGGAATTCAGCAGGCTGTGTGGGTGATCCAACCACCTTCTTCATGGAGGCTAATGCAACTCAAGGATTTAGTGCTTGTATCTGAGTAAGGAAAGGAGAGAGAGGAAGCAAAGCTACATGCTGGGGTTTAGCATACTGTTCAGGCAGGCTGGGCCTGTGAAGTCCTTTGTGCAGGTAGTTCTCAACTTACAACAATTCAGTTAGTGACCATTCAAAGTTACAGCAGCACTGAAAAAAGTGGCTCATCACTTGTTTTTGTTCTGCCCCAGCTACAGATTCCAAAGAATGTAGCACACATAAACTCCGAACAAAACTCAGTTTACTTCAAAACACACTCTTTTGCAAATGCAGGCTGTCAATAAAACGTTCTTAACAACCTGCCAGAAATTCCACAGATAAGATAGAGTCTTACTAGAGTTGGCAGAAAGCCCAGAAGCCAGGTTTGCAGAGAAAATTCAAACTTAATGATCAGCGAACGAACAGATGAACACACGTTGTTTCCTGCAGCTTTTTACAAGCTGTGTGCAAACTTAAATAGGCTAAGGGAGTGGCCAATTAGCCCCAAGCCTTGCTCTCGAGGAGACCTCCTCCTGAGTAACCACTCCTGCCTTTTGGCAGCTCTGCGTGGTCGTGCATTGAGAAGAGGCTCCTCCACTTCATCCTCTTCACTTAAAGGAGCCTCTGGAAGTTCTGAAGGCCCTGGCTGAATCCCTGCCTCTGGCACCACATCTTCTTCAGCCTCCTCGCTGTCCGACTCGAGCCCCAGCTGCACAGGCTGCTGGCACGACACCACACCAGCCTCCTCCTCATCAGGATCAGCAACAATCTGTGCATGCCGCTGGCAGGCCACAACAGTTTTTCACACTTACAACCGTTGCAGCATCTCCATCATCATGTGATCAAAATTCAGATGTTTGGTAACTGTCTCATGTTTATGATGGTTGCAGTGTCCCAGGGTCATGTGATCTCCTTTTGAGAACTTCCAACAAGCAAACTCATTGGGTGAGCCAGATTCACTTAACAACGGTGTCACTAACTTAACAACAGCAGCGATTCATTTAACAACTGTGGCCAGAAAAGTTGTAAAATGAGGGCAAAATTCACTTAACAGATGTCTCCCTTAGCAACAAAAATTTGGGGCTCAGTTGTGGTTGTAAGTCGAGGGCTACCTGTATTTTTTTTGCACAGCATAAAGCTCTTGAGAAGCAAGTTGATGAATGGAAAAGAAAAAGGAGGAATGGTGTGAACACCATATTAGGAACATATGGTCTTTTCTTTCCACCTTCTTTCTGGATGTGATTGAGGATTTGCTTCATGCCGCAGGACCGCTTAAAGGATAGCTCAAATGAGAATACATTTGGAACACAAATGGTGAAGGAAGATTCCAGGAGCAAGCTCCCTTTTCTTTTTCTGCATCCTCCTCTCTTGAATGAATCTGGGTCAAGTTTTAGTTGAAAAAAAATCCATTTCTTTTCACTTGAAAGAAATTCAGAATTGGGAAGGTGATTTTGTTCCGTGTCCATGTTCAGAGCTATTGCAACAGAGGGCTATGAAGTGCCAGTGCTGTAAATGCATAAAATAGAATAAAAGATGATACAATACAGTTACCTTCGTCTTATAGCATAGAAACTGATTTTATTTCAACCGCCACAATCATGCAGAGATTACCGGTCAAAGCAGAGAGGATATAAAGTGCCTGATAGGGCACTCCCAAAAGTCCCTAGCTTGAATCTAGGCTTTCCTTCTCTTTTAAAGCTTGTTGTTAAAATATGTTGTATAATAAATGTCAAGATAACGAGATAATGTAGCTGTAATGCCTTGTGTTAAAAATAGCTTTATTGAAAAGAGATGTATTCTCTTGCCTAGAGGTTTTCATCTGTAGGACTTCTTGTGCACTAGTAAAATCAATGTTTTAAAAAGCCTCATTTTACCGTTCCTCAATTCCCCACATTTAGAATTCAAAAATAAACATTTAAATAGCTCATTTCAGGTATGATCAACTGAAGTACTGTTTGAAATATTTTGGTTTCAAAGATCTATGTTGGTCAATCTACTCAGAATTTTGATTTGTGATTATAAGCAACCCTCAGTCCACGGCATCAATATTATTTGTTTGTTTGTTTGTTTGTTTTACAAATAACAAAAGGCAGCAAACATGTCCAGCACACCTTCCTCCTTTTATTTTCCTCATAACAACCCTCTGAGGTAGGTTAGGCTGAGAGACACACAGAGAGAGAGTGTGACTTGCCCAAAGACAAAAACAGATGGGATTTAGCTATAAAAGCCAGCTCGGTGACTTTGGACGAGTCATTCTTTTTCAGCCCAACCTATTTGACAGGGTTGTTGTTATGTCATTTTAACTATCAGTTTCAGCATTATCAGAATGTCATTAAGGTAGGCTTCAATATTGCAGGGTGCTTGGTGGTCTCTGGTGGGTTTTCTTGCAGATGTTTCAGTAACATCCAGTGGTGGGATTCAATTTTTTTTTACTACCGGTTCTGTGGGCGTGGCTTGGTGGGCATGGCATGGAGTGGCTTGGTGGGCATGGCAGGGGAAGGTTACTGTAAAATCTCCATTCCTTCCCCACTCCAGGGGAAGGTTACTGCAAAATCCCCATTTCCTCCTGATCAGCTGGGACTCAGGAGGCAGAGAATAGATGGGGGCAGGGCCAGTCAGAGGTGGTATTTACCAGTTCTCCAAACTACTCAAAATTTCTGCTACCAGTTCTCCAGAACTGGTTAGAACCTGCTGAATACCACCTCTGGTAACATCACTGATGATGTTACCTAGTTTGATATTGAAACAAGCTCAGAAAACATCAAGGACCCTGCTGCTCAAACCCCGAGCTACAAATTTTCTTTTCACTCTCAAGATTTAAAAATGAAGCTTTTTTCAGTTTGTATATGTTCTTATTGGGGTATAACGTTTAGCTAGATTTACTATCAGCATGATACCATATAAAATCATATTTTAAAGGTTTTAGGGTGGATTTTTTTTTAATTTAACTTTTAATTTAATGTTAACATGATACTGTCTTAATTAGTTCATACTGGAAGAATAGAATAGAATAGAATAGAATAGAATAGAATAGAATAGAATAGAATAGAATAGAATAGAATAGAATAGAATAGAATAGAATAGAATAGAATAGAACAGAACTTTATTGTCACTTTAAATGTTCATTAATCGGCATGCATTAAAATGAAATTTTGTTGCGTTTTGCTCTCAAAGGATAACCATTATGCATATACCCACATACATACACATATATGACACAGAGAAACATTACAGTCTAGTTCGAATGTATACGAACGTGACTGCCTAGAATTTTATGCATTGTCTTTTAAGAGATTTCATATTAAATATGATAGCAGTGGTGCCGAAATCCAAATCCTTAATTATCCACTGATAGTTCTTTTTAAAGAACAGATTAGTTGTGGCAGAGACTGTTTCTTTGTAATTCCAGTTTGCACCATAGCAGCATTCCCCAGTTTGGGTGCCCTCCAGATGGATGAACTTCAATTTGCAGCAATGGTCATATTGGCTGGAAAATGAAATCTGCCCATCTGGAGGGCACAGTGGTTGTGGAAGATTGCATTATGATCGATCATGCTCATTTCTGAAATGAATTAGTACAAATTCTATAGTGGCGATCGACTCGGAGAAGATAGATAAAATAAGATCATTTCATGGTCCTTTCCTCCTGATTTCTCCCTGCCAGCACGCACTGACAGTCGTGGATCTTTCATGTTTGAGAATGACCCTTTTTATGTTCATGACAGTTTTGTGACTAGCGCTGTTAATATCAAAGACGCAACTAATTTCTCTTCTTCTTTTGAAGATCTATCAGGAGAGGAGCAGCACAAATTTAGATCAATAATAATGTTCCTTTAAAGGACGGCCAGAGAAACTAAATGAAAGCAGTTCCAACAAGGTATCTCTCCTATTATGGAGGCCCATCATTTGAAAAGTTCTGCAAAAATCTCACAGACTATATATGGTGGCAAGCATACCATAGAAATAATATTGGAAAACATGAGATATGATCAATAGAATCTCAACACTGATAACATTTTTGGATGTAAGTAGTATGTGGAAAGGTATAGAAGAGGTATACAAAATCTACATTCAAAAACACATGTACAATGTGAACATAATTCTGTATAACAACAACAAAAAAAACCCCTAAATATTCATAGATAGATTCTATTCAAATTGTCAAAACGAGATCTCATTTTTCATTTGATTTATGGTTCCAGACCATTAAAAATGAGATGTCAGACTGTATATATAATATAAACCCAATTATATTATTCATATGATCCTATGGCTTCATAAATACATTTGTTCTGCTCAGAAATATACCTACACAACTATACAGTTTTAGGTTGAAAAGGTAAAGAGGAATTTTAACAAAATGAACAGTAGCCAATACAATGCTTTTTATTAATAAATTTAATATCAATATAGATTTAATTTTCTGGAGATCTTCAAAGATATTTGAGATGATTTTGTGTGGAACACTTTAGGCATTTTTTACTATAGAAGCAATGAGTGAAATATTACACAGGTATTGTTTTCTAATTCCTAAATATAATCAGTGCGCAGTGGAATTGTCACCATTAACTGTGACATCTTGCCAGGGGCTACCCAACAATCCTGGCTGCCACTGGCATCCTCTAACTTACAAGTGGCTTCATATTCTTCCAGTATTTGCATGAAATTTGGCCCTGCCCACCCTGGTTCCCCAATAGCTTCAGATCCTTCTTTAACCATCTTCACAGGAAGCAGCAGAGCACGGACATTTAAGATCCTTATCACTCTTCATGCCAGGATCTTGTGGGGGAACAATGGAGTCTAGATTGCAATAAGTAATAGTAATGATATGTGTGAATGGCCATGGGAGACAGGAGGAAGAACTGCAGATTAGATAATGGTCAGATGAGCATAAACTGAGTCCTCAGAAAGAATGGGAATATAAGAAATATATCTGAAGGAACCCTTCCCAGTTTCCATGACGCCATTCTCCTTTAACTTCTATTTATTCCCCAGCCAGGGAGGGGCCATTCAGCATCCACGTGTGCCTTTCTTTCTGAGTTGGCTCCTGGTATTCAATTGTTCTCCTCTCCTGACAGCTCTGTGCATACATGCATCTGTAACAGGACCCAGCTGTTCTTCTTCCCCACTTATCTCTGACTCCGAAGGCAGCTGGGAAATGTCAGATGGCCCTGACTCTCTCTCTCTGCTTCCAACGCAGAGCATCCATAAGAACCTTCCCCAGACTCTAGGACTGGCCCAAGTTCCTCCCCAACCTCCTCATCATCCAAGTCTGCCGCCAGCTCCGCTGGCAGTTGGTGAGCCATGTTGCTAGTTTGGTTATCCTGGTTAGGCCCATATATAAGAGACTGTAGGCTTTCTTGTAATAGTAATATTTATTTCTTTTCTTCCTCAGGAACACAATTAGACAGGCACTAATCTGGGAGGAGCAAGAACTTATATACAGAGAAGGCGGGGCTAATGGTAAGTACTAACCAATGGTAAGTGACACAATGACATCACACAATGACATATAAACAAGCACACATATTTACAGATATCAGGTTAGGTATTTTCATCTGTAACAAATCCCCCTCTAAAATACCTAACTAATGGTGGGTTATTAAGATTATATATGCACATCAAGTTTGGAAGTCAAATACATATGTTGTTTGGTTGGCAATGGCTTAGTGAGGATATCAGCAATTTGTTCACTAGTATTGCAATGGATAGCTTTAATAAATCCTATACTTGACAGTTGTCTTACATGTTTATATTTTATATCGATATGTCGAGATCGTTGACCTATTGCTTCGGAAGCTGATATATCAATTGCTGCCTTATTGTCCTCATTGATAATAATTGGATAAACAGGTTCATCCCACACATTGGTTAACAAGTCATCGAACCAAGTTAGATTGTTGACCGCTTTGGATAAACAAACATATTCGGCTTCCGCTGTGGAAGTGGCAATTAAATTCTGTTTGCCTGTGTACCAGTGCACCGCACAGCCATTTATAAGAAAAACATATCCAGAAGTACTTTTTCTGGTTTTTGAATCAGTAGCCCAATCAGCATCAGCGTAGCAGGTCAAAGTTGGTTTTTCAGAAATGAATGGTTCTAAGAATAAGCACATATCAATGCTAGACTTTAGATATTTTAGAATCCTCTTAATTCCTTCCCAGTGGTATGAGTTAGGATTGCTTACATGTCTTGACAACAAATTTACAGCAAGGGTGATATCAGGCCTGGTCCAATTAGATATGTATAATAAGGACCCAATAATTGATCGATATAACGTGTTATCCTTGAATGGTTCGTACTCATTATACACATTCCTATAAAAATCAGTTGACATAGGAGTATCACAAATTTTTGAATTAATTAAATTACATTTTTGTATGAGTTCCATAATCTTGTCTTTCTGAGATAATTTGAACCCCTTATCTGTTTTGTCAATTTGGACTCCTAGATACTTATTTACCTTTCCTAATATTTTTAAGTTGAAATTTTTGCCTAGTTGTTCAGCGAAATTATCACATTTAATTTTGTCGTGTCCAAAATACAATATATCATCAACATAAATCAAAACATATTCAATAGAATCATTATTTTTTTTTGTGAAAAAACAAAAATCAGATGAAGTAGCTACAAAACCCATATTTTTAAGTATCTTTGATAAGCACTCATACCACCGCTTACCGGACTGTTTTAGTCCATAAAGGCTCTTGTTTAATAGCCAAATTTCTCCCTTTTTTGTATCCTTTCCTGGGGGTGCTTTCACATAAATTTCTTTATCTAGATCAGCGTGCAGATAGGCTGTCTGCACGTCAAATTGATATACTTCCAGATTTAAGATAGAAGCTAACACTAGTGCTGTTTTCACGCTTTCTGATCTAACGGTTGGGGAATAAGTGTCTTCATAGTCATCCGGAAATCTTTGGGCAAAGCCTTGAGCCACCAACCTGGCTTTGTATAGGAATTTACCATCCTCTAGCTCCTTGATTTTATAGATCCACCTAGTGCCAATAGGGGATTTCTCAGTGGGCAGGTCTGTTGGTGTATATACATTTAGTTCTCTCAAACTGTCCATCTCTTTTTTCATTGCTTCCTCCCACTTACTTTTTTCTTCTAGGGGTAGCTTAAGTATGTCATCATATGTGTTAGGAGTCAGGTGTTTAGCTTGGATAGACAGTACGTAATCATCTAATCTTTTAGGAATTATGCCCCTATTGGATCTAATGGGCCTATTCTGGGGATGTTCATCGCTATGCATATACTTAGCTTCTTTTTCGGTTAATTGATCTACTTTCAAAGTGGGGTGTCCTTTTTTCCATTCATCATTAACTATTACTGGGCATTTGATTCTGTTAGTAGATGTGGATTTGGGGTTCGTATCTGATGTGTGATGTTTTGCGTGCGTGTGTGTAATATTTTTTGATTCTGGGTAAATTTCATTGAGATGTAATTTTGACCAGTTCATGTGTTCATGAAACACGGCAGATCTGGATACAATGAAGTGATTATTTTTATCAATGAAGCGATATCCCTTGGTTCCTGATTCGTACCCCATAAATATCAGTCTTTTGGATACTTTCTCTCCTTTGCGTCTTAACTGTGAGGGCACATATACATCAGCAGATACACCAAATACGTGTAAATGCCCAATTTTTGGTTTCCTTCCATACATGAGTTCGTATGGGGTCTTATTGATTGTACTGGACCATAAGCGATTTATAGTGTAATTGGAATAATTAAGGGCTTCAGCCCAGAATGACTGGTTTAAACCAGCATCATCTAACACACATTTAACCATGGTTTGTAGCAAACCATTCTTCCTTTCAGAGACTCCATTTTGGAATGGGGAAAATGGACAAGATTTAAAGTGCAATATTCCTTGTGATTTTAGCCAAATTGAAAATTCGTTGGATAGGAATTCCGACCCCCTGTCAGTCATTATTTGTTTGATTTTGGTATTGTATTGTGTTTCTACCATTTTAAAGAACTCCTTAAATTTTTTGAAAACCTCACTTTTGTGGTTAAGGGTGTATACAAAACCAAATCTACTATAGTCATCGACTATGGTCAGGAAGTATCTTTTTTTGTATTTAATTGAAGGTTTTAATGGGCCTACTACATCCATATGAATTAGTTGAAAGGTTGATTGTGTGGTGCGGGTGGCTTTTTTGGGTTTTGGCTTGTTTTTAATTTTGGAAGAATTGCATACAGAGCATTCTAAGTAATTTTTACAGTTCTTTATTTTTAAATCTTCGGAACACTCTAACATTTTTCGTATGACTGGAAAGCTCGCGTGTCCTAGCTTTCTGTGGAGTAAGTGACTACAATTATCGTGAATAGGTTTTCCATTGTTTAAATTTTCAGACATATTAGTATCAGTGTTTGATGCATTCTTATCATTATTTTCATCATGGCTATCTGAATTTGGTTTTTTGTTTCTTAATTGATAGTTTGCATAGACTAGTTCGTTATCTTGTGGCAGTAGGTATGTTAGTCCATCATTTGTAAATAGTTTACCTATGTTTCTGTTGTTCTTAGTCATGAATACCTTTCCGCCTCTGAAAGTGGTTTCTATTGCATTGTCTAAGCTTAACTTTAGGGTTGCCAATATGTTATTTGGAATTTCGGGCACAAATAGTACCCCCTCTATTTTTCCTATACCTTTTATATGCGTGTCTCCTATTCCTCTCACTAGGACTCTATTTTGGTTTGCTACTTTAATATAATATTTCTTTTCAGTGAAGTTACTTAATATTTCTCTATTATGAGTTGTATGGCATGTGGCTCCTGAATCTATGAGCCAGGTGTTGAGTGAATCAGATATCAAAGTGTTATTATTTCTTATTCCATATAGTGATCCTTTCTTATTTTCTCTAGGGTTATTTCTGTATGTTTGTCTTTCTCTAGAGTGTGGTGATTCTCTTCTCTTATACCTGTAATCTGGGGAGGTTCTGTCTAAAAAGTGTATTCTTCTATCCTTGTGTTTATATGAGTCACTGTATCCTATATTCTTGGGACAGTCTCTACTCTGATGTCTTTCAGATCCACATGTGAGACATTCATGTGGGTATCTGTCTCTGGCCCTGAAATCAGTCCTTCTTTGATTTCTACCTTCTCTTTGTTGTGTATATCGCTCTCTTCTAAGTCTATCTTCAGTAATAAGCTTATTGGTAAGGTTTTCTAAAGTAATTTGCTCTATACTTAGGTTATCTATTAGTGTAATGTAGTTATCCCAGCTGTGATCTAGTGAGTTAATTATAATGCTTTTCATGGTGTTGTCAGAAATGGTTTCTCCCCTTTGAATAAGGTCTGCTCTTACAGCGTTTAAATTCAAGATATGCTCACTCATGGATGTATCATGTTTTAGTTTGGCAGAATAGAATTCCCTAGAGATTTTTGTGGTAGTGGCTACATTTTTGCTATAGAACAGTCTGAATAATTTTTGATATACTTCAAATACAGTTAAATTATGCTCTATACTGGGGAGTATACTTGGGGAAATAGAAACAATTAACATATAGTATGCTTTGTGGTGGAGGCAGTCTATTTCATAGGTCCAAGGCTTATTTGGTGGGTTATCAATAAAAAATAAAACATTTTCTTTCATATATACAATCTGTAAACACTGATCCCATTCTATTAAGTTGCTTCCATCTAATTTCAATTTTATAAAGTCTGGAGGTATTGTCCCTGAGTGTAGTGAGGTGTTATTCATGTTTAGTAGCTGTCCATGATTTAAGACCTTAGCATACTCACAATAAGGCCTGGGTATGGTAGATGTATGTCTGTATTTACTTATCTCTATGTTGCGCTGACTTGTATTTATGTTTCCTTCTTCTTTCTTTGCAGGCTCGTTCTGGGCATGCTCAGTCCTCATTTTTCTCCAGCAGTCGATGAGGGAGGTTCCTGTGTCTGCAGCTCCTGGGGTGAAGTCCCAGACGGCCTTCTGTTGCTCTGCTTTGTTTCCGGAGGGCCTCTGGTGACTGAAGAATGCCTGGGGTGCTGCTCTGCTCATCGGGGAGTCTTCTCTGAGGTCGTCAGTAAGTGGAGCTTGAGGCGGGCCGCCATTGCCAATGGAGCCGGGTTGTTCAGGGAGCTGCTCTTCAGTAGGTAAGTATGATTGCCAGCTTGTCTTTCTTCGGGTGGCTAGGCCTTTCTTTAGACAGTCTATTTCTTTTTGGCCTTTGGTAGATGGTAGTTTAGAATTTTCTATTTCATTTTCTGGTTGTTTGTTTGGTATTGTTAGTTTAGTCCCGAGTGCTGCAGTTAGCACCTGTATAGCATTGTCTATTTCTACTTCAGTAGGTTGAGCTTTGTTTTGTTTAAATAATTGTTTTTTATTTGTTTTTGGACTCGGGTAATCATCTTCTTGGTAGGTTTTGTTTTTTATTTCGTAGTTTGAGGTTTGGAATTCTTTTAGTAATTGGTCAGGCATTTTAGAGGTATTAGGTGGGTAAGATGGCTGCCATGAAAAAGGCGGGAAGCTGTCGCCATCTTTGGTGTCATTTTTGAAGTCAGGGGTTGAATTTTTTACCTTGCAGTTTTCTTGTTTGTTATTTTCGTTATCTGCTGCTGTTCCGTGGTCGTTTATTATGCTGCGGATTTTCACAAGCAGATTTGATTCAGCTGTAGTTGTTTCTATTAATTCTAGTATTTTTCTTTTTACCTCATCTTCTTTGTTTGGTGTTAGCAGTTCATTTTCTTGTAATTGCGTTTGTTTCTTAATATTTTCAAGTGGTGTATATTTGTCAGGAGTTAGTTGAGCTGCCATTCTTTTCGTTATGTATCTGGTGGCAGGTCTTCTTTTGTCGTTATGTGAGTCTTGCATCTTTATGTTCGGTTGGGCCTACCAAACCATCCTCTTGCTACCAATTTGTTGCTAGTTTGGTTATCCTGGTTAGGCCCATATATAAGAGACTGTAGGCTTTCTTGTAATAGTAATATTTATTTCTTTTCTTCCTCAGGAACACAATTAGACAGGCACTAATCTGGGAGGAGCAAGAACTTATATACAGAGAAGGCGGGGCTAATGGTAAGTACTAACCAATGGTAAGTGACACAATGACATCACACAATGACATATAAACAAGCACACATATTTACAGATATCAGGTTAGGTATTTTCATCTGTAACAAGCCACAACAGTTAGAATTCAGTATTGCAGGCTAATTCTGCTGACTGCTGACTGCCAGTAGTATGGCAGTTTGATTTTCACTGGCTCAATGTTGACTCAGCCTTTCATCCTTCCAAGGTCGATAAAATGAGGACCCAGATAGGTAGCGGAAATTCTGAGTAGTTCGGAGAACCGGTAGCAGAAATTCTGAGTAGTTTGGAGAACCAGTAAATACCACCTCTGACTGGCCCCACCCCCATCTATTCTCTGCCTCTCGAGTCCCAGCTGATTGGGAGGAAATGGGGATTTTGCAGTATCCTTGCCCTAGAATGGGGTTGGAATGGAGATTTTGCATATCCTTTCCCTGGAGTGGGGTGGGAATGGACATTTTACAGTATCCTTTCTCTGCCACACCCACCAACTCACACCCCCAGAACCGGCAGCAAAAAATTTTGAAACCCACCATTGATTGATATATTTATATATAGAGAGATATATATTACAAAACCCATACCAAAGAAGAGAGGAGGATCAATTTTTTTTTCATGCTATTGCCTGCCTAAATGGGAGGTAAGCTATCGATGCTGATGTTTTCATATTTAAAGATAGCAATGTTGCATTGATTACAGTATAATACTCTAGCAGTGGCCCAATTTAGAAGTAAAGAAAACCATTATGTTTCTATTATGTTATTTTATCATCCCTTTTATTGCCTTTTTCTGATGGGCAGAAAATGACAGCTTTCGCAATCCCCATTTTTCACAGATGTCCAAATGCAGCAAGTGACAATTTATTTAAAATGTGATTAGTAAGAATATGCCTGGATCAAATCATATCTTGTCTGAAGCCATAATTTAAATACATCCCAGTTTCCCAAGTTCAAAGTAAATACAGGAAATACAAAGCTTTTATATTGAGGAGAATGCCTCTAATCTCATCTCAAGTGTAAAAGAGGAAGGTGAATGGGAGGCCTGAAGTTTGTCATGGCTCATTTGTGTAGCAGAAAACCATGATTATAATTCCTAAACTGTCTGTTCTTGTTGTTGTTGTTGTTGTTGTTGTTGTTGTTGTTGTTGTTGTGTTGATTAGTCTGCATGTAGCAGGGAATAAAATAGCAATCCAGCAAATACTGCTTACAATGACCATTGGTGATTTTTGAGGGTTAGGAGAGAGGTGCAAAAGAGGATAATTAAACATTTCCCATTATTTCCCACCTGAGTATTTGCCCTTATTGTGAAAGTTTTAAAATTGGAATTCAGTTCCAACTATGGATAAGGATCAGTTGTGAGATCCAAATTGTTTACTACCAGTTCTGTGGGCGTGGCTTGGTGAGCATGGCAGGGGAAGGATACTGCAAAATCTCCATTCCCACCCCACTCCAGGGGAAGGATACAGAAAATCCCCATTCCCTCCCCACTCCTGGGGGAAGGATATTGCAAAATCTCCATTCCCGCCCCACTATGGGGCCAGCCAGAGGTGGATATACAACTTCTCACATTAATTTACACATCTCTCCTTTAGCTGAGGGATAATTTTTATATTTATTTATTTATTTATTAAATTTATGTGCCACCCATCTCACTGTCTGGAGTGATTCTGAGTGGCTTTTTCTTGCAGAAACCTTGTCATTATTGTCTCTGGGGGAAAAAAATCATGTTAGAAACTTTGGAATTCCACAACCAATATATGATAATATTATGAGCATTGTACTTCTATGATGCAACTTTTATTACTAATAATTTCTCTTATGTCTATAAAAATGTTACTGGACCGAGGAGAGCTGATCCTGGGATGAAAAAGATGTTTGGTTAATTATGAGAAATGTGTAAGACAATTAATACATTTAATTAGTAAGGAAATTTACTTTGCAGTATAATGCATGCTTACCTGGGAATAAGGCCAACTGCCAAAAATAGAAAAAAAAAATTCTGTGTCCATAGTTTTTTAACAGTCTCAGGGAAGTTATTACATAAAGTAAATAAGAATAGTTTTAGAATAAAAAGAACAAATTGTGCTATATAAATGTAAGCCAATATTAAAGGAAAGCAGAGGAGAAGATTGCTATTTTGAGGATCACATGACCTTAATAACATTGACTAATAATTAAAAAAAAAACTATTACAAGCTGGAAACCGGCCAAGTAGGCAATTGGACATTTGAATAATATAAAAATGAAAGAAGCACTGAAGGAAAAGAGAATTTCAGGTAAGCTAAACTGATTTATCATGTCTCTCCTTAGTGAACATATAGGCCAAATGCTAATATTTGAACGGATACTTTCAGGAAACAAATCTTAGAAACTAAGCCAAATGGTAACAAACAGTGGTGGGTTGCCCCTAGTTTGCACCGGTTCTATAGAACTGGTAGTAAAACCGGCAGGAGGCTTCACCCACCGACCCCGACATCATCAGAACGCTTCTGCACATGTGCAGAAGCTTCTGCGCATGCGCGCGGCCCCATTGCCAACCGGTAGTAAAGGTAAGTACCACCCCTGGTAACAAGTAATGTTGTAGATTGATTAATAAACTCCAGAAAGTTGTACAGCTGGTTAGTTTTCAATAAATTGATAAAGAGCCTCTGAATTAACCAAAATAATCAAATGTAAGAAAGGCAAATCTTGCTGGGATAGAATCAGTGTGGTTTCTGCAAGAGTAAGTCCTAATTTACCAATATTTCAGATAATGTTGACAAATATGTAGTCAGCGGGTTTCAGGAAGAAATTCTTGAGCTGAATTTTAATTTTAATTCAGAGAACTTTGGAGATTAAGAGAAGTCCGCTTTTGAATCAATATTTGGTTACAAATGAGAAGATAGGGATTAAGAAGCAGTGGGCTCCTCAAAGGAGAATTTGCATTTATTTGTTTGTTTGTTTGTTTGTTTATTTGTAATGAGGTGTAATGAAAATGTTGATATAGTCTACTGCTGTTGTTGGAAAAGCAAATTCTATTGTGGGAATCATTAAGAAAAGAAAAGAAAAGAAAAGAAAAGAAAGCTGACAACATTATAGCAATGGCAATACCACATAGACTTATTACCCTATATATATCATCCTATATAACTATATCACCCTACATCCTTTACAACCCTCTCTGGGCTGTTAACAATGTCACCATATTGCTCCCAACAATCTGGTCCTCATTTTACCAACCTTGGAAGGATGGAAGGCTGAGTCAACCTTAAGACCTGTCAGAATCAAACTCCAGGCAGTGGACAGAGTTAACCTGCAATACTGCATTTTAACCACTGTGCCATAGATTATATCAATCTGTGTCCAACCATTACAATTTCTGTAACTCAATAAAGATATCGCGGAACTTTCACAAAAGCATATATGGACAACTGAAATGATAACAAAAGCTGGCACAATTCTCTTGCAAGGAAAGGTTATAACATTTGCGATCTTTTAGCTCAAAGCAAAGAGGAGTGAGATGGATCATCAAATGATGTATGATGTGGAGCAAGAAGAAAGCAGAACTTATGCTTTCTTCCTAGATATTAAGGCATAAAAGGACTAAACAATTTCCCAGTAAAATTTCATTCTACTTTATAATTTTTCATGTCAGGAAAGTGGCATAATTGCAACTCTATTTCCCTGACCATTTATTTTGGCTATTTTTATTAGATTAAAAAAAAAAAAGTCATTTGAATTTCTACTTGGAGTCTAAAAGGTCACATCCCAGACACAGACTTCTCACCTAAATGAAAAGCAATTATATCCACAGCTACAAAGTGTGGTTCTCAGTGCTCAGATTCTTTTGGGAAGAAGCAACTTTGGTTAAATGAAGTTTTGTTTTGGGTTAAGATTACAGCTAGAAATAAGTCAGAGTGCATAAAGCATGACCCTTTCACTCTTTTGGTTGGCCTTATCCTGACATGTATTTGAATTCAGCTGTATTTCTTTTTAGAAGGAGTATGGTGGCCTAGTGGTTAAGACGTTGGGCTTGTCAATTGAAAGTCAGCAGTTCAAGACCCAAGTACCACATAGCAGACAGAACTCCTGTTTCTGCCCCAGTTCCTGCCAGCCTCACGGTCTGAAAACTTGCAAATGCAAGTAAATAAATAGATACCACTTTGGTTGGAAGGTTACATCATTCTTTATGCCTCAGCATATAGTCCATTCTGGCCACATGACCAGAGAAATATCTTTGGACAACACTGGCTTCCTCAATTAAGAAACAGAGATGAGCATCACCAGCTAGAGTCAGACATGGGACAGAGGCAACCTTTTCCTTTACCAATATCTCTTTTGCATGGCGAAGAAACAAGTATGTTGCCTAAATGTAGATACACATTTTAGTTTTGGTACAAATGTTATACTAGGCTACTGTCAAATCCAAAATCTAATGATTAATCCAGACCTATTGTTACAATTTCTACTATGAAAATATGGCCAAGTTTAAAAATCAGGATTAAAAGAAGTTGATTAATTAGTATGTGATAAATGAGCATATGATAAACTAATTTTGAAATTGAAGAGGATCTCACAAACTCATTTTCATAAGATAGACTAGAGGAACAGTCAATATCATTCTGGGTATGTTCACACTTTCAGGATCGCAGCCAAATCATTGCAATAGAAATAAGACGTCCCAAAAATATATAGTTTGCATAAACCACAATTGTTTTTAAAGTACAATGAATCACAAATAATATCTGATTTATATTTTTCACAATTGTAAAATGATGCCAACCCATAACCCAGCAAGATGTCTGGAGAAACCAGGTGCTTCATACTTCTAGGAATTCAAATTCAGGCTTTGGAAGGATGAAAATTACTGTAAAAGAATAAGCAGGGAAATATAATCTGACCATCTGTGCAAAGTGGTCAGATTGTAAACATCAAAAACAATATCTAACTGATGGTTCTTGTTCCTTCTTGTAAAAGAAATGGATGTCTTGATCTATGGATACTTCTACAGTGATAGGATAAGTCCACTGTCTGAGCCAAATCTGGAAATTGATTCATGGCAATTGAACTTCTTGTCTTTTTTTTTTTTTTTTTTTGCTTTGAAACATTTGACTTCTTATTCAAGTAGCTTCTTCACTGAAGTAGCACTGAAGAAGCTACTAAGATAAGCCATTTCAAACATTTCAAACCAAAAAAAGAAAGTAGTCCAGCAGCCATGAGTCAATTTCCAGATCTGGCGCAAAATGGTTAATGAAAGCTCTCAATATTACTCTTTATTGGATTAGTTAGAATTCTTTATTGGCCAAGTGTGATTGGACACACAAGGAATTTGTTTTTTTTGCATATGCTCTCAGTGAACATAAAAAGACAAGCTACATTCGTCAAGAATCATAATAAATTTATATGGGTTTATGTACAACCAAAAAGGGACATGGTGGTTCAGTGGCTAAGATGCTGAGCTTGTTGATCAACAAGTCAGCGGTTCGAATCCCTAGTGCCGTGTAATGGGGTGAGTTCCCGTTGTTTGTCCCAGCTTCTGCCAACCTAGCAGTTCAAAAGCACGTAAAAAAAGCAAGTAGAAAAATGGGGACCACCTTTTGTAGGAAGGTAACAGCACTCTGTGCACCTGCGGCATTTAGTCATGCTGGCCACATGATCACAGAGACATCTTCGGACAGTGCTGGCTCTTCAGCAGTGGTGGGATTCAAATAATTTAACAACTGGTTCTCTGTCCTAATGATTTCTTCCAACAACCAGTTCACCAAACTGCTCAGAAAGTTAACAACTGGGTCTCCCGAAGTGGTGCAAACTGACTGAATCCCACCACTGCTCTTCAGCTTTGAAATGGAGATGAGCACCACCCCCTAAAGTTGGGAATGACTAGCGCATACATGTGAGGGGAACATTTAACTTTACCTATGTACAACCATGCTATTTACAATTCCTATAACTCAGGGGTGTCAAACTTGATTTCATTGTGGGCCACAACAGGGTTGTGTTTGACCTCGGGGGTTGAGTGAGCATGGCTGGGGTGGGTGTGGCCACAGTGGGCATGACTGGCTCAATGTCCTGGAGCCTGTGTGTGGCGCTCCGGGCTCCATTTTTGACTGTGCAGGTCTCCTGCATCCCTCTGCCAATGAAAATTGAGGCCGCGTGCAGACATCCCGAGCTCCATTTTCACTGGCAGAGGCACAATGGGCCAGTCCTTCACTGTTTCCAGGACAGCCCTGTGGGCCAGATCTAAGCATCCCATGGGCTGGATTTGGTCCGGAGGCCTTAAATTTGACACCCCTGTTATAACTCAATAATGATATTGTGGAACTTCCGTTTCACTGAAGAAGCTGCTTGGGTAAGCAGCGAAATGTTTCAAACCAAAAAAGAAAACTCCAGTTGTCATGACTCAACTTCCCGACAACTCTACCTATATGATTGAAAATCTTCACCGACATATTATTTGAGTCCCAGTTGTCCCAGTTCACTACCTCCCAGCAGGTGTTTCAACAGTGAACAGTTCATAAGATAATTGTGTTCTGAGCATGCTCAAGAGAATTGGCCCCTGTTGGAATCCTTTGTAACGTTGGATGTTCCTATTGGTTAAGCCGTCTGACAGTTGGTATAAAAGAGCTGTCAGGCTGAGTTCGAGGTTCTTCATATTGTACTTCTTCTGAATTGTGTTAGAGCTGTATCTGTGAGGTAAATAAATACTTACCGTTATAATCCACCTCTGTAATTTATCGTCTGCTCGAGAACACCCCAATAATGATTAACCCAGCCCATTTTCAAAGGATCTTTGTAAGAAAAGAAGGAAAAGCAGAAGACCAAATAAATATATTATCTATAATATATGGGTCATGATTTACTGCTACCTCACAGATCAATTGATCCACTTACTGCATAAACTGATGATGGCCATTTATTTAATGACATTATTCTCAAAGGTCTTTTTTAGAGGAAGCTAGATCACATTAAGCTAACATCTGAAATAGAAAGAGACACAAACAGGGGAAAGTGCTTTGCTTTCAGTACTCTTCTTAATATACAGTATATGCATACTGTATATAAAGTATATAGGTCTGACAAATGGTCAGCTATTTGCATGGAAGATATCCACCAAAGGGCACCGATCTTTAGTGCAAAACATTTTCATGTTAGCCATGTTATAATGCATGAAGAGGCATTGGATCTGTGATTAAACTATATCTCATATTACCCTTCAAATTTATTATGAATGCAGTCGAGTCATAACAGTTGTTAGCCTTTAATTGGTGGATACTACAAATCTGTACATTCAACTTTTGAGCACAATATAGTAACATTAGAGCGCATGACTGGAAAACATAGTTATCCCACGTTTCACATATGTAAAGCATAAGTGCATAATATACTGTATGCAAATTCCATTGAAAGAAATCAGATATGAACCTGGTAGATATTGGTTCCTCAGAACCATCTTTGGGCCAAATACAAACACAGTTATGACTTCCTAAGTATTCTGTGTTGTGCCTATGAATATGTTTCTCCAGTCACATTTCTTTTTTCTAGTTCTCAGTTTTAGTTTGCTCACAATCTAAAGATTGTGATACAATCATCCTGATCCTTATCTGACAGGGTCTTGGATGACTAAGCTCTCCCTTGGCTTTTTTCCCAAGTCTTCATCTAGTTCTCTTCAGAAATAGATTCCAATCCTATTCCAAGGCAATAGACAGAACCTCTTAATTCTTGGCACAACGCTATATGGGATGCTTCGCCTTGGTACCCATTCAGTCTTAGCTTCACTTTGGTCTGCTAATGTATGTGAATTCTACTCCTGCCTTAGGCACAGAGCCAGTTGAGTTACCTTAACCCAGTGCCGCTTTCTCAGCCTTAGGAAAAATGCACCGGCAAAGCAATTCTAAAAATCTTTCCAAGAAAATTATAGGGATTAGGCCAGGCAACTGCAATGAGTCATCAATGACTTGAAGACACATACACACAAACACAAAGGAAAATGTGAAAAGAACACTAAGCTGTTTATCCATCTTTCCCTCTTTCTTCTCTTCCCTTTGTTTCAATTTGTGAATAATGATTACTTGCTAAAGTTACTGTATATTTTCCAATCTTTGAGAAAAAATACTCATTTTTAAGACCAATATTGACTCAAATAAGGGGCACTGGTGTTTAAAATTAAGATTAAAGCCAGGAAAAGCAAATATTATCAAATATTATACAATTGGAATTTCATTTCTGAAACAGGACATCATTCTTATTCTTTTTTTATTTCCAGGTATATTTTATAAATGGTCTGTAGGAATTGGAGGACACAAAAGAACAGTTTTAAAAATTGAATAAGGGAGCCTATAAATGAAAAAGGAATAACCCTCCTAGTCCATGAGGACAAACTATTACCACTCATGAAATGCATTTTTTTTTTGGATCCCAATCTTTGTCATTGTCAGAAGGTCACAAAGACCTTACCCAACAAGGTCTTTAAAGTGACTGAAAGGCTGGAGAAGCAGGATTTTACAAGGATGTGAATTTGAACATAGATGAAGAGAAATAAATTAGCATTCAGCTTTCATTTCCAAGCTTAGAATGTGGTGTTTGTTTCAACCTGGTCAGATATAAATATACACACACAGTCATATAACTCACCCAAGCCAGAGGCTACTACAATAATTTTATTTTAACGTGATCATTTGGTCTGTTGACACCATTCAAGAAGCAGACTTTAAACCTGATGCAGGTGCAAAACAAGTCATCTTTAATGAAAATGGGTGAATAATCCTTCAGGGAGACTTAAAACTATGAATGAAGTACACCTTGTGGCCTTAATCTGTCTCTGACAAGAATTATATCCTATTTTATAGCCAGCTGTAGATAACTTTCCACCTGCAAGTGCCTGTCATTTACTCCATACTGTCCATTACTGCCCAGGTAGTGATGAAATGGTTTCTTAATAGGATGGAAACACAGGACTCCATTGTATGCAGCCAGTTGCTTTTAATAGTGAATTACTACAGTATGCTGGAAACTTTTCTAATGCTGTGTGAGTTCATTAGAGCAATTATACTGAGAATGCGGGAAAGACGAGATTGTTTTGGACATTGGTAGTGTTAGTAGTTTCCTGTGGTGTGGCTCTTATGATAGTAACAGTGACTCTGCATGCATGTTAGACCTGCCTGGGGCAAGTATGTAAGTTAAATGCCTGCTTTTTGATATTTGCTCTTTCCCCCCATTTCCAGGAAAAAAAAAAAAACATTTACAGTAAGTTAATCTGTTTGGCTGTTTTCCCACTGTCTTTGTTTATGCGCCAGCCCTATTTTCGCAATCCAAGGAAGAGAAGGAAGGATGACATTTGAATCGACATAATTCCAGGCACGGCGAGGTATAATTGTTTGGAAGAGTATATCAATCAAGAGATGTCATTATCATAAAAATATGGGCTGTAAAAAGAAATAAAATCCAATATTATCATCAGCAGTTAATTTCCAATGCTGGAACTGCATGAGCGTGCATTGAAGGGTGTATGTGAGTTTAAATGGTGCAGAGTTCATAGCTGTCACTGTAGCTTGTATGTCTTTGTGTGCGTGCATGCATGCCTTTGAGTCACTCTTGATTCCTGGTGATTGCCTGGACAAGTCCAGGCGGTTTCCTGGCAACATTTTTTAGAAGTGGTTTGCTATTTGTGTTTGGGGATTGTTATGTGTGTTGGACCTGGTCTTTGGGTGTTAAGTGAATTTCGTTGTATGGGTATACTGTGTATACACGTACAATGACACTAAAGTTATTATTATTATTATCTTTTATTCATTAAAAATGAAACTCAGTCAACTGGACATTTAAAAATGTGTCACAAATACCATTGACTGGTGCTAATGGTTGATACGGGTTGCTGCCAGCATCCTAAGTATCAACCAAGTACCTTCTTAAAATATATGATGTTCCAAGTAGCACAGTTTTTTGCAGTTCTGCTGGTGTTATTGCAGGAAGCTACAATTTCTTGAAGTGTTTTGTGAAATTCTTGGACCAAGTGCCCTGATGACAATGGGTATTACTGTGACATGTTTCTTCCATAGTCATATAGTTTCTATGGCCAGGTCATGATATTTCATGATTTTTTCCAGTTCTTTTTCTTTGACTCTGGCGTCTCCTGGTACCGCGATGTCAATAAATTGTATGTTTCAGTTTTCGACAACTGTGATAGCTGGCATGTTGTGTTCCAAGTGATGATCCGTCTATATTCAAAAGTATTATTATTATTATTATTATTATTATTATTATTATTATTATTACCTTCCTCCTAAGATGGGGACAAACTGACTGCCCCAAAGTCACTCATCTGGCTTTGTCCTTAAAGCAAAACTAGAACTTACAGTCTCCTGGTTTGTAGCCCAGTGCCATTAACCACTACATCAAGCTGTCTTTCTGCTTATTAAGAGACTTGCATTTGTTTTTGTTTTTAAGGAGAAGTACATAGGTTTTCTACTCCTGTAATAAAATATACCCTGTGGTAGGCAGTCTACATTCCACACCGATATTCAAATCTTTAAAAATGCATATTTACTTTGCATGGATTACATGGATCACATGTAGAGTGTCCAGTTACGTATGCAAAGCAAATCAGTAATGGAACAAATAGCAGTATCAAAACAAAAACACTTGCATTTTAGTTTACAGGAGCATCTTTATGTGTTTAGATGCAAATTTAAATCTTATTTTCTGTACATATTTGATTGATTATCTATTTTTAGTTTAGTTTACTGCAATTTCTCGGTTCTGAAGTGTCTATTTAACAGAAAGTTCTGGTTACTCACTATTGCAGGAAGTTTGTCATCCAGTTATGTGCTTGCTTAGTTTATTGTCATCAGCGGCTTTCAGCAAACTTTTCAAGTGAGCACCATTTGTGTGATTACGCAACCTTCCTCAATAAATTTCAAATGGGAATCCCAAAACCTCTCATTGTTCTCATGAGAAACTTACATACAGATCAGGAAGCTGCAATATGGACAGTATGTGTTAAAGCAGACTGACTCCACATTGGCAAAGGAGTATGATAAGGCTGAATATTTTCCCATTATTTATTCACCCTACATGTGAAATATATCAAGAGAAGCTGGACAGGAAGAATCAATCAGAATAGAGCTGGAAGAGACCTTGGAGATCTTCTAGTCCAACCCCCTGATCAAGCAGGAGACCCTATGGCCTATACCATTTCAGATAGGTGGCTGTCTGGTCTTTTCTTAAAAACCTCCAGTGATAAAGCACCTACAACTTCTGAAGGCAAGCTGTTCCACTGTGTTCTGTCCCCCGTCCTCACACATTCAAATGCAATATCCAACACACCTGCCAATAATGTATTGTATAAACAGACCAGAATTCCTGGCAGACGAGAGTTCTGGCAGCTACTTGTAAAACGCCTGCCAAATCCAATTAGTACTCCCCAAAAGCAGGAGAGGCCTTATCTGCAGTCCGTTTCCAGAGTGACAAATTATCCACAAGAGTTTAGTCCAAAATATATCTGAGCCGAAATGCAGGATTCACTATGTGATTCTTTAGAGTTTAAGCGTTTGTCCGTCACAAAGCCTGCCGAGCAATCACGCCCCCTTTTATCCCTTGTGGGGCATGGCTCAGTGACTCAGCTCAATCCATGGTCCTTCCACGCCTCTTCCTTTGCTGCGCACGCTTCTCCCTCCGATGCTGCCTGAGATCAAGCCAGGATTCATCACTATCATTCTCTATCAATGGGTGCTCCAAAATGCCTTCCTCCTGGCACATCCCAGGCTGTTCCTCCTAGCCTTCGGATGGAACCTGAGGCATTGCCAGAGAGGAAGGTCCTGGAGAGGGAGGCCTTGCCAGTTCCTCCCCCTAACCTTCTGAATCCTCTTCCTCCATGAGGCAGGCTCGGGAGTCAAAGTCACAACGCCAGGCTCAAGGTTGACTCAGCTTTCCATCCTTTCTAAGGTAGGTAAATTGAGGACCCAGTTGTGGGGGCAATAAGCTGACTTTGTATAAATATACAAAAGAATGAAGGCTATTGCTTAGCGCATTGTAAGCCACCCTGAGTCTCCAGAGAAGGGCGGCATATAAATCAAATTTAAAAAACACACACACACACACACTGGTTAATTGTCCTCAATGTTAGGAAGTTTCTCCTTAATTTCAGGTTGCTTCCCTCCTTGATTATTTTCCATCCATTGTTTCTTGTCTTGCAATCTGATGCTTTGGAAAATAAATTGACCCTCTCTTCTTTGTAGCAGTCCCTCGAATACTGGAATACTGCTATTATGTCACCCCTAGTCCTTCTTTTCTCTAGCCTACCATATCCAATTCTTGCAACCGTTCTTCATATGTTTTTGTCTCCAGGCCCTTAATTATCTTCTTTGCACTTTTTTCAAAGTCTCAATCTCTTTTTGGTAATGTGATGACCAAAACTGGATACAATATTCCAGGTGTGGCCTTACTAAGGCTTTATAAAGCAGTACTAATCCTTCACGTGATTTTGATTCTATGCCTCTGTTCATACACCCAAGGATTATATTAGCCTATTTGGCTTCTGCCGCACACTGCTACCATGGTTTGAAGATGAGCATAATTTTAAAATTGGAGGAAGAAATATCAGTAAGCTGTGCTCTGCTGATGAAACTACTCTGACAGCCAAAAATGCAAAGGATCTTCAGGCTTTGGTACTAAAAGTCAGAGCATAGTGAAAATAATAGGATTAAAATTAAATATAAAGAAGACCAAACTTACAACAACAGGTAGAACAACCAACTTTAGAATTGACATTGAAGGTATCAAAGTGGTGGAGAGCATCTGCCTTTTGGGATCTACTATCAATGATAAAGAAACAGTCCAGAAGTACTGCATACAAGCGCTCAGCAGAACAACCAGGAAGGCCTTGGAAAAGATACTCAGATGTCCCTATGTAAGCAGGATAGGAAGCATATGGATGCCTTTGAACTTTGGTGTTGGAGAAGACTACTGAGAATATTGTGGACAGCCAAGAAAACTAAAGAATCGATCACTGAACAAATCAACCCAGAGTTCACACTTGAGACCCAAATAACCAGACTCAAATTATCAAACAATTCTTGTAGCTAAATAGGATGAAAGATTGCTACATTTTTCAAACTGAGCTTTTGAAGGAAACACATACATACATATACAGACAGAGAGAGACATATACAATGTATACACGGGCACACAGGGACAACTATGCACACACACAAATACACACACACACACACACACACACACTAATATATCATCTGTCTTTCTATACACACACATACACACACACATACAATTCCTGTAGAATACTATAGAAAGATAAATAGATTGTTTTTGTTTGTTTTGCAATCATACATATTAAAAAGAAAAAAGCAATATCCCTTGGCTCCAACAACATTACTATTGCCTTGTGAACAACATAATATTTTGAACCTAGTATGGTGTTTAAATCCTGTATACGTATGTACTTCCCAGCTTGAAATGAAGAAATATTGACTCCTGTTTATTTTGTTATTTCATAGTTCAATATTGTCTTTGCTGTTATACCAATAGTGATAAATTACCATTATTTCAGCAACTCAGATAAAACCAGTACTTTCATTTTTGAATTTATCCTGAATAAGTTCCAGATCCCAGGGGCAAAAGGGTAGGGAAAGGAAACCGCAACATCCTCATGTCAGACTAACACATTCAGAATTGTGCTTTCACACCTCTACTGTCAAAGAATGCACTAAGAACATCGGGCAAATCTTTATCAAGTGCCCTTAGGCTGGGTACATAGATTTTGTCCTTGGAAAATGCACCCAGCATTCTGAAATAATCTCTCAGCCTGTGCAATGGGAAAACAAAAAATTTATGTACATAGTAAACAAAGAGAGACAAATGTAGCATTGTAATACGGTGTTATAATATTGTATTATGTGACAAGAGCACATTACATTATAGCATCGTATTATATATTCTAATTATATTCTTACATTATAAGATGTTATAGAAGGAAAAATGAAATAACTAGGCACATTTTTTTTCACCTTGTGTAGTCATTGGTTTCATCCTGAAGGTAAAGCCATTTATCCTTCAATGCAAGTCAACATGAATGGGCTATTGGCATTTTTGTCAACCTATCAAGTCCTTCCCAAGATCTGTGATAAGCAGCTGTTGTTTAATACTATTATTATTATGGTTGGTTGCACAATCAGCCAGTTGTTTAGACTGGATTTGGCATTTTTGGAAGGATTGAATCCTTCCAATATTTTTACTCTTATTACGGATTTGGCATTTTGGTTCACTTGTTGAGACTTTCCCAAGACCTGTGACAGACAGCAGTTGTCTGATCATGTTGAAGGTACTGTTGCAGCATACAGGCTGTTCCAATTGCCTTTTGCAATTGATTTACGGTAATCTTGCCAATGCCAATGGCATTCAAGTGATGTTCCAGATGTTTTGATTGTACCCAAGGCTCCCATAATTATCGGCACTATTTTACTTTCTTTTGCCAAAGTCATTCTGTTTCTATTTATGCAGGTCCTTATATTTTGTGATGTTTTCCAGTTCTTTCTCTTCTATTCCACTTTCTCCAAATACTGCCATGTCCAGTAGCCAGACTTCTCTGCCTTTCTTATCAACAATCGTTAAGTTGGCACTTATGTGGCAAGTGCTTGTCTCTTTGAATTCTAAAATCCCAGAGCATTTTAGCTTCTTCGTTTTCTATTTGTCTATTTTGTGGTGCCACCAGTTCTTTCTTGCATTAGATTATTTCTAATTCTGGATGTTGTTTCTTATGGAACTGGTATGTTCTTTCCAAATATTCTTTTCCTGTTGGATTTTATTTGTAATAACAGATCATTATTATTATTATTATTCAGTCTTTGAATGTTTGCAGTGGGTTATCAACTTTTCTTCCAGTAGCCTTGCAACTGCTGGTTCTGATTGCACATCCAACAGTCTTGAGTCGCTAGAGGTCCAGGCTTTGTCACCTAGTTAACTCATTTTGACCTGGGTAATAACTGATCCATTGATCCAGTATGGGTTTCTGTAAATTACATCTCACCATATTGCTTATGGGAGAGACATTCCTCATCTGACTTCTCTGATGAAACCTGTTCAATATATGACTGAACCTCTGGCATACAAGTCTCCGAACCACATCAATGTAGTGCTTCACTTGGAGGATAATTATTAAGAGCCTTGGTACTACAGTGGTTTAAAGCACCCTGTTATTAACACAGCTGCCTGCAATTTACTGCTGGTTCGAATCTCTCCAAGGCTCAAGGTTTACTCAGCCTTCCATCCTTTCTAAGGTAGGTTAAATGAGGACCCAGTTTGTGGGGGCAATAAGCTGACTTTGTATAAATATACAAAAGTATGAAGGCTATTGCTTAACGCACTGTAAGCCGCCCTGAGTCTCCGGAGAAGGGCGGCATATAAATCAAATAAAAAAAAAATGGAAGGTGAAATGATAAAAACATTTACCAAGTAATTTTTGAAAACCTTATCTCATCCAGTGCTTGGAAGATTGGCACATTTCCTATGCCATTTAATTAATTTCTAGAGCTTAAGCTAGGGATTTTTTTTTTTTTAAATGCTAACAAATGACCAGTTTGTTGTCAAGAGTATATTCAGTAAGTTTTTCCATTCTGGATTGTTATTCATTATGGAAATATCTGCAATAATTCAATTGTCCTAATAATTCCACCTCAAAATACAGCTCATATACTGTCCTGGGTAGCCAGTTTAGTTTAGTTTGTTAAGAAAAACAGGCATTGATCAGTTTGTCTATCTGCTTAAATTCAAAAGGCGCTCTTGAGAAGAAAAAGACCGCACAACTTAGGTTTTTTTTAGCCATTTTCATTTTCTGTGATAGATTCTGTAAGCACCCTCATACCCTATATTGCTTAGTTCATAGGACTTACCTTGTTGCAATGATCCCAAAAAGGGGCCTCCAGGTCAGGGGTGGGGAGGTTGAGATGAGAAAACTGATACTTGGAGTCACAGAAATGGAAAGTGCCATGAAAGCAGTGATGGGGAATGACACATCTTTATTTATCATTGTTACGATATACAGGTTGAGCTAAGATTATGATGAAAGCCAACCATATCTTTCCTCCAGCTCATTCTTCTCTTCCCAATGTTAGCAGCATCAGGCTAGGCAATGGAAGGAACAAGGCAAGTTCAGCATTCACATAAAGGACCAAAGGAACTGCAAAGCAGAAGAGTGTTTCAGAGAAGGAAGGATCTGACTATAAATGTTATGATTGAGCTCCAATTCTTGTCCATATATTGGTCAGTTTAAGCCACAGTTAAGGAGAACTGTTGGAGCTGTTTCAGTAATCTGCTAGGGGAGGAAGTTGATTTGCTTAATCCTTTCCACTGTTTTTCATATTTGAGCTGTGATTTAAAATGGGTGCTTGTTAGTTTACAGTTTACAGTGCTGATGCCCTTCTGAACCTGCCTTTTTTTTTTTATTTGTGATTAAAAAGCCATAGTTTTCTTCCGGCATATGAAAAAAAGCAGACTAAGGGGTGATAGCTTTTGTATTTATAACAGAGTTGGAAGGGACCTTGGAGGTCATCTAGTCCAACCCCCTGCTCACGCAGGAGACCTGTACTAGGGATTCGAACTGCCAAACTTCTGACCTTTCTGATTGACAAACTCAGTGTCTTAGCCACTGAGCCACCTAGTCAGGAGAACAGAACTGGAAACGATTAAGCTGCCTCTCAACACAGTTTGTTCCACTCACATTTCTCAACTGCTTTGCCTGGTTAGAGTATGCCCTTTAGCTCGCCTCCCATCCTCCAAAGTGCAGCCTTAACATTTATTCTACCAATCCCAATCTACTTGCCCTTCAAATGTATGGATTTTTTTACTCAAAATGCTCAGAAATGATCATGATGGCTGAGTTTTAGGGGGAACTGAAGTTAACAGTTTTGGAAAGGATAAACTCAGTGTCAGGGTTCCAAGTAACACCCCCAACGAAATCAAACTCCGAGGCTTGAAATTCCTCAAAGCTAACTTTTATTAGAGATGTCATATTGGCACATCTGGGAAAACCTGAATCTGAGAGTTTCCGGGTTTTCCACACCCAAAAGAAAGTTCAAGACCTTGCCCCTCACCCACATGTCCACCATGTACCATGTCCATCCAATCATGTACAGTCTGGAACAGAAGATATCTTCCCATTCTTCTCAGCACAGCTGCAAGGCACCTTGGCCTTGACTTTCTATAAAGAATTTTGTTTTGACTACATGTCTTCTTCACTCTATACTATCCCCACTCCCAACTTCCCATGGTAGGACTTGTGGCAGGCCTGAAGCCTGAAGGAACAAAGGGAGAAAGATGGCTTCCAGGTCTGACACTCAGTTTCTTTCAGAAATGATTCATGACATGGTTGCATTAAGGTAAAGGGAATGACTAGCACATATGTGCTAGTCATTCCCAACTCTAGGGGGTGGTGCTCATCTTTGTTTTAAAGCCGAAGAGCCAGCGCTGTCCGAAGATGTCTCCATGGTCATGTGGCCAGCATGACTAAATGCCACAGGTGCACAAAGCGCTGTTATCTTCCTACCAAAGGTGGTCCCTATTTTTCTACTTGCATTTTTTACATGCTTTTGAACTGCTAGGTTGGCAGAAGCTGGGACAAGTAATGGGAGCTCACCCTGTTACGCGGCACTAGGGATTCAAACCACTGAACTGCCAACCTTTCGATCAACAAACTCAGTGTCTTAGCCACCCAGCCACCTTGGTTGCATTAGGAATAGGCAATGTAGTCTGCTCCAAATATTTTGGAAAGGAGAAATCACAATCACTTGCCATTGGTTGCCCGGTTTGACGCTGATAATAAGTAAAATTTGAAGCTTCTGAAAGATTTAAGTTGCTTCCTCCAGTACTTCATGGAAAAACATCAGCTATCTTGTCAGAACAGGTAGCAGCATCTAGATGACTGTGGCTGATCTAAAAAAAAAAAGGGATTAATAGTTAGATGAGAAAGTATCAGGAAAATTTAGGACTATAGATCACTGGGAAATTTAAAGCAATGCAGAAAAGGGCAATGGTGAGCTACTTCCATATCATTGCCAAGAAAACAACATACACCTCACAAGGCACTAAAGTTACTCAAAGGAGTTTTAACCTTGTTAGCCAGAGAATAAAGAAATTGTACTGCAAATGACTTTCACGACATTTAAATTCCATTTTTGATTCCCCAAATGAGAAATTGCTCTTGTCTGACCACGTTTGTACAAAAATCAGGTTCAAGAAATGCTCCTTGGGGAGACAGCCCATTTCGTGTAAATAACCACTGTGTGAAACTTCCCCACCCCCCCTGATTAAACAGGACAAAGCATTGTGTTTTACTACGCAGCAGAAAATGTGCAAATTTGTGTGGTCCACTGTGATATTGACCCAGAGGTTCTCCTATACCAAAAGTCTCCTTGAAGTTCCTGCGTGACTAATGATACAGCAGACTATTATCCTAATTAAAAGTAATATTGTTCAACTCACAGATACACCCCAGCCCTTCACTTCTCTGAGAAAAAAAAGAAGAGAAATGTTATGGTTCTAACTGAGTCAGGAGATAGTTCAGCAAAAGTGTGACTGTAGGAAGCAGCTGGAACCAGAAGTTAACATTTCATGAACCAGAAACCAGTTCCAAAGCATAATAGACAATGGCCTGCTGTCCTCTTTATGCCATTTAGAGTACAGAATGTAATAGCAAAATATCTGGAAATGGCAGATTTAAAATAAAGTAAAAATCAACCAAAGAAGGAAGATACACGTAGCCTGATGCCATGCCTTGTTTTCATATAAGTGAGCAATGACCCTCGTTCTATAACCATACCACATAAATGCACAAAGTCTACATAAACATGTCCATGGTTAATTGGAGTTGAGGCAAATTGAGAAGTAGGGAAATCAGAAATCCTCAAGATATGTGGAAAGAGTGGAATTGGGGTGGGGGGGGTGGAAAGCTGTGAACAATTTTATCACTGTAAAAACTCTACTGAAAAGAATTATTTTATTCTGCTGAGCGTGTGATCACACGTCAGCAGACAATCAGACATACAAAGATCAACCAGCTTTTGAAAAGTACAGGAGGAAGATCAGATCTTATTCCAACTTCATTTTTGAAAAATAACCTATTGATGTAACGCTATTTGTAGTTGCTTATTATTTTTCTGGTTATTATTTATAAGCAAATCAATAAAAGCCATTATAGATGGTACTGGTCACTAACTAGAATGACTTTAGAAGGAAACTGGATAACTTCATGGAGATTGGGGTCATCAAGGGCTAATGGTCTTGAAGATTTAAAGGCACCTCCAGGTTGGCGACAGCATGTTTCCAAATACCAAATGGAAATGAATAATGAGAAGGTTATGGCTACATATCTTGCTTGTGAACACCTTAGCGCCATGTTGGTGAACCTATGGCACACATGCCACAGGTGGCATGTAAAGCCCTCTCTGCAGGCACGCCAGCCGTCATCCCAGCCCAGCTCCAGCATGCATGTGCATGTGCCTTCCACTGGCCAGCTGGTCTTTGGGTCTCTGCTGTGCATGCGCGGGAGGAGGGGCACATGCGGAGGAAGTGCACGTACATGCACGGGGCAGGGCGCATGCATGGGGGGTGCTTGCATTCATTTTGGGGTTCACATGCACGCACACCAAAAAGGTTAACCATCACTGCCTTAGAGGCTTCAGGTCAGCCATCGTGAGGAATACAACCCTTTATTAATGAGGGCTTTGGCCCGATTGAGCAGGATGGCTTTTGTGGTTTGATATTTAAAATTAAATAGTTAAAATGTTGGAAATGCTAAAGTTTTTTTTCAAGACGTTCTTTGCCCTAGCTATTCTAAATTTTCCTCTAAAGACATTTGTGAGCATACTGAGAATGCTCAGTCATTATCGCATTCTTTTTTTTAGGAGGAAATATTCCATTAAAAAAAAAAACCCTTTTCTGCAAAATGGATTTTTTTCCCCCACCACACAGTCCCTACCAAAAAAAAAAAAAAAAAAAAAAGGAGGGAAAAAACCCACCAGCAAATATATAACAAATTGTATATGAGTATAAAAAATTCTTATTTAGCCATACCGTAGTTTAGCTGCATCCCAAGGCCATCACGAGAATAGCTAATTTCCGTGTACTCAGAAAGGCATCAGGAAAAAGCTTAGAGTTTACTCTTGAGCATCGTCATATATAAAGCATTTGACTTCTTTGCCCTGTAGAGGGTAAATAATCTGTTGTGTATCGGCTTCCTTCTTGACTGTAATAAAGATTCTAATCTAATCTAATTGTGCCTGAGAGTCTTCTACGAAGTTACCCCAATTGCTGAATAAGGATTAAGTATTTGGAGAGCTGAGATTTATTTAAGCGTCCTGAGGTGAAGCCTTACAGTTGGATTTGCTCTCTTATCTATTTCTATTGCTACTGAAAGAAAGCCTTCACCTGATGACCAAAGATTAAATTATTGCTATAGACTTTCTTGCAATTCAGCCAGTGTTGGTCAGAATTAAATGGCTATTTAAATAGGCCAGATGATGAACCCCAAATTCCACAAAGTAGGACAAAATATATTATCATTCCCAGTCTCAGCTCCAATAGGTAGCTCAGCTCAGAAAATCAACTCTGTTGGAAGACTAGAGTGACATTTTAATGATATTAGCTTTAATAACAAAATCTGATTGTGCTTTACCTTCTTCTAATACCACTGTCAATCAGGGAAATGTTTGCCTAAACCACTTCAGGCACTTAAAAAACGTTTTAGCCCTCTTTGCCTTGGTAGGGTCTTATATATTTCTATCAAAGTTATCTTGCTTACATTCTACACCTCTCCAAGAACCTGCAATATGAATCACCCTCTTTGCCGGATAAAAATTATGGGGATCCAAACAAATGTATTGCCTTTCCCACTGAATATACAGTAATGGCCAAAATTATGGAAACCTTTTGAGAAAAATGTATTTTTGAGGTTTGATGGCTAATAACACCACTTTTTTGGGGGGGAGTTTCAAGATAATCATATTCCACTGCTGGAATGGCCTGGGAATAGCCCAGTTCTTAACCCAATTGAAAATCTATGGAGCTGACTAAAGAAACTTGTTAGTCAGAAGTGACCCAGCAACCAAACCCAGTTAATAGAAGCAATCATTCAATCTTGGTTTCACATTATAACAGCTCCAGAACTAAAAGACTTGGTTCACTCCATGGGAAGATGTTGTAAGGCCGTAATTCATGCTAAAGGTTACCCAACTATTAACTGACATGGTGATAATTTTTGTATATCTCATTTTTTCTACATGTTTCACTTTTCTTCTTTATACTGTAACTGCTATTCTAATATCAAATCCTTCATAAAAGTTATTGCATTACATTCTTGATTAAATTATCTTTCCATTGATATATAATTTTATGATACAACTCCAAAAAAATGGTGTTATTGGCTAGTTTTAGAAAATACACTTTTCCCAAAAGGTTTCCACAATTTTGGCCACTACTGTAGACTAGGCATGACATGAGACCAGATAACTTTCCCACTGAATGAACCTGCCTATGAGTGTAATTATGACAACAGGACTATAAAATAGGCAAGACATCTTGTGATTCAGAACAACCTAGATTTGGACAACTGTGCTAATGCTGTAGTAAGCTTAAGAGCTAACTTTGAGGATCTGGTCAAGCCAGTGACAGCCAACTGTGAAAGCCATTGCCAATGACAGCATAAGCATGTGGTGTAGGAATAGGCTGCTGAGTTTCAGATGTTAGCCCTGGATGAGGGCTGGCATGAAAGAAGCTTAACTGACCAGCTCAAAGAGAGATGATCAGATGAAATATGGAGTAACTCATTCAGGAAAGCATCTCAGAGATCAAAAGAATAAATCTAGGTCTGCTTGTGTATCAGTGAAAGAGTGGCAAAGGAGAATTTCACTTCAAGAGATTTAAACACTGAAAGGGTTAAAAGAGTTAGGTGACCTGTCAACTGAGATAATAAGTGGAAACAGCTGAAATCCAGGAAAACCAAATGCTAAGAAATCGATCAGGAGATTGAGCTTCCCCTCTCAGGTGGGTTTTTATAAAAGGAGAAATCTGTCTCCCTTTTAGTATTTGTTTTCCTCTTGAAGGCTAGCTGAATGCAGGGGGAGGGAGAGTTATTACAGGGTTGACTCTACTTAACCTAAACAACAATCTAGTGAAGCTAGTTATAGTATCCGTTGCACTTCGTGAGACCTGGGCAATGTGACCTGGGCATGCTGCAGATTGGTGCCAGGCCACAGACCAGGGGTTGGGGACCTCTCTCCTAGAACAGAGATCCCCAACCCCTGGTCTGTGGACTGACACCAGTCCGCAGTGTGCCAGCAACCAGGCCACGCAAACAAGCAAAGCCCCATCAATGGGATGCAGGCAGCATGCAAAACCATGTCCCCTCCAGTCCGCGGAAAAACCTTTCTCCATGGAACCAGTCTCTGGTGCCCAAAAAGTTGGGGGCCACTGTTTTAGGATATATGGTTGTGGGAGATCCTAAGTTAAAGGAGAAGTGAATCCCCAAATTGATAAAGGTTGAGATTAACCTCTTCATCCTTTTTTGATAAACTTTTCTCCCAGATTTCTGATTTCACGATAGAAAACATTGCAAGGATTGGAGTTTTCCCAATATGGTATCCTGACTCAGCAGGACTTTTTTCTCCTTGCTGAGAGACAGTTGGTTTTGCCACCAAAGCTGGCTGTTTTGGTAGCACACTTCCCAGATTTGAATGGGAGCTACTTTGAATGACTCAAGATGACTCTTGGATGACTGAGAAGAGGACCTAAAAGATAGCACTTCTCAGTGGGGAGCAGTCAGAGGGTGAGTCTACTCTTTTCCTTATAGCTGTCTGTTGTTTCGTGTACCTGCTTTGCAAGGGGGGATGAATTATTATCTTTGAAGTATATTTATCAGTATTCAACTAAAGGGGGGGGGCGTTTATGTATATGGTTTTTTTTATGTGCTCTTTTTGTGTAGTCTTGTTTAGTTGTGTTTTGTTTCTGTATTTTTTGTATTTTAATGTTTTGAATAAAAATAAAAAATTGTGAAAAAACACTGTAAGCATTTAAATTCTTAGTAAACTTATGGGGCTTATTCTAGGAAAAGCACTTAGCCTTTAATGCATGCCTCCTCTCCAATTTAACCTCCACTCTGATAAATCAGTGGCAAAATGGTTTAGTGACATTATACCTAAGGGGATCTCCTCAAGAATTGGGGTGAGTGTAACAGGGCTCATGGAAGGAATATTGGAGAGTCTATGTCAGTAGTAGCTGAAGCCACCATATACCATCTGTGCATTCATGGTCTCATTACAGATTTCTGATGTTAAACCCAGCTAATAGGACTTTGTTATCTCCTAAAAAAAGTTGTTTAAAAACAATTTATAGATGCATATATAGATTGCCTTTTCTTTTTAAAACTGGCAAAAGAATGTGACAAAGGAAATAAGATTTTAGCTGCTTTGAGTAGTTTATAAAGAGATTTCTCATTTGAAAATAAAAATGGATTCCAGGACCTCACTAAACACTACTAACTGGACAAAAAAATGGCTTATTTAGAAGAATGTATTTATGACAATTTACAGAAGGTTTACTAGACTCTCTGCATCTCTAGCACCAATATAATACAACGTCTAAGAACTCTGAGTCAAGAACAACCAGAAACTATGTGAAGTTACTAATGGTTTGGCCATTCCTTTTATTCTACAGATCTATATTGTTTATGAAGTGCAATTACTAACTTTAGTATATGATGGCACAAAAGCTACTGCAGAATGTAGTGGTCTGCCTACTCAACTTGGTCCCTATTACTTATGGTCCATTCTTATATTTAGAATTCATCATTAAGCACAATGAACTTCCACAACTCACCTTCACTCTTGCATATCTGGGAAGAAAAGCTTATAGTCTGCAGCATCTCAAACCTCCATCATGGTTCATCCCTGTGCTACTTCAAGTTTCTTATTGCCTTCAATTATATATTGGTAGTCTATCCCAATGTGCTTGGAAGGGAGAAGGAAAGATACTGCTTCATTGATTCTGCAAGTGTACTATCAGTTTTATTCTCAGAGCTTATATTGCACCTCAAATTGCCTCTATCCAATGTCAAAGGCAGAAATAATCAATCTAAAGGAATTTGTGAATGAAAGTGTAGAGAAAGCTTTTGTCCATCCTCGCTCCTGTACCAGTTCTCCAGCCTTTTCTCATTCCTAAACTCTCCGAATGGCCATAGAGAGTATTCGTTTTTATCACGTTGGATCTCACAAGGATTTACAATCTGATTTTCATGAAAGAGGATCATGAATATTTAACTGCCTTTGATTCTTGTTATAGAAAGTTTGCATGTATAGTAATGGTCTTTTGAGGGATTGACATTGTTAGTGTTCCAAAGATTTGTGAATCATATTTTCCATGATTTTTAAAGCAGTTTTGAATTATGTATCTCTAGACAATTTTTTGATTTACTCTGAGAATGCTACCTCCACACCAATAAACTTTGAGCAGTTTTTCAATGCCTTAATTACAGTTTGAAGGTAAGCTAAATAAATATACCTTTAATATGCCTGTTTTGAACTATGGGATTAGTATATTTCCCCAAAAGAAATTCAGATGGATTCAGTTAAAGTAGAATCGATTTTGTCTCCAGAGCCTAAATTCTTAAAGGGAGACCCATATAAAAGCTTTAATTTAATAGGCAGCCTGAGTGGCGTAGGAGGCTAATGCCTCCTACTAAGGCAGCATTTAACATCCAGCTGCCTGCAATTACTGCAAGTTCAATTCTCACCAGGCTCAAGGTCGACTCAACCTTCTATCCTTTCTAAGGTGGGTAAAATGAGGACCTGGTTTGTGGGGGCAATAAGCTGAATTTGTATAAAATATACAAAAGTATGAAGGCTATTGCTTAACGCATTGTAAGCCGCCCTGAGTCTCCGGAGAAGGGTGGCATATAAAAATAAAATAAATAAAATTAAAAAAAAAAATTTCTATGGGCTGCAGAAGGCAAATAATCTATTATATTTTAAGTTGCATTCTTGTCCATAATAATAATATATATATATATATATATTATTATGGACAATATAATTTAATATAATTTAATATAATTTAATCAATATAATTTAATATAATTTAATCAAGTGATATACTGAGACACTTCTGCTAAATCAAACCTATATTATCCAAACCTGGATAATATAAAGATATGGAGAGCTAAGATTTATTATGTACTGCTGCGAAGCCTCAAAAAAAAATTGCCCATCACTTTCCAGGAGTGCTCTCAGGGTACAAAAGTTGTTAGTGGCCATTAGAATATAGGATATAAGTACGAATGTTTTGTAGTAATAGAGCATTAAACCAGATTAGGGACATCCACATTTAAATTCCAACTCAGTTATGAAACTCACTGGCCGCTATCAGCCAGTCAGTCTAAACTATCTTTGAGACTTCCTGCAAAGATAAATATAATGATAATAAATAATAGAAGAAATGCTGACTGCTTCTGTAGAACCAATTTCAAAGTAGAGAAATATCCCCATAAATTACATTCCATCACCCCCCACTCCGCAGACATGAAGGCAATAAGAAAGTTAACAGAGTTTGAAGGAAAACAAAAGCAAGCCAACAAAGGACAAAACTTGGTGATTAATTATCAAAATATTTGAGCTTGTGGATAGATACTCCGAAGATTTTTTTTTTATTTTTTATTTTTTACATTTGAAGCCTAAAGGTTGATTTCTGCAGTATGCAAGATTATTTAACTGATACCACTAGAAACTTGGCATGTAGTTGTTTTGCCTGAAACATGTAGAATCAATCTACATGCAGGAGGGGGAATCCTTTCCCATTTCTCTGTGGACACACACCAGGCATTCTATGCAAGTTCCTTTTGACTATTTTTGTTTTGTTCTGAGAGCTAATGTCCTAAAATTAGAAATATGTAAATGTAGCATGTCAGAGGACTAAGCATAATTAATTCAAGTGGGAAGATCATACACTACGTTGATAAACATATAACTGGAACTTCAGCAAGAAAGGGAGTAGGAACTGAACGTACCTTTGAAGTTTTCAGACATTTGGAAATGGCTTTGCAATGCTGTTTAGGTCTTATTTTTGTCTCTGCATGGTGCTCCACCCCACAGATAGACACATGGAGTATATCATATTTAGTAATTTCTCTGTTTACAACATCAGTGAAATGCAGCCACAAACTCACTGGATGCTCTCACAGTAGTGGAGGCACATTATTAAAAATAGATGTTGTAACCCTCTCTGCAAGCACGCCAACTCTGTGTGGTGGGATGCACCACACAGAGAGAAAAATAGCACCAAATCCTTCAGTCTACAGGCTAAGAAAAAAGTTAAGTAATAGAACTGAAATCAATTTTTGTTTGTTGGTTTTGGTAGTATGTGTTTGTGAGTGTACGATAGTGACAAAACTTTACAGGGGATCTTTGCTCTATGTCTTATCAGCCTTTCAGGTATGTGGCTGAATTTCTAAATAGTCATAAAAATGCATCTAGACCTTAAAACATTTTATTTTCAAAAGTTATTTTCTAGAAGTCTGTCCTCCAATTGCTAGAGAGAGACACAATGCCACCAAAGGTGGCTTTAACAAAGGATATAATCTAATTTAGCTATTACTTTGGACTTCTGTATTATGAAATTCCAAAACAAGGCTAAACAAATGCTATTACCGTCCAGCAAACTAGATATTGATATAGTGGAGAAAATAGAGTACCACAGACATTTTTAAAATAAACTTTATTATGTGTACAAAAATGCTTGGGCTACTTGGTTCTTTCCATTAGAAAACTTTATAAGGTAACTTTTTAAGCTGATGTGGGGGGGGAACCTTTCTCACACTGGAGAATTACCTTGTGATCAGTTTCAGACTTTGTAAAAAGACAAAATATCAAAAGATATGGCCTAGTATTTATAAAATACTTTATTCCTTGTGGATGTCTTTTTGATTTCAAAATATTTTTCAGTATTTTTGCAGAGTACAATGCCAGTCATATTTATTCATTGTTTTTTAATGGGAATGTTAAATATTTAAAAAATAACCACATTTATTGCTACTTTTTAATGTATTTTAATATGCACATGCATATTAATAGCATGAAGGTCCTTTCTTCACAGATCTTGACAAATAATAATCACTAGTTATAACTGATAATAGAATTTATTGGAAGTATCCAAGCATTTAATGGCTTTCTTCCTTACAGTTTTGGTTTCAACTCAGGGAAATGTGATTATTTTAAATGTTCAGTATAGTACGTTCAGGTTTGGTAATGTCATTAAACAGGAATTGAAATAACTATGTTGTCATGCACTCTGGGATCAAAATAATTGAGCTACTAATAATACCAGTGTTCCTGCATAATATTTTTACTGAGAGACATTCTACCTAGTCTTTCATGGGCTTCAAACAAAGTCAATCTAAAGAATGATCAAGGATGGTCAGAAATGGCCAGATGGTTTTTGGAGATTTAAAGCAAAATAGAGCAAAAAAAAAAAATAATGGATGAAGTACAGTAGAGCAGAAGTGTGATGGAATGTGCGCCTAGAGAAGCAGTGGGGAGAGTTTTGGCAACACAGAGGTTTCTTGGAGAAAATGTACGTCAGATCAAATGCCTTAATTTTATCTGTAGTTTTGGCCCTGGATATTACTTTGTCAAGAAATAAATTCAGGTAAATCTAATAGTAAAAAAGAGTATACTCAAATAAAATTGTAATTAGTAGATAATAAGAGGTCAGAGGTGGTATTCAGCAGGTTCTGACCAGTTCTGGGAACCAGTAGCAGAAATTTTGAGTAGTTCGGAGAACCGATAAATACCACCTCTGACTGGTCCCACCCCCATCTATTCTCTGCCTCCCAAGTCCCAGCTGATCAGGAGGAAATGGGGATTTTGCAGTAACCTTCCCCTGGAGTGAGGCGGGAATGGAGAATTTACAGTATCCTTCCCCTGCCACACCCACCAAGCCATGCCCACATGAACCAGTAGTAAAAAAATTTGAATCCCACCACTGTAAAGAGGTGCTAACATTCCAGATGGAAGCATTGTATTTGTCACAGTAAATGTGGTGGCAGGGGAATTCTGGGAAAACTCGAACTCTCGGTCTTCTGATTGCTAGGCCAGCACCTTAACCATTAGAACAAACTGTTTTTTTTTTCTTAGCAGAATAACCATATGCTACCAGAAGAAAAAGAATCTAAATAGGGAGTGTCATAAAATTTTAAATAAATAGACTTCACATTGATTTAATGCAGAAAGGTCAGTTCCAATATCTGCAGCATATAGTAATTCTTATGATTTTTTTTTTCATAGCTAGAGGCTAAACCAGACTGATGACTCTAGTCTTTAGCACTATCCGATAGACCCTTCCCACCATCTCTCCTAATCTTTTCAAATTAATCATTTAAAGGGAAAGGCCGAATCAAAGGGCAATTTCCCATACATGTTCTCATTTGCTCAAGTTTAAAATTAATGACACAGAAACATAACCCCTCAACTCTGCATTGTACTCACTCATAGAACATAATTATACGACAGATCATAATTATTAAGGATATAATTGATAATAACACTTATTGAAGGTGGCCAAGCATTTAATAGACTCTCTCTTAGCGCTGCTGAAATATGTGTATCATAGATCATAAATGTTAAATATTGTATGCTCCAGGTTTTATAATTAAATTAATGGTAAGTATAATTTATGTCAAGTTGTCAAGCTGATTTGCAACAATCTCATGAATTTGCATGTGAGGGAGGCTGGCTAACCTTATTTAAAAACAAAAACAAAGGAGGACAAGAAGGAAAGATGGATTACCCATTTATCAAAAAAAGAATATGAACAAACAACATATGTATCAGATCAATGTGAACAGTCCCTTTTTTCTTTATTATGGCTATTGCCTGCATGTAGTATATATACATGTAATGCACGTATATCAGTGGTGAAATCCAAACTTTTTTACTACCGGTTCTGTGGGCGTGGCTTGGTGGGTGTGGCTTGGTGGGTGTGGCAGGGGAAGGATACTACAAAATCTCCATTCCTACTCCACTCCAAAATCCCCATTCCCTCCCCACTCCTAGGGGAAGGATACAGCAAAATCTCCATTCCCACCCCACTCCTGGAGAAAGGATATTGCAAAATCTTTCCCCACTCCTGGGGAAAGGATATTGCAAATTCCCCACTCCAGGGGAAGGATACTCCAAAATCCCCATTCCCTCCCCATTCCTGGGAGAAGAATATTGCAAAATCTCCATTCCCATCCCACTCTGTGGCCAGCCAGAGGTGGTATTTGCTGGTTTTCCAAACTACTCAAAATTTCTGCTGCTGGTTCTCCGAACTGCTCAAAATTTCCGCTACCGGTTCTTCAGAACCTATCAGAACCTGCTAGATTTCACCCCTGACATGTGTATGTGTGTGTGTGTGTATTAAGTGTTTTTCTGTATATATGTGCATGTAGTATATATACATGTAATATATATGTATTAGAATTGTATATGCACAGAGATATGATATGATACTATCACAAGGTGGTTTTTAGTTAAGTGATGCTGGTTTCCCAGATAGAACCCCTACAAATGCTTGGCAGACACTGGTTTCTTGCAAAGATCAAAGACTTTATCCAAACTGTTATTAAATTAATTCAGACGCCCTCTAGTTAATTTCTTCCCAAAATAAATCTGAAGAATTTGGATGACTTTTCCAGACCAATGGAAAAAAAATTGTAAAAATGTTCTCACTGCCAATAGGAAGTCACCTTCCAAAATCATCAATCTCATCTTGGAACCTTCTTATCTGTCAAACAGCCATGGACTGAATTGTGCACTGAAGTAATTCCCCATAATCTTCTTGGTCCTTTATTAAGATCTTCACCTTGTCTCTGCAAAGTCCCTTTGTGGCTTGGTACTGTTGCTGCAATTTTAGCATGGTAGTAAAATCTACTTCTGCCCTATTTTACAAAACAGAAGTGCAAGGGCTGTCTACAACTATGCATTAACCTTAAAAAAGGCCCTTATCATTTCAGATTGAAATAGTTTTATTCATATTATCCTCTTTATAAAAAAAAATTGTGTGGAGAGCAAATGATAAGTATTTTTTCTACTTCAGGCATGGGCATTTTATCATCTACATTAAGTCTTTGACAATAGTTTAATGCTCTCCAGCTTATAAGGATGAATCTCTGCATATTCACAAAGGGTATGTCAAGGCTTTAAACATTACTCACAGAGACACACAGAGACGAAAAAGTGATTCAGGGTATTCTCTCCAGTTGTCAGTAGGCAATCTCACCATAGGTGGTTTTAATAATTCTTTTATAAACTAACTTGAACCTTTGACAATAACAAACCTCTCTCATTCTTATTCTCTCTCTATTTAATTCTTGTAGTCATTAATGAAATCTATAAATTCTTCAGATTCATAAACTATTTTCTATGCCCTGACAGAGCAGGAGGAACTAAATTTCTATATGTTAAATCTTTCTCCCTTTCTCTCTCATTTTCTTTCAATTAACAGACTCTGCTTTAATTCTGTGTTCCCTTTTCTTTATTTTATTTTTTTTAAAAAAATGGAAGTGGGGCGTACGAACAAAAACAGAATATTAGAAAATAACTTGAATCTGTAAGGATAGGGGTCAGGAAGGCTAAGGCTCAAAATGGACTGAGATTTGCAACGAAGGCCAAAAATAACAAGAGTAACAACAAAAATGTTCCTTTGTGTAAGAAAGAAGAAGAAAATTGAGCAAACGATCAGTCCACTGGTTAGAGAAGAAGGCAAGAAAGTGAACAGGGAAAAGGCTAAACTGCTTGTTTCCTATTTTGCATTTCTCTTTTTATAAAAAAAGGAAGGAAGGAAGGAAGGAAGGAAGGAAGGAAGGAAGGAAGGGAAAGAAAGAAAGAAAGAAAGAAAGAAAGAAAGAAAGAAAGAAAGAAAGAAAGAAAGAAAGAAAGAAAGAAAGATGATCTAACTTGTCAGAAGCTGCATTAGAGTGGGCAGGAGAGATATGCAGTTCCAAAGAGTCACCTTGTGGTGAAATGAGCGTGAAATAAATGTAAATAAATAAATAAACAAATAAATAATTGGTGAGTCAAGACCTAGTGCTTTGAATGAATTCAAGTTTCTGGGGTTGAATTATCTACATTGCAGGTTGCTAAAGGAACTGGTGGATGGGTTTGCAGAACAATGATTACTGTATAATCTTTGAGAATTCCTGGAGTATAGGGAAATACCAGAAGATTGAGGAGTGTTAACATTCTTTTACATCCAGTATTTTAAAAAAGGGAGTGGACCCAGGAAATTGCAGGCCAATCACTTTGTTAACCATATTTAGGACTGGGATCCTCAACCCTCAGGCTATAGCCTGTTCAGAACAGGCCAGCGGAAGCTGTGGGTGAGTGTGCATTCAGCTTCACCTGTGCGCACAGCGGGCCAGTGAGCGCACATGCCTGCAGCAGGCAGGCAAACACACATGCCACTCCATTTGTGCAAGTGGCGTATGTGCATGGCCGCCACTTGTGCAAATGGAGCTGCATGTATGTATGTGCTCATCCGCTGCTTGTGCAGAACCATCCCTTCCAGTCCACACCCCACCAGTCCACAAATCTGGAAAGGTGGGAGACCCTGATATAGGAAAACTTAGAGAACATAACCGAGCAATGGGTTAGCAAGTACTCAGAAATGAATAAGATGATTATTATAAGGCGGCACGGTCTTGTTAAAATAGGTCATGCCAGATTAATCTTATTACTTTTTTTAAAAAAAAAATCAAAATGGCTAAATTGGAACAAGAGAATGTTATGGATATAGTATATCCAATTTTCAATAGTGCTTTTGATAAGGTTGACCACAGCCTTCTTCAGTACAATGTGGAATGGATGGTGCCACTAAGAATTGGACTGAATTTTGTTTGAACAACTATACCCAGTGGGTGGTCTTTAATCAATCTATGCCTACATGGAGAGAGAGATATGCGAAAGGGCACCTCAGGGTTCTGTCCTGAGCCAGTGCTCTTCAGTGACTTTATAAATGACTTAGACAAGGGAATAGAAAGGATGCTCAGCAAATCTGCAGATGACACAAAGCTGAAGGGAATTGCTGACAGATCTGGAGAGAGGCTCAAGATTCAAAGGATTTTAATAGAGTTAAATATTGTGCCTTCTCCCATAAAATACTGTTCAGTGGCAAGAACATTATCAGTGGTAAAGGTATAAGATTGGTACGAGACTGGTGGTAGCTGGATCAGTAAAGGTACTAGTAAGAAGGATATGGGTATTCTGGTCTCTTCACAGCAGTCACCTTCAAGGCTGCTGAGAATATTCCTCCAGTAAGTAGGGAGGCATTGGCAGTCTCCCAGAAAGTGGTCACCTCTCTGCTTTCTCATTACAACCACCAGAACATATAGGGCAGTGATGGCTAACCTTTTTGCTATCGCGTGCCAAAAGTGGGGATCATGCAGGGGGATTGCGCATGCGTGTGCCCATACCCATAATTCAATGTGCGCCACCCCCCGCACATGCGCGTGTGACCCCCCTGCGCTACCCCCACTTTTGGCACGCAATGGCATGGTGGGCCCGGTAGGCCCGTTTTCCACCCTCCACAGGCTCCAGAGACTTTCGTGGAGCCTGGGGAGGACGAAAACGGTAGGGTTGCCAGGTCTGCTTCCAAAAAATAGCGGACAAGCGGGGGAGGAGTTAAGTAGTAAAAAAATAAAAAAAAAATTACAATTAAATTATATATTTTCTTACAAACATTTTAACACGTATTAAAATAATCACTTCAAAACTTTACTTAAAATTCAAAACATCAAATATATTATAATAATATGTAAAATATTAAATTACATTTTACTTTGCTGTCGTGTGTATTTTTTATTTGACTGCGCAGCTTTGATCAATTCTTTGTGTTTAAGGAATAATGCTTTAATTTCAGTACAACATTGAGAAATATTAAAAAATATACAAAGTTCACTTCGAACTGATGGTACAAGCAGTCGGTTACGTTCGTCAGTCCACAAATTTCCCATGACGCTGAAAATTCATTCAACGTTTGCATTTGATACCGGAATTGATGCACAATACTGGAACAGTTTCAGTAAACTCAGAGCTGGCTCTTTCTTGAAAAAGTACGTCCACTTATCAAGGGATGAATCGCCCTGCAGATGAACATAAACTTCTTCTAAGGCAGAAATTTCATTGAAGAGAGGGTGGAAGTTCTTCTTGCCATGGTGATAATAACAAGATGTTCGTCATTTCTTCTAAAGTTGGAGGATTATTGCGATCAATTAGATTGAAACAACTTAGCGTCTCATATACAGAATCGGTGAAATTATACCACTTTTCTAGGTACGCAATGGCTCTTTGATACATGTTGATGGCTTCTTTCTTGAACTTTTGCACAGCATTCTCAAGCAAATGTTTTTTATGTAAGGCAAATAAAACTTTCATTCCAAAAAACTGCTCATCGTATTTTCTGTCTCATTCTAACTTATGAAAAAAAAGACAAAACGCGATTCTCCTATCCTTATTTTCTTAGACTGTACAGCTTTAGATTACGTACCATTTCATCATAAAGCTTTTGAATAAAAAAAATGTCAACTATTTTGTGAAAAAAAATAGTGAACATAATGTGAAAAAAGCGGACTGTCCGCTCAAATAGTGGACACCTGGCAAGCCTAGAAAACGGCCTTCCGTCCCCCACCTGGGAGGCCCTCCGGAGGCCAGAAACAGAACATTTCCTGACTTCAGGTGGGCCCGGAAGGCCCGAAAATTAGCTGGCTGGCATGTATATGTGTGCTGAAACTGAGTAGGGCAATGCTCGCGTGCCCACAGATATGGCTCCGTGTGCCACCTGTGGCACCCGTGCCATAGGTTCACCATCACGGATATAGGGTTTTAAAAGAAAACAGCAGACAACAACTAGATAGCATCATATCCATTTTCTCAAAGGCCACAGATCCAAAGAGTCCCAATAACATCACAAGGCTCCAATCACTACTAAGAACTCAGATCGCCCAGAATTTAAGCCGAATGAATTTATGTGAAGTATTGAACAAATTAATCACACAGTTTTTGTTGTTAACCTCCTTATTGCGGTGGTGAAGACTTGAATGTAGGTCTGCATCCATGCTTGATCAGATTTACTTCTTGTTTTCCTTCAGCAATGCTCCAGCCAACCTTTCTAATGCTCTAATTCCTGGAAGAAATGAAGGCATTAACTGAGATAGATCATCTGGAAAAACATTTTTGAGAACAATGGTGTCCATCACATTGATTCTTTTGGCAGCCAATTGCACATGAGACAATGGATACAATTACCTGCCAAAGGTAAGGGAATCTCCCCAAGTGCCCACATTGGATGTCAGCTTTGGAAGCCATATTAGGCCAGAAGCTTCCAAGCTGTCACCTTCTCATGTGCGGGAAAGTAGGAGGGGGATTTATTTGAGGGTTTTGAATTTAGACAAAATAGCATTCTTCCAGTCAGTCAAGGTCAGGACAAGCCTGCATCTGAAGAAGGCATGGTTAGAGTGCTGTCTCGAGATGGAACAGATGGTGATTGGAGCATGTGATCGACAGATGAGTGAGGGAATGGTTTTGGGGATTTTGATTTACTGAGGGAAAACCCAGAACTCTCAGATTCGGGTTTTCCCAAGATGTGCCAGTATACCTACTCTAATAAATGGAACTTTGAGAAAATGCTTGCCTCAGAGTTTTTAATTGGAGCAGAGGTTTTTCTGAAACACTGACATTGGATCCATTAAGCATCTGGGGCAGACTGTCAAAATAGGTCCTATTTATCGAAGCTGGTTCCCAAGCATCAAAAGAATGTTCATGAGAAGATGATAAAACTTAAGTAAAAGAAGACCCCAACATCATGTATACAAAGAAGTACATTCCTCCCACAATATCTACTACAGAATTTAGAATTTTGCAACAGTTACTACGTTAGTCCAGTTCTCTTTCAAAGTTCTGAAAGTTAGCAGTTATTTTTTAATATTATTTATGCTGTGATATCTGTAGCATGTTTTGGATATCTTTAGCAGAATTCCCACATATTCGACCTCAAACAGCTTCATGATGAACTGGCCATCATAACATTAAAGTGATCTGGTGGAAGAGAGTTTTTATTTTTGCAGTCCAAGCCAGAAGCATATACCTTTGTCTTTGAAAGGCAGTGTTGCCTTTCAGTCCTGGGTGAGGCAGTAAATATTGCACGATCATCTTCATTTATATTGTGACAATTGAAATTCTGGCAAAATGCATTGGAGCAGCTTGTCAATAAAGAAACGATGCTCAGTTCTTACCCTGGGGAGACTGTCGTATCCTAACAATACATCCTGAACCGAGCCCTGCCAAAATGATTGAAATTTAAGTTGTATGAAGAAGAACGAATATAATTACCATTAGTAATTGCCTTTGTTTGAAGCAAGAGCTTTCCTACTGCTCATACTGTGATGATGGCGGAAAATTCATTCCTCTGTTGTAAAGCATTATGCTACTGCATATACTTTGGAAAAACAAATCTACATACAGTCTGACACATTGTTAGAACAAATAGCGCTGTTGATCAATGCCTTTGTCCAGGGGGATCAATGGTATCCATGCTGGGTGATTTGCACTAACTGTGTTTCCCATTTTTATTTCCTGCGCAGAAAGCTTACAGTCTCATAAACATACCAGAGGGAGGACTGCCTGCTGTAGACTCAACAGCATCTAGGCTTAGCTACATACCATTGATGGCTCTTCTGCGATATTCAGTATCATTCTTACAACTCTAAAAACTGCAGAAAGAAAAGGATCATTTTGCACTTTCTAAAAAAGAGAAAATAGAGGGGTAGCAACTTTCACCCGGAATCTCTGATGAGAGAACTCCCACATTCAAACTTGATCAGTAAACAGATAGGAAAACATAAAGGACATTCACAAATTGACCTGTATAACAATAGTCTAACATTTTTATGGTCTAACATGTTTTACAGTGGTCTAATGTAACGAATAGAACTGCATGAAGAGCCATAGACCTTGCTGAATGTATCTATGACATGCAATATATTTTAATTCTTTAGGTGCTTAAATTGAGCTTTGCATTCTGGAATATCCACCCAAAAATGGTGAGTTTCTTCTACTTTAATGCAGATGTGTATGCATATACTATATATGCAGAAGCTATTATATATTAGTGGTTAAAATATTGTATTGGGTGTGGGTCTGAGAAATGTAGATTGAAGTGTACGGTTGCGAAACTCATTGGTTATTTCAAGCAGTTCAGTATTTCTCAGTCAAACTTACCTCACAGGATTGTTGCTCTCTTAAAATAAAGGAAGATGCCTATTTTTCCCCCTTCATGCACTCATAATAAATAAATAAAGGAAGATGCCTATTTTTTCCCCATCATGTACTCATATACATTCAATAAATGATTATATGAGATATAGAAGAAGGGATGAGACCTTGGGGATAATTTTGTTAAATGGGTAAAATTGATTTATGCTTCTCAGAAAGAACAAATAATTACTAATGGAGAACTAAAAAAAATCTCATGAGATTCAAAAAGGGACAAGGCAATGATTTCTACTGTCTCCACTTTTGATCATTTGGATTCTTGAGACATTGAATAGACGCTTGATACAAGATCTGGGAATTCAAAAAAGACTTATAAGTTAAAGGCATTTGTTGATGATTTGGTATTGATTTTAAAGGTTCACTAGAGGGAGAAAAAAATGTAAGCAAAAGTATAACATGCGCTGAACTAGGGGCACACATAACTGCCCCTGTTGTTGCATTCTGCATTAGTTGAAGGTTCCAGATACTTTTCAAGGGCAGCCCCATGTAGCATGCATTTCAATAGTCAATTTAAAAGTGATCAGGGTCTGCATTATGAGAGTAGAGCGTCTCAATCAAGGAACAAGTACAACTGCCCAGAATGTAAAGTTGCACAAAGGCCCTCCTAGTCACGATGGGTATCTGTTCCTGAAGGAGGAGTCATGAGTCCAGAAAGTTCCAAAACCCCAAACCCATTCAATCTTGCCAGGTTTGAGCCAAAGCCTGATGTTCCCTATCCAATTGCTCCCTTCTTCCAGACACAAGATAGGACATCAGCATTATCCCTTGATTTGCCAAGGGCAGAGATGTACAGGTGGGTATTGTCAGTATATCTTTCTTGTTCAGCGAAAGTTCACACTGTACAATCTGATTTTTTTCCTATGGAAGACAATAAGGGAAGCTGCAGCTTTTCAAGTTTTTCACACACACAAAAATAGATTAACCTCCAGTTGCATAAGTTTCTCCCGATTCCTGATTTACATTAAGAATAAGTCTCAATGAAGTCAACGTAACTTACATACAGATGAGCAGATGGAGGAATGAGCATTTGCATAGTATGCTGAAATGAAATTACTTTTTCCCCTAGAGTTCTTGTGTTGAAATCAACATTACATATATTTAGAACTTGTCCAGAATGAATGGCACAGAAAGTGTAAGAAATGCATGGTTTAGACTATTGAAATGATGAGTTTACTCCTTACCCTTTCTTGTCCACCAATACCCTCCATTAAAGCTCAAATAACATTTATTTGTAATTTGAATATCAAAGAAAGTCATACAAAAGCAGTTTGGGTGGGGATCTAACAGATGATCAAAGGACTGAGCACCACTTTTCCCATGCTTAAAAGCTCTTGGATCTTTTTCTTAAACATAAAATTATTACGACCTTTGAGGCTACATACAGTTAATTTCCAAAAATGCGAGAAAAGAATAAACAGCTGAGCTCAAAAAAGCTCTGATACCAACAACCCAAGCTGATTAACTGCTTAAAATTCTACGTAGACAAGCTCTTAAGCATTATTAATTTGTATATCAATGTGATCTCTATGAGGCCCTTGTATTATTGATTATCTCCACAGGAGTCTTACTGAAATTCTAGACTGTTTTGCTACCTGGTAGCTTTTGAGTATCTCTGCTTTGTGACAGAAATATAGTCTTTATAAGTGAGAAATTAGGATAGCAGTCAATGCCCAGAAAGAATATTAGTTAATTTCCCCAAATATTGTATATTCCATTCCAGCATTTGAGACACTTTCACTCCCTTTATTTAGTTTAGCTCCTCCCATGTCCATCTGGAAAGTGTCAGTTCAAAACCGCATTTGGTTTCCTTGAGTAACTCCCAATCACCAATCAGAATAGAGCTGGAAGGGACTTTGGAGGTCAAGTTCTGTTCAAGCAGGAAACCTTATATCATTTCAGACAGGTGGCTGACCAGTCTTTTCTTTAAAAAAAAGAAAGAAGTTGTAGATGAAGCATCTATAACTTCTGAAGGCAAGCTGTTCCACTAGTTAATTGTTCTCACTTTGTTAGGAAGTTTCTCCTTAATTCCAGGTTGCTTCTCTCCTTGATTAGTTTCCATCCAATGTTTCTTTTTTTGTCTTCTAGTGCTTTGGAAAATAAGCTGTGGCAGCCCCTCAAATACTGGAATACTGCTATCATTTCACCCCTAGTCCTTCTTTTCTCTAGACTAGCCAAACCCACATCCTGAAACCATTCATCATATGTTTTTGTTTCCAGGCCTTTAATCATCTTAGTTGCTCTTCTTTGAACTTTTTCTAAAGTCTCAACATCTTTTTTGTAATGTGGTGACCAAAACTGGAAGCAGTATTCCAGGTGTAATCTTACTAAGATTTATAAAGCAATACTAATACTTCACATGATTTTTATTCTATGCTTCTGTTTATACAACCAAGAATTGCATTAGTAGTTGTTGTTGTTTTTTGATGCTGCTGAAACTCAACGAACTCAACTCAAAACTCCTTGATACCAGATATATTAATAATTCTTGTGATATTATTGTTGTGATCTAGGCTTCCTGAGTCATTAAAACACATGAGTAGTCCCAAAAACCTCTTTTATTGCAACAGCTATGAATTACGTTCATTCACAGTTGAGTCCCAATTAGTTACAAAAAGTCCTTCGGGAGAAGTCCTTCGAGATAATCACCAACCTTTATCTCCCTTGACACTCTGCCAAAGACCTACTTGGCAAAGCCACACGGATTCCAGAATCAAACAGAGATGCCGACTGGGAACAGAATTAAGAACGTCACTTTCCTGCAAAGTGCCACGTGCCTTTACTCCTCTTTTAAGCCTTATGGGAGGTGCCAATCATCTCCAGGCCTTACTCCCGAGTCATCCCTTTTGTTCATGCCTTCTGGCAGCTCTACCCATGTGCACACTAGGAACAGGCTCCTCCTGTTCCTCTGCCTCTCTGCTGTCTGACTCTGGAGGCTCCAGAGTCCACGCATCACTCCCAGATGGCCCTGGCCCCATCCCTGCCTCTGATGCAGAGCCCTCATCCGGGCCTTCCCTAGATTCCAGTTACTCCCCAGTCTCCTCACTGTCTGACTCTGCTGACAGCTCTGCAGGCTGCTGGCAGACCATAATAATTATGAGTTACTCATTCCTGACGACATCTCCTGAAAATATACTTCAGTATAGACTTGCCTGGAAAGGCCCTGCAAATTGTCAGAGAGAAGCTAAGGATGGTTTGTTGTTGTCTCTGATAGGAACAGGGTTCCTAGCCATTGAAGGATGTGAGATTCTGTTCTGTATTCCTATTCTTCTATAGAACAGCTTGCCTGTATGTATAGAATACTAACAAAAAAAGTCTTTTTTAAAAAGATTAGTTTTTTCCCCCTGAGATTCCCATGGTTCCATTTTGGTTTGTTTTGGTTTGTTTTAAAAGAAACCTGGCCACCCCTCATTTCATCTGTTTTTCCAGTCACTCAAGTTAGAAGGGACTTCTAACCTTCAGTTCTCAAAATAGCCAAATAATCTGGAATATTTTTTCTGGAATAAAATAGGAATGCTTGAGCCAACATGTATCACAGTAAAAATATATTTTGGAAATGGAGCAAAAAACAGAGCAGAGGTCACTGTGAAGGTGAGTGGGGTCGAGAGTTAAATTATTCTAATAACAGAGATCAAAGTCATCTATATTTATCCTCTAGAAATGGTGGCCAGCCATTCTGGCAACAAGACAAACAAATAGTGTGGATTAACTTTTTGTGTAGGTTGGATTGTGCACTGAAAAAGAGAGGCCTGTATGATTCCCTCAGACTGTATGATTATGTGATGTTGCTGTATATCATTTTATAGTAGAAAGTGTTAATCACAGAATTTAGAATCTGAAGGACTATACAATAATCCTGTCTTCCAGGCAGTGCAGGACCTGAAGTACAGATGCCATTATAACATGTTTACGAGATCCAGCCTCCTCTTAAATATCTCCACTATACCGCAAGGCAGTATTTTCCATTATCAAGCACACCTTACTACCGCCTAATACTCAATAATAAGCATAGTTCTTTAGGTAAAATAAAAACATTTCAGGATTATCACACAAATGCACCCCTGCTTAATATATTAAATGATAACATTCAGAGATGAAAAATAGGAAAGGATTTTTTGAATTGCCACCATAGAACACTAAGATTTAAATAAATGCAAAGCTAGCAGGGCTATTGTGCAATGAAGACTTCTTACCACTGAAATGAGGTGCTAAGAAAATTTGAAATAAATTCTATTTGAGAATAAAAATTGTAATATGGAAATGAAGATGGTCATTAAAAATAAACTCCTATAGAAGTGGTGGCGAATCTTTTACTCACCACACGCGTGCCATCCACGCTAATGTGCAGCAGCTCCCCATTCGCTACGCATGCAAGCACACCATCTGTGTGCTGTATGTGCAATTGCACAATCTGCGCATGTGCATGGTTTTTGTGTGCACAATGCACTTGCGTGAACGCTGTCTGTGCACACCAGCAAACATGCATACATGCGCAGGAGAGCTCCAAAGACCAGCTGGGTCCCCTGAATTGCACGCATGCATAACTGAGGCCTGAACACCGAGCAGCTGTGAGCAGGTGAGTTGGGCGACAGTTCACATGCCTGAAAAAATGGCTTTGCGTGCCACTTCTGGCACGCGTGCCATAGGTTCGCCATCACGGTCCTATAGATTATCCAATTTTGATAGAAGAGTACGATTTGTGTTTATTTTATTATCTTCATATATTGCACTTAATTCTTCATATACTACACCCAATTTATTATCTTCCGCCACTGTACTTAATTGTTGCTCCTTAATTTTGCAAAATTCATCTTGTGAAGGAGAAATATGGTCCAATGAATGTCTGAATGGAAGCCACTTATTTTACTACTATATTTTTCAAAGTTTCAACACCAGGAGGAGATAACATTTGGGAACTAGATCAGAGTGCATACTTTATTTGCACATCTGGCCTTTAGGTGATGCAGTGATGTCACTGTATGATATGAACACTTTTGTCTCTCTGTTGGGGGAATACATTTGAAAAGAATTAAAAATGCAAATGACATTTTGTATACTGTAAATTAGAGTAAAGGGGAGAAGGGTAGAAACTCATGCTATGGAAATCAACAATTTCACCACCAAATTTCAGTGGCATGATCTAGTGTTCTGTAGGCTGCAAAAAGGGAGCTACGGCTTTTTTCTGATGTCCACTAGAAATGTCTCCTATTTGGCAATGATGGATGTCTCTGAACTGATATCTCTATTATAACTGAACAAGGAATGGATGTAGTATGTGAGGAGGGAGCCAGTTTGAGATCCCGAAAGACAAGTGGCGTTAAGAAAAAAATTAAATCAATAATTAAAAATTTAATACACTGATATAATCAAAACTGGGAGAGTAAATGTGCACAAACCTACCTTGGCTCATGTTCTCAGATTTCCCACTGTTCTCTCCTCTTGATTTTGTACCTTTCTAACCTGTTCCAGAGACTCCTCTATTTATTTGAACCTGATATGGGAAATTTTGGGATTGGAGGTTATTCAGAACGCAGTTTCTAAATTAAACAGCATGCACAAGTGCATTAACACACCCAAAAATGGACCCAATTAAAAAATCTACTTTATAAGCATACATTTATTTTGAAGCAATGGATGTTGAATTCTACATTTAGCCCTTCACTGACAGATTAGACAATTTGTTCTATGAATAATTAGTCTTTGGAAGAATATCTTGTCTTCCTCCTGAGATATACTTTGGGAATATGATATTATGAGTTTTTTTAATTATTGCTGCTGTTTCTGTAGCATGTTAATAGCTCTGGACACCTCTTTTGGACACCATCAACATGAATTTTGACTGATGGTATCAGTCTGATTGTATGCGGAATGATCATGAAGCACCTTAAGGCTACATTGATCTCTGTTCTTTCCTTGTCTTTGAGGACAATTTTGGAAGTTTTTATTCTCATACTTTTATTTACCATAACCCAGAATATCAGTAATCCCCTAAACTATAGGGTTGCTTCAACATATAGCCTCATGATATGAACTTATGCAATGAAATTGGCTTGCTTCCAAAAAATGATAAAAATAGACTGATTAATCATAACATCCAAAAGTAATCAAATGTCTTTCTTTAACATTGATTTTGAATGATATCTGCTCTTTTATACAACTTACTCTTTTCAAAATAGATCAGTACACATCAGTGATGAAAAAAACATTTTGCTAGTTCAGCTCATATGATGCAGCATTCTGCTTACAACTGTATTTCTCCTGACATTTCCTGAAATAATGTCTTTAAGTAGGTCTTCCTAAAGAGGAAGCAAATCTTCAGATTCCTGAACATTCAGACACTTTTTTTCTCTTTTTATGACCCTGTAATCTTTGGGATGGGGTCAGGGTAACTGAGTGGACCTGAGCATTTACTGGCTGGACACCCTTCCTGATGCCTATCTGGAGTTTGCAGCAGATATTTTCTCTTTGCTCTTTCAGAGTCTATTTATATTGTACATTGTAATTTATAGAATTACAAAATGTAATAAAATTACAAAATCTAAATTGTTGTTGTTAGTTGCGAAGTCGTATCCGACCCATCACGACTCCATGGACAACTTTCCTCCAGGCCTTCCTGTCCTCTACCATCCCCCAGATACCATTTAACCTCACGACATTTAAGCTCACACTCCCCTTCTTCTTTTGCCCTCAATCATTCCCAGCATTAGGCTCTTCTCCAGTGAGTCCTTCCTTCTCATTAGGTGGCCAAAATATTTGAGTTTCATCTTCAGGACCTGGCCCTCTAAAGAGCAGTCAGGGTTGATCTCTTCTAGAACTGACCGGTTTGATCACATTGCAGTCCAAGGGACTCAGAGGAGTCTTCTCCAGTGCCATAGTTCAAAGGCCTCAATTCTTTGACACTCAGCTTTTCTTATGGCCTAAATAGATGTTCCTAATTAAAAAGGTAATGTAATTCCACAATTATCAAGTTTGCACAGGTATACAGATCATCATATATCCCTTTTGAAAACCTCAAAGTGTCAGAGAAGCCTTTCATATCTTCGTCCTTCCAAGTAACTTTAAGTGGCATGTGTTTGCACCAGGGGTGGCTTCTATGTACCTTTACTAATGGTTCGCAACAGGATTGTGCGCGAATCCGCAGATTGTCTATGATGACATTCGGGGTGGTGGATGGTGCCTCCCGCCGGTTTTACTACCGGTTCTTGTGAACTAGTCTGAACTGGGGGCAACCCACCACTGGTTTGCACACGGAACCTATATGGTACAGATCTACAGTACTGACATAATGACCATTCAGTGTGGCATCATTTGTTCCTGCATTTTCAGGGTCAGATGATGTGATAATATCTCAGATCAGTTACACAAGCCTTCTAGAAGTTATGAATTCTCCATACTTTGAGCCCTGGCTTCAGAACAGTATTTTGTTCACTTCTTGATTTTTAATACTCCAGTATTCTTACCTGGTAGAATACATACAAGTGAGAATTGAATGAACAGTTTGTGGCTACTGCAGCCAGGATCAACCTAGCTTTGCAATGAATACTTGAAAACAATGTTGCCAGAAAGCAACTGTTGATATCACCATGGCAATGAAGCCTGAGGGGAAACTAAGGATTGATTTTGAAGGGAAAGGGTAGAAGATGCTGTTATGATACTCTCACCAATTGCTGGGATTCTGAATTGGTTTAAATGATTAAAAAGAAGAGGGAACCATCCTTCACTAAGTCTTCTCAATTTCTTTCGATAATTTCGCATTTTATCATATATGCGATACCAATTATGCATTGGTATTGCATATATCTGGACACAATTATCTGCCTATAGATCTTGCCTAGGGAAAGCTTAATAACACCTCTTAAACTGCTGCAGAATTCAATTGATGCAGTAGAAATTAATGGTCAATACTAATAATACTGTGTTTATGAGATTTGGCTTCAGGACACAGGCTTTTGAAGAGAATTTCAACTATTATTTCAGATATGTTTGGAAGTGCATCTGGTGATCCTTAATAAACACAAATAGGATTATAATGAATAATTCTACAAGTTGATGATTTCTTGCTTGAGAAAAACAATCCAACAAATGTTTTTTTTTCCTAATGCAGCTTAGCAAGAGCCATCTGAAGAACTTGCATTGTACACCCACAAGTTTTAATTTAATAGGCTACATATTTCAAATTACAACAGACAAAAACACAAAGAATATACAGAATGGTTTATCAGGTCAGATAAATGCCTGGAAGAGACTACTCAGGCTACAGTAATTAGGTCCTAAATTAAATAAATGAAATACTTCCATTTGAAAGGGACCACTCACACCATTGTTCCTGCATTTGCAATTTCACAGTTGCTCATCATTTAATTAGCTAAAAGATGCCATTGTATGCTGCCAAATTCTGTGTAATGGTTTGTGGGAATGACCTTGGGAAATGGGACAAAAAGATGCTGCCTAGGGAATGATTAGGTAAGAAGCAGCATCATAGCCCACAGCTGCATGGTGGGAAAAACAAGAGGCTCAGATGGGATCCTTCCTTAATTATCAAACTATAAAGGTGACAGTGGGAGAACCGTACTTTTAGACTTACAAGATTTTGTTAAAGTAGCTTTAATGTAAACTAGAATTAGCTGATCTGGTCATGTTTCCTGTCTGGTTGACCTGGTGAGACTGACATTCTGGCATACAGGAGGAAAACTTAGTACACTTATCACCGATAACTGCCCGCAAGTCATTATGTTAATTTTGCTTAGATACTTAAATGCATAGGTACTAAATGGTTAATAATACAGCCATTAATTCAATAGGCCACATTAGTGCTGCTGAATACTTAGCAACTAAGCAGCTACAGAAACTAAGATGTCATAATTTTTTTACGATATCGCTAACTAATATGACCAATTCTCTGTACCATCCCCTCTTCCTTCTACAAAGATAAGGGTTCAGAGAATCACATACAGTTAGTCCTCGCCTTACAACCACAATTGAATCCAAAATTTCTGTTGCTAATAACTGAGACAGTTGTTAAGTGAGTTTTGCTCCATTTTATGACTTTTCTTGCCACAGATGTTAAGGGAATCTCTGCAGTTGTTAAGGTAGTAACCTGGTTGTTAAATGAATCTGGCTTCCCCACTGACTTTGCTTGTCAGAAGGTCGTAAACAGTGATCACGTGACCCCAGGACACTGCTAACCATTATAAATATGAACCAGTTGCCAAGCATCCAAATTTTGATCACATGACTATGGGATTGCAGCAAAAATTGTGTGGAAAACAGTCTTAAGTCACTTTTTCAGTACCATTGTAACTTCGAACTGTCACTAAATAAATGGTTGTAAGTTGAGGACTATCTGTACTGTACCATTGGCAGTTTATACATATTTCTAATTCTGTCTTAAGTCTGTAAACTGGCTGGCTTACTTTGAACCAGTGACATATTCTCAACCCAACTCATTTCATGGGGTTGCATAAGGGGAAAAGCATATGTATCAGGGGTGAAATTTGACCGGCTCAGACCGGCTCGGGCAAACCAGTAGGGATGATATGAATCGGTTCACTGAACTGGTAAAAACCACCCCTGGTTGGCCCTGCCGATGCCCGCCTGCTCACCTGCTTGCCCAGTCACCACTCATCCCTTTCGGCCGGTCGCTCATCCCTTCTGGCTGCTGAACCCACCCACCCCCGCCCTATAGGGTGAGACTTTTCTCCCTCCATTCACAGCGGAGCTGGTGCTCCTTTTATAGTCCCCCCCCGGCCCTCTCCCTTCCAGATGTCAAACTACCTTAAAAGAACAGGCTGCAGCAGCTCTGCTGTGAATCGAGGCAGAAAACTTCGGATTCTCTCGGCCACAGCATTCACTATGAGCCCTTATCATGCTCATACACACATTTTTTTCCTACCGGGTTCTGTGCGTGTGGCTTGGTGGGAATGTCATGTGACTGAGCGGGCATGGGCGTGAATGACATCAAGTTGGCCATGCCCGCTCAGTCACAGGACCCCCCCCCATACACACCAAGCCACACCCACAGAACTGGTAGGGAAAAAATTGAATGTCACCACTGATATGTATGCCACCTTGAGCTGACCCACAATAAAATCTCGATAAAAATCTAATAATAATAATCCATTTACTCATCTAGAGATTTTTATGTGAAAAATGAAAACTATTGCCAGGAGGAAAACTAGAAAATATGGCAGAAAGTCTAATTAGGCTAATTTGAGAGTAAGCACCTTCAACTTTTAATTATCTGAAAAAAGTACTCTGCTAGATTAGTATAGTGTCTTATCAAATCCTGTTCCTCCAGGGGCTAATCAGAAAGCCATAACTAAATATATTGAGGCTGGCAATGATTCATTACATGGTTGGACAATTATCTGTTGCTCCATTGATCATTTGCTAATACTCAGAGAGAATATAATATATTTTTTGAATCGGACCTTATGACCTGGCCGCTATTCTTGAATGGGAATTTTATTACCAAATCTGGCAGGTGAGAACCATACTCTTTCTGTGTTCTAACCCTAACCCTAACCCAGGAGTGAAATGCTCCCGGTTCGGACCAGATCGCCCGATCTGGTAGCGATGGCGGCGGGTGGTTCGGAGAACGGTAGCAAAAATCTCTGTGCCCCCCCCATGCCCAGCTGAGCCGCGTGATCATGAGAGGCTTTTTTTTTTTACTTTTAAAAGCATTTTTTCTACAACCTCTTCCGACGAAAAAATGCTTTTAAAAGTAAAAAAAAAAGCCTCTGATGATCACGCGGCTCAGCTGGGATTGTCAGAGGCTTTTCAAAGCATTTTTTTCTGCAACCTCTTGGCCAAAGAGGTGGTAAAAAAAAATGCTTTGAAAAGTCTCTGACGATCCCAGCTGAGTTGCCTGATCGGCAGACAGGCATTTTTAAAAAGCCTCTCTGACGATCCCAACTGAGTTACCTGATTGGCAGAGAGGCTTTTCAAAGCATTTTTTAAAAAGTTTCTCTGACAATCCCAGCTGAGTTGCCTGATTGGCAGAGAGGCATTTTTTAAAAAGCCTCTCTGACGATCCCAGCTGAGTTGCCTGATTGGCAGAGAGGCTTTTCAAAGCATTTTTTAAAAAGTCTCTCTGACGATCCCAGCTGAGTTGCCTGATCAGCAGAGGCTTTTCAAAGCATTAGAAAAAATGCTTCGAAAAGTTTAAAAAAAAAAGTTGGCCACGCCCACCCAGTCACATTACTCCACACACATACTAAGCCATGCCCACAGAACCGGTAGTAACAAATTTTACATTTTACCCCTGCCCTAACCCTAATTGTGTGCTTTTTACTATATCAGGCAGCCTAGGTTGAACATTCTGGATCTCTTTCTGGAAGATGAAAACCATTTTTAACTTGGAAATATTGAGTTATGTGGTTTTAACTGGTCTGGAAATAACCTTGAGGGAAGATTGATCTACACATTTTCCGCTGGGAAAACAAATGCTTTTTGTCTGATCTATGCTTTTGATGTCTTGTTTTTAGGAATCTGGTTGTTTCTACAAAAATCTCTGCTTTATATTTGTATTTTGGCAGGCACTACCACCCTCTGAGTTGTTGCATTCAGAAGAAACTGGATTCAGCACTGTGCTTTATCTTTATTAGTTCAAACAGGGAATGTGTTATGAACTGAGTGGTCAGGCGATGGGAATTGGGAGAAGTTAAGATAGGAGATTATTTATATGTATTCATTAATTGTGAATTAAGCAGCAAAAGGAACATGCATGATGGTCAATCATGGATTTTCTTTGGTAAGTCTTTGACAGGTCAAACTTTGCAACAATCAGCACAAGACAATTTTTGCTAGAGGAGCTTAAAGGATCTTAAAGTTCATTTCCCTCAAGTTTCATGTATTATCTTGAAAATATTGCACATATTTACTGGCTTCCCTCTCACCCTTCACCTCTCTGAGTTCAATATTTTCCATCCATTTAATAGTGAAATAATTCAGCAGAATTATGTCATATTCAAGGTTTATACAGCTTGTAGAAAATGTTCCACTAATATGGAAGAAAGTAAAGAAGTCAGTTAATTTCCAGGTACCTTTTAACCCATTAACCAATTGTTAATAAAAAGTGTTTGAGCAACTTGCGGTGTTTGGATGTTTCTTGCATTTTTATCATTTAAAGTCTAAAATCATTTCTGAAATCACAAGAGCTCTGATTTAGAATAGCTCTGATGTAGAGAATTAAACAAGTAAACTCCAGCAGTACTTGATTGATTTCAGACAAACTTTGGGAAATAACTGATTTAATATTTTCAGCTAGTGTTGTCATTTACATATGATGATGTCTTTTCTCCCTACAAACAGTGAATCAGCCACGTTGCCAAGTTTTGATAAGTGTCATTATTTCTGAGATGTGTTTCCTCAAGTTTCTGTTACTAAAGTTAAGAGTAGAATGATAGGTTTACATTACCTGACATATGGAACCAAGTGTCCTTAGACAAGATGGGTAAATTTCTTTAGATGTTAAATGTGAAATGATTAATGTTTCCTTGCCTTAAACCTGTTCTATTTTCATTGTTCCATTTCATATCATGCTGATTGCTATACTATTAGTTATTATGCCTAACAGAGATAGATATTTGCAATACAGAAGAAGACTGCACGCTTACAGTGACCAGGGAAGTAAAATGAAGAGGTGAACTTATTCTATTACTTAAAACAAACCAGGAAGGGTCAAAAGGACAATTTTTCTGTTATTTAAATATAAAAACTATGATACCCACAAGAAAAAAAAGAAAGTCCAATGGCAGTTCAATAGTGGGGGAGGGGAATTAATATATTATGGTGATTAAAAATAAACTAAAAATGACCAAAAAAAAGCTAATCAACAAAAAAGAGAAAAAAGACCCATATAATAACCAAAGGCATTGATATATAGAGCCTGAAATGTATGATTTGATTGAATTATACTTTTTAGGGGCCTCGGCTTTTTTGCAATGTTTTATTATTTCTTGGTTTCTGCTTGTTTTGTGAGCTGCCTAGAGCCATAAGATTGAGATAGATAGCTGTATAAATCCAATAAATAGCAATTGCAATAGCAATTGCTTAGACTCATATACCTCCCCACAGTGCTTTACAGCACTCTCTGGGCAGTTTACAATGTCAGTATATTGCCCCCAATAATCTGGATCCTCGTTTTACCCTTCTGGGAAGGAGGGAAGGCTGAGTCAAGAATTGAACGCCAGGCCATGGGCAGAGTTAACCTGCAGTATTGCATTCTAACCACTACGCCACCAGGGTTCCTAGGGAGTAAATACATTTTCGTATCACTGAAGGTTTTTTAAGAAATGAGAAGTCATAAATTAATATTCAAATGCAGAAAGGCCTTATCAGGGAGTTCTGAGTAAGAAGAGCACTAAAGTTTTAGATTAAAGATTGCAATACTGAAAGAAGCTGGGCAATCCAAAAAACAAAGAAAGATTAGGAAAATCCATTTGGCTCTAAGCAATAGATAAATAATGTTACCTTAAAATCTACTTTAGGATTATAGGCATCATTTGATTCTGTTCATTTAAACCTGACTTATGGTTTCAGGTTATTTATTGTTTTATAGTTGTCAGGCACAGGAAATCATGAGCCAGGATATAGCCTGATGTATCTCCAAATGGGCAGATGCTGACTTTCATAGTCATATGCCTCAATATTCCAGACCAGAAAGTAAAGCTATAGAATATATTTCAGTTGCACCAGTATAACTTAATAAATTTAATTATAACTTAATAAATATAGTAACCTATTATCTTATTTTAATATAACATAATAATACTATATTATACTATAACTTTTGCTAGACCAATTCTTGAATACAGCTCATCTGTTTGGAACCCGCATTGCATATCAGACATTAATACAATTGAACATGTCCAGAAATATTTCACAAGAAGAGTCCTCCACTCCTCTGCTCACAGCAAAATACCTTATGCCACCAGACTTGAAATTCTGGGCCTAGAAAACTTCTAGGTATGACCTAAGCGTAGCTCATAAAATTATCTGCTACAATATCCTACCTGTCAATGACTACTTCAGCTTCAACCATAACAATACATGAGCATACAATAGATACAAACTTAAAGTGAACTGCTCCAAACTCGATTGCAGAAAATATGACTTCAGCAACAGAGTGGTCAATGCTTGGAATGCACTACCTGACTCTGTGGTTTCATCCCAAAACCCCCAAAATTTTAATCTAAGACTGTCTACTGTTGACCTCACCCCATTCCTAAGAGGTATGTAAGGGGCGTGCATAAAAGCACCAGCGTGCCTACCGTCCCTGTCCTAATGCTTCCTCTATTTGTATCTATTTTATGTATTCAATTAATGCTTATACTTTTATATATTACCTAATATGTTCTTGACAAATAAATAAAATAAATAACTATACTATACTATACGTTGGTTGATGATCTCTGGAGGGCTCGGGACAGGGGTTGCTCCTCTGTTCTGGTTCTATTAGATCTCTCAGCGGCTTTTGATACCATCGACCATGGTATCATGCTGCACCGGCTGGAGGGGTTGGGGGTGGGAGGCACCGTGTTGCGGTGGTTCTCCTCCTATCTTTCCGACAGGTCGCAGTCTGTGTTGGCAGGGGGGCAGAGGTCGACCTTGAGGCGCCTTGTTTATGGGGTGCCACAAGGGTCGGTCCTCTCACCACTCCTGTTCAACATTTATGTGAAGCAACTGGGTGAGATCATCCGTGGATTTGGGGTGTGAATGCCATCTGTACGCTGATGACACTCGGCTGTACATCTCCACCCCAAACCACCCCAACGATGCCCTTGAAGTGATGTCCCAGTGTCTGGAGGCCGTGCGGGTCTGGATGGGGAGGAACAGGCTTCGACTCAACCCTTCCAAGACTGAGTGGCTGTGGATGCCGGCATCCGATATAGCCAGCTGGCGCCATCACTGGCTATTGTGGGCGAGTCATTGACCCCCACAGAGGGGGCTTGCAACTTGGGCGTCCTCCTGGACACGCGGCTGTCTTTGGAAGAGCATATGACAGCCGTGGCCAGGGGGGCTTTTTATCAGGTTCGCCTGATACACCAGTTGCACCCTTTCTGAGTTGGGATTCCTTATGCACAGTCACTCATGCTCTCGTCACTTCTCGCCTGGACTACGCTAACGCTCTCTACATGGGGCTCCCCTTGAGGAGTACCTGGAGGCTCCAACTGGTCCAGAATGCGGCCACACGGGTGATTACGGGAGCGACATGGCACTCCCATATAACACCTCTCCTGCGCGAGCTGCACTGGCTCCCGGTGGTCTTCCGGGTGCGCTTCAAAGTGTTGGTTCTCACTTTTAAAGCGCTCCATGGCTTAGGGCCAGGGTATTTACGAGACCGCCTGCTGCTACCGATAACCTCCCACCGGCCAATATGCTCTCACAGAGAGGGCCTCCTCAAGGTGCCGTCGGTCAAGCAATGTCGGCTGGCGGCCCCCAGGGGGAGGGCCTTCTCTGTGGGAGCACCTGCCCTCTGGAACGAGCTACCTCCCGGAATATGGCTGATTCCAGATCCCCGCACTTTCCGTAAGGCCCTGAAGACGTTTTTATTTCAGCAAGCCGGCCTGGCCTGAATAGGTTTTAAGGGTTTTTAATTGTATTGCTAGGGGTTTTAAATTGGGGTGGCCATTTAATTTAATTTATTCTTAATTATTTTAACTTTTATATTGCATGTTATTTTAATTCTCGGCTGTTCACCGCCCTGAGTCCCTTCGGGGAGAAGGGCGGGATATAAATTTAATAAATTATTATTATTATTATTATTTTATTATTATTATTATTATTATTATTATTATTATTATTATTATTATTATTATTAATACTATACTATACTATACTATACTATACTATACTATACTATACTATACTATACTATACTAACAGTATAACTAAATAAATATATTCAGTATAACTAAATATATTTCAGTTGCTGAACTTATCCAAAGGACTTTAAACTAAAACTGAGGGGATAAAGTGGCCAATCTTTAGAACCTAATCCCAAGCATGGACCTCAGGACAATCAAGCAAGCAAGGAAGGTGTTGGGAAGGAGGAGAAGCTCAGATACACATTAGGAGATGCCTATACATTAACACTCAAAATTTGAAGAACAAACAGGGAGAGCTTGAAGTACTAGTACACAAGGGCAGGTATGATATAGTTGCAGGTATGAAATTTGGTGGGATGAAACTCACAACTGAAATGTACCATCTTTTTTTCATTTGCATTTGATTGTAAAATGCATAAAGAAAAAAAGATGATACATTCCAGTTGTGAGTTTCATCCCACCAAATTTCATACCATAAGAGTTTGGGACCCTGCCTCTCTTATAGACTAAGATTAACTGGGCAGATTTATTTATTTATTTATTTATTTATTTATTTATTTATTTATTTATTTATTTATTTATTTAAGCATATATAAGATAACAGGTAAAAGTATAAACATAATTTGAATATATGAAAATAGTAAAAAGGAATATTAGGATAGGGACGGTAGGCATGCCCCTTAAAACCTCTTAGGAATGGGGTGAGGTCAACAGTAGACAGTTTAAGGTTAAAGTTTTGGGGGTTTGGGAAAGAAATTACAGAGTCAGGTAGTGCATTCCAGGCATTGACCACTTTGTTACTAAAGTCGTATTTTCTGCAATCGAGTTTGGAGCTGTTTACTTTGTGTTTGTATCTATTATTTGCTTGTGTATTGTTGTGGTTGAAGCTGAAGTAGTCACTGACAGGTAGGATATTGTGGCAGATAATTTTATGTACTATGCTTAGGTCAGACTGAAGTCGGGATAGTTCTAAGTTGTCTAAGCCTAAAATTTGGAGTCTGGTGGCATAAGGTATTTTATAGCAAGTAGAGGAATGGAGGACTCTTCTCATAAAATATCTCTGGACTCTCTTGATTGTATTCATGTCCGATATGCAGTGCGGGTTCCAGACAGATAAGCTGTATTCAAGAATTGGTCTAGCAAATGTTTTGTATGCTCTAGTTAGTAGTACAATATTACCAGAGAAGGATCTACTCAAGATTAGGTTAACAACTCTTAATGCCTTTTTGACAATGTTGTTATAGTGGGCTCTGGCACTTAGATCTTTAGAAATGAATACTCCAAGGTCCTTGACAGAGTGAGGGTCATCTATAAGGTCATGTCCATCTAATTTGTATTTTATGTTTTGATATTTTTTTTTTTTGCCAATGTGCAAGACAGAGCATTTGTTGGTTGAGATTTGAAGTTGCCACTTGTTAGACCAATCTGACACATAGTCAAGGTCTTTTTGAAGGGTAGTTGCATTGTCGGTGATGTGAATAGTTTAACATCATCAGCGAAGAGAACACAATTGCTTTTAATATGATCACAAAGGTCATTTATGTAAAGTATGAAGAGTATTGGACCTAAAACAGTGCCTTGGGGAACACCTTTATTAACATGTACAGGATTTGATAAAGCGCAAGTAAAATTTGATAGAGCGCAAGTAAAAGCCCAGTTTTGGCAAAACATTCCATATGCTGCACAATTTACACTATAATCAGTCAACAGAGGAAGCAAAGACTAAGGGATATGGAATTTCAGACTGAAATTAATAGGCTGCCCCAACAGGGCAGAAATTGGATAAATAAGGGCACTTGACAACCACAGGAAGATATTCACAAAATCTAACTTTCCCCAAGCCGAGAATAACATTTTTCAAAGCCAGGCATAACATCTTACAATCCACACTGCTGGAAGGAAGATATCCAAAATATCATTAACTAAGCAGACCTGCCCATGTGGCACTAAGAAGATCAAAGCCACTTTGCATGTATTATTACATTGTAGACGCTACATTGATATCAGGTCGGTTTGTAATCTACCCTGATATGTAAATTCCTTGGAAGGCCAGACAACTACTGTGAACTATCTCCTAGAATATTTGAAAGCCTTTATCAATAGCTAAAGTTTCTTTTGCCACAATGAAAAGAAGGCATACATGGTTATAGAAATAATCACTTCTGATTTATTTATAAGTTTACATTTAACACATATTAGCTAATTTGTTTTTAGATATATATTTTGCTTTGTATACTAGTATTTTAAGTTAACACTATCACAGGTCATTAATGCACCATTATAGCAGTGTATATCATTTTTTAAACATGTTATTTTATCTTTGCTATGTTTGTATTTTATCTCATGTGCTTGATTTTACTTTGGCGTTGTACTTTTTAAAAAACGTTTTGCTGGTCATTGACCAAATGAACAGCATTTCATTTCCTCAACAGAGGAGTTTTAGTTTTGTTAACATGTGAGTGGTGTATCTAGTTGATGCGGCAATATTCCCCATGTTCTATGTATTAATATAGAAGTTTTGGGGATGGGGGGAATAATTTAAAGAAACTTTCACTGCATCTGAAGAATCTCTCACTTGTATAATATATAGTTTGGTTCTTGGATGAATTTAAAACACAAATTTATTCCCGGGGTGCATCTATATCTAGTATGAATAGAGTTAATGCAAGCAAAGAAACAATGGAACAATCTAGGCCATAAGGCCAGATAGGAACCAGCTACAGTGGCACAGTGGTTAGAATGCAGTATTGCAGACTGACTCTGCTCACATTGCCAGGAGTTTGATTCCTTCAATCCTGACCGGCTCAAGGTTGACTCAGCCTTCCATCCTTCTGAGGTCAATAAAATTAGGACCCAGATTGTTGGGGGCAAAATGCTGACTCTGTAAACCACTTAGAGAATGCTGTAAAGTACTGTGAAGTGGTACATGAATCTAAGTGATATTGCTATTGCAAGTAAAAGATGCCTGTTGCTATAATCCTACTTACTCAATCATCTACTCCATCACTTCCCTTAACTCTTAGTAGAATTTCATTCCAGTCCCCCATTTTTAGAATGACCTCAGTATTTTAAATTGCAGAAAAGTATTAGGAAAAGTAGTGTTATCTCAAAGTACTTCAAATGTTCTCTGATGTAGCTCCATGTTTTTTCAACATATTGAATTTCAGGTCAAGTTTAAGAGACTTGTGACAAAATGCTTGGTAATAAAAGTTAACACAACCACAGCAGAAATGTTCGGGTTAATAAAATCCAACTCAAGCTATAGAATTTGTAATGATTAATAACAATTATTTTGTTTTGTTTACATTTTAAGATGATAATGTCTTGTTGAAAATCAATTACCTGAACAAAGAAAGGAGCACAGATACCTGAATGTTGGGAAGCCATGGTCAAAATCTATATACTTTCATACATGACACTAGAATTTCTACTACTTGTTTTCTGCCAAAATCTGAGAATCAATAAGTAAACAGTATATATAGTAACCAATAGGTATACAGGAGAGAAGGAGAGAGCAGGAAGTGTATCACATGTGCTTTGATATCATCACACAAATGACACCATTAAGGAATTAATGCCAGTTGAGATTCATAATTGAGGCAAATTACATGATTTATATCATTTGACTAGTCATATCATTATACATACGATGTCTTTGTACGTTGTAGTAGAAACTTATGATGATCTCTTCCTAAAACCATATGCAAAGCAGGTTTTATTTTGGCAATTAGAAGCCCTGGAAATTTAAAACCCAATACCACTTTGGAAAAATGTATTTTTGTATTTATAAATATAACTTTTTAAGAAATGACAATTTTATAGTAATAACTATATTTTGTATAGTTTTAAACATTATTTTTATAATAAGCACATAGATTTAGAAAGAAGTAACAGATATTTATTTTTATATGAATATTTTCTACGTCAGTATTACATGTAGGTTGAGATTATCAGCCATCAACACTATCTGATTTGTACATACTGCTCTTATCTTATTTTGCAGAGTTTCTTCTTTTTTTCCATCTCTGTAGTTCTTCGTGAAGATGTTGCATTGATCCTATTACAGTCCTTTTACCCTGCTGCTTACTAACAAGGGTTTTGAAGAGCTGCTATTTTAAAAAAATGATTCTAAGCTTAACACTCTCTAATTTCTTTTGTCTGTTAAATTCTAAAGCCTTGTTCACATTTTAACTGTATTCTATCAATCAATTTGAAAGCACAACATGCTATTATTTTATTTTTTTATGTAGTATGGTATTTGATTGTCAGATAAAATATAAGTCTTATAAGTCTTTAGACAAAGAGTTTTGTAATCCAGTGGTTATACCAGCTGGGAAAATTTGGATTTGTAGTCCTAACACATCTGGCATCAGATTGTGGGAAAATTACTCTGTCACAATACATTCCTTGACATCCTAACACAAATACTTGTGAAAAAATGAGAGGTCAGTAAATGCTGATCTTATATAGATGGCCTGTTCCCACATTTTTAGACTCAAAATAATAATAGCAATAATAACAACAGCAACAACATTATTTCCTAACAAATGATATATTACTCCAATGTAGCAATGTTATTACTAAGTACCGCCCAAGCATTGCTTAGCTTTTATAGATTATTTTACGTGAAACTAGTTTTTTGAAAGGATACATTATGTGGACATTGTAAAATAGCCTTCCATAAGCAATATGTAAGTATTTTGTAATACTTACACATATTTTCTTTCACATATTTTGAGGACTGAATTATGCTGCTCCTGAGATATTATTTCAGCAATTATCTCAATAACATATTAAGAAGGAAATTCTACAATGACTATTATTTTATCTACCAAAGATAAGTGTGTTCTTCTGAGCCATTCCCTTTAATTAGCTTTATAGTGGAAATTTCAGCTGAGCAAACCTGTCTTTTGGCCTGCATAGTTATGCATCCTCCATTGCAAAGAATAACCCTCCATGTGAAGAGATGGCAGAGGACAATCATCTATTTGATGGTATCCTTTCTTTAGAAGGTTATCCAGTTCAGTTCTTGTTTAGAGACAAAGAGCTGTGTGGACATGTATGTTATATTTTAATTTAAATTTGCATAACAATTGCTAACTGCACATTTTTGCCTGTAGTTGCTTTCCCTTTTAAAGGATATCCTACTGGGATTTTCCCCCCTTCATTTTAGAATAATATGTATTGTATTACCTTTTCCTTACAATGTTTCTTCCCATCTCTTTCTAGAACAAGATCCCTGTGAGCTACCCTATCAGGACTGCAAAAGTCTACACAGCTATTAGATAGCAAATATGATCATCCAAGTATAGTAAGATGAGGCAAATTGAATAAGGCTTATGCACTGTCTCATGAGTACACGCACAGACAACCGGAAATTAGAGATTTTTCATAACTTCATCAGCCCCTTCTTTTATATATTGGAATAAATGCAGCTTGGGTTAAAAAGACAGTGAGAATTTGATGGAGAAATTAGATGTATGCCAATGTCTATTCTTCCTAAAAACAGTTTTCTTTGTCTACCTATCTAGCTGTCTTCTTGGATTTAAAATGAAAATATATAATTATGGGGGAAACAGTGGACTAGTTTAATACAAGCTTCATTCTTGGAAAGCTCCAATATGGGAGGATCTAACAGTGCTGGATTCCTTTAGGAGAAATGTGGGAGAAGAGACGTCTATCTTTTTTTCCTCCCCACCCCCCGACCCCCCAGATTTATTTAAAGGTCTTTTCTCCCACTGAAAGAAATCCATGTGAGTTTCAGGCCTGATGTTGCTTATACATTTGAACATATGGGAAAACTAGTGACCTTATGATCTAACAAATCTATGGGTCCTCTTGATATTTTTCACCCATCCCTAATATATATCCTTTCATTTCTTTCCAGCTTGCTCAGGTGTATGTGAGAGAGGATTAATTCAAAGTTGGAGAGAGTGTTCCATTTTCAGAGGATGTAATCTGAATATTTCTGTGATCTCTGAGACACTCCAAGTGCTTCAAAGTTCTGCTCATTTTAATGGCCATCTCAAACACAAGGGGAAGAATTCCCCATAGAAATAAATCTGACTCAAAAGGAAACCAGACTTATTTTACACCCTATTATAATCAAGCCATGGCATGAAGGTAATAGCAAAATAGAGCCGAACAATTTAAAAGAGAGGACAGAAGAAAAGCCTTTTCTGCCATGCATATTGATTTTTTTAAAAAAATTTAAATTGAGGGACAAGATGAGGCAAGATTAGAAAAGTGCACTTTTAATAATGAGGAAGTGACTTGGTATGTACCATCCGTGACTGCATAAATTTCATGTGGGGTTAAATAGAAGATGTTCTGGGAAGCTGATGAGTTATTGAGAGTCATCCTTCTAGGGATGGTAATAATCAGTTTCACCTGACCCACCACTTCAGAGGGTTAGAAATTGAGATCCTTGGCAAACAGAGTCCGTCAGTATATTTCTGGACATAATTCACAAGTGAAGAACATTTTTTTTTCCTTCTTACTGGAGACAACAATTCTCATAAAGGCTTTGAATACGGAGGCATCTGACAAAAGTAATTACATCTATCTGTCAGATATAATAACATTTACTGGCCATCCACACATGTTCATCTTTCAGATTTATTTTTAATCATCATCCCCAAGACCATCTTTTTCTAGTCTCCATTTTCCATAATTCACACAAGTATATTCTAACACTGTTGACAGGATTTTTGCAAAGTCAAATAATAGTAGCACTTTATATATATGATGTATGGAAACAATGAACAAATGTTCTTTTGCATATTGTTTACAACTTGCCTCCTTTGTCTCTCTCTTTTTTTAAAATTAGATTTAATTAGATGCCCTTCTCCGGAGACTCAGGGCAGCTTACAATGCATTAAGCAATAGCCTTCATACTTTTGTATAATTTTTTATACAAAGTCAGCTTATTGCCCCCACAAACTGGGTCCTCAATTTACCTACTTTAGAAAGGATGGAAGGCTGAGTCAACCTTGGATCTGGGGAGATTCGAACATGCAATAATTGCAGACAGCTGAATGTTAATAACAGGCTTTTTAGTCTGTTGAGCTATCCAGGCTCCTCTTTAAGATATAAGGCTTCTTTTCCATTAAAATATTATGTGGATCCCATTTGTTAAAAGGAGGTTGGAGAATGGAGAAAGCTGATATAAACTGATAGGAGTTTTCCATGACAAACAACATATAACTTGGATGTTAGGAATCTGACATCCAACCTTATGGTTTATAATTAGCAAGAAGTACACATGCGATGGAGGTGCAATGGTTTAGTGGTTAAAGATGCTGAACTTGTCAGCTGGAAAGCTGAGAACCTGGATTGGAGACCCGACCACCATGATGGGGTGAGCTCCTGTTACTTGCCCCAGCTCTTGCCCACCTGGCAATTCAAAAGCATGCTAATGCAAGTAGATAAATAGGTACCACGTTGGTGGGAAGGTAACAGAGAAGTGAAAGGTAACAATTGTGATGAGCATCAGCCTCTAGAGTTGGATACAGCTGGACAGGGGAAACCTTTCCCTTTACATATACTACACTTGTTCACATCCCAAAGGTTGAGAAAATAGCTAAGTCAAGGAAACCCTGCAAAGAAGTTGGAGTAAAGGAGAAGGGAGTTCACCCTGAACAGTATGGGAAAAAATGTGGAGTTCTGGGTGCAAAGAAATGCAGGTAAGAAGAACAAAGTCAGACTTAAATGCCATGCTTGACACAGAGTTGGCCAAGAGGGAACAAGACCACAAGAAAGAAGTTTGAAAAAAGGAAAATAAGTGGTTAGCATCAGAACCCTAAGCCTATAAAAGAGTCAGAGGTTTCAAGTAAAATAGAAATATTATTCAAAAGTACAGAAGAAAAAAAGCAAAACTTTAAAAGAGGGAAAATTTTCCAATTACTAATTTTTCTCTCTCTTGGCCTTGTCCAGTGGTGGGATTCAAGTAATTTAACAACCGGTTCTCTGCCCTAATGATTTCTTCCAACAATCAATTTGCCAAACTGCTCAGAAAGTTAACAACCGGTTCTCCCGAAGTGGTGCGAACTGGCTGAATCCCACCACTGGCCTTATCCCATTAACTATGAGTAATGATTTTTAATCCATATGGAAACTGGCAACTAAAATCTCATGATTGGGCTTCTTTCCAGATCTTCTACTCAGCATGAGATATGATCAGGCCAAAGCACTCTTTAAATAGTGTCTAGCAAGCACAGACTGTCAATTGGATCTTCCCAGGCCCCAACGTTGTTGTCTTGAGTGTCCTGGATACTTTGCCTCCTTTAGGATATCGAAGTATCTAACCACCAGAGGGCTTTCACTTTGAAATGATGTGATGTCCCCTTCTCCAGTGTTCTCTCACCGTTAAGTACGTAGGACACACAGGAAAATTTGTACACTGCCCTGCTGCTTTAAGATACCAACACTGCTATAATCTACAATGTTGCCATCTTCTGCACAACAGCACTTAAAATTTGTACAATAATGACCTGGGCCATAAACTAGAAAATGAGCATTTACTTCTCCATACTAGAGTGCTCTGTAATTTGATATAGTTTTCCACATACTAACCATTATGCTCCTGCACACCCATCTAATGGTCCTATCCCTCTTTTTATATGTTTTCAGACTCTTGTTTTTATATACACTTTTTGTTCTAGTATATTTTTGTCTCTTTTAATTTTTTATAATTTTTATCTTTGGACTGTGATATATATATCTTCTAGGCTTTTAACTGACCTTATCCTACCCTCCTTTTGCTGATCTATAACTGTAATTTCTATAACTGTAAAAATGAAATTTCTTTATGAGTTAGGGAAAAGGTGACAATAGACAAAGTGGTCCAGTTAGGAGAACAAGGGAGAGAAAGTTTACTCATGAAGAAGGCCAAGAGAGAATGCACAAGGATTTCCTTCCTGCCTTGATATTTGTCCATTTGACATGTTTGTCTATCTGAAGCTTGAGTTCAAAGGACTACCCAGCAAATTCCACTTTTGAAGGGAATCTATCCACCCACTAAAGAGAAGAGTGAAATGTCCCAGTGTGTGATGGTTGAGGGAAAGCAAATTGGGCCAGTAGATACAAAGAGCTAATTGATTCTGGGTGCCCCAGCAAGGAGGCCTAAGTCACCTGAAGTGAGAATTTTCTAAAGCAGCTAATACCTCTGTATCTCTGTCAGAGGAAAAGCTGAATGTATTATGTGACTGAAAATATATTGCCCTTTTCAGGAACTCAATAGGTAGGTGAGAGAGGTATTGAGCATGAAGTTCTGTAGTTACTGTTATATAAAATTAACCTTGTATCTGAGTAAATCTAAAGGATAAATGCTTCCTAGACATCGAGGGCACCAGTCGTTTAAGAGTGCTCCACGAAATTATTGACACAGAAGAGCCAGTGTCCATTTCCATTCTACAAGGTTTACCCTCTAAAAGAACTGTGAGGAAATTTTTTTTCCTCAAGTCCGATTTTGACTGGCCTATAACTGTTTCAGGGTGGCAGGCACCCTTGTAAATATTAAAACATTCTTCTTCCCTCCTACTCTGCCTGTTTCGGGGTTGGTAATTTCAGCTAGGTCTAGGAAGACTGTTATAATTATTATTATTATTACTGTTATTAGCCGGTTGGCTAGCTTTACAAACCCTAGCAAGGTGGCCTTTTTTACCACATCGTCTGCAGTCAGCGTTTTTGAATCTGCATGAGGAACGGGAATGATTCCCTCCACACCCTGCACATGGGGCTTGAGTCCTCAATCCCTCAGAATTCCCACCTTTCTTTTGGGTCCTTTGTAAGCGACTTACATCTTCCTCGCCCTCTGACAGCTGGTCAGACTCGACCTCAGTTTCCTCATGGTGAACCATGGTAGTTTTCAGGGCAACTTGTGGGCTGAGGTTCTTCCTTATCTCGGTGGTAGATTTAACTGGTAATTCAGAGGCTCTAGATTCATCTATGGCCATTTGCAACGTAATATCAGTTCTAGCTAATAGGCGACACTGTAATCGGATATCCCTGACCCCACAGATTAACTGGTCCAAAAGGATATCCTCCAAGTAATCCCTAAAATCACAATACAAAGCGGCTGCCCTTAATGCTGCCACGTATTGACTGATAGTTTCTCCCTCTTCCTGGAAATGATGTCTAAACGCAAAACGTCTAGCAACTCTGGAGGGCAGAGGGGCATAGTGGCCCTTCAATATGGCTAACAATGTCTCCCAGGGCACATCGAGGACTGTCCTAGGTGCTAATAACACCCTAGCTGTCTCAAACATGTCATGACCACAAACACTGAGGAAAACAGCTAACTTCCTATCCCCAGGCAGGCTCTTATAATCATTTGTGGCTAGGAAACAGTTAAAATGGTCTAAGAAGGAATCCCAGGTCTCCACCACCTGGTTGAAGGGCGCAAATGTAGATAAGGTGGACATGTTCCGGGAGAACAGCGTCAAACCTTAGAAATTGCGACGTCTCGTTGCCGTGACTCAGCTCAGTGCTTCAGCTCTTGTGGTGGCTTCGCTTGACCTGCCACCTCAGAGTAATCCCATCCTCGTCACCAGTTGTTCTATTCGCGGAACAAAGGCTAAAGAAGGGAGGCGAGGCAGGATAAACATTTAACAAATGTTTATTGGCTAACAATAACAGCTAACAGAGACTTGCTCTGATTAACTAACTACCTTGGAGAGCGAGCAAGGTTTTGAGGCACGGACAGCTCTTTTATTCTGCAGCTGTCAGAGGCTGGGCCAATCAGGAGCTGCCAATTTCCCGCCGGCTGCCTGCCGGCATTTAGACCAATCGGGTGCTCTCTTGGCCGCTCGTGCTTGCCGTCCGGACGTAACAGTTACTGTTTTAAGTTAGCAAGTAAATGAGCTGTTCTCAATCTTTGGTACTGAAAACAAGAAAGCCAATACATGATACATGTTCCAATATTTGAGGAGCAGCCACAAAGAAGAGAAGGTCAGCCTATTTTCCAAAGCACCAGAAGGCCAGACAAGAAGCAATGGTTGGAAACTAACCAAGAAGAGAAGCAACCTAGAACTAAGGACAGATTTTCTGATGGTAAAAACAATAAACCAGTGGAGCAGCTTGCCTTCAGAAATTTAAAAAGAGGCTGAACAGCCATTTGTCAGAAATGGTATAGGGTCTACTGCTTGAATAGGGGGTGAACTAGAAGACTTCCAAGGTCCCTTCCCACTCTGTTACTGCAGTACTGTACTGCTCTGCTGTGTCTGTTCATAACAATAGGTTTTTGAAGTCTGGTTGGTTGGTGTGTTATGGTAAGTAAATAAGCAAGATGGTAGCAGTCTGGTTAACAGGGTCTTGATAAGAATTCAATAAGAATTGGTTGGGAGATCCAACTTTGGAACTATGTTCCAACCAGTATATTAAAAATATGGCTATCCATAGTGCTACACACATAAATATGCAATATCTTTTTTTTCTATCCTTAGATATCCTCTACATTTTCCCAAGGCCTATGGCAAATGGCCTATGCCAAGGAAGAATCATATTGAGTTAATTTGTACTTGTGGAAAAGCAGTATGTTCCTAAAGACAAACATTTCAGAATTGTGGAGAAACGCTGCTCTTCCACTCTTCACGGTTCTACCACAAAAATGCAAATAATAATAATAAAAAAAACAGTTGGCCTAGAATATGTCAGGATGTTAGAATCAGATCCTATTCTCAAGAAAGAAATGTCATAATGAAGCAGGAGAAATTACATTTTAGTGGGAGAAGTTTAATGAGCTGTACATAAGATACTTGAAGCATGAGCCAATGTCTTCCTTTAACTTTCAGGATTTGAAGTGTGATAACTAGAATATAATTATGGGGTGAAAATCATGCTTAAAACACACAATCCTATTTGTCTTCACATCTAATATGTCTAGGCACTATGTAGATTACCCAGGACTAAGCTCCATGGAAATTAAGTGAAGTTTACTCCTATGAAAAGAGAGAGGGAGAAAGCAGATTCTTTGTTTAGTAACTTTTTCATTTATTCCCATTGAACAAATAAGACCACAAGTACTGAATGAGCCCAGATGTAGTACAGGATTATTGGAGTTTATAAAGATGGACATTGCTGGCTGCATGTTTTGACTCTGCTACAGAACTTTTAAAATAATATTTAACTAAAGCAGCAAGCTTCAATCAGATTAATAGACAGATTAATCAACACCTTTTAATTGGCAGCAGCAAATTCCAATTTTAGCCTTTGTCTGCTGCAATCTTAAACAAGTGATGACCCCTTCTGTTAAACACCACCTGGACAAGATGCATGTCCGCTGTCAGGGGTTCTGGAAAACTCACTGCTACTCTTCCGGGCTTCAAATCCTAAGAGGCTGTCAGTCAATTTATCCATTACTGTTGGAAAGCAATGTATGCAGGCATGGCTTATTGAATTATTCCTTTTATATCTCCTACAACATCTCTACTGAGCTTTAGTAAACAAGGTTAAATTGTATAATTAAATTGATTAAATTATTAATGGGGGAAACTACTAACAATGCTGTATCTTAAATGAGCCATTATAATCTTTCCTCCTAACTGCTTCAGACCAATCTCAGCAATATCGAGAATCCAATCTTTTATTTAACCTTTCAATCTATGCTCTTTACTCAAAAATTTGCATCCATTTAAAAGAAAAATAAGAAAGTCACACTTAGCGATGGTTTAGAGCAGTTGCCACTTTTGGGCACCAGGGACCAGTTCCATAGAGAGAGTTTTTTTCTGCAACCAGAGGGGGCATGGTTTGTGTGCTGCCTGCATCGCGCAATAGGACTTTGCTTGTTTTTGTGGCCCAGTTTCTGGCATGCCGTCACCTAGTGCCAGTCCAAGGACCAGGGGTTGGGGACCCCTGGTTTAGAGGCCTTCATAGCCTAGAGGTATTTGCCTTATAATATAGGATACACATATGGGACATGGTGGCTCAGTGGCTAAGATGCTGAGCTTGTTGATCGAAAGGTCGACAGTTCAGTAGTTTGAATCCCTAGTGCCGTGTAACAGGGTGAGCTCCTATTACTTGTCCTAGCTTCTGTCAACCTAGTAGTTCGAAAGCACGTAAAAAAATGCAAGTAGAAAAATAGAGACCACCTTTGGTGGGAAGGTAACAGTGTTCTGTGCGCCTTTGGCATTTAATCATGCCAGCCACATGACCACAGAGATGTCTTCAGACAGAGCTGGCTCTTCGGCTTTGAAACGGAGATGAGCACTGCCCCCCTAGAGTTGGGAACAACTAGCACATATGTGTGATGGGAACCTTTACCTTTACCTTATATAGGATACAAATATTGCTTTGTTCTGAAATGCCACTGTTCCCAGGGACAATCTTCAGGGGAACAAATGTGACCATTCCATTTAGTTCTTTTAATATTTTATTTTATATTGGTTAGGTTTTCCACTCTTGCGCTGTCTAATTTCCTCACCTTCGGACTAGTTGTTATATTTTTCCATCTCATAATTTTCAGCTGAAGTTTTCAGTTATGAGTACTTTTGCTGACATCAAGGAGACTGACTGCTTATGGAGCAAGATGTTTCAGCTATAGCTTAGCTCAGCAGTGCCACAAAAGCATATGATGATCTCTGTATAACACAGAGGTCCAACTGATTTCACATCTGTCTCATGTCTCTGTGTTGTGCAACTGAGGCCTTACCCAAGAATAAGGATGCTGCCATGAAACTTCTAAATATTAAGAAAGGAAAAATAAAAGAGAAACAGATGACAGCTTCTGAAAAAAAATGTCATGGATTCTGCTTTATGCTCACCTCTAGGAGCTCAATCCTTTTCTCATTTCTCCATGTTGTACTTTGGTTCGCACATGTGTTTTTGTAGAAATTAGCATATAAACAATTGTTCCTTCCTTAAAGGCAAACCATGAAAAAAACAGAACAAAAATGAAAGAGATTTAATCCCTCCACACTACATAGCAGTTTGATCTTAATAAAAGTGATCTTAGAAGATGATTGGGATGGGATTTTCTTTTAAAGTTCAGTGCCACACTCAAAACCCAGCTTCAGTAGAAGGGAAATGATCTGATGAAACATTGACGGTGTTGTAATATGCTAAGAGTAGAAAGAATCCAGTCATCTTCTATGATAGGGAAATATTAGTTTCATAAGAGTGGTGGAAGGGGGAAACATGGAATGGACCAGGGGGATACTTGGAGATGATTGAAGCCTACATCCCATCGCTCCCTATAAATACAGTACTTGTTTCTGCATTTGGAAACTGACAGCATAATCTTCCATTTTTAAAATAAAAATCTTCTGCATGGGCAGTTATATTATGTTTGGACGCTGAAAAGAAAGCCATTGATGTGGGGCTGAATGAGAAATACCTGTTCTTTTGTGACAGGAAAAGAACAGGTTTGGACCTGAAGACGGATGAATCAATATTATAGTCACTATAGCCTCTGTCTGGTTGTAAGTGTCAAATGGTCAAGCCACTGGTTGTGTAAACAAAGGGCTATACACAGCAGCAAAGAATAACTGGTATTTCCCAACATATTGTTTCCCTATCTTGTCAGTATTTTTTGCTTTGGTCATAGTACTGTATATAAAGACATTCAATTATTTCTTTCATAAAAATGGAATGGGCTTTTCCACTCTAACTAATTTTTCAAGTTTTTCCTGCTGTAGGCATGGCCATACAAGAGGAGAGATGGGTTGCAAAGACCGAAAAAAAGAAAGAAAGGATGTGGGCTGGGCTTATTATGTGTTTTTGCTACTAAGAGTCAAAAAGCTAATGCCTTTGGTTTGCATCTCACCACACATTTGATTTAAAATAGGCAAAATAGTCATTCCAAAAGACTATATTAGTGTACCTTTTTATTGCTGGCAAGCATCCCAAGGAACGAATGCTTGTAAACAAGAGCTGGCTCTCAGACATCCACATTTTATTCTGACAAATGTCTTAAGAACTGCCTATTTTCAGTGAGAATTGTAAAAATGGTCGCATAAGATTGCTTAGACACTTGCATATGCTACATTTTTTGCTTCTAGAACCCCATACCCAATTTGGACAAACACATATTCACATATAGTTGTCTACAATGTATGGATACTGGACTGCCCGTATACACAGGAGAGTGACTCTTTTTGGGGGTGGAGCAGAGGTGGGTTTCAGCAGGTTCTGACCAGTTCTGGAGAACCGGTAGCAGAAATTTTGAGAAGTTCTGAGAACGGTAGTAAAAATTCTGACTAGCCCCGCCCCATCTATTCTCTGCCTCCCGAGTCCCAGCTGATTGGGAGGAAATGGGGATTTTGCAGTAACCTTCCCCTGCAGTGGGGACAGAATGGAGATTTTACAGTAGCCTTCCCCTGCCACACCCACCAAGCCATGCCCACCAAGCCATGCCATGCCCACCAAGCCATACCCATAGAACCGGTAGTAAAATAATTTGAAACCCACCACTGGGGTGGAGGTTTGATCTCCGAGCTTGTGGGTTGGTTTCCAAACATTTCCTTACCAGTGCAGAAGAACATGGACAGTGTCTGACACTGACATATCCTAAATTCTGCTGAAGATGTTACTTGTCTGGTAATGAAACATTCGGAAACCAACCCACAAGCTCAGAGAATGAACCTCCACCCTCATCCTACATCTGAGCTACAGACATTTGCCATTATGACTCCTTTTTGTTCTGATGGTTGCAGTAAAGAATGAACTTCTCTTTGAGGAAACCCAAAAGTAGAGGAGTCATGGAACATTTGGGAATTTGAAACTTTATGGCACTTCTTGTGCGAGGAACAATTCCATGGATTGTCTGAACCAGCAGTTTTCCCTCCTGTGTTGTAACCTCTGCATGTGTTTCCTTGATCCTTCAATATATCTAACAATAAGACAAAGCACAGGCTAATGATATCCTTCCACATTTATTTGCAAAACTGTTCTGGCTGAGTTTTGCATTCCATTCAATCTTGGCTATTAAATTAATTGATATGGGGCTAACTAATCATTCCTTTCGGGCACTTTGTCATACATAAAAGCACTAATGCTCTACCCAACTCCTTACAAGACAAAACTTAAAAATGACACTCATCAGACTTCTGCATTGATACAGTGTAATAGGAAGGAACATTGATCTGGTAACCTACGGTCATTTTACCAAGCAATAAACATTCTCTAGCTCCTTGCACTGACTTGCAAACAACACTGTTTCTCTATATTAAATTTAGCTTTGGGGCGTTATTACTTTGAAAGCAATCCAAATATTGTGTTTATATTGGAAAATCTAAGTGAGGCACAACCGGCTGTGAATAGAATGCAAAACAATAACCCCGATAAACCAATGACTTACATTTATGTACTTGGGTGTTTATTCATTTATTAAATTGTTTAATGGTCTGATAGACTTTGTATAGGACAACAAACAATAAAACAGTTAAATCTGCAAACAAACAAACCAAAAATAAACAAACAAAACCCACCAAAGATGGATTTTTTAAATAGCCAGTAACTCACATAACCTTAAAATATCATGTATCTTAGAATGGCAAAACTTAAACCAGACAGCAGGAACATGAGTTGCGATCAAATAGTTTGCATGACACTGAAAGCAGGATAATTTGGCATGACACTGAACATTCAACACTCTTGGTACCATGCTGATGTTTTTAAGGGAAACACTCCAAAATATACCTTTGAGAGGCCTGACTTGGCCACCTTCTGTCACATGACTACAGTATAGATTTCCAAATATGACCTACAATAGAAATAGGAAATATTATCAGCTCTGGCTTCTGGAAAGTAAACAGCTGGTTATGTAGCAGCATGGAATAGAACCAGAATTCCCCAAAAGGAATAATCTAGTCCAAATATTCACAGCATTCATATATAATTATACATCAACCCATTAGCCCATGCCAAGCTTTTCTTTTTTTCTCTCTTCCTATTCCCAATATATGTAGAGGGAGTTCTTGACCGATAACCACAACTGACTATATATATTTTATATGTATATATAATTTGGAGATGTATTCAAGAACATCCTGGCCAATCTCGCTGGTGGCAAATGCCATCAGTAGAACATTTTGTAAAGATTTTCTTTATAAGCAGCCGACATCGTTAGTTTGTAATTTCTCTCCCATAATCTATCCCATTGATCCAAATGAATGTTATGTCCAAAATTTTTTGCCATTGTTTCTTTCATGGTTTCGTCTTCCATTTTAAATTGCAACAAAAAATTATCATTTTTTTTGTCATTTGTCAAAAATAATCATTTTTGTGATCATTTTCCCCCAGATCCTAATAATATCTTATCAAGTTCCAATTGTTCTCTGTATATGCCAAATTGTTCCTTATCTTTTTTATATTTTGTTTTAATCTGTAAGTATGGCCACCATTCAATTTTTATTCCTTGTTTTATTAGATCCTGTTCTGTCCTTAAATTTCCAATTTCATCTAATGGTTCAAATATCTTATTATTTTATTTAAACCCAATACATTGGGATAGATTATGGCCTCCATCATTGATATCCAAACTGGAACTTTCATATAATGATTTTTCTTTATAATATTCCAAATATCAATCAAAGCATTTCACGTTAGATGTCTCTGGAAGTATGTAGGTGTCTTAATTTTCCCTTCCCAAAGGAACTCATGCCATCCCAATTGGAGGTCATGGCCTTCCAATATTAATTTTCTCTTATTTCTTAATTGGATCCAATCTTTTAATCAAGTTATTGCAGCTGCCTGATAATATAATTCCCAATCGGGTAGGCCAAATCCTCCTTTGGTTCTGGAGTCCTGCAGAAGTTTATGTTTAATTGGGGCTTTTTTCCCCAGCCAAATGAATTTACCTATCATTCTATTTAGATATTAAAAAAAAAAAAAACAGTTTCTCTAGTCTAATTTGTATTGATTGAAAAAGATATAATAATTTAGGTAATACATTAATCTTTATCATGGCTATTCTACCTATTAAGGATAACTGTAATTTGGCCCAAATATCTAAGTCTTTTTGAATTTGTTGTATTAATTTATTATAATTGTCTTCTTTTATTGTAGAACATTTAGCCGTAAGCCAAATTCCTAAATATTTCATCTTTTTAGCAGTTTGAATCCCGAATTTCCTTTCCAATTCTTCCTGTTGTCTTTTTGTCCAATTCTTCATTAACATTTTAGTTTTTTCCTTATTTATTTTAAGCCCAGCTACTTTACCAAATTCTTCAACTTCATTTATCAAGATGGTTCCCGTCTCCAAAGGATCTTCCATGATAAAAACTAGATCATCTGTGAATGCTTGGACTTGTATTCCTCCTGTTTGACTTTCAAACCCTCCCAAGCCACTTTTTAAAGCTATTGATGAAATTTCAAATTTAGCCCTAGATTGTTTCATTTTTCAATTCTTTCCATGATGCTCATCCTCTATTGCTTCTCTCCATTGCCTTTTCTCATTTGACTCCAAGCTCTTGTGGTAGAAATTTTCTTTCAGCTATTCTCATACATGATGTATCATATGCCTTGATGGCAATAGTAATAGCATTGATTGTTTTTAATCAACTGCCTAAATTCTTTTACTTTGCACAGGGGTACAGATTTCAACTGTTGGTTTGATTCTTTGTTATTAATACAGTTGTCAGTAAGTCAAGACCTTATATAGCATATGTTTCTGGCATTGATTTGTACAAAAAGAGTTTTTTCATTGCAGTTATAAGGTGTTCATCAAATTCTGATCCTTCATTAAACCTATTGTGATCCCAAAACACTCTCCTAGTCCAGGGAGAGATTGTGATTGTATATTGTCTTTTTAAAAAATTGGAAAATTCAATAAAGTATTTAAAAAAAAAAAAAAGAAATGCTCCCGGTTCGGACTGGATCGCCTGATCCGGTAGCAATGAGGCAGGTGGTTCGGAGAACCAGTAGCAAAAATCCCTGCCCTGTCCCCCATGCCCAGCTGAACCATACAATCATCAGAGACTTTTTTTTTACTTTTAAAAGCATTTTTTCTACAACCTCTTCGGCAGAAAACATGCTTTTAAAAGTAAAAAAAAAAAGCCTCTGATGATCGCGCAGCTCATCTGGGACCCTATTTTTCTTTTAAATGCCTCTGACGATCCAAGCTGAGTTTTTTAAAAAGCCTCTGCCGATCAGGCAACTCAGCTGGGATCGTCAGAACCTTTTTTTTTTTTTTTTTTTTTTTTATTGCAAAAGTTTTACAATTACATTTTCACCCCTTTTTTTTTCACCCCCCCAACTCCCTCCCCAAACTTCCCGTCCTCCCTAACCCTCCCTAACCCTCCCCCCCCCAGACTTCCCTATTATGTACTCATAACTAATAACACTGATATGTATACCTGAACCCATCCCTCCCCCTACATAATTTTCCCTCTTTGTCTCTTTATATTAAAATATTTCTAATACATTGTTTTCAAATAAAAGCTATTTGATACTTTCTAATTTGGTATTTGTTCTGAACATATTCTATCCACCTTTTCCATTCCCATTCATAAGTCTCTTGTGAACAATCTTTTAAATATGCTGAAATCTTCGCCATCTCTGCAAAACTGGCCATCTTCAAAGTCCATTCCTCGATAGTAGGCAAAGCTTCATTCTTCCAATATTTACCTATCAACAATCTTGCTGCTGTTATCATATACAATATTAATTTTGTTTCATCCCGTGTAAAACCCTTAACTATGCCCAATAAAAACAATTGTGGAGAAAATTGAATTTTTTTCTTCAAAACATTCTGCATGACCCACCATATTTTTATCCAAAAAGCCTTAACTTTCCTACAGGTCCACCAAACATGATAATACGTAGCATCCAAACATTCACATCTCCAACATTTTGGCTGAACATTAGGGTACATACATGACAACTTTTTAGGATCTAGATGCCATCTATAAAACATTTTATAGAAATTTTCCCTCAAATTCTGCGACTGTGTAAATTTAACATTCTGAACCCAAATTTTTTCCCATGTTTCCAACATCACTGGTTCTTCAAAATTTTGTGCCCACTTAATCATACAATCTTTAACTAATTCCGTTTCTGAATCCCTTTCTAGCAAAACATTGTAAAGCCTTTTAATATGCATTGGACCTTTCTCTCTTATATGTCTAACCAATTCTTCCTCATGCAACATAATACCAGTTTTTTGGTCCTCTTTCCATCTCAGTTGTAATTGATTATATTGTAACCAGGTTAAATTAATCCCTTCGTCCAACAGTGTCTGCAATGTCTTCAACTGCCATCTGCCCGCATCTGTAAAAAGAACCTCTTTGTATAAAAACCCCCCGAGTGACATTATATTTGTATTCCACAAGGTATGACCAAGATCCAGCCATAGCGGTATTTTATAATCCCATTTGAGTCGGTGCTTCTTCCAAACTCTCATCAAAGAATCTCTAAGTATATGACTTTTAAATACTTTATCAACTTTGTCATCATAAAATAGGTAAGCATGCCATCCAAATTCAAGATCAAAACTTTCTGCATTCAATATTCCAGCCTTTTTACTTCCAAACCAATCACTTGTTAAAGTTAAAGCTGCTGCATCATAATATAACTGTAGGTTTGGAAGTTTAAGGCCTCCTCTTTCTGGAACATCTTGCATAATTTTCAATTTCACTCTCGGCTTTTTCTCGTTCCAGACAAACTTATTAAGTCCAGTTTGCCAAACTTTCAGTTGTTTATCACTTTTAAGCACCGGAATCATTTGAAACAAAAACAGAAATCTTGGCAAAATGTTCATCTTAACTGCTGCTATTCTTCCAAGTAAAGACAGTTGCAGCTTTTTCCAAGTCTCCATGTCTTTCTGAGCCTCTCGCCACAACACCTCATAGTTATTTTGAAACAATTTCATGTTTGATTCTGCAACCTGAACTCCAAGATATTTTACCTTAGGTACAATTTCAAAACCTGCCCTCCTTTCAAACTCATATTTACGATCTTGTGTCATATTTTTGACTATCATTTTAGTCTTTTTTGAGTTCACTCTGAAACCTGAAACTCTACCATAGTCTTGTATAATGTCGTTCATCAAGATTATTGATTCCATTGGTTGTGATAGGGTAACCACCAGATCATCTGCAAATGCCTTTACTCTATAATCCTCTTGCCTTATCATTATGCCTTTCAAAATTTTTGAGTCCCGTATTGTATTTAGCAAGACTTCCAATGTTAAAATAAATAAAAGTGGGGACAACGGACATCCCTGTCTTGTTCCTTTTTCAATTTTAAACTCTGTCGTCAAACTTCCATTAATAATAATCTGTGCTTTTTGCTCTTGATAAATTGCTGAGATTGCCTGTGTAAACTGGTCCCCAAAGCCCATCTTTTTTAAAGTCTTTAGTAGAAAATTCCAATCCACTCTATCAAAGGCCTTCTCCGCATCCAAAAAGACCAGCACTGCAGAAATCTGTTTATCCTTATCAAGATATTCCAATAAGTCTATTACTTGCCTTACATTGTCCTTCATATATCTACCCTCAATAAATCCCGCTTGGTCCTCATGAATCACCTTTTGGATTACTGGCATCAACCTGTTGGCTAATACCTTCGCGTAAATTTTATAGTCTGTATTCAAAAGAGATATTGGTCTGTAGTTCTCTGGTTTTTTAGGACCAACTTGTTCTTTTGGTATCAAAGATATATAAGCAGTTGTCCAGGATGGGGGTATTTTACCCCCTTGTTGAATATTGCAAAATAAATCTCTAAGTTGTCCCACCATTTCAGCTTGTAAAGTTTTATAGTACACTGCAGTCAAACCATCCGTGCCAGGAGCTTTGGCTGTTTTTAGCTGTTTAATTGCTGCTGTTATCTCCTCCTCTGTTATAGGATAATTCATTCTTTCCTTTTGTTGATCAGTAATTTTTGTAACTCTCTTATCCTTTAAATATTTTTCTATAAGTCCATTCTGCACCTCATCTTTGGCATATAGTTTAGTGTAATAATCCACAAAAGCTTCTTTAATTAGTTTTTGTTGAAAGATTTCTTTCCCTCCAATATCAATACTATCAATAGTCCGTATACTTTGTTTTTTCCTCAATGTGTAAGCCAACCATCTGCCCGGTTTATTAGCATTGCAAAATGTATTATGCTTCGCGTATTGTAAACTTGTTGCAACTTGTTCCGCCATAAGCATTTGGAATTGATCTTTCAAAAGTTTTATAGCACTTCGTATTCTTTCATCTGTTGGGTTTTTAATAAGTAACTGTTCTTTATTCTTTATTTCCATTTCCAACTCAGATCTTTTCTTTTGTCGGAACAGTCTATGTTTAGAATTCATGTAGATAAGTACCCCTCTCATATAAGCTTTACTTGCATCCCAAACAATTTCAACTGGGGTACCTTTATTCAAATTTATTTCAAAAAATTCTTTCAAATGCTTTTTAAGTTCTATTATATTTTTTTCATATCTAAACAGGTTCTCATTTAATCTCCAAGAACATCTCTCAACCTTATCCATCTCGATTTCTATCCATACAGGACTATGATCAGTCAAAATTCTTGGAAAAATCTTTGTTCTTTTTGTCTTAACAAGTAGATCATTTGACAACAAGATAAAATCAATCCTAGAAAAAGATCTATGTCTATCAGAAAAAAAAGTGTAATCCAATTCATTTGGGTTATGTATTCTCCAAACATCTTTTAGTTCCATATCTTCTTTCATATCAAAAAAGGTCTGTGGTAATCTAATTCTAGACTTTGCCAAGCTCTTTTTATCTAATTTAGAATCAATTACTCCATTCCAATCTCCCATAATTAAAATAGATCTGTAGTCCCATTGCAATATTTTAGTATGTAACATCTTGTAAAAATAATCCTGTTGTTGGTTGGGAGCATAAATTCCAATCAAAAGAATTTGTCCATTTGCTGTAAACAATTCAATTGCTACAAATCTACCATCTTGATCTACTTCTATAACTTTTGCTGTTAATTTTTTATTTACATAAATAACCACACCATTCTTTTTCTGCGAAGTTGAAGATATATAATGTGCTCCTAGTTTTGAGTTTATCAAATATTTTTGATCTTGAGTTGTAATGTGCGTTTCTTGTAAACATATTATATCATTATTAAATTGTTTCAAATATGTAAATAATTTTTTCCTTTTCTGTGCTGAATTCAACCCATTGACATTCCAAGATAAACACTTAAAGGTCATTGACCTCTTCATGGAGCGCGGAGCAATATGCTTGAAGTTCATCCACAAGCTTCGATCTCGCTCCTCCCATAGCGCCAATCTCTTGTGCAGTGCTCTTAACTGCCTTCTTGTCTTGTCTTTCCTGTTGTTGTTGTTGCTTCTGTTTAAGTAGCTTGGATTGAGCTCTAGTTATACGTTGATCTTTAACTTCAGTCAACTGAATCAAATCCAAAATTGGAGAAGAATCCAGCGATGGCTCACTCAGAATACCTCCTTCTGCACCTTGCACGTTTTCTAATTCCTGCTTAGACTGTTCTTTCAATTGCCTCTCTTCACTCTCCTTAATCTCCAGAACTGTAGATGTACGTGGAGATGGTGTTCTTTCCATAAGAATAGTACTGTAAAAGTGTTGCGCCTTCTCCACGGTATTCAACCGATATCCTTCTCCCTTATATCTAAAAATTACCCCAGCTGGTGCATCCCACCGGAAGGGTATCTGTAAATTTTTCAATTCCTTAACAAGAAAACCAAATTCTTTTCTAGCTTTCAGCATTTTAGGAGGTAACTCTTTAAAAATTACAAGCCGTGAGCCCCCCACTTGTATAGAGGTGTGGAAAGATTTTTGCAGGATATCATTTCTAATTTCTCTCTCAGTAAAGTATATGACCACATCTCTGGGTAATTGTCTTTGCCTGGCCACCCAAGAGTTCACTCTGTAAATTTTATCTATTTTATGAAATACCAAATCAGGATTAACTTGTAGAATCTTAGCCAGGGCTTCAGAGCAAACTTGTCTCAAGTCCTGTCTTTCCTCCTCTCGAATTCCCCGAAGGCGTATGGCAAATTCCATCGCCCGGAATTGTATCATAACAATCTCATCTTCAATTCTCTGCATTTTATTGTCAACTTCATCAATTTTATAATCATTGTCTTTCATCCTAACATTAACTTCTGATTTAAATTCTTCAACTTTAAAATCAACTTTCCCAATAAAATCTGCCAGGCCAGACGCCACTTCTGATATTTTTTTGGTCACCATAATTTGATTCTGTTTCACCATGTCTTTAATTTCATTAATTTCCTGCAAAAATTCCTGATGTGATTTTTGAAGTTCCTGTTGTGATTCTTGAAATTTATCATCCAAAGTTTTAGAAATAAATTCTTTTAAATCTGCCACATCAAATTCTTTTTTCTGAGTTTGTAGCTGTTGAGCAGGGGGAAGTTGCGTTTGCTGTTTGTGTGTGGGGGATCCCCCCCCTAATGCCTTCCCTTCCTGCTTCTTTGAAGCCATCCTGGCTCGTGATCTAGTTTTTCTAAAGAGGGAGGTTCCTTTTCCTTTCCCTCCTGCACAAAGACTTCTAAAAAAGTCCCCCAGATTTGATCAAACAAGGGTTAAAATAAAGCAAAGTCCAATATTGAAAAGGGAAAAAATTTCCGAGTTATTTCTCTTGTAACAAGCAAGGCAGCTTAGTAGCAACTTGGAAACTTTGTAGCAAAACAAAGTAACTTCACCAATCCACACTCGCTGGCTCGTTAACTCTGAAGCTAGGCGCCATGTTTTTTCAAAGCACTTTCACTCACTCGCATTTTCTCAAATTGAAAAGTCAACAAAGTGCTAATACTTGCGTTTCCAAATTTCAGGATTCAGGTAGTTTCGCTGTTTATTAAAGCTGGTTCTTTCGCTTTAAGTTTCCTGCAGCCGGCTTGTTCTGCAGAAGCAGAATCGTCCCACGCCGCCCGGAGTCTCAGCAGGTTGGAAGGGAGCCGCGCCTGTTTCCTCCCCAGAAACAATTCCCTGGGGGGTTACAGGGGCTCGACCTGTGCCCTGCTATCTCTCCTCCAATAATCCTCAGGATTTTGAAGTTTTCGAGCCGCTTCTCGATCGCGAAGCGGCTCTACAGGCGGCGGGGCTGGCGGAGCTTCAAAGAGCGCCGCCGTCGCCGAAGACAAGGAAACCGGAAGAGCGTCAGAACCTTTTGAAAGCATTTTTTTTACAACCTCTTCACCGAAGAGGTTGTAGAAAAAATGGTTTTAAAAATTAAAAAAAAAATGGCCATGCCCACCCAGTCACATAACCCCCCCCCCCACCAAGCCATGCCCACAGAACTGGTAGTAACAAATTTTAGATTTCACCACTGTCCTAGTCCCAAAATGAACAAACTAACTTTCCTGCGAATGAACTAGTAAGTAAACTAACTAAAAAGTACATTATATTTAATAAGCAAGTCCTTCTCCATGTATCATATCTATCTTACGGCAATTCATCTTATCACTTTGGTAGTTCTCCCCAATGCTGAATACATGCAAAAATCCAAAAGGCATTCTCTGCACAAGCAATTTGAAGAGAGGCTACAATATATCATAACACCTCTTTAGAGACATGTACAGTATGTCTGAACCTAACTGGCATTCAACTTGTGTTTCATTAACTTCCATTAACGTAGGCATATTCTCTTTATATTACATTTCTGTAGATATCAACCAGGCTCTGGGCCAGCAAAATGATTACAATCGTCTCGCAGTGGAGTGGTGGGTGTCGCATTTCCAATAAGCTTATGACTCTTAGGGGTGAATTACTGAAGAGACGGATAACAGAACCCAGGCATGGTATTTCCTGAGGGCAGCATGAGGAAGGTCATCTTTTCACTGTAGTATAAGGATAGTTCACTTTGGAATGTTTATTCTATTATTTAATTGATATGTAAAATGCAGGCAACAGAAACTTTCTATGGTAAAAAAGGACCAAATTATCAAAGACAACAACTAGCTACCCATGTTATCTAATTTTTTCCCTTCAGTCTCTGAGAAATAAATTAACTATTCATGACATCTTTATGACACCTTTAACATCCTCCCCATTACTGTATAATCTTTAGTTTTTGTTTTTGTTTTAAATATTTGAGATTCTCGGCTTTTTAAACAGGGAGCCCAGCAATTATTACATTTTCTGGCATAATAATAAAATCCCTTTGTTGCAAGTCTCCAAATGCTTTGGTTCTTCTTCAAAGTGGGCATTTCCCCAACAATTTCGCAATAAAAATATAAGATATACGGGGAGCTTTCTCATGTTGGATTTTCCCAATCTTCTCAAAATAAAAGGAATCTAACCAAGAGGGACAGAATCCCATTTCTTATAGTCACAGATATTAGCAGCTTTCCATGGCACATGTGAGTGTGAAAGGGAGGGTTGCACTCTTAGCTTTGAATATTTTACTACTTGATTCCCTCTGGCTTCATGCCCAGAATCAATGAGTATCATACATCCCTAATGAAGGCTTCAGAGCATTGCTCTCTATGGACTCCTGCAAGTATCAAAGAGGCGAAGCAGTAACAAAAATGCTATGGTGGTATATGTGTGTCTCTTTTTATTTAAAACACACATATGCAATTGTTCATTTTAAAAGGAATCTTTGGTATACGACTTAGAATAGCATCTCTGGAATTAAACCGGGAGTAAGATAAAACAAATTCAATAATTTTATTAAACATCACATCATATCATATCTATGCAGTGCAGTGGTCACTTGAAATTTGAGGACCTTACCCTCCAAGTCCTATTTAGATAACAGGGAATGCAGGAATGGTGATTCCATTATTTAACAATATATTTATTCCAAACCACAAAACTAATTCAGTGCAGTGGGTAAAGCTGGAAGATGGATGTGAAGAGGCTATATTCTCATGCTGCCTTAGGCTCAGAACTAGCTGAGTGTCCTTCGGCCAGTTACTTTTTTTCAGCCCTAGGAAGCAAGCATGGCAAACTTCTTCCAAGGATGATGCCCAGATAACTATGTGAAGTTTTCTAGATAGTCTCCAAGGGCTCAAGACTGATTTGAAGGTACCAAAACAAACACAAACAAGTACCTAAATTAAAAAAAAAAACAGAAAAAAAATATCCCTCCTTTGGCTCCTTCCTTCACCACACCCATCCAGATAGTTGAGTAAATTAGAGAAATTTTCCCATCCCTGTTTTCAAATCTGGCATGGAATCTGTTTCAAGGTGTGTTAATGCCATGAAGCAATACTTTTTCATTGAACAAGGCAACACCTTGGAAAAACCTGGCTCTTGTTAGTTTAATATAGCACAAGATATTTGACTTGGATAGAGGAAACCAGACTTAAAGTTACACTCAACCACAGATATCACTGGACAACCTTGGGCTAAACATTTTCTCTCAGTCTAATCTATCCCACAGAAATATTGCTATGAAAATATGAAGCATATCCATGTTTTTCCTCTTGGGTTATAAAGGAAAAAAAAGCTATAAAATGTAATAAATAACAGGGAGGTGGCAGCCTTTACTTGAATCTGTTGAAGAAGAAATCTGTGCTAATTCTTAGTCTGAATGAGTGACTGGATGGGAAAGGATTACTATGAGAAAAAAAACTGAATAAGGAAGAAGAGCATCTGAACTGGCTTATTCCAGTTACGCTGGAGACTCAGTGATGGAGGATAATGATGTAGCTTGTATCTCTTTGCCAGAATGCTAAATTTCAGGCTAAATAACAGGCTAAAAGCAAGGAGAGTGGGTGGCTTGGGACTAGATAATCAACAGTGATGATGATAATTCTGATGAAGATAACTAATATTATATATATTATGCATTATATGCATTATTCCATACCAGAGGGCAAATTTGGTGTGGTGGTTAAGGCGTCAGGCCAGAAATTGGAAGACCATCAGTTCTAATTCCCCCTTAGTCACAAAGCCAACTGGGTCATTTTGGGCAAGCCCTAGAAAGTAGGCAATGGCAAGCACTTATGAAAACAAATTGTACCAACTGCTAAACTTGCTGTGTCTTTCTTGGATAGACTTGGAAATAACAGACTGGAATTTCACTTATATAATAGAACATTGTTTATTTCATAATGTTAATCTTTTATTTGGGCTTCTTCATGAAAGTCTTGGGTTCCCAATTAGCAATTGAATAAATAAGAGGCTTGAGGAAGAGGGCACTTTCCCTTTGATTTCTTTATCAGGTTTTCTAATAGATTAAGATATATTGGTTTCTGTTTTATCTTGAAATAACTGATGTTATTAAGTGAGATTTAAGATTATCTCTTAGGTTATCCACTCTGTTACAGGGATGCTTGTAGAAGAACCTCATAATTGGCGGGAGGGCTGGTTGTAGCGATAAAAAAAAGAGCATGGAATGATTTTTGTTTACTTTGTCCGCTCTTATTTAGAAGGCCTGGAGTTTTTCATAGTGTAGCTTCTTTTTGTTTCTTCAAGGTCTCATTCGTTCATGCATTCACAATTGCAATATCCACCCACCTTAAAAACAAAGTTGGACATGAACCCTGAAAGTAATGCTCACATTCAGTTGATGATAGCAAAGCTCTTTCACTTTTCATCTGACATCTGGAAGGTCTTGGAGTTTAATGAGACTTATATACTTCAGCTACAGGGAATCAGTGGGTTGTGGTGGGGAAAACTATGGAATTCCAGATGTTGCTAAACACCCAACATCCCTCAATAATGACTTTACTGACTACAAATCAGAGGCTGCCAGACTTTCTGTCCTAATGGCCCTTCCATTATTTAATGGAGCTCGTTGTCTGGGAAAGCAATGACAATTAACATGAACTTGGGATGTGGCAGCTTCCAATATGCTGAACCACAGCAGTGGAGATTGGAAGGATTGGGTCAAGCTGAGAAGCCAGGCAGAGATGCTCAGAGGTCTGTGGAAGCAGACTAGAAAAGAAGAGGCAGAATAGACATTCTGATTAGCAGAGGAATCTGACACAACTCTTCAACTCAGCAGGAGGAAAGAAAAGGAGTGAATGGAAAACAAGCTAGGTAGAAAGGACTCAGCCTTAGCTGAAGAAATATATTTGACTCCCATGGAGATGGCTTTAATTAATCCTTGAGCTATCTGGGAAGATTGGTCTATTCTTAGCAAAGGTGCCATTTGGCAACTGCATATTTGAGCTAGTCAAACATTCACAGCATACTATCTCTTAGCTGCAGGACTAAAGCCACAAAGGAATCAACTTCTTAACAGGCCCTCCCTATAAGACTGGGGGGGGGGGGAAGCGCTTTGAAACAGTTCTCTCTGTCTCACTTTTTTTGGAACGGAATAACAAGGACACAATGGAGCTCCTGGAAATTGTAGTTCCTCTGGAGGACATGGGTTTTCCACCTTAAAGGTCCCAGTCCAAACGTGTGAATTAATGTTGATTTTTCCCTTTTAGTACGCTCAGTTTATTGGGATGGGAATGAGTTGCCTGCATTCTATTTTCTGCACACTAATTTTACAAGCATTCATTTCTAGAATCTTGCTTTAGGCCTCTTTTTATAGCTTTGTTCTTTAAAATGTGTAGTTCTCCTGATTATTCTAATGTACAATGAATGCCACTTAATTTAAGGAAAGCTGCTTTGGACATGCAATTTTAAGAGCCACACAACAGAACAAAAGAGGCTTTCTTTCTTCAGGGTTGGGCAAAGCAGTTGAATTATCTGAGGACCTTCAATGGGTTATAAATAAAAATAAACAAATAAAATCCTGTGGGCAAAGCAAAACTAGCACCATTCAGATGCTCAGTCACTTGATTCTTTTGGTATTGGAGCTACTTGGTTTATGCTATGAAATGACTCCTGTGGCTTTCATGTGGAAAATGAGAATGTTCCTTAACAGCTGATGTGGGAATAAAGAAGTAAATACAAGAGAAAGTCTTGTACAAGCTTTTTACATTACTGGCTCTAAGTAAATGTAACTTAGCAATACGTTATTAAGTTATTAGGGTTTGACCCAAAGCATTTTTAATTTTTTTCTTTCTTTCTTTCTTTTTTTTTTGGCATAATGACATTTCAAGAAGAAAAAAAACAGAAAAATGAAGTTAGCTGGTTGCTATACAGCTACCTAGTTAAATTTAGGTTAAATGTGCTTAATCTGAAATTGTCCAGAAATTGTTTACCATCATGATTCAATTATAAGGCAGAATATGTGTTTCTGGAAGAATCTATAATTTTGCATGATTCTGTCATCTTAAAGGATCATAAATATAATAAGGCCTAAAACTATGCGGCTACCGGTAGTTTGTCTAATAATGGAAATCAATGCAATTGCTTGTGAGAAAATTAGGGATTTGCCATTGACAAAATTTTGCTTTTGTCATGAGAATCCTAATTAACTACCTCATGAAGTTTTTAAAGCTAATTCTTTCAAGTTAGCCACACTGTCTCCCCAGTAATAATACCCCGTCTTTCTTTCTTTTCTTTTTTTACAAAGGTTAATCCTCTTAAAACTGAAAGATTAAAACAGAACAAAAAACTAGTGAATCGAATGCTGTCTTCTTGCTGGTATTATTTACTATATTGCTACTACCTTAATCTGTCACTTGCCATGCCACTGTAGGCAAATAACCTTATACAAGTAGCTATGGGCTTTAGTGTCTGAAAATGTAATGGTAAAAATACTGTTGAAATTAAAACTAATGTAAAAGGGCTGGATATTTCTCGTAGAAAATGAAACATAATGAGTGATTACTAATCTTTCCATAGAGAGAGAAGAATGAGCTATGAGTTCATCCACAGATACGTCCTATCACATGATGACAAACATATGGTTTATAACAGCCTGGGTTTATTTTTTTTTTAAATCAATACAAGAAAAACAGAACTACTTGAATATTCACCATAAATCTTTTCAAGGTCTGCAATGCATCAAATATTCTGGGCTTCATTTTATCTCTACTTACTATGTTGAAAATGCTGATAAGATGATTGCTGCAGTTCAGTAGCTAAAGGGAGTAGGCCACTCCTGCTGATCACAAGTACTCAGTGTCTGACTTTACACCAGCTTTGCTTCCCCACTTCTCTTATTTAAACTTGTGATAAGTTAGAAGAGAACAAGAAACAGAGACACTATGCTAAACTCAATAGAGGAGGAAAAGTATGTTGGGGAAAAGGTGCAATTCAATCCAAATGATTAAACAGAAGAACAATAATCATATGGTTATAAAAGGGATAACTTTACCATATACAAAATTAAGTTCAAGAATACATTCTGATGAATGAGGGGAACTTTGCTTCTACTAGGAAGAACCAATGAAAAGTTTTTTTAAAAAGTAAAACTGAGTTTTGGAATTCTGTAGCTGAATAACATTGTTAGAAAGGTTAAAATAGAATCCTGTTACTAAAATAACAAACATTTAGACTGTTTTTGCTTTTTTGCCCACCCTAATGGTAAAATCATGAAAAAAATTTGTTCCCTACAGAAGTGACCATTGGTAATATATCCTTTTTGTAATTATTATGTGGGTATTTATATTCATAGCAATAACTCAACCATTAATCAATAACCCTAATTCTAACCCTATTTAATTAGGGATGGGGGGGGAGCACAAGACAGCCAACAAAATCCATTGGTGCACAAAACTGACTGGCAGGCAAAAACTATTTGGCAGATAAAAAAAGCAGTAAGAGCCAACATTTCTAAGCTTGCCTCAAACCTGCATTAAGTCATTCATTAAAAATTCAGCTCTAGCTCTTCTAAGTTTTCTTTGCAAAGTACAAGACAGGATCCTAAATAGGTCTGAGGGGGAGGGAAGTCATTAAATTGAATTTGAAATACCAACAAGAGCTTTTTACCAGAGAAATACAAAGATAAGTATATGACTTAGGACTGAACATTTTTTGAAAATATTTCTTTAGACCTAGTAAGTGCAGAAGCCAGGTACTTATTTTCTCCTTTAAAACAGCACCTGCAGGAACCTGAAAAATCATTATGGCAGCTTTAAAAGATGTATTTTGTTTAATAATCAGACTTCTTAAAATAAATATATTTCCTTTGCGTTAACTTGGAAGCCTTAAAAAACTGGCTACTTTAATCAGTAGCAGGGAGTTATTGTGTTCATGCTTACATAAGCTCAGGGACGTTTCTTGTCAATCATTTTTGAAAGCAGCAGAGCTTCATATTCAAGTAGCCAAGGTAGAGCACTAAATAAACTATTATTTATTAACTCACAGTTATCATATGCAAAATAATTTGTTGATATTGCTGCATTTGATTCTGCCAATTCTTGTAGAGAGGGTCATATACTATTAGTTTTTTGCAGAGTATATTTACTAATATCAGATTCTAAGTTTCATCCATAAGTCCACCACTAGGGTTCTTGTTTCTTCAAGAATCTATAATGTGAGCAAATCCTAGATTTCAACAATTTCTTCACACATAGTTATTGTAAACTGGATATCTATGTCTCCATATCTATTAAAGTAGCAGTATTTGAGATGCTGCTTCCCACTCTAATTGCTTTAAAAAAAATATCCGAGTAGCACTGATATACACTGAAAAAAGGATGAGATCCTGGTGGCATGCATTGCTCAGATTTATGAACATTCATTTAAAACTTGCATAAAACCTACATATATAAATGAAATATGCAAAATGAACAATTTGCTCTCTTTATAGATTCCCAATCACATAGAAGTACATACAGTACACGAGTTCTATAAAGAATTTTGTGAATATATTCTGGATGGAATTATTTAGCTTTTCATCTTCTGATACATGCATTTAAATCCCATAGATGGCTAATGAATAATCTCTTTGCAACAAAAGAGAATGTATGAATGGAATATTGCAACATAATATCTGAACTAACCTCATGTAAGCCAAATATTTTTCCTACAAAATTTAATTCCTCCTAAAATAGAAAAAACAATTGCTTCCTTTGTTTTTCCCTATAGTAAGTCAGCATTTTTGCCTCTTCCATAATTATTATTATGGTTTAGTATACTTCTAATCTGCGCAGTAGTCCAAGTTATCATACTGGCTGCCTGGCTATATGCCCAATGATGACCACAAAAAAAAAAAAAAAAAAAAAAAAAAAAAAAAGGAACAGTGATACAATGACAGTATATTGGCTTCCAATTGGAAAGGTGTCCTCCCCTAACTTTTGTACCCTATATTTAGTGCTGAGCCTATTGAGCCCTCCCAATTATTTAGATTTTCTAGTATGCCTGTCTTGGAAAGGGATCAAGGGGAATAAACCTCTTCCTAGGTTTGCTTTTAATGAGGCTATATTCCTGTCTAATAGGATCATTAATAGTCTTAGATATGAGACTGTGTAATTACTACCTTGGGGTTGTTATGGAGTAAAAAAAGAGAAAAAGAGATTTCATATCAATTTTTTAATAGTGGCAGCACTCAGTAGGTAGGTAGCAGATGTTCTGTGCTGTAAAAAGATAATCATAAGGAAACCAGCAAGCACACTGTGTATCCTCAAGATGTTGTCTGCACTTAACAGCTAGGCTGGACAGTTGTACATTTTCTCTGGCTGGCTTAGGAGAAAGATATTCGGGGCAAAAAATTATGGGAGAAGGAGACAGTTCAGGTCTTGTCGGCCAAATTTCATTAGAGTATAACATTCTGAAAGTAAGCTTCCCAGCTTTAGATGTTAGCAAGATTCTGGGCTCAATGCAACAAATTTTCACAAACCTCCCATTTTTCCTAGACCTGAACCATATAAGTAAACAATAAGCCATAAATCTCCTGTTATTGGTCAATATATAAAAGTACCCTAAAATACAGAGATGATATGAATATAGATAAATGATGAATAGATAGATAGATAGATAGATAGATAGATAGATAGATAGATAGATAGATAATGATAGAGATAGATAGATAGATAGATAGATAGATAGATAGATAGATAGATAGAGACAGACAGACAGACAGACAGACAGACAGACAGACAGACAGACAGATAACAGATAGATGACAGACAAACAGACCTACTCAGCATCAGAAATAAACTCCTTAAGGAGAAAATAATCAAAGTAAGCTAGAAATTATGAGATTAGGTACATAAGGAAATATGTTTCCTTCTTTTTGCCCACCTATTCATTTTGATAAAAAAAGATTTAACCAACCTCTGCTTTTCAAACCTGTATTTAATAACACCTACCCACCCCACCCACACCAGGGGTGGCTTCTACTTACCTTTATTACCAGTTCACATCGGTTCACATTGTGAAGCTACTGCGCATACGCAGATCACCTATGATGATGTCCGGGTCAGTGGGCGGAACCTCCCGCAGTTTTTACTACTGGTTCTTGTGAACCAGTCCGAACCAGGGGCAACCCACCACTGACACACACACACACACACAGAGAGAGAGAGAGAGAGAGAGAGAGAGAGAGAGAGAGAGAGAGAGATTGAGATTTCATGTGGTTCATGATTTGTAAATCCGTATAAAATGTGTTGGGGCACAATTTAATGATACCCCAAGAGTCAGAACCTCTTTTTTTTTTTTTTTTGCTTTAATTTATATGCCGCCCTTCTCTGGAGACTCAGGGTGGCTTACAATGCATTAAGCAATAGCCTTCATACTTTTGTATATTTATACAAAGTCAGCTTATTGCCCCCACAATCTGGGTCCTCATTTCACCTACCTTTGAAAGGATGGAAGGCTGAGTCAACCTTTAGCCTGGTGAGATTTGAACTTCAGTAATTGCAAGAAGCAGATGTTAATAACAGTGCTTTAGTCCACTGTACTACAGGCTCTTCTGTATTAAACTCTGTGGATTGGTTAAAAAGAAAATAAATAATTATGTAAATTCAGATTTTTTTTTTTCTTGGTGTCCTATGCTTTCTGCTCTAACAATCCCTTTCTTATTCCTAATGTTCCTTCTCCTCCACCCCACCTGCTTGTTTTACATCTCTCTTCTTATTCCTCCAGGAAAATTTTATAGTTCCCCTCTTTTTTTATAATGATGATGATCATGATTGATTGATTGAATGAATTTATTTTATTTATTTATTTATTTATTTATTTATTTATTTATTTATTTATTTATTTATTTATTTATTTATGTTTGCGATTTATATGCCGCCTTTCTCCCTGGGGACTCAAGGCGGCTTACAAAATGACTATTTCCAATACAAATCACAATGAAACAAAAATTAAAATCAGCAACCCTATTAAAACAATTTAAAATTATAACAGTGTACTCCCAAACGGATCAGTTAAGTTGACGGAAGAGCCATGTCTTCAGCTCGCAATGGAAGGAAAGAAGGTTGGGGGCTGTCCTGAGCTAGGTGGACAATCCATTCCAGAGGGTCGGGGCTTCCACAGAGAACGCTCTCCTCCTGGGGGCCATCAGCCGACATTGGCCGACAGTACCCTAAGGAGGCCCACTCTGTGAGAGCGCACAGGACGATGGGAGAGCAGCTGGAGATGGTCCTGCAAGTACCCCGGGCCTAAGCCATGAAGGGCTTCCTATGAATGAATGAAGGAGATATCAAGCATAAATACCATTTTCTCCTGCAGAAACATTAATAATTGGTGCCGATTTCCTCCTTTTCCACTTTATTTTTTTGGCTATGTACAGAAAAGGAAAGGTTTCCATCCAAGTTTCAGTAATAAAATGTTATTTGAGATGAGCAAAAAAAACTGTCACTCAGCTGTTTATCAGGCACTTTTCTTTTGATAAATGACCCCTCAGTTCCTACTGGTAGCTCTTTGGATGCCAAGCTGAGGTGTGACTGTTGTGGATAGAGCTGTGAGCATACAAGAAGAAATAGGCCTCCAAGGGATACCTATAGACAACTTTTTCTCTTTTGATTTTTTCTCTCCTTTTTCATTATATTCATTATATTTTTGATATAATCTTTTCTCCAGGTTATTAGTTTATGCCAGTGGGCTAGTGAGGTGAGACTTCTCTTGACAGAACTAAGAATTGCAATCTCTCTATCAGTTTCTTTCCTGTTTCTCCCTCATTTTTTCTAAAAAGGAAAAAAAATGGAAGATTGTTTTTTTTAACTCAGACTGCTGAGAAATGAATTCCATTCCAGTTTTTCCAAGATAATAACAACGTTTTTTAAAAAATGAGTCTCTTTCTTCTAATTTTAAATTAGCGTATGTTTAAAAAGAGCATTCACTTCCACTCAGGACTATAGAAAAATGTAACAAGGACTTGAATTTATTATCTTTATGTATTTCATTAAATGATATGGGACCCTAGAGGATTTCATCTTGCATTGAGATAGATTGATAGAAAGGAAGAGAAATTCAAAAGGAAACAGATTAAATATGTCCTTTTTCCAATGATATGATTTTATATACATATCGGTGGGAATTAGGAATTAGGTAGAATAGCACCAGTGTCCAAATTTCCACTCCTTTTGATATTTCTCTTTCCTTTGCCTGTTAGGCAAACATTTTCTTTTAGTATGAACTCAAAGCATACATAGGTGGTCCTTGATTTACAATAGTTCATTTAGTGACCATTCAAAGTTACAACGGCACTGAAACAAAACCTGACTTATGACTATTTTTTACACTTATGACCTTTGCAGAATTCCCATGGTCATGAGATCAAAATTCAGATGCTTGTCAACAGGCTCATAGTTATGATGGTTTTAGTGTCCCAGGGTTGTGCGATTCCCCTTTTGCGACCTTCTGACAAGCAAAGTCAATGGAGAAGCCAGATCCACTTAACAACCATGTTACTAACATAATAATTGCAGTCATTCACTTAGCAACTATGGCAATAAAAGTCGTAAAATGGGGCAAAACTCACTTAACAACTGATTCACTTAGCAATATAAATTTTGGGTTCAGTTGTGGTTGTAAGTTGAGACCTATTTATAATATGCCACCAATAGCCTCCCACCGGCCAGTACGCTCGCACAGAGTGGGCCTCCTCAGGGTGCCGTCGGCCAGACAATGTCGGCTGACGACTCCCAGGGGGAGAGCCTTCTCTGTGGCGGCGCCCACCCTCTGGAACAACCTCCCCCCAGAGATACGTACAATAACAGACCTCCGGATTTTTCGTCGGGCCCTGAAAACCCATTTATTTCAACTAGCTGGGCTGGCTTGAGTTAATTTTAAATTGATTTTAAATTGGGTTATTTTAATTTACGGACAATAATATTTAATTATTTTAAATTGCTTTTAAATTTTGTATGTATTGTTTTTTTTTGTTTTGTTTTTTTTTTTACTTTGGCTGTTCACCGCCCTGAGTCCTATTCTGGAGAAGGGCGCTATAGAAATTTAAATAATAAATAAATAATAATAAATAAATATCAGTTTATAAAGAGGCACCTAAAATACTTTTCATTCTCTCTCTCCTCTCTTCTCTCTGTTTCTCTTTCTCTTTCCACCCCCACTCCCCCCACGGGGAGAGAGAGATGGGGGGAGGAAGAGGGGGAGAGAGATTTGTATTGGCATCCCTCACCTCAGAGTAAATAATATCAGTTTATAAATAGGTACCTAAAATATTTTTCATACAGACACACCCAGGGAGAGGGGGAGTGGGGGGGGGAGAGAGGGAGGGAGGGAGAAAGAGAGGGAGAGACAGTTCTGTAATGGCTTCCCTCTCTTCTCAACTGATTCACTTAGCAATGTAAATTTTGGGTTCAGTTGTGGTTGTAAATTGAGACCTATTTGTAATATCAGTTTACAAAAAGGCACTTAAAATATTTTCCATTCTCCCTCTCACACACACATTCACACAGCCTCGTGTTTGTAACAGTTTTAAGTATACACACATAAATAGAGAGAAAGAGGGAGAGAATGTTTTATAATGGCTTCCCTCCAGTGGTGGGATTCAGCCAGTTCTCACCACTTTGGGAGAACCGGTTGTTAACTTTCTGAGCTGTTTGGCAAACTGGTTGTTGGAAGAAATCATTAGGGCAGAGAACCGGTTGTTAAATTACTTGAATCCCACCACTGCTTCCCTCTGTCAGAGCAAGTAAAATCAGTTTATAAAGAACACCTAAAAGTAACACACACATACATACGTACACACACGGGGACGGAGGAGGAAAGACAGAGAGAGATTTGCAATGGCTTACCTCACCTTAGAGTAAGTACTATCACTTTATAAAGAGGTACGTAAAATATTTTTCACACACACACTAATGTAACAGTTCTAAATACACACATACAAACAAACAAAAAAGACATACACACACAGGGAGAGGGAGAAGGTGAGACAAAGTTTTATACTGGCTTCCCTCTCTCCTCGGAAAAGCTATGCTCTGCCTTGTGTCAATTGTGAAATCAGTGTGAAAGGTCCAAGTGAAAAGCTTTTTGGAAAACAACACCATCTAGCTTCTTGAGAGGTGCTTATGATGATATGATGACATATTGCAATCCTGAATCTTGCCAGAACATTTACTTCCTCGTGTTTGTAACTGTTCCAGAATTCAGGTGCCTGGAAGTCATTCTCTGAGCAGACAGGAAGGATCCCTCCCCTACTTAAATGGTAAATCTGATCCAAACCATAACTCCTTAAATATGTGTGCCTGGATTTGCTTAGGTGAACAAAACAGAGCCTTGTTCACTGTCCTTTGGAAATAAGCTTCCGCAGTTTAACATTTACATATTGTTTAAAATTAATGTCTGCGTTTGAATAACTTCTCGCTGAAGGCAGAAACACTTTGGACAAAGTAATGAAAGACAGTTCGTTTATTCGGAAAGAACATAAATAACATTTCTTTGGATTGGTAATCCATATGTGGAAAAACACATGGATATTTCTTTTCATAAAACTGATCTCTTTTATTACAATTGCTTAAGAAACTTTTTAGATGGATTTCATCATTCATCACTGCTAACAAATAAATATGACATACCTTGTTAAAAAAACAACGTTCTGTGGCTTATATTTAGGTTTGGTACTTTCCAATTTGAACGCAAATAAGTTGTCTATTAATGGAATTAAGCAGGTATAGGTTTTCCAAATGAAAGGATTAAAAATTCTAACATCTGCTTTCAGTTTGCCAACAATCTTAAAACACATTTATGTATTTGTATACTTGTCTAGCCACTAAACCTTTTAAAAAAATGTAACTACCCTGTTTATTAATGAATCACAAACTCATATCATTCAAAGGCAATTTCATGACTTGCAAGAAAAAATCTTTTGGAAAAAAAGAGGGTTTCATATTTGGCTAGTGTCTAAAAAAAGTAAACTAAATAGACAAGTCAATGCAAAGTTATAGCTGGGTTTATTATAACCATGACTATTTTGTGAATTAAATATAGCCATATTCTCAATGTCTTTTACTTCAGCTAGCTAACAATCACTAAAATCTCTCTCTAAATTGCTAGCTTTGTTTTTTTTTTAAAAAAGAAGACTTTGTTGCCTAGGTTACAGTCTGCTCACCACCTACTGTCACTTTCTGTATATTGCAACATTACATACTATTATTTCTTCTGCAGCTACTGTGAAACAAATAATACTTTCATTTGCAGTTAAACTACAATGAAAAAAAAATCCACTGACAAAAATAACAGAAATTGAAGTGTCATGTTCTTCCCACGCACAACAAGCTATTCTGTATATGGAGACTTCTGCAGTTAGATTAATTTGTTAGAGGTGGAACAGACTGGAAGAAAAATAAGTTTTATGTATGGAAGAGCTAAATGTAAATGGTAAAAGACTGCAGCAAAATACAGACTTAGAGGAGTTAGAGAAAAAAACATAACATAAGAGGGGCAATGAAAAAAAGTAGATTAAGGAAATATGTTCCCTTTAGGGTAGCTTCAGGTATCAGCTTCAGAAACAACAACCATAGCTACATTCCCTGCAGGGGTGGGTTCTAATTGTTTTTACTACCGGTTCTGTGGGTGTGGCTTATTTTGTGGGTGTGGCTTGGAGGTCATGTGACTAGGTGGGCGTGGCTAGCTGGTCAGAGTCATTTCTGGAAGGTCCTTGCACTTACGACCAGTCCTCACACTTACGACCCGACTCATTTGTTTGCTTTTAACACTGATCAGCTGTAGGACGGCCCTTTGAAGCCCCGTGGCAAGAGTTTAAACAGTTTTTTTTCCTCTAGTCATCAGCTGGGACTCAGGAGGCAGCAATAGATTGGGGGTGGGACCAAATAAATGGTAAGAATAACATGGGTGGGGGGGTGGGAGGGCAGGGGGGAGAACCGGTTCGGTGACGTCATATCATCACTGCTACCAGCTCGGCCGAACCGGACCGAACCGGGAGGAACCCACCACTGATTCCCTGAAACAAAACTTTAAAATGCCTTGTTGAATTTGCTTACTTATTAATTTCAGATCTTTAGATACCATCCAACTCCAAACTGAGTCTTGGTGGCTCACATTTTAAAACCAAACTATAGTACACAGAATATAACATATAATAGTATGCATACAAAAAAAAATCAACTTCTATTGGACAACACACCAAAAACCTAGGTAACAAGAGAACCATATACATCCTACTTCAATGCTTAGAAGAACAGTCTGGTTTTTAAAACCATTATGGAATTAATGCAAATATCTTGGGGGGAGGGGGGCAGAGGGGATCTCATTTCAGAAAGTAAGTTCCATAACAGGGAAGGCACATTCTAGGATCCCAGTCTAGATCTAGAACTCACCAATTCTCCCAACTCCTACCAGTCCAAAAGAAAAAGAAAACCCACTCATGACAGATCCATCGTCTCTTAAACATCCATGTTCATATGACTTGAGAGATCCCAAAGGGATCATGTACATGTAATTGCTAAAATGTAAACCTTTATTGAAATTTGAAACAAAAGAAGAACAAGTGAAAGAATACAGGATCAAAGTGGGATAAAATTTTTGCTTGTACTATATAGCTGGAACAACGGGAAAAATATGGCTGAATGAAAGGACTTAAATTCACATTATGTTATAATCCTAAAGAAAAATTTTATAAAATGATATACTCTTGGTGTATGTCACCAGAAAAATTATCTAGAATGTATAAAGACACTTCAGATAACAATAAGAAAGGACATTTTATTATGTTTGGTGAATGTTCTGTCTCCATCTCACACACACACACACAAATAGTCAGCCAGGGGTTAAATAAAACTTGCAGACAATAAATTCCTTCGATAACAGGATTGGCAGCAACCCAGTAGCTGCTTGCCAAGAACTTTACTCACAGAGGGAGGTGTTCCTCCTCTGTCAGATAAACCAAAACAAATACACAAAGCCACGGAATTGTCAAGTCCAGTCCGTATTAAATCCAAGGCAGGCAGATAATGTAGTTTCAGAGATACAATGCGACTCGCTAGTTGTTTAGTTTTGTCCGTCACAGAGCCTGAATGGCCACCACACCCCCTTTTATCCCCTGTGGGGTATGGTCCAGTGACTCAGCTGAATCTCTGGCACTCCTCCTTTTCTGCTTCATGCGCTTGTCTCTCCGACGCTGGTGTGGATCCAGCCAAGACTTATCTCCATCACTGTCTGACTGCGACTGCTCGGCGATACCTTGCTCCTGGCCAATCTCTTCTCCTTCGGGAGACACCTGAGGCATTGCCAGAAAGGAGGATCCTGAGAGGGAGGCTTGGCCAGCTCCTCTCCTTCACTTTTGGAGCCTTCTCCCTCTGATAAAATGGGCTCGGGGGTCGGAGTCACAACAGGTGAATAAGTAAAAAAGCTAGAAAATTCTGGATTCAAATATACTGACTTGACCCATTGGTTCATCTTTTCAGAGATATTTCCTTACCTAAGCAGTTAAAGAGAATGACCAAGGGCAAAAAAACAGTGGGATCAGGAATGACTTACAAATTCCTTCTAGCTTCCCCATTGACCTCCTTGTAGGAAGCTGGCAGGGAGCACTGTAAATGACATGTAACTGCAGCTTACCATTGCAACATGTTTGGTCATTTCAGAGATATTTCCTTACCTAAACAGCGTTATCATGAACTTTAAGGATTTTAATGCTTTTAATTACTTGTTTATCACGATAAAGAGTATGCTTCCATTTTTAGCATTTTTATACTAGCTTTCTCTTTGATTTCTTTCTTTTTCTTTTCTTTTTCTTACTTTTATATTACTTTCTATTTTTATCTTACTTTCAAAAAAGTAATAAAAATGGTATGGGTTGGGAGATGTTAATTTTTGACATATTTCAGGCATATCCAATCCTTCAAAGATATGAAAATTTCAGAGGGCTAATTTGCCTATAATTATAATTGAACAACCTTCTTAAACCCAACCCTTTCCTATGCCTCTCTAAATATGTCTAGAAACAGCAGATTCACTGTATTCAATATTTTCCTTTTCAAGAAAGTAGCAACCAATGGTATATGAAATGTCAGTGCTGATTTGCCATCTTCTTTAAATAATCATTTACCAGAAAATACAGAAGCAGATACATAACTGTGGCAGCTACATTGGTATTATGATGTGCAATTTGATTCAGAAACAGAATAAAATTGTGCAGGTAAGATTTTGAAGCCTGGCTCTTGCATCTTAAGATTACATTCTGATCATAGCAACACTCTTATCGGTATGCAACACATATTTAAATAATCAATTTGGGCAAGCTGTCTTCTGATATCACTTTATTGGTGCAATGTCAGCTTGGGGAGATTTTCAACACAAGGATCAATTGAACATCTGCAACTCTGAGATCAGTCACTCCAAAGGCAGTGTGGATCTTGCTTGCATATCAAGAAGATACAATGTACAGCAGATAATGTGGGAATCTAGCAGGATGTTTGCACAGCTTACACCTTTGGCATTTTCAGTAATCCAGCTCTGGGATAGCATTTTGTTTCCAGCAGAAGTAAGGTACTAAATTTAGTTCTGCAAAATCTTTAGGTCAGGTTTTATTTTACTAGTACTCCGAGCAGTATCAAGGTCAGGGTATCTTCTTAAATTTTTAAATTTCAGTGTTTGATTCACTTTGTTTGCATTAAAAATGCTGCTGTTTTTCCTCTCTATCACAGAAAATCTTTATTACAGAGGACAGATTCAGGCAGCCTGTAAAGGTCCATGGACTAGGCTATAATTGCAGGGAGCTGATGTTCATGGCTATCATACTATCTGCATCAGCACTATTCAAGGTGTCTGCTACTTCCTCTAGTGTTCAAAATGAGGCTTTCTTGTAGTCATAAACTTATTTCTATAAAGAAGCAATGATGGATACAATAATGTCTGGAAGGGGCCATTTCAGACAAATCTACCCCTTTTCTTAGTGCAGGAATTAAAGCATCTCTAACAAATGGTTTCTACATCGTCTTAAATATATCCAGTGAATGGCCACTTACCATCTCCCTAGGTAATAGGTTCCACTGTTGAACTGTTCTTAGTGTTTGGAAGATTTTCTACCATTCAGTTGAATCTGCCTTCCAGTGACTTAAATCCATTATTTCATTCTCTCTGCTCTGAATAACAGAGAATATTCTGTGTAGCATCCTTTGTGTTATTACAAAAGACCTGTTATTTTTTCCTCTCAGTCTTGTCTTCTTCTATTTCACCAGCATCTCTGAAAGCATTGTGGTGCTAATTCTTCTTGCACTTTGTTGAACCTGTTCAAGTTTGTCTAAATCCATCTTTAAATATAATTCGGGCAGAATAAACTGGAACTATTATTTCACTCATTTTCAAAATTACTCTTCTGTTGGTGCAGATTAAAATTTTATTTGTCAATTTGCTCCTTGATTTCTACATCTCCACCAACACTGGCAGGGCAAACTCCTGTATGCAAACAGGGAACAAACCCCACATTCAGTAGCACTGATGATGTTACCTATCTGGCTAATAAAATGTTTGCAAGCAAACAACCACATTCAGAGAGTACGAAGAATAACAGTCCAACCTTGAGCTACTATTGCAGACATATGAAGATCAATGGAATATTCTTTCTTGGATTAAAAAAAGAGGTTTCTTTCTCTTCCTGATAAAAGGAACACTTTTATATATAAAGTTGCTATAAAGTAACATTTATGATGCAGTTACCTTGCTTTGTTAATAACTTTGTTTATTTCTTCCTCTTGCCTAACAGTTTAACAATAATAATATAAAACTAGGTACAGAATTATATGAAAAACACTGAATGCATATTGAGCCAAGCCTTGTGAGTTTTTTTGGACTATATTGATCAGCCATGTTACTTTGAGTCATGTTACTTTGAGATTCCCAATCAGGAAATGATAGTGGTCATTCCAAGAAAGCATCACATTGACAATTTGGCTTATAGATGCAATGCCTTATGTCCAAGAGTTTTGAATTGCCATCTATAATACAAGAATTCCTATTTGTCTGCTATTTGTCTTGTTTTAGTTACAAAGTTTACTGTTTATTTTCTTTAATCAAGGGATAATTTAGTCCTTTTCAATTACCTTTTCAGTTATGGCTACATGAATGAATTTATTTTAGACAGGATTTACAATTAGACGTCTTATGGAACAATATAGAATCTTTAACATACTCCGAGAAAGTTAATGTACCAGTGTTTTTGTTGTATACTGCAGACTGCGCTTGAGACAAACTCCATCATTAACTTTATATGCAGTTCATAGTCCATTTGCTGGGTTGCTTTGCCTTTCATGTTATGTTTCTTTAATATTTTACCACCAAGATATGTAACACTGCATTAATTTGTATTAGACTGTTTGCATGTTGCTCTTTTCTGATCTTCAGAGAGAGTAACTACAGCTGCACCCAGAATTTTTTATATCAATTTAAAAATAAATTGCCCAGAAGCCTGAACATTTTATTTTAAGCACACTGTGATTTTACTTCCTGTGGAATGGATCAAAGCAAGTAAGTCAGAGTAAGCTGGTATAAACTTTAATAGATAATAGACTTATGGTTTTACATGATAAAAAGATTATTTCACATTGCATAGTCTGATTAAGAATAATTGCATAATAAGTCTTAAATATATCAATGCTAGCATGAAACTCATTCTATCTTCATGGGTTATTCCAGTCCAAAATTTTCTACTACTAAGTTGTTTAAAATTTATGTTGATTGCCTTTTGTACTGGTTTTAATGATTATATAAATCTCATTGTCAACATTTATATTAGAAAGTATATTGATAGCATCCATTAAAAGAATCTGATTGACTGAAGACATCTTAGATCTATTGGTCAAACAGTTTATAAATATGCTATGATAAAATAATAACTTTCTGTGATATGTATTCCTACTGATCTTATATAGTTCAATATTTTTAATCTAAGAAGAGTTTTTTTATATAAAAAAAGAATGAATGAATTGTGGTAGCAAGCAGGTTATGCAAATTTAGCTTTCAGGTACTATAAAAATAAGTATCATATTTGTGTTTAATACTTGGCTTCATGTCTAACAATAACAATGACTTTATAATAATAGCTGAATAATAAATGAATATTTTATACTATCTTGGATGTTTGAATCCGCTGTTCTATTTATTTCTTAGGTAACAGTATTTTAACATAAGAGTATCAATATGCCATCCTCATTATGTACATCATTCCCATTATATACAATGAAGAATAACTGAGGTGTTATGGGGTGCTTACTTTCTATCTCTATTTTGCTATAATTATGTATATGAAAGGGATAAAGCTAGAACAGGAAAGACTATTCCCTTGGAATTGTCTATGCTAATTAGTTCTATCCCTTTTGACAGACAGACAGACAGAAATAGAACATAAGCAACCAAAATAATTCTTATTTGTCACTGATGTCTCTCTCCATATTTTTCCTTGCCTTCTATCCCATTTTGCCAGTTAACTGTTTTAATGTTTCCTAATATTTAGTAAAGAAACATCAGCTATACTTTTATTAACTGATCTTTGGGCTACCTGTTCTTAGGATTGAGGGTGAAAGTGCATGGTGGGAGCTATCTACACTGGATATTACTTACAATAATTTTCTAATAAATTGAACAAATTTTATTCAAGATCTCAGATATTGTAGGCATTACAGAGATGTCTGAATGATTGAGATTATAATGTGTAAACATTTCTATGCAGGGAAGCCGAAGGAATGGGAAAAGAACAAGAATGATACCTGTACTCTAGGTAATTGTATCAGATAACTTCTAAATTTCTCAGATGACTGCTTGGGATCATGTCAATCCTTCTGAGGATGCAAGTCTCATCAGGAATGGGAAAAAATTCTTTTTTCTATATTAATCCCGATTCTTCCTGATCAATCCCATAATTTTTAAATGGCCAACTTCCATTTAAAAGAACTGAGTTGAAGTCACACACTGTCCCTTCTTATACTAAGCAAAATTAAATTTGGATTATTTTGAGCTTCTTTCTTACATGTTTCTCTATGTCAAGAATATGTAATCTCTTCTTATTTCCCTTAATGGATCTTTCATGCCTTCCCCAAGGTTATTTCACCTCTAAATTAATTTACATTAGATATTGAGAGTGAGCATGTGGATAAGCACACGTGGACTTGTTAACCACATCAATTTATTATTTGGCAATTGTGTGTCATAATCACAATTTAAAAAGTGCCCAATGTTAGCCCAGCAAGTACACCAGACTAAGAAATCAGTGCCATACTGATGGGACTTTTACTATAACAGGAACTGTATCATGAATGTTCTTGCTGTTCTCTCCCTTTTTCTTCATGAGAACTAGGGAGATACTCATCTGAGACATTTACTCAAGTTATTTTCTTGGCCTATGTTCAAATCCTTCTTATTTGACCATTGCTTTAGTAGCAGCAATTCCTCCTGACCTTCAAGGCCCTTTTCTATGCTGTTTTATGGAAAAGGCACAATTCCATGGTTCTCCTTTATTAAAATACCAGTCTCCAAAATAAAACAAAACAAATACAAGCTACATGGTATGTCAAAAGGAAGAAATCAGGTAAACTTTACTCCCCATATTTTTCAAAATATGGATAAACAGGGTCACTATTTAACTCCAATGTTTCAGGTTTGAAATATTATCATTTAATAGTACAAACTTATGCAGGTCTATGTAAAATTCTAGTGAAGATAATGAGGGGTTTTTTCTCTTCTATATGCAGTGAACAAATGCAATGGGCCTTAGGTATATATTGAATCCATTAAAAATGTAAACTCAGTGAACAACTTTTTTACAACAGTCAATTTTTCAACGAAGAACAGAAGGACCAGCAGCTGTATCCCTTCCATTTTCCATTATGTATCCCTTCCATTTTCATTGCAAGTATAAACTTTGAAGCATTAAAACGCTTATTAATCCTTTTCTCATCCCATCTTCTTTTCTGTCAATGTCACATATTTGTTGATTTTTAATCTGAAACCAGGCACTGTTTTATTATCTTGAAAAGGTTCTCTGTGACCCTTTCAATTTGTAAAGCAAGATATAAATGTTGGAAGTAAATATAACTAAGTACAATTCCAGCCAAAATCTTTTTATTCTGTGAATATTTTGATTCTCATTGAATGTTTCTGATTCTTCATGTATTTCTTCTTGTTTTGTTTTAGAATTTCATGTTTTATGAATAAAGTAAATAATAATAATAATAATAATAATAATAATAATAATAATAATAATGTGTCTGACAGATACCTGTAAAATTAGATATTACCTGCTATTTTTATATGGCCATGCTCCACACTTCAAAGAAAACTTTGAATGCTTTGCTGCTCATTGACAAAATGGTACTAAAAATGCAAAATGAAGAAAAACAAATTTAAATATGGCATGGATTGATTACAAGAAGGCATTTGATTCATTACCCAACAGCTGGATTAACACCTGTCTGGAAAACTTTGGAATCAGCAAAAGTATTTGTACATTTTTGAAAGCAAATATGCAAAAATGGAAAACAGTTCTAACAGCAAATGGGGAAAACATTGGTGAAGTCAACATCAGACGAGGAATCTTCCAGGGGGATTCACTTTCATCTCTACTATTCAACATCACATTAAATCCACTGACAATAATTCCTACGAAACACAAAACTGGAACCAAATATCAAGCCAGCATGGCAAGATAAACCATCTACTATACTTGGATGACTTAAAGATATATGCGAAAAGCCCCACTGAACTTAAATCAACACAATTCAACTTTTCAGCAGTGACATCAAAATGAACTTTGGACTTGAAAAATATGCTATATTATTCATGCAGCAAGAAAAAATGGAAAAAATAGAAGGAATGGAACTGGGAAATGGAAACATAGTGAAAGCATTAGCAAAGGATGATGATTACAAATACCTAGGCATATTGGAAGCAGATAACATCTTGAATGGAAAAGTCAAAGAGTCAACACAAAAGGAATACACCAAGAGGGTCTGCAAAATATTAAAATCAAAGCTGAATACTGGAAATATAATTAAAGCCATTAACACATGGGCAGTTCCAGTGATACGCTACTCATCTGAATCATCAATTGGTCTTTGACTGAACTGGAAAACTTAGACCGGAAAACACACAAACGTTTGAATACGTACCACGCTTTACATCCACGAAGTGGCATCTACAGGTTGTACCTGCCAAGAAAAATAGGGGGCAGAGGACTATTGCAAATCCATCAAACTGTAGAAGAAGAAAAAAAAAGTTTGAATGATTATGTGAACCAAAGTACAGAAAAATTGCTGCAGGCTGTGAAAACAGAGAACATTATAAAAACAACAGAAACAAAGGCAGAATATAAGGAAAAACAGCTGGATGACAGATTAAATAGATGGAAAACCAAAGCTTTGCATGGACAGCACTTGAAAAACACAGGAAAATGTGATGACAACTTTACATGGGCATGGCTTAAGATGGGAACCATCAAGAAAGAAACAGAAAGTTTAATACTCACTGCTCAAGAACAAGCACTACAAACTAATGCCATGAAAGCAAAGATACAAAAATCCACCGACAATCCAAACTGCTGACTTTGCAACAACAAAATCGAAACTGTTTCACATTTAATATGTGAATGCAACAAAATCACACGAACTGATTACAAAGCTAGACACGACCGAGTTGTTAAATTAATCCACTGGTCATTATGTAAAAAATACGACTTACCTGTATCCAAAAAGTCATGGGAACATAAAGTGGAAAAAGTTATAGAAAATGAGAAGGTGAAGATCTTGTGGGACTTTCGGATACAGACAGATCGTCACTTGGAACACAACACACCAGATATCACAGTTGTCGAAAACTGAAATATACAATTTATTGACATCACGGTACCAGAAGATGCCAGAGTCAAAGAAAAAGAACTGGAAAAAAATCACAAAATATTGTGACCTGGCCTATGCGATTATGGATGAAACATGTAACAGTGATACCCATTGTCATTGGGGCACTTGGTACCATGTCTAAGAATTTTATAAGATACACCAACAAATTGCAGCTTCCTGCAATAACACCAGCGGAACTGCAAAAAACTGTGCTACTTGGAACATCGTACATCTTAAGAAGGTACTTGGTTGATACCTAGAAAGCTGGCAGCAACCCATATCAACCATTAGCACCAGTCAGTGGTAATTGTGTTGCATTTTTGAATGTTCAGTTGACTGAGTTTCATGTTTAATGAATAAAGTATATAATATGTCTGACAGATACCTGTAAAAATTAGACATTACCTACTATTTTTATATGGTCACGCTCCACACTTCAAAGCAAACTTTCTCTTTTTTAGTTTTTCACTTAAATAAAAGTCAGTTTGAGAAATAGGAACTGATAAAAAGAACTCAGCTTTGATTAATAACTTTGGAAGCAAGTTTTCATTCATTTCTGATCTTGTGAGTTGAGGAAGTGGGGATGCATTTGTATGCTTATATATTGTAAGGGTTTAATGGATTAAAAACAGGCTCCAGACAAGAACTGTAGTCTTGTGCAAGACTCTGAAAGTCTGATGAAGTCATGATTTTGCAGCTGGCTGAGTTATTCATTTGGAAGTTGATTAGTTGATTCCCCACCCTTCCTAGTCTGTTTGATTGGCTTTGGAAAGCAACAATAGTGTCTTGATAGTGGAAAAAAAAATACATTAAAAAAGGAATTGTCTGTGTCTTAAGACTGAATTAACATCTTTCCCCCTTTCTGTATGTATATGCGTATGTATGTAGAAAAACTGTAATTTTAGACAAAATGTGCATCTATCATTTATAAGCATAGAAAGACCAAAAAGTAAGTTTCCAATTGCATTATTTGTTTGGCTTCAATTCATAGAGATAGCTGCTATATATCTTATAGTAGAATAATTAATTGACAAAGAATTTCAGATTTTTTTCAAAAGATTGACAAAAATTAATTTTTTCACAGAATTGTGAAGCAGTTCAGAAGGTGGTCAATACATGCCTATGGAACAGAAATATTGGTTAGTCGGTTCATTTATTCACATTGATTGATTGATTGATTGATTGATTGATTGATTTACTGATTGCTTACATGCCAGTATCAATTCTTAAGCAATCACAAAGCTCGATTTTCCTTAGGGCAGTCTGTCTCCAACCTGGTCTTTCAGATCTTCAACAGTATATCTAGCATCATTATAATCAAGGGTGTCTACATCTTTTTCTTTCTCAGATTTATAGACTATTCAAGAATCTCAGGTCTTTGCATAATGTATCTGAAACATAATAATAAATAGGAGTCTGTATTTATTTGTCCAGTGATCTGTTTATTTCTTTTCTTGCCTATTCATGGCATTTTCAGGAATCGTTTCTAATAATACCACAGTTCAAATACTTTTTCTACTCTTATTCAGATTCTCACTTTACTTTCATAAAGTGTCACAGGAAAAGCCAACGAATTTGCAATTCTTATCTTTGTAGATATAGACACATTAAGAAATATTAAATGTCTTCAATGCTACTCTATCAAGGGCTAATTTTGATCGTTGTGTCCTTTACTATTGATAGTTGATCTTAAAAGAGACAAGCCAATGTCTTCATTGTCAGTGTTGTGACCTAGGCTCACTTAGTCATTTACAAGACACAATTAATCTTAAACAAACCAATTTTATTATAACAGCTGAGAATTACTTCATTCCCAGCTTAGTCCAAATTAATTCTAAAACAAGTCCTTCAGAAAAAGTCCTTTGGGCTTATCACCAACCTTTATCTTCTTTGGCCCCTGCCAAAGCTCTTTCTTGGCAAAGCCCCACAAAGTTCAGAAACAAGAGACGTCAACTGGAAACAGATTTAGCAACGTTGTTTTCCTACAAAGAGCCCAAGAGCCTTTGCTGCTCTTTTAAAATTTATGGGAGGGGCCAATCATCTCCCGGTCTTACTCCTGAGTCATCCTTTTTGCTTTAGCTACTCTTGCCTTCTGGCAGCTCTGCGCATGCGTGCACTAGGAACAGGCTCTGAGGCTCCAGATGGCCCTGGCTGCATCTCTGCCTCCGACTCCACTGCTAGCTCCTCAGGCTGCTGGTGGACCACAACAGTCAGTTGTAAGAGACATTACTGAATTGTTATAATTACTTTGATCTTCTTCATATTTAATCTTAGTCACATTTTTTCACTATGCTTATTGACTTTCATTGCTAGATTATTTGCGTTTTGGCTATCAATTCTGGATAAAACTGTAAAAATCAGCAGTTTATAACCATTGAAATCTGATACATTTAATTTCTTTCACCTCTCATAGTTCTGCAAGTAATATCATTTGTTATGCTGGTCTTTGATCACAATAAAAGATGGATTGGTATTGTTTGTTATTAAGTATCTTGATTGAATATCTAGCAAAGGTAGGGAAATTGAGGAAAATTTAATATGTGAAAATATTGGTAAATTGTGGTTAGTATGTAGCATAAATGTATGTTTCTCAGTATTTTATTTTCAATACTTTTACTGAAGATTCCAAGTATGGCCTGCTTAATAACAGCCGTCTACACTGGAGAGAGATTTTCACTTGACATCCTCAGTCCATGATCTCTTATCTGGTCAATCACCATTTGCACATAACCAAAGAAAGAAAAGGGACATAACTTCAATAGAATAAAAATGCTTCTTATATTAATAATATATTAAAATGCTATGTAAAAAAAAAACTTTGCAAAAGAAACTGTATTTCTACCTACTTCTCCAGATGATTTCAAATTTCTTTGGGATTTCTTTTGGTGACCTTTCCGACATTTTCTTATTATAGCAAACTGGAAGAGAGTGTTGCTATGGTTTTGTAATATATCTTTACACCATTCCCTGGTGTTCCATTCTTTAAAAAAAAAACAAAAAAAGCTCAAGGTGGCATTTTCTCTTGAGATTTAATTGAAGCCTGAGAAGCTGAAAGCCTGAAGGTCCCCCAAAATCCGATTGCATTGTGAAAAGCAGGACAGACTTGTGCACTACTCAGTCTTCTCATAAATATGTCGAGTACAAGGAATTTATACCCCAGTCCTGAGTATTTCACCAGATTTTTCATCAGATTTCATTAGGATGGTTTTAAAATGAAGAGGAAATTTGCAATTTGCATTTTCATTGTGTCATGGATTCACAAGATTATGACAGCATGTCTCAAAATATTAATAACTAATAATTATAATTGGAATTATCTGAAAGTACAGGAAACAAAACAGGATTATTGAAATAAAATAACAAAAACATGACCAAAATTCTGGCAAAGCAAAACATTACCTGGTCAATTTCTACAAAATATTGAAGGAAAGTGGCTAAAGATAAAACCCAACAATTGCTTACAACTGGAACATTATAAAAAGAAACTATAGGGTTCATTTTGGTTGCTGATAAGCAAACTTTTCAAACTAATGCAATCAAGGCTGGAATGGAAATATCACCAAATGATTCAAAGTGCAGATTGTGCAAAACAACAGAAGAAACAGTAGATCATATATTTAACTTGTGCAAGAAGAGTGATTCTGGATAGTCATTTAAAAAAGGCTGTAAGGACACCTCATCTGTGTATTGGGGGGGGAGCATGATTAGTAGAAAGAACATTTAGAACAAAATATGGAGTTTGGCAAGAGGTTAAGGTGCTGGCTTAGAGACTGAGAGTTCTAATCTCTTCATAGGCGTGAAAGCTGGCTGGGTGACTTTGAATCAGTCATTCTTTCTTAGCCTAACCCACCACACAGGGTTGTTTTTATGGGGAAAATATGAGGAGAAAGGAGCCACCTTGAGTTATTTATAAAGTAATGAAGGCGGGACAAAATCTAATATATAAATAGTTCAGAATTAGAAGTATACCAGATGTGTACATTGTCACTTTATTTAATTTTCATACAAATTATGAGAAATATTAAACTAGAAGAAATAAAAATTGGAGAAACATCAGCAACCTCAGATACTGTTGGTGTATATTTGATAAGATGTATGCATATGTGCCACTATGTACTATATATATGAATGGTAGAATGCATATAATACAATTGGATTTTGATCAATAAATGGCAGTTAATTGACATTAAATTTAGAAATTAGGAGATGAAGATACCTAAATGTATATGCTTGCATGCATGCAAAAATTGAAGAGTTAAGATATTTAATTTAATATTTAAATGTTTAATATTTGTTCTGTCATCAATTATCATAAAAAAAACATTTAAATGCTGGTCCTGTGAAGAAAAAACAAGCAAGCAAGCATTGCAGAATCTGGTGCATGAATGTATCAGAAAATCTGCAACAATTCTGAACAACAATCAGAAAGAAATGAAATAAAGAATAAATAGGCAATGTGCCATTAAGATGTGTCATAGATATTTTTTGCATGCATAAGCAAAAAAGATAAGCAATGTGATTTTAAAATTCACTTTGTTAACTTAGAGAAAATCTCTGAGCAAAGTAAACTTTTTCAAAAGAACTTTCAATGTTCTTTTTTAAAATTATCACTATTCACATGTATTGAAATGGATGTTTATATGTTTTTATGTTTTGTACGCTTCATTGTTCTGTTTAGTTTGTACTTATAAATAAAAATTGGAGGGAAAAAAAAGGACAAAAAAATTATCACTATTCTAACTACTGTACTGTCCTCTTTAATACCGTGTTTCCACGAAAATAAGACAGGGTCTTATTTTCTTTTGACCCCCCCCCCAAATAAGGGCTTGGCCTTATTATCGGGGGGTCTTATTATTTTAGGGGTGCAAGAGGCAGTGAGCATGGGATTCTATGTCCCATTGCTGCAGTCGCCTCACCTCCCTGTTCTTCATGCCAGCCGAGCAGCCCAACATATCCCACCCCACCTCAATGGCAACAGCTGCTTTGCTTCCCCACTGTCTCTTTATCAAGAGAGGTGGCAGGTGGGGCGGGGGAGAAGTGAGATGAGTGGAGCAAGATGTCACTCCCCTTGCCGTCTCTTTCCCCCCCCCCCTCGCCAGGCATGACAGGGCTCCTGTCCCTTGCTTAACCACCTGCTCACTTTAAGGATGCAATTTGGGGGTTGCAGATGGGACGGGCAAGTAGTGGGATGTATGTCTTACCTTTCAAGCTCCATTGTTTTCCTCGTCGTTGTGTCCAGGGAAACACGCTGTAAAAGAAAGCCTTCTTGCGAGTTCAATCAAACTTCTTGAACTCATGAGAAGGCTTTCTTTTACAGCGTGTTTCCCTGGAAACAACGGTGAGGAAAGCGGTGGAGCTTGAAAGGTAAGACCTATGTATGTATTTAAGTATGTATGTATTAATTCCGCCTTTTCTATTTTTATAAATAACTCAAGGCAGTGAACATATTTAATATTTCCGCCTCATATTTTCCCACAACAACCACCACGTGAAGTGGGTTGGACTTAGAAACTGTGACTACTAGCTTGTTGTGGCCCTGTGCAGCTAGTAGTTGATTCCGACAGCAAGGAGGCTGGTGTGGTGCTGCTCCAGCAGCCTGTGCAGCTGGCCCTCGAGTCAGACAATGAGGAGGCTGGAGAAGATGTGGTGCCAGAGGCGGGGATTCAGCCAGGGCCTTCAGAACCTCCAGAAGCTCCCATAAGTGAAGAGGAAGAAGAGGAGGAACCTCTTCTCGATGCACGGGTGCGCAGAGCTGCCAAAATGCAGGAGTGGCTCCTCAGGAGGAGGTCTCCTCGAGAGTAAGGCTTGGAGCTAATTGGTCACTCCCTTAGCTTATTTAAGGAAGGATGATAGCTGAGGCAATTTGCAGGAAACAACTTCGTTCACTCTTCTTCGCGTCTTGCTCTTAGTTCTCTACAAATTGTTTCTGGGCTTTCTGCCAACCATAGTAAGATTACAATTATTTATTCTTTGGATTCTTGTAGGCAGTTAAGAAAGTTAATTAACAGCCTTTGTTTGAAAAAGACTTATTTAATTTAGTAAACTAAGGTTTGTACAGACTTCGTGTGTGCTGCGTTCTTTGGGGTCTGTAGCTGGGACAGAACACAGCTATATTTAGAAGAAACAATACTAATCACATTTATTAAGGTGAGAAGAGGAGAGGAGAGGAGAGGAAAGGAGAGGAGAGGAGACTTTGTTTGGCTAAGTATGATTAGACACACAAGAAATTTGTTTCCCATGCAGAAGTTCTCGGTGTATCAAAGCAACAGAATATTAACAATCCTCATAATAATAATACAAATAAGAGGGTGGAGTAAAGAACATAATAAGAAGGCTATCCTGATTAACAAAAATATTTATGCTAGGCTCTTATGTCATATATAGGATAACACTTTCTGGTAGAGAGAAGTTCCCTGAGGATAGGCTCCAGTAAAAATCTGAAAGCTTGGAAGACTAAACCTCTGGTCCTGGTAACTGGCCCAGATTGGATCATGCAATACTTGGTTTCCCTCTTATAGATAGTTGGAGATAGAGCGCACATGTGTTGAGATGATTCTTTTAGTGAGTCCCCAGGCCAGATGAGATAAATGCCATCTAAAATGTGAACTCTTGAAAATTCTTCCTGAATTTCCTATATTCTTAACTAATATCGGGACATCATTTCAGAACATGTAAGATCTAAATAAATTTTGTAAGGATAGGACCCCAAAATCTAGCAATGCTTGTAATGTTATAAAATATCAACTCCTAAAATATTAAGAGATGGGACATTTTAAAAGAGCCAATGCAAACTGAATGAGACACAAGTCAAGCATGGCAAAAGGCAAAGTATTAAAAAATGGTACAAACAATTCCACTCAAGATGCTGTTGGTGCTTTAAAACTCAGGAACTAAAAATACTATTATGTTGCACATGACAAAATGTACAAAGACTCTGTTTACTCTTGTAGGGAATAATGGATTTAAAAGTTAAGGTTTCTGCATCCCCATACTTTGTTGTTGTTGTTAAATTGGATTGATTTTTCAGATCAACCTTGGGCTGGGAAAGGCTATATCCAGGAAAACATTCAAGAGATTCAACTTACCCAATTCCTTAATAAAGGTACCCTTTTTGAAATGATATCTAATGAAGCTATACAAAGAAAGTGTTTTTTCCATGTTCCACCAATTATAGTAATAATTCTATACATGTCTGCAGTCATTTCCTGTCAATATTCTTAATAGATTTTGACCTAATTCACATTGATATCATTAATTCTACACTAGAACTAAACTTGACTGGTTGAATAATATATACACACATAGACACACAAACAGTGAGTAGAAAGAGAGGAAAAAGAGTAAAACAAATACATGAAATGTATTAGAGAAATGTGCATAGCCATACTTAAAATGAGCGTGCAAAATAATAAAATTTTGTAAACTATTTTAAAATTGAGTAACCCCTAGTTGTTCCCTTCATGGTCAACTATAGTAAACAAAAAGAAGCCAATAAATGTACAATTACCAGATTGCTATAGTTCTGTAAGCACTTAACAGTAGAATGGAATTTGGTCAATATTTAAAATGAGGACCCGCATAAAGTTTAGAAAACAATCAGCCCTTATAAGTCAACTGACTCAAGACTGGGCTGCTGTCTTTGCCATGAAAAGATCCATTGCCTTTCAGCAAAATTGATCAAGGGTCGATTTACAAAACAGACCAAAAACTTCAGTTACTTTTGCAAGATATGAACGGAAAAGTTTTATACCACTCCTTGAAGAGACAAAGGATGGAAACTGTCAAAGCAGAAACAGTTAACCCTGTTAGAATAAACTCAAAAGAGCAGTCTCTAAAAGCCCTGTTCTCAAGCAGACTATTTTCTCTCGAGCTTACAGTGATGAGGAAAGTGGTGCTTCTTGTCTTTTGCCCAGCACACCAGGTGTCTTTGACTGTCGTTGGCCACTTTAGAAAACACACTATCAACAGCAACAGCAGGAGATTCAAAACTGGAAAAAAAGACATGGCTTCAGTTTCATTTTTATAAGCATATGATTCATTTAAGTTCCTTTATGCTCCAACCTTTGAAAGACTTAAGCTGGAGGAAAATCAATAGCGCCATTGTACAGCTTTTCTGAATGCATCCTTGTTAAGGGACAGCTGAGGAACTTAATATTGTGAGGCTGGAAGCTGGGCTATCAGTTAAGGAATCACTTGATCTTCCCTTCATTCCAGGCTACCTACAATAAAGCCGCCAGGTCACCACTGCTGTCCTTGCAAAAATCAAAAAAGCCAATAGAGCCTTTGACAGTAGCACACTGTTTCTTTCTCAGGGTAGTGGTATGTTCATGTTCTGCAACTTTTGATCACATTAATTTATATTTTAATATAGTCATTTATTATTACAGTCCCAATTAATTTGTTAAGATTGTAGCCACTCCAGCATTGTTTTATCTTTGCTATAATAGCTAATTTGATTTTTTTGAATAGTTTTGTGATCATATTAAAAGAGCCATGGTGGTGCAGTGGTTAGAATGCAGTATTGCAAACTAATTCTGCTGACTGCCAGCAGTTCAATTCTCACCAGCTCAAGGTTGACTCAGCCTTCTATCCTTCCAAGTTGGATAAAATGAAGACCCAGATTGTTGTGGACAATATGCCTACTCTGTAAACTGCTTAGAGAGATCTGAAAGCACTATGAAGCAGTATATAAGTCTAAGTGCTATTGCTGTACGGTTCTAATCATCTGTGATCACACTGAGAGCATATGCACCAAGATAAATTCCTTGTGTGTCCAATCACACTTGGCCAATAAAATTCTATTTTATTATATCACAGTTCAGTCCATTCCTTTAAGGAAAAGGAATTGTTAGTTCAAAGCAACATGATTTATTGAAAGATATATTGAAAGATATATCATGGTAGAAGAATAACAGGAAAAAGAGGGGAACATTAAAAGACCACTGATCTTTTGGCACATTTAATCAAGTACTCCAATTTGTTTTTAGTGGAAAGTTTCTCATATAAAAAGATTGTATGATGCTTCAATGGGCTGACTACATTTGAATGAGATTAACTTGAATTACTTAATTGAATCTTAAAATAAATTTGAAATATTAAACCAAACTAAGTGTTTTGAATAACTTAAAAGAGATTCATACCCCATTAGTAAATTTAGGGGACATTCTAGAGTTGCACAGCCTCAAACATAGCTGCAGTTTTCCGTTCACATGCTTACATGAGTTAAACAGCCATCCAGTGAATTTTATTTCCACAAAACCTGTCTGTTAAAATATTTGGGAATGTTGCTCTGCTATTTATGCCTCTTACTTTGGTTAGAATTTGTTTAGACAGAGAATAGAATAGAGTAGAGTAGAGTAGAGTAGAGTAGAGTAGAGTAGAGTAGAATAGAATAGAATAGAATAGAATAGAATAGAATAGAATAGAATAGAATAGAATAGAATAGAACAGAATAGAATAACAGAGTTGAAAGGGACCTGGGAGGTCTTCTAGCCCAGCCACCACTTCAGACAAATGGTTATCCAACATCTTCTTAAAAATTTCCAGTGTTGGGGCATTCATAACTTCTGCAGGCAAGTTGTTCCACTTATTAATTGTTCTAACTGTCAGGAAATTTCTCCTTAGTTCTAAAATTGCTTCTCTCCTTGATTAGTTTCCACCCATTGCTTCTTGTTCTACCCTCAGGTGCTTTGAAGAATAGTTTGACTCCCTCTTCTTCAGAAAAAATTCAGAAAAATGAGAAAATTATATTGCTACATTATTTTTGTCTATTTTGTGTGATCTTCCACTTTTCCTAAATCTGTACCTTCTTCTTGGCAAAATTTATTAACTCATAGACTATCTGCTCTGGATTTTACTTTCTGTTAAATTCTATCAAGCTTTTGTTCATATCTAAAGAAAAAATATTGTTAATTATTTAGACAATATTAATAACACATTTATTTCTCAGATGCCTAAGCAATTATTAAAGAAACAATACGTAATGTATAATTGCCAGAATAAATTAACTCTGCCAATGAGCCATGCCAATCAGCAGACTCAAAAATATAAGCAATTAGTGGTAGTGGACTCTTAATCTTTGCTCTTTTTTTATTATTAAAGTTTTGTTTTTAATCATCTCAAAATCTGTGACAGATTTTGGTCAAATTGTTTCCATTTAAACAATTATTGATTTTAAAAACTAATAATTTAGAAACTGCCATGAACCAAATGGTCCAAAACATTCCTTTCTTTCTTAATCTTTTTACGATGCATTGTAATTATTAACTTGTCTTTTACTATTAAACTTAAATAACTAATTGAGACAAACGGTTCTGTGACTATTGTGAAATCCTTTCCCTTTTTAAATTAGAGTAGAACTCTTAATGCATGGTTTAACATAACTCTTTAGAAGCTTTTCATTGGATAATTTGGAGCCTGCTATGCTTTTTTCATTCCTGCTATTGCAATGTTAAAAGAAGTGCAAAGAGGATATTTCAAAAATTATTACATTTACATATTTCAAGCTTTCTGGCTGAAGGTCTTACAGGCTTGCTATCCTTGAAAGGATCTCTGTTATTTTCAGACTATAATGCCAAAAAAAGAATTACCTGCCAGTGATTAGATGTCCCTTCAGAGTCTAAAGATGAACCTGAAATGAAATCTTGAACAATTAAATTGGGATTTCATTGATTTTCAGTTTCAAATTACAGATTTGAATGAAGCCTTGCCAATTGTTAATCTTGGATTCGAACTGGTCCTTTTCTGATCTGCATCTCCTTATTATATAATAGCCATCTAGCATAGATTGCAATGATCCAATATTTTTTAATGCAGAGATCATGTCCCAACAAAATATGAGCACTAAGATTCCTCTGCAAATTCTAGTTTTTGCTAGATATTTTTAAGAAACATGAATAAATATGGTTAATTAAAGAAGGACTTAAGGATCCTTAAGCTACTGAACTCAAACCATTTCTCTGGGGTTAGCATATTATTAGGAGAGCAGCCTCTCTTCCTCACTGAAATCTTCTCTACTCTCTTACTGTAGCTTCACACTCATACTCAGTTATCTTATAGTGATAAACTATGAGACCAAATTAGGATTGAGGCAACAGAAAAAAAATGGTGTAGAGCCTCCACTTCTGCCTTATGTGATAGAAGCTTTGCTGGCTTAGTCTACTGCCAACTGCCCCTGATTTGCCTCTACACTCCAAGCTCTTTCTGACAAGCCTTCAGTTTCTTTGTCCTGGGTAGATCTTCACAGTTTTTCCAATTCTGCTTCTGTAAATACTTTATTTATTATAAATTAACATTGAACTGCTAACCTCTATTATTTCTGATTCTGGATGTTGTTCTTTTCAGAATTGTGCATTCGTTTCAGATATCCTCTTCTTGTTGGACTTCATTTGTAATAACAGATAATTGTTTCTTTGTTTTCAGTCTTTGTATATGTGTGATGGGTAAATTACTTTTCTTCCAGTAGACCTGCAGCTGCTGGGCTTGATTGTTCAGCTAAAAATCATGAGTTCCGAAGCCCATTTTTTACAGATATCCAGGAAATCCAATATTTTGAGGTCCTTCTGACCCCAGGTGATGATCAAGCCAATATGGGTTCCTCTAAATTATGCCCCATCATATTTTTATGGGAGAGGCATTCTTTATCTGGTTCCTCTGATGAAACCTGTCCACTATAGTTGAATCTCAAGTGTATTACTTATTGTCCTCAGAGCATACATGCTTCATAGTCATGGCAAAGTAGTGCCTCACTGACGGATTATTAATGCAATGAATTAGAGTAGATGGATGTGGGTTTTTATGACAATTATATTATTAGAGGATCACTAAAGAACAAATGCCAGGATAAACATTTGTCAAAATTGTTAATTGGATAATAATAGGAATCATTGTCCAAAATGGATTTCTGTCCTAATCAATAGGTTGGCAAATCAGGATAGCATGGTAAGATTGATCGACCAATCTGGTTGAAGGGAATAGGTGAGGATGGAAAAGTTAATGCAGAACTGAAATGCATCAAAACAGATAAAAGTAATTCAGTAAAACGGCAGAATAAACATCACTGTCATTAAAATGCTTTTAATACTATTTATTTACTACTCCTTCAGAAGAGAAAAGGTTTTATGAAGTTATTTAATTTGACAGAAATACAAAATGAAGCTTCTTTGCTGACAACATTTTCATATTTTTCATTTTGTATCTCTAAATAAGAAAGCAAGTTCACTGTCACCCTTTATTCAAAGGGTTATGAAATGGCTATTGAGAAGAAACTATCTAACTGCTTTCTCGCTATCAGTCTGGGAACGTTCACTTTTATAGCTTGTTTAGAATGCTTCTGAAAAAAAGTCCTCAATAATCCTACAATGTTTGTGGCTAAATTTAGAATACGACAAGCTACATTCTACATCATAAATGGAACATGTAGTGTGATCCTCTAACTCATAAAAGCAAACTGACTGGCCAAGACTTAATATATTAAGCAGAATGTAACTTTCAAATTTAGCAATGCAATATATATTTAAAAATGTAGGCGCCTTGGGAGGCATTTATTGTACTGTGTAAAGAACTGCAGGGGTTTTAAGAAATCTCAAGATAAGAATTGCAGCAAACAAAAAAAGTAACCTGAAAAATTTATCAGGAGATATTTTAATGTAGATGACCTTCTTTTTTCACTGTTTAATGTAGATTTTTTTTTTTAAAAAAACCTATGGCTTTAAGATGCTATCATTACTTAAAGTTATATTTAAACTTTTATTGTACAGTATATGTATATGATATTTTGTATGCATTTGTGTCTGTAGGTATACATACATTTATGCATTTAAGCCATATTTATCAGCCTTCACAATCCATTTGGACTGTATGCACTGCAGAGTAGTCAAATACAATAAAACTAAGTACTAAAAAGTTTTGGTATCAGAAGAATAAATCTGCCTGGTTTGCTCAAGTATTCTCAGTCTTCAGTTGGCAATTTCAACTAAAAACCAACCAAACAGAATTCTCATTCACTAGCTTCAAAACTGAGGTGATTAATGTTATGAAATTTCATGGAGAAGAGTAATCTATTTCAGTTGACTCTCATCTTAACTCTTCTCCTATGTTTGTACTTTGTGAGGAATTTCCTTCTTCTGTGCCTAATAATTTGCCTGCTTTTAATAGTTTTTGAGAAATAAAATTGCCTGGATGATATAGATTATTCAGGAATGCAATTTATGTTTGTTGATAGAGCCTTGAGGAATAGAATTCAACAAGCTAGCCTCTTGTTCCATTTCAAGTATAGCCATATCAAGTTTGAGCAAACCTGATGAATTCCATTAATCATGCTACATACCAGACTGAAGAAATTCTAGTATCACGCAGGGTGATATTAATCTTCTCTTCAGCTGCCATCTACATTATGCTGCATAGATAGATAATATTGATCCCTGGAAGGTTATTTACTATATGAGTCACAGCTAAGGGTCAGCATGTGTTGTCAGAACAAGACAGTTTCTGTTGGCGTGTTGTAGTATCTAGATCATATACTGCACAATAGAAAGTGAATTCATGTGGTGGAACAGCCAATTATTATGAACATTATCAACACTGAGTCTTATAAATTTAAAGCAGCATGCTCAGGTTAAACAAATTAATTAAACAGCCAGGTACAGGCTGTTATCATACTAAATTTACAATATATTTAGTATTGAGGCTGTATTCATATAATAAAATGAGGCATTAATTCTGCATGGGAGGAATTAAACTTGTATAAAAGCTGTAATGAACTTTTCAAAGGGGATTCGTAAAGGATGGACATATTACGCAAATGCTGTCCATCACTAATAGTGTGGTTTGATTTTCCTGAGAGGAGGGAATGCTAAAACCAACCAACCAAACAGAAACACCCCCCTGCAAATACAATGTAATTGCCAATTATTTGAAGCACTAGAGAGAAATTATTTTCTAGTTTAAGAAAGGAAAACATTATTTGCCACGAAACAAAACAATTTATTTCCATTGAAATTAAATGGGAATTGTTAGACAAACACAAAGAAAATGATGCAGACTAAAATGTCAGCCCAGCACTAATAAGGATCCAGAATAAAATATCTCATCAGTGGTTTCATGAGATATCACTTAAGCTGAGTTCCATGGGAAAAAAATAAAGGCTTGAAACAGAGCAATCTTTTTCATGTTTACTCCAAAGTAAACCTATAGTTTCAGTGGTGTTATACCAAACTAAGTATATACATAAGGCATTCTGAAACCATGCAATGGTAAATCAACATGTTTTCCACTGAAATTCTATTTTCTCCGAATGAATGAATTGGCTTTTGAATTGACAGGGTTGTCCGCTGAGTGGGTTGGAAGTGAACAGCAAAGTTGTTTGTCAATGACTCATCTGTTAACTACTCTACAAAAAAGGGATGTTACCAAAATAATAATGGCAATGACAATAACAGCACAGCAGCAGCAACAATAAAGTTGCAGCAAACCCTGCTTTTTCCAGAAATTCTTCATCTGTCCTGAACAAGACACTATTCAGCTTTGGGTCATTGCAACACGTTTGACAAAAGTCATCAAGTCATCTTATTGTTCAGATATCAACAGAGAGAAAGATGAACTTGCTAACATACATTTTATATTTCCGATGAGCTTTAGTGCACATAGATGTAACACTTGACAAATTGAAGCCTGTTCCATTTGTAATGGAGGCAGACAGCCCTGTGCAAGAGTTTCTCAATGCTACTATTGAGTCACAACTTTGACCTGCAATTCCTTCTGCTGCTTTGGGGCTTGGCCAAGCTTAAGAAGACAAGCCAGGCATGCTGAACTGGGCCAGACTCCAACAGACAGAAAAAAAATTCAAGGCTTGGTGTATTAATATTAATGGCTTAGCCACAATTGTAGTGAGGGAAAGCTTGCTAAAGCAAGGCAGGTGCTCTCTCCAGAGACACTGAAATGGGGGTTAGTTGAATTCCATTGTTTCTACTGTGGCTTGTTTACAAATGCTTGTTTGGACTCCATGGCTGAGGCCAGGTGATATTTCTCATTTTGAAGCTCCCCAGAGAAACTTTTACATTAATTGAGAGCAGATTTATTTATTTATTTATTAAAAAATGAAATTCCATAGGAAAGGTGGTTTTCACAGGGCATCTCAAAATAAATGACTATTATATTTTAGATAGCTACATTTCTGCATATAGTTATCATTTCAAAATATGCCTGCCAGTTTCCTTTTATTTTTATGGTGCTTCAAGACCTTTCTTTTCAGAACAAGCTAGAAATACGATAGAGAAATAGATGTGCAAATTCCAAAGGCTCATGAATAAATTAAACTATATATATATAAACTGTATGTATGTGTGTGTGTATATATATATATATATATATATATATATATATATATATATATATATATATACATACATACATACATACATACATACATACATACATACGCACATACACACACAGAGAGAGATGTACTTATTTTCCATACTAAAAGAGGCAGAAGCTCTATCTGCAATAGTTAACCTGCAATGGCCATTGCAGGTTGCATACACCCACTGATGTTAGTGTATGATATCTGAAATCAAGAGTAGGGTTGATCCCAAATTGTTGGGTATCTTTGGTAATTTTTGTAGAAGATAAAACATGCTTCTGGTTTGTGCTTACCAGTAATTTTTTGTGTACAAAAATGGTGGTAATGTTTGCACAATTCTCTTTCCACAACATTATTACCATTAGCCTTATATATTCATATTAGTTTGCTTACTTACCTATAGTCTGATTCAAAGAAAGTAAAACAACACAATATAAATGAGGCTGAGGACATGAGGAAACAATAAAATAGGGATATGCACATTTGTGCCCACTACACCCCTTGATAGTCTAAAGTATCTATCAGAGAGGGAAGGGGTGACATTATAAAACTATTTTTGTGTTTTAGTAGGAGACTTGATGAGGTTTTAAGTAACATAGTAGGTTAATCTGGAAAGGGTCAAGGCTTTTCCTTTCTGCAGGGATTAGAAAGCAAAACTGAAACTTTAGCCATCTGGAAGACTTGAGGTACAGGTGGTCCTTGTATTACAGCCACTCATTCAACGACTATTCAAGCTTGCAACAGTTCTTATGGGGACTTAAAATGGGTCCTCGAAGTTCTGGCCATAGCATGATTACAGGTCCTTGTGTACATATGATCATGATTTCTGATGTTCCCTGCCAGCTTCCCAAAAGCAAAGTCAATGAGGAAGCCACCAGGAAGTCATGTGAGGTCCTCACTTAATTGTCTATGTGGTTCTTGTTAAACAACAGCAACTGCGATTGCCAGAATTGCCCAAATTAAGTGATATGATTACCTGACATCAGACTTTATGAACACATTATTAAATGGCAGCAATTCCAGTTCAAATTGTCATTGTAACCCAAGAACTACCTATAGCACTTTCCGTCCTAAAATTCCATCCAACTCACAGGTATCCAGATGGTAGTCAAAAATATCAAGATGGTGGCCTCAACCATGCATTGTATAAACATAGCAGAGCTTCAATTGCATAGTTATAGCAACTATCTTGATTTTTTTAACATATACCCTACTCTTAATGGGTATTCCTACTTAAATCCCTCAAAGCATAAAAAAGGAGCTGAAAAGTTTAGACACCATCCCTGGTCTGGAGATATAATAATATCATTGGTTTTACTTTCTAAAACTCTATGGAAAGATGGAAAGTTGAAGTGAAACCCTACCCCATCAAAGCTCAGATCAACAGCTCACTCTTTCAGTAAACCTGTTGAGAGAAGAAGCTATAATTGTCATAAAATGTTATTGAAAAAAATGAAGGTAAGATAAAAATTTGGTACAGGTACAGGTAGTTCTCGACTTACGACTGTAATTGAACTCAGAATTATGGTTGTAAGTAATGGTGGTCATTAAGTGGACTAACCATATAAATATGTTGTTTATAGCCATAAAAGCAAGCTGGTTGCCAAGTGCCCAAATGTGATCACGTGACTGTGGGTGAGAGGTGTACAGCCATTGGAAATCCATAACTGGGTTGTAACTATTTTCTGTTGTAACTTCAAATGGTTGCTAATCAAGGAGTAACTGCAGTCCTCAACTTATGGTCACCATTGGAGCTGGAATTCCATTTCTAGTCAAGTGAATCATACCTGATTTTTTTGCCATGGCCATTACATGAATCTGACTTGCCCCATTGACTTTGCTTGTTGGAAGCTGGCTGGAAAGGTTGCAAATGGTGATCGCAGAATACTGCAACTATCATATATACATGCTGGTTACCAAGAACCTAAATGTTAGTCATTTGACCATGGGAAGGCTGTGATGGTTGTAAGTGTGAGAAATGTTCATAAGTGTTATGACCCATCAGCTGCCAGTAAAACTAGCAGCAGAGTCAGAGGAGGGAGAGCCTGGGCCAGTTTCGGAGCCTTTGGAAGGCTCTGATTAGGAAGCAGATGCAGAGCTGGGGCCTTCTGTCTTCCCCCAGGTGGAGAGGCAGCAGTCTTCAGGGCCTGAGCTGTGTGAGGCAGAGGAACAGATGGGGCCCATCCCAGATGTCCATATACATAGAGAGGAAAGGAGAGTAGAGCAATGGAAAGCAATAAGCCGACTCTCAGGGAAAAGAGGACATAGATGCTAGCCAACCACTCCCTGGCTGGGAAATAAATAGTAGGGGTTTGGGAGTGGCTTGTTGTTGCAGACAACCCTTCATGTTCCATTGGACATCAATCAAGTTGGATTCCTTTGCCAGAACAAGGTTGGTCCGGACTAATGGCTCTGTATTGGAGGTGCCAATGGAGTCTCCCTGCTGAGAACTAATAGGTAGTGAATTTGCCTCAGCCAGTGTGAACAGAGACTGTTTCTGCTTGGCTTAATCATTGAAGGAGTTATCTTGAGTTCTCATGTGAACAGAGACTGTTCATGCCCTGTTTCAGAAGAGGAAAAGACTTTCATTTGTAACTAAGTATTTTCGGTTTGGTCTAAAGACTGTTCCTGTCCTGCTTTAAATAGGGGTTTGTTTTACTCGTGAGTAAGTGGGTTTCTCGTTCCTTGTGAAGGCTGGGTCAGAACAATAAGTCACTTTTTTTCAAAAACTTTAAATCGTCACTAAGTGAATGGCTATAAGTCGAGGACTATCTATAAAGTAATTTTATTTTTTCATTCACTTCAATTCTATTATTTCTAAAACAGAGATTAGAATTACAGAATATTTAGCCTTGTCATGATGAGCATATTGCATCAATTGCTTGTGTAATTAAGCATGAATGGCTTTACTGAAAACATTAATTCAGACAGATAATTTGAATGAAATGAGATATTAAGGTAACATATCTGCTCTGCTCTGTGATTTATTTTGAGTACAGGTTTCAATTAAAGAAAACGAACTCTTCCATTATTTTGGAATTTCAGAATTGGCAGGCATCTGTCTGATGACTCTTTACTTTGTCATATATGAAGCAATACATTGTAAAGATTATTGGGGGATAGCTGTAGTTCCACAGCATGCCTGAGGTTTCTTTCCAGGAATAGTTTGGGAAATGTGACACTTGATATATTTTGGGGGACTAGTATGTGCAGTAAAAAAAAGAAGAAGAAGAAAAGACAACATGTCTTACAGTTACATGATTTTTAATCACAGCACACCTTAGATGTGTTTGAAAGACTTCTCAAGCCATTCCAATTATACTGTCACTTCTACAAGGAATGGGATCTTTAGAATAACAGGAGTAGGCTTGTGAAGCTTTGAGTGCTGGATGGCAATTTGAATGCCTTCAGAGTCTTATAAAAAGTTTGTTTAGATTTCAATTTGCTTTACATTTGGGTTAACAGGGCTTCAAATGAGCATTTTCATGAACTGAGATTAAGCAGGCACTAAATACCATGATGCCTATGAAGCTTTCTAATGGGAAAAAATACTGTTTCCCTCTTCCTATTAGTTAAAGATAAAGGTAAAGTTCCCCCCGCACATGCGTGATAATCATTTCCAGCTCTAGGGACGGTGCTCATCTCCGTTTCTAAGCCAAAGAGCCAGCGCTGTCCGAAGACATCTCTGTGGTCATGTGGCCGGCATGACTAAATGCTGAAGGTGCACTGACCACTGTTACCTTCCCACCAAAGTGGTCCCTATTTTTCTACTTGTATTTTTTACGTGCTTTGGAACTACTAGGTTGGCAGAAGATAGGACAAGTAATGGGAGCTCATTCCATTATGCGGCACTAGGGATTCAAACCACTGAACTGCCGACCTTCTGATTGACAAGCTCAGCATTTTAGTCACTGAGTCACTGTGTCCCCTTCTATTCCTATTAGTTAGTTAAATAAAGAATTTCCTTTGGCAAAAGTCAGAACTGAATAATTTTTCATAGATATCTATAGTTCAAATTTATAACTATGGAAGTGAAAGCCATTAATAACAAAAACGAAAGTAAACTATAACAGGTGAGATTAATTTAGCACTGATTCTTAGGAATTAGTTCTTCTACTAGATCAGGACAATCCATGAAGCCCATCCTCCCTCTGTCCCTCCCTCCCTCCCTTACCCACCCCCCGTCCCTCCCTTTCTTCCATGAAAGTGCTGTTGCTTGCATTTGCTACAGAATATTTATTGATTTTTTTAAATCTGTACATCAACATGCAACACTTTGTCCCATCAATTATTGACAAATTTGGTTTTTGTATTCTGATTGGAAAATGAAATAAGTGAATCGTTGCACATTAATTTGCATGTTTTTATTTAAGGGGATGTAAGTAATTGTGTTTCAGGAATTCTTATTGTTGCTTTGGTCCATAAATAGTAAGACTGACCCAGATCCAATAAATGTAGAGGACTGAGCAGAACTGGTTCAGTTTTTGAATGACAAACAAAGAGACTTTTATTTTATTATTATTATTTTCAAAAATAGTTTGTTTCTTACCCATTGGAACTGAAAGTTTTCTGGCATCCCAACCCTACAGGAATTTTTCGTTAGATATGTTTGACAGACGATTCTGAGAGGGAACAATCCAGATGCTCCTAAGGTAGTGTCGGCCATTCTCATTCCCATCCCTTTGGAAGTAGGACAAGCAGGCAGATCAAGGGAAGGGGTTAAAAACATATTCTTTTAAACCATTATCTGAGCAACTTGTCACTCAGCCACATGACCCCATAGGACCTAAAGTCCATTTGGCAGTGATGTCCTCAGCAGACTTTAGTTAAAAGAAGCGCCACTGAGACTACCTCTCCTCCTGTGAAAGTTGTCCAGTATATTGTCCATTTCTCTGTGCACAGTATGACTATTCTTTGGCTACTCCCTGCAGCTGGACCCCAAACCCCAACCCCAAACCACAATCTCCCCAGGGGTACACTCTTCCCCTGTAACATTCCCTTATCTTGTGCTCTCTAAGGAGTTGTCAAATAGTGTTTACCAGTTCCTGGGTCCTTGGTTGTCTGCCTCTTCTGAAGATGCCTAGGTGAACTCATCCTGTGCCCGCAGGCATGTTTTTGACTGAGGCAGGCCGATCTAATCCCTGAGGGGTACCACATTGCAATTCTAGGCAATCCTCCAAATGTGTTGCCTCCAAACCCAAGCACCTGAGTTTGGCTTGGAGCTGATAAGAATCTGATCCCTGAATTTGAGAGTATTTATTAAGAGATGAGGGGGAATCTCCAAGTCTTTTTGTAGGACACAGAAACAAATGGTACATATGTTCAGTATATGTGATGCATCAGTAAACAAATGATGTGTGTGAAGTGAAGTCAGAATAATGCAGCCTAGTCATGTCTGCAGGGATGATGGAAATAATTCATATACTATAAAGACTGCAGCTCAGTTCTGTGGAAGAGATATCAGATAGAAGAACACAGGTGGAAATCCTGAGAGAAGTAGGCTCATACATTGTTACTTGGTGGTATTAATGAGACATTTTTCTCAATTAACTTATTTCCAAAGAAAGTAAAAGAAAGGATTTTTATTTTTCTAGGATCATTAAATTATAAATCTTGTCACTTCATTTCCTGTAACTGGAAAGCCTTGTTATCAAATTGGCAATATACACCTTGGCATATTAGAGGTAGGACAAAAGAGATTGCTTCCACAACATCTATGGAATTCCACCAAATTGACCCCAAAATTAGAAAGTCTGAAGGCTTCTTGCCTAGCTTTTTTCTTAATCAGTTATAAAAGAAATATAAATGTGAAAAGGGGAGGGGGAAATGAAAGAATGTTCAGAGGAAAAGACATAGCCAGATGGTATCTTCCTTTCCAGAGATAAAATAATTCTTCCATTATTTGCACTTTCTCTCTGTACATGGAGCCTATTTATATCAGTAGCCTCGGTGAGATAGAGTAAAATGTAATAGGCATTTGATGCAATTTCAGAGGCATCCACATATTTCTTATAATATGTGGAAAGTGAACATATTTCTTAAAATGAGAGGAATGTTGTACATCAGGAACTCCTTCCATTTAGCATGCTTGCATTTGCAAGATGTACAGTATCTCCAGTACAAATAACATATAAAGAATCCTAATAAAGAAATGATTTCTTGATCTGTATAGTACACTGGAACAGTGGAATACATAATGGAAATTAAACAAAATTAAGCTAAAATTTCAAAATTGCATTTTCTCCAGCTTTAGGTTACTAGCTACTGGTTTAGATGACATTTGCTTTTGTATAAATGTCTCCTGGAAAATCAGAAACTGACTTAACACCAGATCACATTTATCCTTGTATTGTCTGTTCTGAATGCCCTTGATGATCTCATTCTTTTTTTAAAACTGCTGACAGTAAGGCATGAACTTGGGAATTCCTGCATGCAAAGCATGCTCTCGCCTACTGAGCTAAATGTCCATAAAATAGAAAATGCAGATGGTATATAGCCTTTCAACCCTGAATTACCACTGCTGGCTTGCTAGCTAGCATTCAGAATTCTAGTACTTTGACATGGGAAGCAATCACTCCAGAACAGAAGTTTTAGTTCACTCTGTTTGCGGGGAGATCAAACTCTTTCTGTCTTTCTGGCTCTCTCTCTGTATACAAGCTAGGCAGCTTTAGTGACAGATTTAATTTCTGGTTTTTCTTCCTGTAGGAGTAAATACATCTTTCAACTGACAAAAATCCTTATGTTTTATATCTCTTCTAAAAATGAAAGACATTTCCAGTACAGCTATTCATTGGCCATTCAACTTTAATTGGCCAATTTTTGCTCAAGATCCAAGTTGGCTATTTCCTGGGGAAGAGATAAGTCACTTGACAGTCAAATCTGTCCCAATTTTTCTTTCCTCCTCAATGTTTCAGTGGATTTGTGAACTTTACTAAACATTCCTGTCTGATACACAAATATTAACCTAGAGAGATGTGGCACCCTGTGGTTGCTTGCATCTGCTTTTCAATTGCTGAAGGATTCACAGTAAAAAAGGAAACCAAATACTTTTACAAGCCAATAGGCTGTATTCTCCAACCCTCTCGCTCTTAGCACGGCTGAATGAGTAAGAAATAAATATAAATGTAGGCATTCAGAAAAGATATAATTCTTCAAAGAGCACATTTTGAAATAAGAAACTGTGGAATGGCTTTTAAAGAGGGGAGAATTCTCTCTCCCTACTCACCGTGCAAACTCCACTTTGTAATGCCGGTGCTTACTATGCTACACTGAAAAGCATTAAGGGAAAAAGAATGTATTTCTAAAAGGAAATAGAAACAGATTTAATTTTTAATCTTGTGCCAAAATCCATTTAACAATCACTTGGCCTTTGGCCATTCACAGTGGAAACCAACATGAAGATTTGTCAAAGTTGGTTAGCATTAAGAGTACTCTAAATTGGGTATGAATTGGAATCTTTATTTTTGGGAGAATAAGAAAGTGAGAGAAGGCAATATTTCCTTTTCAAATGTTAGCAGAGGAATGGAGATTGAGCAATTCAAATTGTATATCAGCAGACAGATACTCAACATTTAGGAGGAATCAGAGCAAATGCATAAATATTATCAGATTAAATTAGAAATTTATGTAAGAAATTTTTCTTCCATCATGTCAAGAGGAGGAAATTATTGTTCCTAGCCACTTTGGATTTTAGTTTTCTTTTTACATATCAGGTTGCTATATATTCTCATTTTGATGAACCAAACATGATGTTTATTTGAATGGCAGCAACTTTTGTTAGGTGATGCTCATATTTGTTTAAAGTTTTGAAATTCCTGTTGACTGAACTTTTATTATTCAGAACTATTGCAATGTTTCAGGGACTCTGGAAATGTCATTTAACTGTAGCTACTTCTTCTATTCCATGGATCAAAATGCTTCTCAATACTCAGCTTGCTGCCTATCAAGTAGTCTAACTGTAGTATTAGTTAATAACCTGGGATTTTAAGTAAATGCAAAGATTGGGAGAATAATACCTCCTAGCAGAATTCACAAGTATTCTTGCCATAAATATTAGCAAGGGGCAGCCAAAGAATGGCGATGCACTATAGCAGTGATGGCTAACCTTTTTGCTGTCGCGTGCCAAAAGCGGGGGGAGCGCGGTGAGGTCGCCCATGTGTGTGCCCACACCCATAATTCAATGCGCCCCGCCCCTGCGTATGTGAGCCCCCCTCTGCTTTTAGCACTTGATGGCACAGTGGGCCCAGTAGGTCTGTTTTGCACCCTCCCCAGGCTCCAGAGGCTTTCTAGGAGCCTGGGGAGGGCGAAAACAGCCCATTTCCCAACTTCCGGTGGGACCGAAAGGCCCAAAAATCAGCTGGCCGGCGCACACATGCGCGCTGGAGCTGAGCTACAGCAACGCTCACGTGCCCACTGATACGGCTCTGTGTGCCACCTGTGGCACCTGTGCCATAGGTTTGCCATCATGGCACTATAGTATCACAATTCATAATCCTCCACTTAACATTTGTTTGCAAAATCCGGAACAAGTTTGACTTTAAATGATATGGCATGCATGTCACCATTTTGTTATCATGGTAGTTAAGACTTACACCTATAGCTCTTACTGTTTTAAGATTCTCTGTCCCAAAATCCTGAAGCTCTTTGCGGACTATGCTATATGAGAATGAATATAGGAAACTGCATATGGGTGTGTTACCAGCTTTCCATGCACACCATGACTAAATGCTAACTATAGTTGAAAAACGTATCTGTATCAGATAAAAAGCAAGCCTAACAATTCAAGGATTAGAGTAACAAGTATATTCATAAGGCATAGACACTAACCTAGCTTTAATGATAGAGCTCTATCACTTTTCTATATGAAAAAAAACACAAGCACAGAATTCTGGATTTTGAGACGAACCATATCATGCAATGATATTACAGTACTTTGGATTGGTGGGAACTGTACTTAAAACTAAGTAACACTAGAAATAGGAAGAACCATCTATTTAATCTGGAGTTCATGGAGCAATAATGAAGTTTCCAATTTTCAACCCAAACAGTTACACAAGTTTATGCTTTTATGAACAAAATGAGGAGATATTTACACATTCCTTCTCGAAGTCCTTGAGACAAGAGGGGCATTACAAACAATAAAGCAATAAAGCAGAAATAATCAGTGGTTTCTATATTGAACTTGTTGCTGGATTTAACAACCTTAGCTTGCAGGAAAGAAACTGAAGTGAACCTGAATTCATTTACTCTCCATTGTGCAACCTTAGATAATGACTTTCTACTACTGAACAAGAATTTTATGAGATTAAAATGAAGGGAGAATCTTATTAGACCACCTTGAGTTGCTGATGAAAAAGCAGGGTAGCAATCTAATAAATAAACAAGATTAAGTAACATGGATATGCTTGCATCTATACATTTGCACATATGTGCATACACATGCGCACAAATACTACTGTTGCTACCATAATGTCATGATAGATAGAATATAGAATAACAGAGTTGGAAGGGACCATGGAGGTCTTCCAGTCTAACCCTTGCTCAAACAAGAGAACGTATACCATCATTCCAGGAGAATGGCTGTCCAATTTCTTCTCAAAAACCTTTAGTGATGGTGCACTCACAACTTCTGAAAGCAAACCATTCCATTAATTAATTGTTCTCACTGACGGGAAGTTTCTCCTTCATTCTAGTTTGTATTTCTCTTTGTTAAGTTTCCATCTGTTGCTTTGTGTCTTGCTCTTCAGAAAGGAAGTGCTTTGGAGAATAGGTTGACACCCACTCTCCTCTGTGACAGTTCCTTAAATATTGAAAGTCTGATATCAGGAAGACAGGAAGAAGCAGGTGAAGCTAAGCAGAATCACATCAGATACCTGTACAATTAGCACAGGGGCTCCCTAAGGCTGTGTGCTCTCTCCACTTCTCTCTATATACCAATCACTCAGGGGTGAAATGCTCCCGGTTCGAACTGGATCGCCCAATTTGGTAGTGATGGCAGCTGGAGGCTCCGCCCACTCGCCCACTCGCCCACTCATGCCTGCTTGCCCTTCATGTTGGGTCGGGGGCCTGGGCCAGGGACGCGCCATTCACCAAAGCCCCAGAGCCGCTACCTGCTTGCCGCCTACTCACCATCTGCCTCAACTGGGTTGGGAATGCACCATTCCCTGACTCCGGCCTTTCTTCAGAGCCACTGCCCGCTCGCTGCTCGCTCATCCTTTGCCTTGAGTTGGGGGACGTCCAGGAACGCACCATTCCCCGAGGCCCGGGAGCTGCCGCCTGCTCGCCGCCTGCCTCAACCGGGTTGTGGAATGCACCATTCCCCAACACCAGCCTTGCCCCAGAGCTGCCGCCCGCTCTCCCTTGCCACCCTGTTCCACACACCAGCTGTGCAAGTGCACACCATTTATTTCATTCATTCATCAGCGGCAGGTTGAGTGTGTGCTTGTGCAGCTGGCATGTGGAACAGGGTGGCGATGGTGTCAGGGCATCGATTAATCCCATCTTTGGCTCTGGGAAAAATCACCCTGGTTTAGAGGATGGATCGTGGCTTATTCCTTGTTGCAATATTCTGAAAAGAAACGCGAAGAAAAGTTCTCTAATAAAACTCATTTATTTGTTATAAAGAAAATAAAACACCTCACTAACTAAGAAAAGTAATTGCTACATTTTGAAATAATTCTTGCTGGCTATTTCTCAGCCAGACCTTTCTGGCAAGAGAACAAAGGAAAGAGTGTGAAGGAATGTGAAAGAATGCAGACATGCGTAGTAAAATACTGATAAGGAACTTGGCAAACTACAGTAAGTCTATTAGTCCAAAAATAATGAAGCTCAGCTGGGAAATAAAAAAACCGCAGTGACAGCCTTCCCTGGCAGGCAACCGTGGGAGAAAGGTAAGGACATGGCGCGTGGCGAAGGGAGAGCAGGTAGTGGCTCTGGGGCAAGGCTGGTGTTGGGGAATCGTGCATTCCCCAACCCGGTTGAGGCAGGCGATGAGCAGGCAGCAGATCTGGGACCTCGGGGAATGGTGCATCCCTGGGCGTCCCCCAACCCAAGGCGAAGGGTGAGCGAACAGCGAGCGGGTGGCAGCTCCGCGGAAAGGCCAGAGTCAGGGAATGGTGCATTCCCCGACCTGGTTGAGTCAGATGGTGAGTAGGTGGGGGGGAGTCTTGTGACTGAGTGGGCATGGCTTTGAGTGACACCGAGTTGGCCACACTTATTCAGTCACAAGCCACACCCACAGAACCGGTAGGGAAAAATTTTAGATTTCACCCCTGACATTTTAGATTTCACTGCAGTTCAAACAATCCATCTGTTAAACTACTGAAGTTCGTAGATGACACAACAGTGATCGATCTCATTTGAGACAATGATGAATCTGCATACAGATGGGAGGTTGAACAACTATCCTTGTGGTGTGACCAGAACAATCTGGAACTCTGGAAGCCTCTGAATAGGAAGGCAGGAAGGAAGGCAGGAAGGCAGGAAGGCAGGCAGGCAGGCAGGGAGGGAGGCAGGCAGGCAGGCAGGCAGGAAGGAAGGAAGGAAGGAAGGAAGGAAGGAAGGAAGGAAGGAAGGAAGGAAGGAATTCTGAATTTGCATTGTACCAGCATGTGAGGTAAAATAAGCAAATGTTTAGTAATATCAACTTTGCCTTAAATTCCGTAGAAGGATCTCCTTCTTATCTGTTCCTAATCTTTCTCTTATGAAAAAACTGATTAGCTCCCCAGACAAAGATTTGTTTTTTAAAATCTCCCTGATTTTAGATTCTTAATCTTTTTGCTTTCTTTCCTGCTTACCTTTGGAATACTTATACTATTTCTCAACAAGCAAGAACCAAGAAGATGGAAAAAGAAATATGGATATTCCAATACAATGATTGTTGTACATCTAAAAATTAACCTGTGGTTTGCTGTTTCATATTGAATAATTGGCTCGGTTCATCAAAGCATGCTAAATCATAAACCTTAATTTGTAAGTCAGAGTGCTGAGTTTAAAAAGCCATAAACACACTATAGTATAGTGTACTGTGTTGTTTGAAGCCAGTCTGCATTAAATATTTCTGACATAGGGAAAGAAATCAGGCTTAATACTTGTATGAATCATGATTTTTGGTTACATTTCCTGGAGGATGGACAAGTTTGGTGAGTTAAGATCACAGTCACCCTCAAAATTTAGAGATTTACAACTTTAGGACTTGATTTGAATTTTTCCCAATTCTCTAAGTTTCCTGGTGGAAAGCATACAAAGGGATAACTATGTATAACATTTATTGTTTCAAAACTACCATGTAAAGGATATTCTTGTGAATTCTGGTAAAATTCAAATGCCTGCAAACATTCTTCAAGTTAGAATAGTGCAGTTTAATGTGTTAACAACATTGTTCTTAATTCAGCAAGTCAAATTATTCATTTTTTCTATATTTTCTAATTTGCCAGACATACCAAGCATTGGTTTTTTGAGGGAGGGGGAAGGGAAGGGAAACCAGAACAGATGATAATATAAAAACTATATATTTAATATCAAATTTACTTTCCCCAGGGTAAATGTACTTTGCTCAAACCAACCATTTGGACACTTTTTCTGATCATTCACATGACAAATATAGTCATAGTTTTAAGATAAAGAAAGAAACAAGAAATGTATTTGATTTCTTCATTGTCAGATACTGGATGTTATTCATTTGTGTTACTATCATTAACTAGCATTGTTCTCAGTGTCTAATAAATGGAGATATTTATTTCCTAACTCTGCTCATATTATACACATATTTTATACAATCTTCAATTTAGTTTTTGGGTTTTATTTTACAAAATCTGATATAGGTATTTTTCAAAATAAGTGTGCTTTTCAAATTGTTCTCCTGAATGCATTTCTGTGCTTCCTTTTACCAATAGAACCACAATTTCCTTTCCTAGACTTTGGAGAGTGTCCCACTGCATATTGGATAATAGCATTTCACTTCATATAGAGAGAGAGCTGAAATACAATCTCCCATCTCTACTCTGCAGAACGGAACATTATCTGCATTAAAAATATTCCAAGTTTGGTTTTTGACATTGAAGCTAAAAAGGTCAATTTATGAGAATGCCCTTTCCTTAGAGTCCAGTATCATCAATTAAAATTAAAATTGATTATATTTGGTTAAATGAATATATACTCTGTCCTGGAATAAGTCAACTTCTTATCTGTGGCCAATGTTAAGTAAGGCGTATCTGTCTGTCATATAACCTCCTTGACTTTCTGTAACTTGGGTACAGATAGCTAAAAGAGGCATAAAGAGTTATATCTGCCTTCTTTCAAGTCAAAAAGAATAACTTTCTCAGAGTTTTAGGAAGAAAAAAACAGCTTGGTCCATATGTTGAGGCATTGTCACATCCCAATGGAATTAGCCCACTGGCCTGGATCCCCAATGGGTTTGCCCTGTGCTGGGGATAGCTGACAGAGTAGAGAGAAGATTCACCCCATGCTGCTCATCCTCTTGATTTTTTGTTTCTATTTAATCCTTGTTAATTGTAATAATTTTATAATATCTTTTTATCATTTTGCAAGCCGCCCAGGATCTCTTCAACAGTGAGATGGGCAGCATATAAATTTAATAAATAACTAAAATAGGTGTGCCATTAGCATGGGTAAACATATTCCTACCCTTTGTTTCATTATTCAGATCCTCTGCACCTATTTATCTGCATTTTAAAGGAATGCAGTGTAGTCATGATGAAAATAATGATGTCATGTTAATTCCAAGCCATCATTATTCAACTATTTAACTTACCAGCCACAGAACCTACCAGTTCTGAGTTGTAGGCTGGAAGCTTATCTACATGTGAATACAAGCTTCTGCAAATGGAGAATTTTTTTTTTTTTATCATGGAATATAAGTCAAATATTGTAGAAGTCTCCATCAGACCAACAAATTTGCAAAAGGGGCTGAATAAAACCTTATCCAACTGGTGGTTACATATGCTGGAACTGAATATATTTTGCAATGATTATGGTCCCTGTGCATTTTGCAGGATTATATATAAAGTTTCTAAACCACACATTTTCATATGGTTTCCAAATAGGACAGGATTTTGGAGGATTATATGATTTGTTTTCACCAAAAGGTTCTGCAGCTACAGCTGCCATATCCAGTAAGTTTGGACAAAAAAGCAGGTTTCATATTCTTAGTCTTGCTGTAAGAGGTCTGGATGCAATTAAAGAAACATTGCATGTCAAACAGATTGGGAATTGTAATTTACAGGAAGTGGGATTGTCTGGCTTTCTTTCAAACAAAGAATCCCTATACTCTAATTATTTAGGCAAGCCCCAAATTGTTTCTGTTTTGAGATTTGTTGAAAACATACCATGATTTAAAACTATTTATTTATATTTTCCATGCGGAATTATGTGGAAAGGCATGGTTTTGTAGTCTTTGCCTTTTTACAGTCTTTTAAGACTTTTATTAAATAATATAGCAAGAGAAAATTCTTCTAATTTTTGTTTTTTGTAATGTATATGTAGAAACATCTTATATCTACATATTACTTGTACATGGAATTTATCCCTGCCTCATTATGAGTTTTTGGTGTAGGCAATCTTCCACCAAGAAAACTTAAATGACTGCTTCATAACTCATATTTCCTTATTGTCATTATTGTATGGAATTAAGTATTATTTGTTACTGGACTCAGTTTGAGTGAATAACTGAAATTGGCATCCACTTAAAATGATCTAATAACAATGCTTTGTAGTACAATTTATAATATTATTGTAGCATCTTTGGAATTCTGCACATGATATATTTTTATTATATGCAGAGGTGAACTATTTGTTTCACTGTCAGTTTCACAGGTTCTCAGGTTCTCCCCTATTCACACATCAATCTATGAAATTAGTTAAGTGCATCCAGCATGAACAGTATGAAGTTAGTTATATACCTTATAAGTCACATTATTTGTAAACATATATTTCACAGAATGTGTTTGTATGTATTTCCTTCCGAGGGTTAACCTTAATATATATATTATATGAATCCTGGATCTTTCCTTTTTAACAAGGAATTGTATTGTTCAATTCAGAGAAGTGCAAAACCAAAGAAAAGTTCAACCCAAAGCAAGTATTAGTCCTAAAAAAAATCACTTTATATAATAATATTTACCTGATACAGGTAGTTCTTGACTTCTGACTGGCTGCTTAGCAACTGTTTGAAATTACAACAGGCCACCCAAAAGATACATATATTTCAAAGTTATGGCATTTGCAGTGTCTCCATGGTCATTCGCTTTTACAACTAATCACAGGAATGCCACACCTCTCTACTCTTCCGCCTGGGCCCCTGTAGTCCATGTGCCTGCTTCCCACCCCACCTACATCACCAATCATGCAATTCTGCCTCTTGGTGTCCCTGGGCCTCTTGTCTTCATCCCAGAAGCAGGTGTCATTTTCTGAGCAGTAATGAAATAGCAACTTAATCACACCCTCATGTGACTTCCCTGTCACTGTTTCCCTCCCAATAATGCTTTTTCCTATCACAGCAGTGAGTGAGTGAATGAATGAATGAATGAATGAATGAATGAATGAATAAAACTTTATTACGGTGCTTGACCAGCAATAGACATCAATAAATTAAAAATAATACTGACATTAATCATGAATAGTAACATCCCTGTTATGTAAATACATAATCTCAAATCATTAGGGTCATTCACAGCAGTTTTCACCCCAGCCTTTGCCTGTCTCCTCCACTGCTGGGGTTGTGTAGCCCTGAGACTGCACCACTCAAGGCCCAGGTCCTACCTATCTGCCATTGCCAGAGTCTTTGCCCCACTAAGGGCTACTAGTTCAAAAGAAATAAAAAAAAAAATATCCACCAGAGTCTACTGGGGTGGTGGTGTAGAAGGGCTTTAAATAAAGATGAGGAAAGCTTCTTTCAGAAGCACGTACAAACACACACACACACACACACACACACACACACACACACACACACGTGTCTCAAATACTCCTTCTTGCAGTGACTAAAGGAAGACATGTGAACATGTATGTGCCATTCCCACAAAGAATGCTCAATCTTCTCCTTCCAGGGCTTTAACGTCTAGTGTTTAAGGCACCAATTCAAGTAAATTTTATTAACAATTTCCAAAGTATTTAATTGAACAAGACTGGTAATAAGACAGAACTTGAAGAAGAGACACAGTTGCAAAATGCATATTCATATTACAAAAGGAAGAAATACAAGTAATCTTTATTTAGTGACTGCAATTAGGTCTGTGGTTGCTAAGTGAAAAATCATATGACCACAACTTCATTTATAATTGTATTTCAACTTTCCTTTGCTTTACCGTGTCACAAGGATACAACCTATACACCCAGGTGAACCCAAACATATAACAAACAATAATAGAGTTGGAAGGGGCCTTGGAGGTCTTCTAGACGAACCCTCTGTTTAAGCAGAAGACCCTATAACATTTCAGACAATCTCTTCTTAAAACCTCTAGCAGTGGGGCACCCATAACGTCTGAAGGCAAGGCATTCTACTGGTTAATTGTTCTCACTGTTAGAAAATTTCTCTTTAGTTCTAGGTTGCTTCTGTCCTTGAGTAGTTTCCATCCATTGTTTCTTGTCTTGCCGTCTGGTGCTTTGGAAATTACGTTGACTCACTCATCTTTGTGGTAGCCTCTCAAATATTGGAACACTGCTATCATGTCTCCCCTTCTTTTCACTAGACTAGACATACCTAATCTGCAACTATTCTTCATAAATTTTAGTTCCATCCCCCTAATCTTCCTTGTTGCTCTTCTTTGAAACATTTTCCAGTGTTTCAACATCTATTTTATGTCGTGGTGACCAAAATTGGATGCAGTATTCCAAGTGTAGTCTTACTAAGCCTTTGTAATACTAATACTTCTCATGATCTTGATTCTATCTTGATTCAAATAGTGAGGAAGGTTTCTGGAAACTTAACTGATGAAGAAGCTAAATAAAAGGGCAAATCTTACATCTCTTTTCCCCCATTCCTTGCTCTTTGGAATGCTTACCCAAAAGCTGGGATAATTCATGTTTTATTTATATTCATTGGAGAGGAAGGGATTATAAGAGACTAAGCAGGCACATAATGGGGAATATACATAGAAAGAAATGCACTAGTACTGGCTGTTTGCCTAGTGCTCTTGCAGCTGTGAACCGCTAGAGGCAGAGGAGGCAAAAAGCTTTCAGTGTGAAATTTATTAAGGTCTTGCCAATATCAGGCAGCAATTGTGAGCAGCCAGAGGGTTCTAATTAATTAATTAAGGTCACAGAGCTGAGCTTGTTAACTTGCAGTTAGCACTTTTTAGGGACATGTTAAACTACGATGAGAAGCAGCTCAAGAAGAAATAGTTTGTTTGGGTAATCCGCTCCATTCCACTGAGAGAGGTAGAAAAAGAAAAAATCCAGATCCGATATAAGATAATTCATATTAACTTATAATGGAAAACACATGACAGAGAAATGCTTCAAAAATGAGGGCATTGGTCACAAAGTTACTTTTTCCATCTTTGTTGTAACCACAAATGGTCACTGTCTGAGCTAATTTCTAAAGTAGGTCTACTTGTATAAATTGACAAAAATATATATCTAAACTTTATTCTGAAATCAGAAAGAGATCTTCCTGAGTTAGAGATATATAGTGCAGGAGAGGCAACCATAGCAATATCATAGTGATGTGTATGACTTGGTGATTGAAGATCCACCCTTTTTCCTTGCATAGGATAGATGCAATCCACTGGTCGCACCACTTCATTATCTGTCATCACAATAAAAGATGTAGGTTTTGTAGAATGACATTTTAAGGGGGGGAAAAGAACCTTCTGAGAGTAATAGTTTTTTGAAATATTCATTCTCCTGGATTGGATGTGTTATTTTTATCAGAAGACTCTACAAGGCAAAAAGATGAATTTGGAAGGAGAGAAGAGGAGTCGGGGGGGGGGGAGAGAGAGAGAGAGAGAGAGAGAGAGAGCGCTAATCTTATTAAATTGAAGCTGTTATTGTCAGGTTGAACTGCAAATCCAGATAAATATAGAATCCGAAACAGTTTACAATTCATTTGGATATAAACAGGCAGCTTGCCCTATGATTGTTGAGACAGGATATGTGTTCAGATACCAAATAAAATCTTGAATACCTCTAATAATACATCAGTCAAAACTCTGAATAGCAAGTAAGTATGTTAATTCATGAGGTAAGGCATTGCCTTTGTGTTCTAATTTTAAAATACATTTTTGTATTATTAGCCTAAATATATAATTATTCCTTTAGTTCTATATCCATATTTGCAATTATATTTATTAACATCATTACCAGCTCAGTAACTTCACAATCAAGAGTTGATGCATTAAAATTATGATACGCCCTTTTTGTTGGAAACTGAATCCTAATTTAGAAACTTCTATTAAGTAATTATGATTTGTTCTTTCCAAGAATAAATTGCAGTTTATGCTCTTGATATATGAAAGAGGAAATTGTGGTTTAGACCATACTTTTCAGTTTACTGATTATATCTCTTAACATCTGTTTTCAGAATCAGTGCAGCACTTGATGGTTAGAACAGAGAATTGTTTTCACCATAACAATGATAGCTTCATCCACCACACTGATAGCAATAATTTGGGGGAAAAATGGCTGCTAATGTTTGGGACTTATGTCCTCAAGTATATGAATACTTAAAGTAGAGAATACTGAATACATTGAAGTCTTGGTTGTTTTAAAGTAAAATTTCAAATCTATATTTTATCATTTAGGTCAAAGTTCACATGCTTCTCATTTATTCAGCTCATTCTTTAAAATCAAAGTGCTCTGTTTGGGGGGATCCTTTATTAAATGGCCATAATACATAACCATTGATTCCTCAAAAGGGGTATTCAAATGGGGTATTTTCAGTTGAAAATTATCCTTATCAGAAGCGGATATGTCAGTGGAGGAAGCTGGAAGCTGAATGTGACAACAGAGTAAATAAAGTAGTTTAAGTTAACTTTTCAAATTGGATGAAATAAGATGTATTTTCTCTCCCATTTCCATTTAGCAATTTCAACATTTATATAGGCACGCTGTCATGGAATGAGACTAACTAGAGTACATAAATATACCACACACATATACACTGTCTGCTAGTCTGTTCACATAGCACACTGTGGGTATATTCATCAAACACTGTTCAATCAGTGTCCACCTAGATACGTTGCCTAATTCGGATAGCTAATACTGCAGTCAAATATTATTTTTATTTAGTTTAATTACCTTTAGATTTCGTTAACTTTTGTTTAAATATATTGATTAAAAGTTGCCATTGATCTTTTCATTTATGATTTAATTTTTCTGTTTATTTTCTGTTTACATATTCTTTAGAATGTGAGCCGTCCTAAGCATCAGTTATGCTGTGGATTATGAATTCAACTAAACACAATATAAAAGTTTTGTGAACAGGAAATCAAAAATTTTTCAAGAATTGATTCTAACAGAATCTCTCAAGAGATATTATTCAGGATGGGCCTTTCTTCAGGAAACAATATTCCTTATGAAAATAATCCTGGTGGTACAGCTAGACTATACATTTATTTATTACAATTATTTGCATATCGTTTATTCAAATCATTCTAGATAGCTTATTATAGTTATATTAAAAAATCATGTATTGCATATATGATTTATCTTTAAAATAACTACAAATGTTTATTATCCTGTCTGACAGTGTAAGGCAACTGGTTTCATGTTATTATTTCAAACACTGTCCCTGAGACTTCTATTTTAAATCATCATCCAAAAATTTAAATTTGCCTGGATACTCTTGATAGAACATCCTGGCTCTTTCTAAGATTTACAACTATGAGATTTTGGCTAAGACATATAGTCTATTTCTTTGGAGTTTATGTTTCCTCATTATTTAGGAGTTCTATTGATGGCAATAGATTTATTTACAGTTGAATGTAAAAGTTTAGGCATCCCTGATAAAACTGTATGTTTCAATGAATTCCCTGAGTGAACACAAGCTGACACAACCTCTACATTGTATAAAATTAAATATGACATCTTTCTGCAAATGTGAATGCATACTTACTATTTATGAGCAATTGTTCACAGATTCAAAATAAGAAAACTATGAATCTGGAAAGTGCAGAAGTTGGATTTTCTTTCAGTTTATTCATCTCTGTCTCTAAAGCTGTTAATGCACAAAAATATGATTGACTCATTAGCCTACAATTAACCAGGTGAAGACAATTCCACAAATAACTTTTCATGCTGTGATTGTTCTGTCTACTTTCAACAATCATGGATTCCTCTAAGCAGCTTTCTAAACATTTGAAAATGAGGATAATCCACTCTTACATTGTAACAAACAAGAATAGCTATTTATGTGTGTTTGTTCGTGTGGTATGGAATCCAAAGAAGGAATAGATGACAAAAGCTAAATAAGAAAAATTAGGAAAGATTTATTGATTCATTCTGCATATTTACATAGGAAAGAATTCCTTTTCCAATCAGCTACAATGGATGCAAGCAGTGGAAGAAGTCAGCTATGGTGAAATTTGTTAGGCAAATTGTATAGCTGTTCAGCCTGTCACATATATACACTTGTTCTGGATGCTGAGATTCCTTTGGGGAAAATAAGTCAGGAAATAGCTGCCTAGCTTAGCATCAGGACCCCTGGTGGTGCAGTACTTAGAATGCAGTATTGCAGGCTAACTCTGCCCACAGCCTGGAGTTCAATCCTGATAGGCTCAAGGTTGATTCAGTCTTCCATCCATCCGAGATTGATAAAGTGAGGACCAGATTGTTGGCGACAATATGCTGGCATTGTAAACTGCTGAGAGAGTGCTGTAAAGCACTTTGAAGAGGTATATAAGTCTAAGTGCCTTTGCTATCAATAATGGAAGATGACAGCTTAGCAAGAATTGGCTACATTATGAAGTGTGTAGCTAACTGAGGGAAAACCAGGAAATAATTATCTAAGTGGGGTAAGGGCAGAAAGCTCCTTGTCATCAGACTCATGTAGAAAGTGCCTGCAACTTTGTGGAAAAAAACAAGGAAGATTTGATTAAGCAAGGCTTAGTGTGATAATTAAAGATGTAGTTCATTCACAGTACACATGGCATTGTGGAAGTCAAGGCAAGATCTGGAAGACCAAGACCAAGTGAAGTCTCTTCTAGGACTGTCTGAATGCTGGTCAGATCTGCAAAGGTACAATCTAGTAGACTGCTGAAAACTCTAGTTAATACTGGAATAGTTGTCCACCATACAGAATTATTTATACAGAATGACCTGCATGAAGAGTTGTCAGGAGGAAATCTTTTCTTTGACCTCATCACAAAAGTCATTATCTCAGATATTCAATAGAAAACCTTGATAAGCTTGAAAAGTTTTGGACTGATGAAACAAAAGTTGAATTGTTCAGCCAGAACTATCCACCAGAAGAATGCCAAGTTTCAAGTATGGGGGTGACTAAATTAGGCTTTTCGGTGGTGAGGCAGCTGGTATCACAAGAAAAAAATGTGCAGGGAGAAGAGTTCCAGCTAAAATATCACCAAATCCCAGACGCTACCAATATTACTCCACATTCAGTGAAAGAATTGAAAAAAGTTGACTATTTCAGGAAGACAATGATCTGAAACATATCTCCAAATCTCCCATGAAGCATTTAGAGAAAAGAAGGTAAAGGTTTTGGAACAGTTTTCACACTTGCCAAACTTAAATATAATTGAAAATCTGTTGGGAGAGCTACTGTACATCATGCAGTGCATGCAAGAAATCGTTAAGAATATTTTTGAATTGGAAGAGTTCTGCAAGGAAAAGTGAGAAAAAAACCCCCAAAAGTAGGAATAGAAAGATTTTTAGCCAGCTTTAGAAAACATTTGGAAGCTGTTATTTCTGCCGAAGGAGGTGTGATAAAAAATACTGATGAAAAGGATGTCCAAATGTCTGCACTTGTGATAATCACCATTTCTAATTTTGAATCTATTAACAACTGAGCATAAATTGTAATCATGCATCAGACATTTTTTGGCAGATGTCATGTTGGTATTATGTACAGGTTGTGTCAGATTCTGTTCACTTAGGGATTAATTGAAATATTCAATTTGTCCAGGAACATTTAAACTTTTGTATGCAACTATTTTAATGTGACTGGACTACCTAACCATGAGGAATCCCAAATTGATTTGATTCTGAATGTTGAATTTTTGTGTTTGGCATCAACAAAATCTAAATTGTATGGGGGATTTTTCTTTTTACCACACATAGTTTAATATATATAGGTCTTCTTAGTGCAGTGAATTAATCCCATATTTGAATTTGCACTATTCAAAGTGGTATTTCTATAGAAAATAATGCTGGTTTCTGGAAAGTATTGATTCCAGAATGGTGGAAATAAGCAATGAAAACTTTTAAACATAAAATTTTAGATTACAGTAAAGGATAACAAGAATATACTTATAATTTAAATGTATAGTTAACCAAAAATAATCATAGAAAGCAAATTCAAAACAAAAATTTCTAAAACTATCATTCCTAAAGGTAAGTTTACACTGACAAAAACATTTTTATTGCCCCTCAAAATAACTGTCTGCTCTTTCTTTAAATCTTTAAATCTTCAATTTCAATGTATAGTTAATCAAAAATAGTCATAGAAAGCAAAACAAAAATATCTAAAAATATCATTCCTAAAGGTAAGTTTACACTGAAAAAAACATTTTTATTGCACCTCAAAATAACTGTCTGCTCTTTCTTTAAATCTTCATACATATGCTTGTAGGTGCAGGGTGCTTGATCCACATCTTAGTCCATTTTGCATGTTTCAATCAGGATAAGGTCAACATCCATAATTGTTTGGTTCATGACTTCTACAGCTGAAAAGGTAGCTTTAAATTTCTTGAGAGTGAACTATTTCATTTGCCCATTGCTATTTTCCTCTGATGAAATCTTCCTTTCCTTCATTTTGCACACACAGAATTTAGCAACGTCTGAAATCCTAACTGCAACTGCATATTCACTAGCCTCAATTGTGCATTCCCTGGCTTCACGTTAACTGACTTTTGGTCATATTAAATGTGATCTGGTGTTGATTTTACAATTCATAATAAATTAAATATCACATTATTCAAACTTGCAGTAATGTTTGTACCAAGATAGAATTTATAATGCACTATACGAACATGCAAAAAAGCAATTGTTACATGCTTATAAATATGTGCTTGTATTACATTCTTTTGATGTGTGCTAAGCCACTCTTACGCATTGTTTTAAAATGATGAAAAACAGGCTGGAAGTTCCAGGCTTGACTATGCACTATACTCTCTTTGAGATTCCTTTGTGTTTAATCTGAACATTTCAGTTAGTATAGAACCCAACTGCCAGATTGTTATCTGGAGGAATTCAAAGAGACTATTAAACCTATGATAAAATATAGAAGGATGAAAGAAATAATGTAATCTACAAAATCAACCGTAACCATTGCAACCAATTCTACATGGGACAAACATCACAACAATTAAAAACCAGGATCCACGAACACTGGCTGGCAGACAAATATCACAATCCCAAATCCTTAATCTCTACCCACACCAAACAGCACCAGTTCGATTGGAGCAACACAAAAATCATCGGCCCCACTACCACCCACCACACTTGTGAGTTCATTGAAGCCTGGCACTCCACAAGCAATTCCATCAACAGATACATTGCCCTACACCAACCTATGAACCCTTCAGAATCTAAATCAACTGCACAGCCAACCAGACAGCACCTATCCTCAACCAACTCACACAACCCCCCCACCAGCATTTCACCCTGACTTGATGTAATCTCTTTATCACAAGAGCCATCACAAGAGCCATCACAAGACTCACTGATGACTCACAGCTGACCCATCACAAGACCCTCACTTGACATGCCCACACCTGAAGCCCTTATAAACAGAAGAACACTGACAATGACATCCCCTAAATTCTGCTGAAGATGTTACCTAGCCTGGTAATGAAATGTTCAGAAACCAACCCACAAGCTTGGAGAATGAACCTTCATCCTAAACCTATGGTAGAGATGTTACACAAAAACTGGCTTACTTCCAAGCAAAATGCAGAATACTGATCATTATATATAAAAACACTACCAAAATCACCTAGACTTTTTGGATGAAACTGCATATAAATAAATAATGGTAATATTGATTCTAGATTACTTGACAGAATACTTCTCCTATGTGATCTGCCTCTCCAATACACCTTATTGCCATCATCTAGAGAGATCCATTTCCAGTTGCCAAAACTTCATTTGCTTATATTATCATTATCTGTCTGCCTGCCTGCCTGCCTGCATGCCTTCCTTCCTTCCTTCCTAAAGTTAATGTTGTAAAAAGCATGATAAATACATACAGTTTGTAAACAATCCAAATTTGATAAACTTACACATATTGTTGTCCCAAAATGCCACATGTATGAAGTTTTGCTGATATATTGTGTGGTTTGCTCCTTTTTGCGGTTCATGTCAGGGACACAGAGGAAGAATTGAAAATAAGCTCAAATATTCTAAAGTAAATTATATTTATTTTATTTTTTTATTTTATATGTGCTTCTTCAGAATTCGTGAACTTTAAAATTCAGTTTATAATAAAAGAACCAATTAAATTATAATGAATAAAAATATTTTCACTTATACCCAGAAGGTAGATATACTATAGTTCTATTAATGACAAGAAGAAAGAGTATGATAAAAGAGGCAGAGAACCAAAAGTAGTGTAAGAAGAGGCTGGATGAGGCCAAAGATCAAATAGTTGTGAGAAAAATGTACATTTCCCAATACAGCTTAAACTTGCAGTCAAAATTGTTGTGGATGTGAAGCAACGAGTATCACAGAAATAGAGCAGTAAGCAAGAAAATTTTTAAAGTGATGCAGGTTCACAAAGAAAACACAAGGAGGACAAGGAGAAAGAAAATAGAAGGCATATAGGAACAAACATAAATTGATTTAATAAAACCTTATACTATGCATTTATATTATATAACTTTTACACTAAATTTCTCAAGGTGGTTCAGAGCGTATTACAATATATCCTTTTCATCATATTACAAGTCACAAAACCACAATCTGTAAAGGACAAATGGCTGTAAAATATAATGATAGTATAATAGCAGCAGTTATATGGTATCGGTGGAGCATGACAATATAAATAATTTAGAGAAAGAATAGATAGAGCTCCCAATTTTAAAATAGCCAAAACTCACTTGTTGATCTGAATTATTGGAAAATGTGATTTTTGGAAAAATCTCATATAGGAGAAATGTTGGGGTTTAGACAGTGAGGTCATGGAGGAAGAAGAATTAAATCTTTTCTGTTCTCCATGTTAGAGTCCAAATACTCTGGGTTATTTTAGCTTGAAATGTCATGCTCAGTTCCTGAGGAATGAGTCCCATTGACCTCAGTGTGACAAAATCTTGAGTAAACATCTATAGGATATGCAGTAGGAAAAAATGGCCTATCTGTTAAGTTCATCTTTACAGTATCACCTAAATTTGACAATCGTTTCCTAATGATATTTCACTGCAATTATGTCATCTGAGGTGTGAGGCATAGTTCCCATGACTACTATGCTTCATTTTAGAATAATAAGGTGGATTTAAAATTAAAAACACCAGGGAGGCTCCTTTAGTGTCAGACCAGCTTTCCAAGCTGAAGGTCCTGTATTCAATCCTAATATATGAGAAAATAAGTATTATCTTTCACTGAGATATTGGACTCAAAACAAACTAGATCGTACTGAAGTAAATTAGCTAAAGGCAAGAAGAGGGTTTGTGTTTATTTGTATCCCAATTTTCAGGATATCATTTTTTCCATTGTCACAAGCTAAACAAATCAATCATCTGTACTATATTAGACAAAATATATTTTTTTCTATTTTAAATGAAGTGTTGCGGGTTAGTATAATTTTTTTCCAAACTTTCCACTGCTTTAGTAGCTATTCATGGGAATGGTTTAATTTGTCTGTATTTTATGGGATTTAATTGTAGAAGGATGTGCTAGATTTCAAGGAACTGGAAAGTCAACATTATTTATTCTCCCAGATTAAAAAAAAAATGAATAAAATAATAATGCACAGATGTGATCCAAATCTTTTATTACGTAACAATCACCCTGCATTGCATATGATCCTAATTATTTACTTAGGAAAGAAGCACAGGAATAGAAAAAGGTTATTATAAAAATTATACAAGAAACAAAAGACAAGTTATTCATTTTGGCCTGATATCCATTATATAATGATACAGAGGAAAGCTCCTGTTCAGTAGCTATCTTGCCTTTAACCTTGCCTAACCTTTAAAATGGTTAGTTTCGCAATCTAATTTTTTTAAATTTATGAGGACCTCTAGAAGTAGTTCTGCAAAGCATTCTGAATATTCCCAGCATTTATTACACACACACACACACACACACACACACACACACACATGCACTCTCTTTTCGGTACTTGGTGTCGAAAAGGTTCGCCATCACTGGTGTAGGGTTTCCTGCTTGGGGGTGTGTGTGGGGGGGTTGGACTAGATGACAAACAAGGTACCTTCCAACTCTATTAAGTTGTTACTAATCTGTTACTAATATCCAGCTTATTAATAACTGCAGGCAGTTGTTTAGGATCTCAGTAGTCTCCATGGACCAGAAACATTGGGATGAAGTTATCCATGTCATGATGAAACCAGCAATATTGAAAATTTTTTGATAATGTTTTTGATTTAAACACTGATGAAGTTCTATCTATTACATGGACAGATGAGTTTAACAGATACAATCTAAAATAAGAAGCAGTGTGGTGTAAGGGATAGAGTAGTTGATCAGGTCAATAAAGATCTGTTCGCTTATGAAAATTACTGGGTAATTTTCTTTTTCACCTACAGAAAATATGCATCTGCTTGAAAGGTGAAACATCTGAGGCCTGAAGGCAAAATGCTTCTCAAATGCTTTGAGATCAGCCAAGTTCTGTTCCAAAAGTAACTGCCAATTTATAATATTTAATGAAACAGAAATGAAAATTACATGGGGAGCAATTAATAACAACTCATCAATTACATTATATTATAATTAATTAGAATATTAATTCCATCAAATCACATCCAGACACTTCCTTCTCCTAACTTTGTTTACTTGGGGAATGTACCCACCCAGCATATGGATAAACACCATTTAGAGCATATGGTGCCCCTCCGCTCCAACCCAAAGTTATGTATCTCTGCTTCAGACTAATAATGATATGGATTTTTTTTTAAAAAAAAAAAATAGTACAGGTACTTGAAAGTTCTTATCTTGAGAAATGTGGAAGAGAACTCTTCCTTCTTCAGGAAATACGCTGTGAACAATTAAAATCTGGGCAGCGGATTCTCTTGGTATACCTTGTATCATTACCATTTCCTGTAGTTACAGTATATGCTCTGTGTGCTATGTGTTTCTCTTTGAAGGAAAAGTGAAATATAAGTGTCATTATGAAACTCAGCATTCACACAATTATGTTGTGGTATGATAAAATCTGGTATCAGTTCTGGTTTGGGGGCGAGGTTCCCTCCTTCTTTTTTCCTTTTAGAAGCTCAGTATATCTATTTCCCATCTATCATTCACCACAGAGGAAGGTGTACTTTGAGAAACAGTCACCATCTGCATTCGAAATATTGAGAGTTATGCACAGGTAATGCCAATGAGGGAAAGCAAGTCTTCTTTAAAATATGAAAATGAAATGTGGATATCCATCATTGTGAAGGGCATCATATTGCAGAGTTATGGCTATGAGGCTTTCTGGGAAGTATGCATTATAACTCATAGCTTATTTTAGTCACAGGGAACATTTTTAAGAATGATGGTTTTAGCCACTAACCACAGTGCATAAAAAATTTACATTGTGCAACTGGAAATCCAGCCGTCAGACATAATCCACTCAGTCTGACGAGAGAAGAGTCATTACTGGTTCCCTCAATACAGATGCTATCTGTCCCCTAGCCCATATGGCTTTGACTCTTCTTCTGTACATGGTGGCCCTTATGTCATTGGTTTTACAAATTCTGGGCTGCCTGGTGTAAATAGTGCTGCAGATGGACTACATCTGGTTTTGTTGGGCTGTTCAGCAACCTATTTATTCAACAAATTTCCAAAACTTCATTTCCCTCAAATATGTTTTTTGAAACCAAAAACAGTTGAGATTATTTCCCATCATTTGGAAGGTTCCTGAGAATTTCTCCTCCCCCAGATTCCCAAAATGAGCACGAGCAGTCACAAGCCAAAAACTTAATTTTGGATTTCTGCCTTAGAAACCATCTGGCTGTTCATTTGAAGGACATAGGAGGGAACTTTCCATCAAGTAATGTCAACATCATGGAATTGGGCACTTTTCAACAATTTGAATGCTGTGGGTAAGAGCCAGGTGTTAATCTATTTTGACTTAGTCTATGGAACTATAAAAGAAATAATCAGTTTTGGAGAGTATGCCTGTTCTCCATAGATTTTAGCCTACATCCCCCAAAATTTTGGTCAGAGAAGTTTTCTAAGTAATCATACTATGGTATTACTTTCAAAACTATGGTGGTAGACTTATTACCTGATTTAGTTAACTATTCTGATGGCAACAACTAGTTCTATCTGAATTCCTCATCTTTCAGCTTGGGAAACCTACTGGATTCTTGTGCTGAATTTTACTTAGTTGAGTATTGGATTAGCCTTATTCTTAAACTATAAGAAGACTTAAACTTCATGACTGTAGAGAAAGCAACTAGTGGTGCACAGCTAATGATAGCAGAAAGGTTAATAGCCCAGTTCACCTTGCTGCTCAAGTTTGTGAGTTCTCCATCCTTCCTGAGCTTGCTGAGTCTCTATCCTCAAAGTAAGAATTTAGCAACTGGTTCAGAGGAATCAGATCAAACCATTTAGATAGCATTTCCTGCCTTCCTATGGAAAAATGTTGCTGATTTCTGGCTAACCAATATGGCAGCAGAGAATTGACTCCTCACAATTGTAAGCATTTAGCCAATGAAGCGATAGTGTTGGGTGGAAACTATGGGGAAAAAAATCTCATATGATAATACTTAAAAACAGGTACTGACACAATGTTTAGTTAGGCTACATGAATGATTTCATAGTTTGGGAAAAAACATATTTGGAATAGAAAATACACTTGTTATGAATATTGATGTAAACAGATGATTTATAATTCCTATACATTTGAGGGAAAGAGTAAATATTTCGAGAGAAATTTGATTACAAATTCATTTGATATATTTTAAGAGTACTGAAAACTAATTGTTTTTAGTACTATGAATGAACTGGGGTATCCAGAGGGGATCACAAGCTTCATAATAGAAAAGTTTGGGTTGAAAATATAAGTTTGATTTTTGTTCTCATAAGAAATGGATTCTCTGAAAGAATTTTAATTTACATGTGGCAAGTAATTTTTCTTTGGAGGGAGGGCAGGAAGCACCTGAATAGAAAGAGAATCAATACTTTAGATCAACTAATCATTAAAGATTAAAACAGCTAAGTCGCTACAAAAAGAATTTGAATTGCCTAAAAATGCTTAATGGCAACATATCCAATTAAAACAATTACTGATCTCTCAGTTTTGATCTGACAGATTGTCAGCCTCTGAAACTCCTCGATTTTGGGGCATACTGGAAAAGATCTCAATGGACTCCAAACTCACAGCTCAGTCATATTAATAATTAAACAGCATTATTAAAATAAGAATTGATAACTTTGGAACAAAGTTTAATTTCCTATTTTATCAAATCAGTAGTTTTGAGTTCTAAAGAATGTCAGACAGGTGTCTTATGGTCTTAAGATGAGATGAATTCATCAAAATTTATAGGGTATATTTCATTTTGGACAATGCAGCAGATGTTCAAAAGAGGTTGCTGTCATTATTTTTTCTTTCTTTTAAGCTAGTTTAAAGGAACTTTGTAACATATATGCTTTTGATTTGATCTTTGGTTCTCCCATTTTGCTTGTTTATACACACCATTGAAGAATTAAGGCTTAAAGTTGTGCATGGAATATTAAATTAAATACTAAAAAATGAAATGTATTACACTGTGGATAACTTTGGATATTAGTCTTGGGATATAGCAAAAAAGATAATAAAGCATGATTAGAAAGAAACTACATCTCAGCTGTAAAAACTGGGACTAAAAATGTCTTCAGTTTTTGCTTTTGAACTGACCCTGGAAAGTCTGATCAATATGGTCCTCTGTAATGTATTTCTATTTTATATACAGGTTTTGATGTTTATCTTCTTCATTCTAGATCCAGTATTATTTCTATTTTTTCTTTGTTATATTTTCCTTGTACATTACAAAACAAAATAATAAAAAAGATTTTTAAAATCAGTTTAATCTATTTTTATACAGATTTATTAAATTCCCATTTCCCTAGAACAAAATGGGGAACAGAATCTGAACAGAAATAAGTGTTGAAAATTATACTTTTCTGAATAATCATTAAGACTAAATTGGTCCTGATCTGCTGCCATTTGAAAAGCTTTAGAATCTTGGCTTTGTCACCTGCCTTAGAGGTCAAGAGGTTAGCTAGAGTCCATGTGGTGTTTTTCTTCAATTGTCGACTGGGTTTGACCTCAGTTGTCATTATAGGTTTTATATATAGTTTTCTTTCAATGCTATTTTTATGGTGTTCATATGCCAAGTCGCTTTGGCAAAATGGGTGGCCATCTAAATGAATGAATGAATGAATGAATGAATGAATGAATGAATGAATGAATATTCAGATTAAAATATTTTAATAATTATTTAAAAAAATAAATGCATGCCAAAATTAAACATGTTAATAGAAAATGCTTATAGATATTTTAGAAAAACCTATGCATAAATATTATCAATTCATAATAGAATTGCTTTGACTGTCATTTGTTAGAAAGGACTAATATACAACTAACTATATTTTATATAGTTCTTCACTGTAATCTATGATTCACTTTAATATGCATACTCAAAATCAAAGTACTATTAAAGGAAATGTGTCCTAAGTAATCTATGATTCACTTTAATATGCATACTCAAAATCAAAGTACTATTAAAGGAAATGTGTCCTAAGTAGTATTTGAACACACACAGACACACACACACACATTCAAATAACATTTGAAAAGTTGAAGGAAGAAGCTGACAGCAAGGGATGAAATGAACATAAACATGACCTTGTGGGAGATCTAAGCGACATTTCAATAATTCTGTGCTCCAAGTATCCATTAAAAAATAACTTGTGAGTGTATGTAAGAGAGTATTAAGATGCAGAGGGCAGCTGTGCCTTTCTGTTTTGCACACAATATTGCTTTGCAGTTTTCTAAGCTGTCCAATCCAAACTAAAAAATAAATGTTCAAATCATGGATAAATAGACAATTGTATAGACTGGCATTGACTGCAAAGCATTGTTAGTTTGATCTGTGCTCCGTTATCATTGTTATAATCACAATGATAGATTGTCCATCACTGAGGATGAATGGGATGTGAGTAAAGTAGAACTGTGTGACACTTGATAAGAGGATGAGCTTAACATTGTACCACAGTCAACAAACCATGCAACATTAGTCTGATGCAACATCAAGTTCTCAACTAAAGAAACAATGACAGGAAATGGCACAAGTGCTTTTAAGATGAGAATTTTTGCTGGTCTGATGCTCTTTTACTGCCTTTGGATGTCCTATGAATGATTAATCTTTATTTATTTATATTTCCTATTTGTAAACCACCCATCTCACTCAGTGATCTTGACAAAATGCTCCAAGTTTATCTTGCCTCAAACCTACAAACTTCTACAGAATAGCACCCTCTGAATTGAACTACTTTAAAAAAGAAAAGACACATTTGCTCCACATTTCCAGGGATGTTGTGCTTAAATGACATCTTCCCAAATCGGGTTTAAAATGTCAGTGCAAGTAGACATTTTGTGCCAAACCCAATCAGGATCTTGGTTTTGTTAATCAAAGGAACAGAAACATATAGGGCAAACAGGTACTCACAAATTTCCTAGCCCTCAATGGGTCAGAGTAGAAGTAAATAAGAAATGAAAACACTGATTAACACTGAGAAAGACTTCTTCAAAAAAATTCTGAATTAATTGGGCTTGCTTTTATGTAAGTAGTAAGTAAGTAGTAAGTAAGATTATAACTAGAATGTCACTGATAGAGATAACCAGGCCAGATATACACCTAGCCTGAAAGGTGTACTGTTTTTCAAAAGACATGATAAGCTGATCTTTTTAAGTTTGTGCTATAATATACCTCAGATACCTTCAGTTTTGCTTATCTCACACACGGTAGGTGATGATTCCATTATATTCATTGAAACTGATTTCTTGTTCCACAGAGAAGAATTATTTAGTCACCAAGTGGGATCATTTCAAGATGGTAAGGCACAGTCAGGATTAGTAAAACAATTTATATGTCAAGCTAAAAAGGAAAAAAAAATCTCACATTCATTCTCTCCTATGAAATTATTTTGCCAAATTACATGATTCACTGATAAGATTCAATTTGCAGGTGACAGTAGAAATGATTAACTCATTGGCTAAATGGTCCGTTTGCTTAGCTTGTAAGTAATGTATAAGATTGTGGGAAATAAAAAGAATTGATTGGCTCCTTGATTATTTTAACTTTATGAGAATGGAGACAAAACGGTAAGTAAGATAATATGAAATGATGTATATTTTAATTTTTTTTGTTCATATATTTAATTGATATATTTAATTGTGGAAGAACATTTTTCTTTGCAGTTGCAGTTATTTTCTCACACTGCCATTCTTTCCTATTCTTGTTTGGATAGCATACTCATTGTTGATAGTGTACATACGATAGTACATTCTGTAGTCTCCTACAGAAAATAATCAGAAGTAGATAAAGATGTTCACTGTAATGTAGTATTTCATGTTTCTGCCGTGAGACTAGTCTGTCTCCTTTTGGAGTTGCTGGCCCACTGTGAGAACAGATTTCTGGATGAGATGGCCAGTGGTCCCCACCAGCATGTCACTGCTTATTATCTTTTGTTATTGTTGACTAATTTGTAGTTGTTTGCGTGAATCAAATGCGTATAGTGTTTGTGTAGCAAATGCAGATGAACAGAATAAATCAAATGAAAATAAAATAAACAAGAAAAAGCTATATGTTCTAGGAAATTGACTCTATAGTTCCTAAGCCTTCCTCTGCTTTGCATTAACCAGTTTCCTTTAAAAAGACCTGAGGCCACTTACGGAGAAAGACCAATAGACAAATTTCTCTGTTCCCTTTCCTCCCTTCTATTTCTACCTTATAAGTTTATAACTGTTATTGGGAGTAATAAAGAAACCATGGCTTTCCCTTTTATTTCACAAAGACAGCCCAGGGAGCATCCTTCTATCTGACAGTAGGAACTCAGCAGTCATATTCCCAGCAAGTGTTTCATGGATTTGCCTGTTTTGCTGCTTTGGGAACCTTTTCCAATGCAATAGTACTTTCCAGTCACCTACTACTCAGTTCCTAATCTTGATGTACTCCTGAATTTGTATAATTTTATATTAAAAACAAACACATTGAAAAATCAATGGAAGCAGTTTTAAATTGTGTATATAATGAAATTGAGGAAATCCATTAAGCAGCACTTCATGGAGAGAATTCATGGACACAATTAAATAAGTGCATATTGTACAAGTGGTAGTGCTATAGTGGACTGATGTTGTGCTTTCTAAGATGCATCTTAACTTTTTGATGAGCAGTAAACCTTTTTGATGGCTGGAGGCTACACTTGACATTTTTAGGTTGGCTGAGATCTGTGTGGCACAAGAATGCAAATGAGCTGATTGCATTATACACATGGTCATACCTCCCTCTCCCTCTCTCTCTCTCTCTCTCTCTCTCTCTCTCTCTCTCTCTCTCTCTCTCTTTCTGTCTTTTCTATATTTTTCCTCCTGTGCTATAACTATTCTATAGTGGTATATCAAAAAGAATCCAAGGCCCATTCATAAAAAAACAGAGGAATCGAGATTTGAGGACAGAGGAAGATAGTTTAAGAACCTAATGGGGATGGGCAAAAGAAAGATTACCAAGTCTGTCCCTTCCAGCTTTTTGTCCCTTTATTGAAGAAATGTGGGTTTCTCAGGGAGAGAGGGGGTTAAGTAAGGAAAAGATTTTGGGAAGATTGTCTTGAAGTTGCTGCCTTTGCATGCAGGGGGCTGACTTTCCCAAAGAGCCAGGAAAAGTTTGTGATTTCCTGGTGGCCAGCTGATTGGGGTAGAGGCTAGCTCACAAGCTCAGCTTCATTGGGCAAGCATGGAGCTTGTTGGGGAACCACTGTGGCTTTGAAACATGGCACTGGGCCCTAATCTATCTGAGCATTTCCCTCTGCTGACTTCTTTTTGGCTTTGCAAAACTTTTTGCTGCTTGTCTGTTTCTTCTATGGTCCCAGGTGGGCAGCAGGCTTCTCAGGGCCTCTCCTACCCATGAGGTACCCCATGCTTGCTTAATGACCCACATGCTTATTTAATGGTGGCATCAGGGAGAGCAAGAGCTGGGAGTCTTTAAGGAAGTTGCTTATTTAACAATTGTCACCACTTGCGACTGTAATGGGGCAGACTCTCTGAGTCTTCGGAGAGGGGTGGCATATAAATTTAATTAAATTAAATTAAATGGTCAAGGACTACCTATACATTACAACACCCTACTACATCCTAGGTTCCGGGGAAGAACTTGATGCAAATGAAGACCAACGTCAGCTAAACAATTGGCAGATGTGATTTCATGTTGTTATATATATAACATTTGCCTATCTCAGATCTTTGGAAAGGAGTTGATAGGTGGATAAAAACATCAAATTCAACTTAAATATTGGGCTGACTGTGTGACTAACCATAATAATAAGAATACCAAGATGCAGGTATGTTAACTTATTATTTTTAGTATTATTTTTTTTTAGTATCAAAGAATTTAAACAAAACTAAGAAATGTTTCACATTAGGACCATTTGGCCAGCTGAAGTAAAGTTATTGTCAAGAACAAGAATAAAAAAGGACCCTAACATTTCTAAGCAAAGAAGCCACCACTTTGCCTTTAACAGCAATATGCTATATGACCTTATCTAATAGGATCACATTTTAAGAGTCTGGAAGCAGATGCTTTCCACATACTAATTTCTACTTACCATTCTGGCACTGTTCAGAACAACCAATACTTGACACATCTTAAGAGGTTACCAAAATACTATGTGTGCTTAAAACAAGAGCTTTATCCATAACATCCCCTCATTTTTATTCCTCTCCCCTCAGTGCAAGGAAGTCAAAATTCTACATATCCCTCATTATTACCATTTCTATTTTTACAAATGAAATACTTTGGGGGTGAAGTGAAGGGTAACTTACAGACTATCCACAAGGCCTTAGAAATAAAAGGAAGATAATTTATCGACTCCGTAAATTTTCAGTCAATTGTAGATGAACTCTGTTAGATATATGTGGCAAGCTCACTATTAATACCTTTGTCAATGTTTACAATGGAATTGATTATATTAAACCAGAATATTACATTGGCCTGTGTGATTTAGAGAGTGACACTGAAGTTGTACTTCTTCATCACTGTGGACATTGCCTCAGTATTGCTGTGTATGTTTTAAGGAGAGTGATAAAATGGAAAGCATCAATGAAATTTCTATTCATGGAAACTCTGGGTTCCATGTGTGCGTGTTGTTCAAATCTTCAAATGGACAGCTTGCTAAGGTGAAAATTCAAATAAAGCAGGCTTTTAAAAAGCTATGACATCCTGCTTCTCAGTGAAGTGACTTTACTTCACCAGTCCAAAGTAGTACATGTTCCATTGGACCAAAGCATTTTACTAAGGTGGTTGAACACTCCATGCTTTATGTATTTTAAATTGCTATGTATTACAGATTAAAGATCTTTCATGACAAAAAAGTCATGATTCTATTTTGCTCCACAACATTTATTATTGTACACATATACAGATGGTCCTCGATTTACAGCCACAATTGAGCCCAAAATATATGTTGTTAAGTGATACATTTGTTAAGTGAATTCTGCCCCATTTTACTACTTTTCTCACCAGATTTTTAAGTGAATCACTGTAGTTCTTAAATTAGTAACATGGTTGTTAAGTGAATTTGATTTCCTCATTGACTTTGCTGGTCATAAAGTCACAAAAGGGGATCACATGATCCTGGGACACTGCAACCATCGTAAATATGAGTCAGTTGTCAAGCATCCAAATGTAAATCATGTGACCATGGGGATGGTACAATAGTCATAAGTGTGAAAAATGGTCATAAGTCACTAAACAACTGTTGTAAGTCAAGGACTACCGTCATATTAGTATAATACATTAATATACTGCACATATACTAATACTAAGGGACAAAATGTATGGTGGTATTCTATATTAGTTCACAATAAAAATATTTTCAAAACTCTTCTATCTTAATATTTCTCTAATACTTTGCCTTTCAAAATTATGGCTGATAATATTGCTATCTGTATTGGAGATTTCCTTCCAATTTCCTTCCAAAATTTACATTCAAGTAAATAAAACTTGAATGTAGTTTTGCCTCAATAGCAGCCATGAGAGCTATGGATGAAACTCTTTTTACAAGATAACAAGCCTTGATTATTGCAGGCTTGTGGGTAACTGATGTTATCTGATGAGATGAACAGAAATTGTGACATTAATAGAAATATGCAGAAGGGCCAAAAATATTTCCCAAACTAGGTAATATTTGGAAGCGATTCAGACAGACAACACAATAAGACTTGCAAAATTCTCTCATTATAGCTAATCTCAATAAAAGTAGCTTTAGGACTTCCAGAGAAAAATGATGAACTGAAGAAAGTGAAGATCAACCATATGGTGTATTTACAAGCACTCTCAAGTCTTCTCCTTGTCTAGAGTAGAATTACAAAAGATTGATCTACTCTCTAGCTCTTCATTCTGCCACACTTGTCAGCTCTGCTTTTAGTAGAGCTGCCTTCAGTTTGCCATTTCTTGCCTGGAAGTCCTTTTCTTTTTCTTACCTATATTCTTTTTTTTTTCCTTTCTCTTCTTTTTTTCTGAATGTTCTATATATTTTTTTCTTTTTGCACATTATGCTTTTTGCTTTTAATTCTCTTATTGTTTATTAGTTTGCATTAGTTTTTTTTTTTTTTTTTGTCATTGGACATTTTTAATAAAATCCTTATTAAAAAATAATTAAAGTAGTTTTAGCCCTCCTATGGCTTTCAGGGTTCGGTTTAGCTGGTGGGACTAAGAATAGGAATTGATTGTTGAAATAAAAAAATACAAGGTTAGATCTAGCCTTAGTTAGAGTATACCTGTTGATCTCAACAGACTTGAGTTACTCATGGCCAATTCCAATTTCACTGATTTCAGTCATACTATCTATTGACTTTAGCACATTTTAATGTATAAATGACACTAGATCCAACCATTTTTTCCCAAATAGACATTTCTATCTTTGACCATGCTGAATATCCTCTTCTGGTATCTAGTAGCTGTTAGTGCTTGGATGAGATAGTCCCTTTTTACTGTTTGAAGATTGTATGCCACCTTACAATACATTAGGTACAATGTTTTTTTGGAATAGAAATTAATTAATCATTTCAAGAGAATTATCAATTTTTAGATATTACGTGCATAGGAAAATTACAGAAAGTAAGAGATTAACAGCCATGTCCGGTTATTTTGGACTAAAACTCCTACAGAGTTTTGCCATTGATTATGCCATGAGGTGAATAAGAGTTGAAGTTCAAAATGCCTGCAGGGCATCAAATTACTTACCTTTTCTCTATAGAAACTTGTATACATCCGTCTTTTTGATTTGAAAAAATAAACCCTCTTTTTTGAGAGCAGTGAAAATGTTTAGATAGTTAGCAAAGTTGCATTTAGGAACGTTAACCTTCCCATTTGAACGTTTCTTCTCATTTGAGATAAGAAGTTTTATTTACATCTTACTTTTATCCACCTGGGATTTCATATTGACATAAAGAATCTTTGAAAAAGCTATGCCGCTCAGAGCAATACCTTTCAGTGTGTCATTGTTTTGATTGAGAATCTCTGCAGAAAATCACAAAAATGCTCCAGACTGACTGTTGGTATCCTAAGAACCCTAAAGCTTTTCAGGGATTTATTGAAAACTACAGACCTTCAGGATATCTCCTGAAGGAGAACTACATGTCACATTTATATTGTAATGTGCTATTCTTCTTTTCCATTCTAATTGGGTTTGAAACCCAATATCCCATAAATGTTCTGATGAATTAGTTTGTTGGGATTATTATTTTCAAAGACAAATCATATAAACCAAATAACATGTGTAACAAGATTAATTATGATTCCCCCCACCCCCCATCATCATTCATATTGTATTCTGAGGGCATTTTAGGTCATATCCTAAATGAAAATGGTTTAGATTAGGAAGAAAACTACCCCAGTATTTTAAATGAATTAAAGAGGAAGCAAATGAGTTCAATATAAATTTAAAAGCCTATTAGTTGTATCATTTTGACAACAGCTTGGTTTAATCCTCTTGAGAACAAAGGAAAATAGAAGAAATAGGTTAGGAGTATTCTATGAATAGTGAATATGTATGAAGACTGAAGACTGAATAAAGACTGAATAAATATAGCACTACAGAGCCTGTAGTACAGTGGACTAAGCACTGTTATTAACATCTGTTGCTTGCAATTACTGCAAGTTCAAATCTCACTAGGCTCAAGGTTGACTCAGCCTTCCATCCTTTCAAAGGTAGGTGAAATGAGGGCCCAGATTGTGGGGGCAATAAGCTGACTTTGTATAAATATACAAAAGTATGAACGCTACTGCTTAACTCATTGTAAGACGCCCTGAGTCTCCGGAGAAGGACGGCACATAAATTAAAGCAAAAAACAAAACAAAACAAACAAAACAAACAAACTATCAGTTCACTGTATATCCTCGTTATGACTACTGCTTAACAGTGTTCCTTGCAGGCAGCAAATCTATAGAAATATAACACGGGAATACTTTATTAACACAATAGACTTTATTTCTGAATAAAATTGAACTGTCAGTTAAGAATGCTTCAGGCATTTGACCTGAATTTCAGTTCTAATTGGCCAATTCTAATGGTTGGCATTATTATAGAGAGAAGCCTCTTTGGTTAAAGGCACTGGATCTATAGATCAGAAAAAGGAAAAAATAACATTTGGGTCAAATTTGATCAATGTGCTAAATTTCAAGGATTTCTTAATATGGCCAAAGATATCTCAAGAGTGAAAGGGATATTTATTTAAATTATATAGTCAAATATATTATTGTGCAGACTTGTGTAAATGTGCACGGAGATTATTTTGCAAAAAAAAAAAGGGGGGGTAAAATGGGGCGAGCTGCACTGGCTCCTTATCGGTCTCCGGACGCAATTCAAGGTGTTGGTTATTTAAAGCCCTACATGGCTCAGGGCCAGGCTATCTTTGAGATCGCCTTCTACCACATAGCTCCCATCGACCGGTAAGATCCCACAGAGTTGGTCTCCTCCAAGTCCCGTCAGCTAAACAATGTCAGTTAGTGGGCCCGCGGAGGAGCGCCTTCTCTGTGGCTGCCCCGGCTCTCTGGAACCAATTACCTCCTGAGGTCCAGAACACCCCCACCCTATTGGCCTTCCGGAAAGCGGTGAAGACCTGGCTTTTCCGGCAGGCCTGGGGCCTCGCAAGATCATTATAGTGATCTTGCGAGACCCAGCCATGGAATGGAGTGTATGGGTTTTTAATGTTCTTTTTTAAAAAAATTTATGAGATATTGTTCGCATTGTTTTTTTGCTGTAAGCTGTCCAGAGTCTCTAGGGAGTTGGGCGGCATAGAAATGCGACTAATAAATAAATAAATAAAGATATATGGAGAAAAGAGAGAAACACAAAACTGAATGAATCATTCTGAAAAATGGAATAAGCCAATTCACCTATTACTATTCTCAGTCTGGCAGTCACATCTGAATTTTGAGTCAAACAGATGAAGGCATTTATTAATAATAAAAATACTTACATTTTAATATGCAATTCTGGCTAGAGTTGATGACAGTTTTAACATTCTGAATTTGACAATTCTCATTTTGGTAAATTTTCTGTTTGAAATGTCTTATGTGCAAAATGAACATAAGAGCATGAACATTCACACAATGTTGAACAGGTGGCTATAATGTGTCAATTACTTTGTCAGAGTTCTCTCCCAAAACCTTGAACATTATTATTACAACAGATTACAAATTCATTGTGGTGGTAATTTACAGTGACTGTACTTAATCTGTTTGACTGATGCCAGTAGCTCATGGCTTTGCAGCTACTGTGTTAAGACCTAAGCGTTCACATTGTTTTTACAAAGTAAATAATGAAGTGTGCGCTGACAATGGATTTCATGGCTTTGAGAATTCGAAGTAAATTGGGTAGTCTAGTTGGTTAGTAATACTTGAAATATTTTGATTCTTATCAGAACTAATATTTATAATATGTTTAGTAGTTTTTCTCCATTTTAAAAATAATAGTGGAGATTTTTGCATTTATGTAAGAGATTTAAATTCTTTCAACAATGTAATGCACTTAAATATAATTTAATTTTTGCATGATTAATTTCTAATCAAAGATATGAGATGTTAGTGGCTTCCATGAATTTCCCATAACTTCTAGTTAAAATACTTGAAACTGAATTAGCTCAATTTTATTTATGTGCATTTATTTATTTATTGGCGAGTGAGAAAGTATATTTAGGCTCAGGTCATTGCAAATAGCAAAACTTTTTTGCGATAAAAATAAATTTAGTTATGATAGACAATTCTTTAAAGAAAACAAATGTTAAATGAGTTTATTAATTATTGTTCTTCTCAGTATTTTCATAGGTGTAATGCACCAGGAAACAGATGATATTTGACTCCTTTCCTTCTTCTAAAAAAAGGAAATCAACTTCAAATCTCAATTAACTTCCTTATTTGAATAGAGCAATTCATCAAGACTCTCTACCAAATTATATCCAGTATCTATAAATAAAGAAAACTTGATTCTTTAAAATGATTGCATAAAATATATAACCAATAGGATAGGAAACACTTGCTTTTAAATAATAGAAATAAATAATATTCTTAAAATGTTCATATAACTCTTGTCCTAAATCCCTACCAAGGCTACAAACATCACTGAACTTGACTTGTGCACTAGAAAAAAATATAGATTACTTTTTTCCCTCTAATTCACTTCAAATAAATGACTTCTAGTACTTTTTGAACCTTATTTTGTACCTTCTTAATCCAAAAGTTATTCATCTCAATTCAACAACAAACCAAGCATTACTAAAGGAGATGTTTTAAGGTCCACTAAATCTTGACAAGCTGAAGAATAGCCAAATCTTTGAAATGGAAGTAAGTTGTTGAAAAATTTGTGGGGCAAGTACTCTTTAACTTACGATGCAAAAAAAATAAATAATAATAATTATATATCAAAGTTTATAGAGTACTTCAGGGACCACTGTTAATATAATTATATTAGTCTGTCTTTGGCAAAAGGTTAAAACAGGCCCATAACAACAACAACAACAAAAAAAAAAAGATTAAAATTCTATGAAAGTCCTTAATTGTACTTATTTCATAGAGCTCTGAATCAGCTACTTTTGGCCAACAAAAATATGTAAATATGTAAAACAGTAAATCTGTTTTCTAAAACTACATAGAATTCAAACCCATTTTTAAGATTACCAAAGCTACAACTGACCATAACTGCTAAAAGTTAATTGTGCTGTTTGCTGTTATTTCATGGGGAAAAGAGATGAAAATTCTAATGTAGGAGTTTAGATCAGTGGTGAAATGTAAAATTTGTTACTACCGGTTCTGTGGCCGTGGCTTGGGGGGGGGGTGTATATGACTGAGTGGGCGTGGCCAACTTTTTTTTTTTTTACTTTTAAAACCATTTTTTCTACAACCTCTTCGGCTGAAGAGGTTGTAAAAAAATGCTTTTAAAAGCCTCTGATGATCCCAGCTGACTTGTCTGATCGGCAGAGGCTTTTCTTTTTTTTTAAAATCTCTGACCATCCCAGCTGACTTGCCTGATCAGCAGAGGCTTTTCTTTTTTAAAAAAGTCTCTGACCATCCCAGCTGACTTGCCTGATTGGCAGAGGTTTTTCTTTTTTTTTAAACCCTCTGATCATCCCAGCTGACTTGCCTGATCAGCAGAGGCTTTTCTTTTTTTTTTAAGCCTCTGATGATCCCAGCTGACTTGCCTGATCAGCAGAGGCTTTGTTTTTACTTTTAAAAGCATTTTTTCGGCTAAAAAGGTTGTAGAAAAAATGCTTTTAAAAATAAAATAAAAAGCCTCTGATGATTGTGTGGCTCAGCTGGGCATGTGGGTGGGGAGGGATTTTTGCTATCGGTTCTCTGAACCACCCGCCGCCATCGCTACCAGATTGGGCGATCCGATCTGAACCGGGAGCATTTCACCCCTGTTTAGATATGCACAGTGGTGGGATTCAAACTGGTTCAGGCTGATTTGGGTGAACCGGTAGTTAAATTGCTGGCTGGCCCTGCCCCGCCCCTTCCAGGAGTACCCATGCACCCCATTTTGGCTCCTAGGTGCAGGGAGGCCTCCTAGGCCCAAAACGGGGTGGCAGGGGTGGCATGACACCTCGCGGCCCATTTTTGCTCCCAGGAAGCTTCCAGGAGGACTCCTAGACCCAAAATGGGGTGCGTGTGTGTGTGCAGTGGGGGCTCCCCGGTGGTCTGTTTTTGCTCCTAGAAGCTGCAGGGAGGCTACTAGGCCCAAAACGGGACACGGGGGTGTGGTGTGGCCCCTCTGCAGCCTTTTTTTGCTCCTAGGGGGAGGAGCCGAGTGCTGCCACTTATTAGGGCAGAAAACCGGTTGTTAAATTATTTGAATCCCACCACTGGATATGCATAACAGTTACAAAAATTTGAAAAACCTAGAAAAATGAAAAAAATTCAGAGCTGCTGAGATGACTGATGTGTCTACTCTATATTGTTGCCAAACCCATAGCCCTTGGTTTTTCAATAAACTTTTGTTATAGCTCTGTAACATTGCTTGCTCATGTTATAAAGCTTTGAATTATTTTCTGCATTCAGGACTTAATATCTGCTATGCACATCCCAGACTATTTTCTATTTTTCATTCAACCCCTTTTTCTATTTATCTCAATTTCAGCTATTATAAAAACAGAATATTGTTTTTTGTTTCAAGAAAATATAAGTTTGGGATGAGGAAATCTGTTATTTTTTCTATTTATTGTTTTATTTCCTGCTTCCAATAAAATCACTTTGATCATGATGATGATGGTAATAATAATTTGTACTGTATGCTTAGTTCTAAAAGAACAATAATGGTTTTGTTGGACAGTGAGCTTGAACAATCAGCAAAATTACAAGTTATGACACAAGGATAAATAGGAGCTTAGAAAAGGTATTTCCATGCCCAAATCACTTTTGTCTCTGTAAAGGTTGATGGAATAACTATATTTAGTACTTATAACAGGCAAGATTACTCCTAAATATGGGTAGGTTTTGCATTACACACTATGAAGATAGAGTAGGAAACTTAACATTTGGCTGCCATGGAAATAATTTATCTCAGGATATCAGAAAAATAGGTTTATATCCTAAAGTCTGTGGGTTTATAGCTCTCATAAAAAGATTTTAGCCGAACTCTTGCTGTTCTCATTATTCATATAAATGTCATATATATTTAATGCATTTCCATACTTTCATGTTTCAAAAATAGTTGAGTATAATAACCAAACTACAAAAGTGGTTTAGCAAATAGCAATAATTCTTCTAGGGGTCACAGAGAAGAACATTGATCTACAAACAAGCCAACATACCTAATGTACTTTAAGGGAGAGGGATGCATTTCACCATTCACTTCAATAGGAATTTCACAGTATTCCTCCTCAAGTCTTCTCCCACCCTCTCATTAAACAGTGAATATAGTGCAACTTTGGCTGATTCTTTCCCAAGTGGAAACACAAACCTGCATTTCATTTTCATCTTGATGGATGAAACCATTCTCTCGTAGTCAGTTTTATGTGAAATAAAAAGTGTGTCCATGGCCGTATCAATCTTTCATAATTCATACGTGGATTTATGGAAGCAAATAGATTGTACAAAATAAGATGAATACATCCTTCTGCCAAAAAGAGAATAAAATATTGTTATCATGTGAATTTGCACTACTTTGGATTCAGAGTCTGTTTCTCTCAAACAATAAGTTGGACACATTGTAGTCTTCTTATCAGTTGGATTGTAAGTCATTGTATGCAGGCCACAGGTTGCCAGTAAGATAAAAAGATATATTCTTCTTTTTCTTTGTTCTTAGGGGCTCATAAAAAGAAGGAAATTTATATGATCTAAATTGTTTGCTACAAAGAAGACAATGCTCTTTATTGTGACACGTACTCAGGAACTCATACTCAGTTCCTGTTGAAATACACATGTTCTCATACATCATTATTTTCTAAAAATGTAGTACAAAAAAGTACACTTGAACAACAATAACTTTGCAATTTATCTTCAGAGGCTATGCAGAAATCTACCTTAATTTTTTTCCTCTTTTAATTGTGCATCTTTTTTGTTAACAAAAGCTGTAGCCTAGTGGTAGGACATGTTTTCTGTAGCAGAAAATATTACGTACCGGTATCTCCTTTAAATTGCAGTTAAAAGATGAAATTGCCCCCCATCTGTCTAAATCACTAGACAGCTTCTGCCAGGCAGAACAGAAACTACTGGAATAAATAGAGAAATAGCCTGATCTGATACTTTCTATATCCTTGATTTGAATAGTTAACTTTGCATGCATCTTTAATCTAGGTATTGAGTCAGTTCACACACTTCCTTAATTTCACTAATCTCTTCAACTGCACACTTTATAGACCAATCACTGGGCTTTATCCAATACTTTGCTCATCACTAAGGCATGTTTAGTGTACTTTCAGAAGAAGAGTTTGCTAGCCTGAGATCACTACAGGGTAGCTCTGTGGCATGACTCTGTCAATACAGAGTCTGCCTGTCCACCAGTCTGGCTTCGCCATGATTTCTTTTCTAAAAAAGCCTTCCTGGGGTGATATCCAAAGAGGCATCTTTGCAGAGAACCTTACTTTATATTTATTCCATCCTTAGGATGACATGTTTAACAAAGAGATTGTTGAAATCAACATTTATTTTAACCTTATCATACCACAAATAGCCATGCCATCCAAATCTTAATTCATGACCCTCTAGCTCGAATAGCCTCTTAGTCTGGAGAGTCACCCGCTCTTTAAGCTAGACTGAACAACAAGCATCAGAGTACAATTTCAAATCTGGTAAATCCAAGACTCCTCTTTCTTTAGCATCTTGCAATAATTTTTAGATCTAATGCTTGTTTCTATTAACTATGGTAGTTTGTTGCTGATATTAGCAGTGGAAAAGCTTACTATCAACACTGGTGAAACTGATAAAACTAATCATCTTCCTGGAAAGAAGAGCGAATGGGATTCCTTATGGCATCTTCAAGGCATATGAGACTTCCTGTGGCCACAGGTTTCCATTTACGTTCTTAACCAAAGCTGCAATCTTTGTTTCTCCTTTTTGGACTTCATATACTAGAATAGTGAGTAGATTCTTGGAAGAAGGTTGACTTGGAAGATTAACACATTTTTATTAAGCATACACAGGAAGCATCAAATGGATGCTTGCTTAGAACAACTGAGCATGTTCTAAGGTAGAAACTATCTGAGCATGTCAATATTGTAGCCATTTGTTTATTTATTTATTTATTATTCAAACTTCTATACCGCCCTTCTCCTTTCGGACTTAGGGCAGTGAACAGCCAAAATAAAAACATTTATACATAAAGTTAAAAATAGATTTAAAATAATTAAATAAATTTGGCCCGTAATTTAAAACTTATCAATTTAAAATCCATATCAAATTTTAAAATAAATATATTACATCATTGCCAGCAGATTTCTCAGTTTATCCTTGCATTTTTATACATCTCTCCTATTGTTCAACAAGAATACTATCACAACATATAAGATTGTGAAAATTTTGATGTGGCAACGTAAGAGTTCAGGAAGATGTTGGTTTCTATAAAATGTTAGAATTATTTTACTCCTCAATATGTTTGCCCATTTTTAGTTTTATTTTTTTGCTTTGATGATGATTTTTTTTATGATCTTTATGCTGTATGATGATTTTATGATTTTTGTTTGCAATAATCAAATCATTTGCTCCTAGGATTGCATATGATCTTAGACAAATTTAAATGAAAATAATCATTAAAAGAAATCTTGCTTCTTTCAAACCTACTCGGTTGGAAGAGACAACCAGAACATGAGTTAGAGAATGAGAAGTTGTCAAAAGAGCAAAAATGTTTCAAAGAAGTTTGGTGTGTACATGTACACTTCTGTTTTTGGACTAATCCATTCCTTTCTTCAATTCCATATACATTAAACCCCAAACAGATTTCTCTGAAGGAAATTTAGCCCTCTATAAGAAAAAAAACCTGTTCTATTTTAAAGGTATAGAAACATTAATGGGAAAGAAAGTGAATGAAAAGGATATTGCAGATAAAACAAGCAAGTATATTTAAATTCTGGAGAGCTCTATTACAATAAATTAATCTAGCACTAGGGGTGAAATGCTCCTAGTTTGGACCGGATCACCCGATCCTGTAGCGATGGAGGCAGGTGGTTCGGAGAACCGGTAGCAAAAACCCCTGCCCCCACCCCCATGCCCAGCTGAGCCACGCAATCATCAGAGGCTTTTTTTAAAAAAAAATTTAAAGCATTTTTTCTACAACCTCTTCAGCTGAAAAAATGCTTTTAAAAGTAAAACAAAAAGCCTCTGATGATTGTGCGGCTCAGCTGCGAGCGTCAAAGGTTTTTAAAAGCATTTTTTTTACAACCTCTTCAGAGATTGTAGAAAAAATGCTTTTAAAAGCCTCTGATGACCCCAGCTGAGTTGCCTGATCAGCAGAGGCTTTTTTTCTTTTAAATGCCTCTGACGATCCAAGCTGAGTTGCCTGATCGGCAGAGGCTTTTTAAAAAAAAAAAAAGCCTCTGATGATCCAAGCTGAGTTGCCTGATCAGCAGAGGCTTTTAAAAGAAAAAAAGCCTCTGACGATCAGGCAACTCAGCTGGGATCGTCAGAGCCTTTTGAAAGTATTTTTTTACAACCTCCTCACCGAAGAGGTTGTATAAAAAATGGTTTTAAAAAAAATGGCCACGTCCACCCAGTCACATTACCTTCCCACCAAGCCACGCCTACAGAACCGGTAGTAAAAAATTTTAGATTTCACCACTGTCTAGTACCATAGTACTCCGTTTTTTCAAGAAATGTAACCTCTATGAACTTTAAAGTACAGGAATAATATAGTAGAATGGCAATGTGACTATCTTCATTTTATACAGTGCTTTGACAAGTGAAATAGACAAATGTTTCAAAGTCGTCGAGAATGTGTTTCTTTTCACAAAAATCCTTTGCATCCATTGTGGTTAATCCAACAACAAATGTCTTTTCTCATACTCTGATCAGGTAACTAGGTAGCTTGACTTTGAACTCCTTTCTTTTTTGTAGAAAGCAGAGAAGGTCAAACTAATTGATTAAAGTACCATCTAACAGAGTCTATATAATCTGGTTACAAGGAGGCCCCTAGTAGTTCCCATGTGTATTCATTAGATCTAATTACATTGAAGTGAGCCTTAATTTTCTTAATCGAAACCAGCTAACAGAAGAGAGGTCCTTGCGCAAAATGCATTCAGGTATGTGACTTCAGAATATTGTTACTGAGTGTACACTCAACATGCCCATCTTGGGTCTCAAATAAGTAGCTTATAAGTAGCTTATGACATCCAAGAACCAACATGTATTTGGTTCCTCTGCACATTACATTTTAATATATGCCTATGTCTCTGAAAATAATTAGGTCTAAACATTTGGGTTACTTCAAAGGAAAATCCAGAGTTTATTTTTTAAAAAAACACATTTTTTCCATCACAGATGAAGAAACAGAGCAATCATGATGTTCACCAATGACATTTCATAACCCCAGTAATTAACAGGAGTCCACTACAGAGTTTGCCTTCCAATATTTTTAATTACTTCCTTCTATGGCTTTATGTTAATGCTGCCTTCAGTATAAGGATCCATTTGATTAATTACTTCTATTTAAAATGGGAGAGGGTTGCTATTGAAAGAGGGTAGCATCCAAAGACACCTGCTATATAAAATCTTATTTAAATGGATTAGTAAATAATTAAAAAGTTCTAAGTATATGTGGAATTTAAGCAATTCTACATATCTGTGGGCTCACGTCTTCTTAACTGCAGCTCAAATATGGCCAAAATCCAGTATTTTCTGCTATGTTCTCATCACATTGCCCTCATCTCATCCCCAGCATATAGCACAAGTAATCCTATGTCATTGTTACATATCTTAGTTTTAGTTAAGTTTTATCTTTTTTTCCTGGTATGGATACAATCTGGCATAATTCATCTGTACTATAATTGTAGATGTAGTCAGGGGTTGAAATATGCTATTGGCCACCTAAATTGCTACAGATACGACCCCACCACTCCAGTGGGGTGGGGTCCTCCATGGCTAATTTGGCATGGTCTGCAAAACAAACCATACATTTGTCTAGCACAGCTGTATACCAACCATCTCTTTCTAAAGTGCTTATCAGGTTTTATACAGACTCTTTAAAAAAAAAATTTCTAACACTATTTTGAAAGATCATTCCTTCTGCTCTTTAAACACAGAAGTAACATTCTTTTTTTAAAAGAACAGCTCTTAAGAAAGCACTAGTCATAAGCTATCAAGAAACACAGGTTTTTACTAGATTTATGTTATTAGATTTGTCACTATTAGGTGCATTATAGGTTTCCTACTATTCCTGCCCAGATATGGTTTTGAACTTCCATACTGTTTATATCAGGAAGGAGACTTTCTACTGATATAATTCCAGTTTTGACAAGACATGGTGATGATTAAAGTAATCACAATTGTATATTCTCCATAACTAGCCATTAGTTACTTCTGGGTATGAGGTCAGAACACTCCTTGCCAGAGGGAGTGTAGTCATCATTTTATCTTTCATCCCTATCCATGATTGTGAATGGTGAGTTGGGTTATTTTAAGACACAATTTAAGCACTCTTTCAGAAGGGCAATGTAATTAGCCAACCTGATAGGTCTCAGATGTGGAGAGATTGTACCAAACATAAACATTGGGGAGAGGGAGGTGTCTCTCCTCTTTCTCCTCCTGCCGGTGAAATTTTAGGTGGGCTTCTTGACAAATGACTAAACCTGTTACTTTAAGCAACCACTTACTAGATGGAGTAGTAGAAGGATTAGTGAATGTTTTACCATCAATATGGGAGGAGAAACAAAACGGAAGAAATCAACCATTCCTTTCCTTAAGCTAACTCTTAGTAGAATGTGATGACAAGGCCTTTCAGCAGCCTCATTACTGTTTCAAAATTATGACTGGCAAAGGGATCAGTTCAATTAATGTCAGCATATTTTCTGCCAGATCAGGATTGGTGTATAACATTTTAACATAGCCAATTACGAAGGAGATGGGTGGTTCAGAATTATGAAAAATAAATAAAAAAACAGCTAAACCATTTGGGTTAAGGCGAGAAACTCCCTCTAAATTGAGGCTTAAATACCTAGGTCAGGAATAGTCAAGGTTATGGTTTTCAAATACTTTGGATTTTTATTTCCATAACTTTCAACCAACATTGGCAATAGTTCTGCTGTTGTGGAAATTACAGTTCCAGCCATCTGGAATGTTACATCTCCCCTACTTATGTAGTTGATTACAAATACATCTTATGAAATGCTTTGAGTGTAATTGGTTTTACTATCTAGTAAGCTATATAGAAAATGGTTTAAAAATGAATAAGTTTTAAGGCTGCAAATCCTTGATTTGATGAAGTACTAGATGGGAAGAGAGTCTGGAGATAATTAGGTGAGGAGAAATTCTGGAGATAATTTGTGTCTTATAAAAGTAATTTTTGTATACTAAAGCTTGGCATTCAACACCATCATCCAGAAATTCTTCATTCTAAACATTCTAAGATAGCTGTGTCTGTCCACACTTGTAGTGGATTACAAGCTTTCCGACATATAGAAAGATAGGTAAAATTATATTGAACACCCATTCATTTAGCACAGGTGCTGCCCAGGGCTCTGTACTCTCTCCATTACTCTTCTCTCTCTACCAATGACTGCATCTCAAAGGATCCTTCTTTTATACCTGAGTTTTCAGATGATACAATGGTCAATGGTCTCATTCGAGATGGTGATGAGTCTGCATACAGACAGAAGGTTAAACAAGTGGCCCTGTGGTACAGCCAGAACAATCTGTAGCTGAAATGCACTTAAAACTGTAGAGATGGAAATGGAGTTTAAGAGGAGCTCTCCTATTCTACCACCTCCTATTCTACCACCACCACAACATTAGACAACATGGTATCAACAGTTTCTGGGTTTTATAACCTTTCAGAATTTGAAATGGACACCTAACATTAGAATTATCCATTAAAAAGACACAATAAAGAATGTTCTTCCTGTGTCAACTCAGAAAGTTCAGATCGCCCCAGGAGCTGTTGATACAGTTCTACAGAGGAATTTCTGGTTTGGTACAGCAATCAAACAGGACAGGTACAAGCTTCTACGGATAATTAGGACTGCAGAAAAATCAATTGTAACCAGCCTGCCTTCCACTGAGGACCTGTATACTGTACAAGTCAGAAAGAAGGATAAGAAAATATCTACACATATTCCTCACATCCTGAACATAAACAGTTCCAACTCTTCTTCTCGGGATTCCACTATAGAGCATTGCATGCCAAAACAACTAGACACAAAGTTTTTACGTTCATGCCATCACTCTGCTGAACACTTAATTGCCACAATACTATCTTATGTCCAAGGATATTTACTTATATAGTATGGCTGTATTACTATTATCCTTCTTATCTTTTTTACTAGCTTATCCTACTGGTATCTTATAATTATATTATTTTGTTGTTTGTATGTACACTGAGAGCTTATGCACCAGAGACAAATTCCTTGTATGGCCAATCACACTTGGTCAATAAAGTATTTCTATTCTATTCTATTCTATTCTATTCTATTCTATTCTATTCTATTCTATTCTATTCTATTCTATTCTATTCCATTCCATTCCATTCCATTCCTATTCCTATTCCTATTCCTATTCCTATTCCTATTCTTATTCTGTATATGGAAGAAGGATTTGAGGCTGAGTGATAAATGATAGAAAGATGTTCAAAGACTAAAGCAAGTAGGACTATAAATTAGGACCAACCTTTCGGTCCAGTTACTGTGACTAAATCCTAAAGTTATAAGGTTGCATGGATCAACAAAAGGATCATATGACTGGCAAAGTTCATGTCATTGTGTGCTTTCAGGCATTGTTAACTCCAGTGCAGAATGAAATCTTTAAAAATAATAATAGTGAAAAGGCCAATAACTCTCTCAACGTGCTAAATCAGGACAGTCTTCAAAAAGAATTATAATTAGAACAGCTGGTTCTCAAAGTAGACAAAACCAAAGCAAAGAGGTAAGAAGTCTAGTACAAAATAAAGGTGATTGTATTTCATTTCAATGTAATTTTAAAAAAGGGTAATATTTATAAATGACATTTCTGTAACATTAATAATTGCAATTTGGTAGCAACTTGTATGGAAATTCTGAAGGCTACACTCAAATCTTCAATGGACCCCATGCTGTCCAGAAGCCAAAATATATCCACCCCTATATTTAGGCATAATTTTCAGCTAATTAACCTTGGCTAGTTAATCAATGAATCAATCTAATCTTTATTTTGGTAACTGACAGTGTAGCATTACAGTGTAGCATTGAAGATGAGATCAGTAAGTAACAGAATGAAACAAAATACTTATTTTCACTAAGACTAAAATAATTATTGATAGTTATGGGGTAATAATGAAATTATAATTCTGTAATTCTAATTCACTTTATTTATGAATCTATAATTATGTAAACTGGTGGTTAGACTTAAGATACATAAGCGAAGAAAAAAAACTTAAATTTAAAATTTCCATATTCATGAAGCCAGAGGAGCAATTATCTTTGTTCTAACTTAACTAGCACTACAAATTTTACTAGCCTCATAAATCTGGCAATCTTCAGAGAAATACTATCTGATCTGATAAGAGGAATTCCATATACAATAAATAGGCACAATTTAGATATTTTTTAAAAGTGAGGGAAAATAAAATGGACTACAATGAACTTGCAGTAGAGTAATACATTTAACATCACCTATATCATACGTACATAATGGAAGGATATATGGCACTTTCTAGTATCATCCTTCAAGGACAACTGAGAGTAAAGTATTAAATTGATTCAGCATAAAGGCTCTCCTTAAATTAGAAACTATGATGGAATTTAATTATCTCCCTTAATCAAAGATTTGGCTATTCAGAAAAAGCATTTCTGGGCAGGCAGGACTGGTCTTGTCTTCCTATGCTGAGAACATGTGTCATTATCTCTTCCTTGTTCATACCTCATAGGCAGTAGGGCTTCCTGAGAGAGTCTGTAAAAATGATATTATTTATTATAAATTTGGGAGCTGAGATTTGATTGGAGGACCCTAATTAGAGGAAACTTGTGCAGGAGAAACATTCTATTCTTTCCCACAATCTCAGTAAGCAAATATTTTGCTTTTAACAGTAATCTCAGAACAAGGCCCCTTACCTTGAAAAGGAAGCACTGCTATTCAGTCAGTTGTGTTTCAGTGTCTCATCAGATGACAGCCTTTAACTGACCCTGCCTAAATTCTGAAATTAAACAGGGTTGGACCTAGGTAGAACTTGGAAAGGAGATGTCTAGGAAATGCCGAGAATTTTCAGACAATACTTGTTTTGAAAACTGATGCACCAATTAAACAGTGGAAGAAGAAAAAGAATGCGTTAAATATAGGGTGTTACAAGAGGCAAAAGAAAAAGGTTGATGAACGAGATAGATCTCACTGAAATGGCCAGACATTTAGATTCACTGCTGACAGGAAATCCCTTATGGACTTTTTAAATTTTATAAATAAGAAGAAAATGAATTTTTTTTTATTTTTTGATTATAAAATAGCATAGATTATAGAAAGAACAGAGTCATGATGCAACTTTAGAGAAAGAAAGAAATCTATAATTGTATTTATAACTGCTGTAAAGATTGTATTTATAACTGCTGTAAAGAAGAATGGAAGCCACTTCTTTGTATCTTTTTATTTTCTTTCTTTCTTTCTTTTTTTTAATTAAATTTGTATACCGCCCTACTCCCGAAGGACTCAGGGCGGTGAACAGCCATAAAATAAAACATGTGGATACAAAATTTAAAATAGAGATAAAACTAATTAAATAAATTTGGCTGAGACATTTTAAAACCCCAATAAATTAAAACCAAATTTAAAATTCCATTTAAAAGAGGAAAAGTTTAGGTCAGGCCAGCTTGATGGAATAAAAACGTCTTAAGCGCGCGACGGAAGGTACGCAGATCCGGAATCCTCCGTATCTCCGGGGGGAGCTCGTTCCAGATCGTAGGTGCCCCCACAGAGAAGGCTCTCCCCCTGGGGGCCACCAGTCGACATTGTTTGGCCGACGGCACCCGGAGGAGCCCCTCTCTATGGGAGCGTACTGGTCAGTGGGAGGCTATTGGTGGCAGCAGGCGGTCCCGTAAATAGCCAGGTCCTAAGCCATGGAGCGCTTTGAAGGTGATAACCAAGACCTTGAAGCGCACTCGGAAGACCACCGGGAGCCAGTGCAGCTCGCGCAGGAGAGGCGTTACATGGGAGCACCACGTTGCTCCCATCACCACCCGCGCGGCCGCACTCTGCGCCAGTTGGAGCCTCTGGGTGCTCCTTAAGGGGAGCCCCATGTAGAGAGCGTTACAATAGTCCAGACGGGAGGTGACGAGGGCATGAGTGACCATGCGTAACGAGTCCCGATCCAGAAAGGGATGCAACTGGCGAATCAGGCGGACCTGATGAAAAATCCTCCCGGTCACGGCCGTCAAGTGCTCTTCTAAAGACAGCCGTGAATCCAGGAGGACACCCAAGTTGCGAACCCTCTCCGTGGGGGCTAATGCTTCGCCCCCAATAGTCAGCGATGGCACCAGCTGACTATATCGGGACGTCGGAAACCACAGCCACTCGGTCTTGGATGGGTTGAGCCTGAGCCTGTTCCTCCCCATCCAGATCCGTACGGCCTCCAGGCACCGGGACATCACTTCAAGGGCATCATTGGGGTGGTCTGGGGTGGAGATGTACAGCTGGGTGTCATCAGCGTACTGATGGTACTCCACCCCGAAACCACGGATGATCTCACCCAGCGGCTTCACATAAATGTTGAACAGAAGGGGCGAGAGGACCGATCCTTGTGGCACCCCACATATAAGGGGCCTCGGGGTCGACCTCTGCCCCCCTGTCAACACAGACTGTGACCGGTCGGAGAGAAAGGAGGAAAACCACCGTAATACGGTGCTTCTTTCTTTCTCTTTCTCTTTCTTTCTTTTTTCTTTCTTTCTTTCTTTCTTTCTTTCTTTCTTTCTTCTTTTTCTCTCTCTCTCTCCCTCCCTCTGTCTCTCTGTCTCTCTTTTTCTCAAACGACATTTTAATGCTTTGAGAAGTTGCAAATGTCCTCTATGAAAAAGAAGAAAACTAACTACAAAAATGCCAATGCAAGAAGCTTGAGCAGTCTTCTAGGTTCATTAGTCAACATCTATTTTAAATAAACTTCAATTACATCCCAACATAGCTTGTACACTTTTTAAAAAAGACTTGATAACCTTTAAAAAAGTTACAAACTAGATATTACCATCCTTTCTTTCAATATGAGTACACACACACTGTATTCATGGCACATGAATTCCTTCATAATTTTATATGCTATGGCCTTTTAAATAGAGATGCAATACTTGTTAAATGTCCCCAAAGAAGACATAAAAAAACTAAATATATAAATAGATGTGTAAGTACTCCCTGGGAAGACAATGATAGTCTTACAGAAATGTCTTTAAAGTCCCATCATCATCAGTGGATTTAGTTACTGAACATGAGGGGGAAATAAATATTGATCACATCCATACTTATGAACTAACTTGCTTTTCTGAAAAGGTTACTTTTTAATTCATTTTTGGGTGCCCCCACATTTTAGCGGCTATACATTATCATTTTAAAAAATGCAGGAAGAATTTTGTTGTCATGTAGCAACTAGTAAGCAAATGTCTCATGTTGAAACTTGTTGCACAAACAGTATTTTATTTATAAAAGAACACTAAAATAAATTGTGGATCTCAGGTTCTAAACAGTACAACTTTGCCCAACATTGGTTAAAGATCAGTCTGTCACCTGTCAAAAAATTACAACTGTACTTGGATATTATCCACATACAGTATACTGGACAGCCTCTCTCAGTAGTTTTGTTTGCTAACAAAAATTATAAATGGTACCTTGCAGTCACCAGTGATCAAAAGTCTTATATACTAGTGATGGTCAACCTTGGCAACTTTAAAATGTGTGAACTTCAGCTTCCACAATTCCCCAGTCAGCATGCTTGGGAATTCTGGGAGAGGAAATCCATACATCTTAAAGTTCCCAAGGTTGAGAAACACTGGTATACACCACACCTTTCAGTCAATTATTAGATGTTCATGTATAAAAACTGTATGATTGCAGATGATGGGACTTGGCTAGGGCAACAGAATCATGAAATAAATTTGGGCATCTCACTGCACAGATCTTCTTTGCTGCTATATGAAGAATTCAGATTGATTAACAGGAAGAGGGTCTTATTACCACCAATCCTGCCTTGTTTAATTAAGGCATCCTACAATGCTGCTACATATCAATTAATGAACCCAGCCTTTATCAGCAGTGCTTTCATAAAATTGAGACTGTCACTAAAGCTAGTTTATTCTGTGATTTGAAAGACAATCCATTTCAACTAGTGTAAGTGTAATGTGTAGAAGGAATAACTCTGAGGAACAGGAGGAAGAGTCATAACTAAGGTAACGATCAGATAAAAGAAATTTGAGCCTGGAGCAGAAATGTAAATTGAGAAAGCATCCCAGACATAACCCTTCCTAAATCTCAGGAAGACAAAGGGAAGGAAGGGAGAAGTGCATTCCAACTTGCAAGGTCTACTCTGCAAGACAAACCAAGCTTGGAAACCAAAGGTACACAAAGACAATACTAATGGCACCAGGTAGTAGTTAGTTCAAGGTCACCCCATTGGCTTTGTGCCTAAGGCAGGACTAAAATTGATCCTGCCTTAGGCACAAAAGCAACGGGGTGACCTTAAACCAGTCACTCTTTCTCAGCCCTAGGAAGCAGGCAATGGCGGACCACTTCCAAAATCTTGCCAAGAAAACTGTAGAAACCAGTCTAGACAGTTGCCAGGAGTCAAAACTGATTCAAAGGTACAAAACAAACAAAAAAGAAATTGGACTGGAAATCCTTATTCTTTCATTCATAGCATCTTCCACCCTTCTACTGTATTATTGTGGCAGTGGGAAATACAGAGATATTCAATAATTAATAATAGGAAAACAAATTATCCCATTCCTTTTCACATTTATATTGTTAAAAGGAAAAAGGGAAAGAAGGAAAATGAGAAAGAAGGAAAGGCCAATTCTAGCTTAGCCCTCATCTGCCAAATTTCATCCCTGAGGAATTTTTACAGCAGAGCTATAAATCCTTGAAATAAGGGATTTGCAACATAAACACTGACAGAAGCTGAACTATAATAGTTATTGTAGGCCTGGCTATAATGTGATTCCTTTGAACATTGTATATTTGGCTTTTACAAACTTCCACATAATTAAGGTATCTTTTGAATAATGCCCAAGTATGTCATTGATGAAGGACAAATGGGAGTTTGCTTCATTATAGCTCAGGACACCTGGAAAGATAACCTACCCTGGTGAATAAAAGAGAATTTGCTTTGAATCTCTGAAATTGGTTTGAATAAAGTATGTTGTAGAAAGTATGTAGCTAACTTTGACAAAGAAATGCAACAATAGTTAAGTAAACATTAACTTAGCCTGGGAAAGAAAAGGACCTAAGAAAGAAACTCAGGATAGCCCATTTTGATTCTCTTTGGTTATAAAAGGAACAGAAGAAAAGGCTTTCAAGATTCTGTTGTTATACCTCATGGCAATAAAATTGAATTCTTGTGGTTTTTTTGTGCCCATTTCCTGATCTGGCTTACCTCAAAGAGTTGACAATAGTATACTCTCTGTTAATTTACCCAACCTATATGTTAAATATTCACTGAGAGAAGCTGGATTGAAAGAAAATGAGTATGAATTTAAAACTGGGGGAAGAAAGAAATTTCACTAACCTGACTTACACTTATCATACTATTCTGGTAATTGAAAATGTAAATGATCTCCAAATCCTAGTGATGAAATTAAGGAGCACAATGAAAAAGTGAATTATTACTTAGTATAAAGAAGACCAAGGTAATGACAACAGGTACACCAACCACTTGACAATTAAGACACTGAAGTGGTGGATGCCTTCTGCCTTTTCGAATTAACTATGAACAGCAAAGGAAGCAGCAGTCAAGAAATATGGTACAGACTAACACTTGGTGTACTAACAGTGGAAATCTTGGAAAAGATATTCAGATGTCTTAATATGTATCTACCTCTAAAGATCAGAATTGTGAAGGCAATTATTTTCCCTGGAAGTTGAAAAAAAAAAGATAGAAAGTGTATCTACTTTTATGAATAATGATGGAAGAGAAGAATCCTAAGATTGGTAAGATAATCAAGAAGATAAACACTTTAGGTACAAATGCTCCTTGTCAGAATAAATCATTGCCACCTTACATAGATGTAATATCCATTCAAAAATCACCCAGAATTATTAACATTATTAAAAAGAATTTACAAATAGTAGCTGCGTAGGAGATAAAACTGGATAATATGTGAACATTTGACACTATGAACTGAAATTCAGCTGCTATGAACTGAATTTAAACTGATACAGATAGTGTGATGTGTCTGCCATACTTCTATAGCAAAGGAGAGGGAAAAGGTTCATTTAAAGAAGTTAAAGTCAGTAGCTTTTGACTGTTAGAAAGCTCATTTGGGGTGCAGAGGTGAGCAAAAAAAAAAAAGAAGTGATGGAGAATGAAGTAGAATAAAACCAATGCATATAGGCTGCACTAATCACTAAATAGCTAAAGGGAAATTTAGTAGTTGCCTGCATGTTTGCAATCTTAGTATGGTAGCCTAGATGTTGCATATTTTATGCCAAACCTCCATTAATATTTGTATCAGTGGTCTAATTGTGATGATATTACTGGTAGTACTGCCAATAATTTTAATTTAATTTTTATTATCCCATTGCTGCCTTAAGAGGCTTTTTTTTTTCTCATTTCACCCACTTTGAACCCTTTCATATAAACTTTTGTGGCTTTCCTAATGTAAGCCTGTGATCCTTCTATCTTCTCCCTCACCTAAGTTTTGATGCAGTGATATTTTTTTTTTTGCATTCTTTTTCTCTGCTGCTCTTTTCTACTCTTTTTGTATAATCTTAATTCTTTGCTATAATGAACACAATTGCCATAATTCCAGAACATTTTTGTTCTAGATTCATTAAATAAGAAAAAGACATTCCTAAATGAAAAATAAATAGGGAAAAAAACTTTTCATAATCTACTGAAAGATGAACATTTGACATTTTCTCAGCCGAGAAAAATTGTCTATCTTCCATTTTTTCTACAGATTTGAATTTACCCTACTTATTATCCCTGGAAAGATAGATTAAAATGCCTCATTCTCTCTCCAAGCAAGCCAGATACTTTCAGCTCAGACCACAATGACACTAGCTTTGCAGATCCCTAACAGTTGCTTAGCTCCTTGTGAAACTTAGATTCTCCACATATTTACAACATAGCTAATACTTCTCATACTAATTACAGACCTGATCATTGGGGAGAGAAGTTGATCTGGTGACCTATGGATGAAATTGCTTATGAATCTCCTGAGCCATTTGGATAGACTTCTGTAACCCCTTAACCTACTTAGTGTAAACCTGAATGCTTTTTCTTCCCAACCTCGCCAATTCTTTTTTTTTTATTATTCTAGTTGAGTTGGAAAACATAGGTCACAACTACTTAAAGCAGTACATCACAGTCAATGGCCACCAGCACATTGTTTTCTCCACAGGGAATACTGGTTGTCTTCTAATTAGTTAATTCACACACTGCCAGCCAACTCTGACTCTTCCAGAAAGGCCTGAGGATAAGTAGAATGCATGGAAATAAACCAAATAGATGATGAATGGCTGGAAAGCAGAGAGAGCAGCCGAAAACTCCTGCAGAGCCAAAACAATCTAGCCAAAGCCAAATAAACAACTGTCAACGTACACGGCAGCAGCTGCAGAAAAAGACTAGCAAAAACCCAACTGTGAACAAGTGTTAGCCAGCTCATGGCATTAATCTTGTAGCAACTGATGCTGACATAAGAAGTGCTAGCTAATCTACATACAGCCTCTCTCTTTGCACCCCACTTTCTATACAACATGATGTCTTCATCTTGGATTATATGGTTTATAACACCAGGTTGCAATTCAAGAGAATGGGGAGAAATTCATGTTGACCTAACAGATTGTAAATTTGCCATGGCGGGCTACATAACAAAAATGTTTCATGGGTAATTGTGCGGTGGGGAAGAACTGTTTCATTTCTTTGGGAGAAACATTCCTCAATTGGCATGTGACCAAGGAAGAGCCTATATAACACCCACTGCAATTCTTTGGTATGTGTGATACAATATACCAAGCAGGCTTTGCCTGTAGTTCTTCAGACTGAAGGAACATGGTGCTTTCATAGAGAATAATCCTGTTAGTACTTCTCTTTTGTCTGTCTTAAATTTCCCACCATTCATCTTCCCTGGATAACCACAGTTTTAATGAAAGACAGACAGAATCGTATTTCTAATTATTATATAAACCATTAAGAAGTTCATCCTTTTGCTTGCTATTTTTAAAAAATAAAACTCAAGGCCTTAAGTAACAAGTTGCAAAGTAGACCAGATGCAGGGTAGAAGACCATAATTAGTTGCAATCCACCATCCAAAATCCTGTGGGCAGGATTTCCAAAGCCCCTTCAAAAATCTACAGTATAACTGTATAACTTTGTAATATAATTCTTTTATTATTAAATTATAATGTAAGTTACGTAGTAACAGTATAATTATCCAATATATAAGAGGAAGTGATTACATACATCTAAACTAATGGTATTAACTGTCTTTAATTATGTTAATGTAAATTACATTTATGTTTGAATTAAACCTAGTTATATTTTTGTTCTAGCCACTTTTTTGCCCTTTCTCCATTCAGACAAATCAGCCATTAACAAACCCCATTTAGCCCATTTTAAAGAGACAGTGGATCTTTAAAGTGTAAAGGAAGCAAACAAACAAGCCACAATACATCCTTCCTAGCAGTCAATATCAGGAATGCAGGAAACAGCGCTAGGTAAACAATTGGGGGAAAACAGCTGAAGAAGCTTCTTGGATGACAAGTGAAACGTCTTCAAAGAAAATCCAGAAAGTCCAGTTGCCTCTTGAAAAAAGCACCTTTGGGACGATGGGGGAAAAAACAACACAATATTCAAGGAGTCATCAATGAAAAAGCCACACTACCACCAGCAAACTCCATTCCCTCATGCACTGATGATACCAATTAAGCTGATAATGAAATGTCTCTAAGGAAACAACCAAGTTCAGAGAACACCAATATCCCAACATTGGGTCAATGTTAATTACCAACTACCATATTTTTCTGAGTATAAGATGCACTTTCTTCCCACCCTAAAAGTGCCCCCCAGAAGTACTCTGCACTGCTCTGCACATCCTGTTTTTGCCAAAAATAGGCTCATTTTTGGGCTCCCAAACCCTCTGTGTGTCGTGTTTTTGCCCTCCCTGGCTCCCCAAAGCACTCTGTAGTGGTTCGCACATCCCATTTTTGCCAAAATGGGCCCATTTTGGGGCTCCTGAACCCTCCGTGTGTTGCATTTTTGCCCTCCCTGGCCCCCAGAAGCACTATGCAGGCTAAAAACGGGCATGTTTTTGGTGAAAACGGGCCCATTTTTTTTCAAAAACGGGATGTGCAGAGCACTGCAGAGTGCTGCTGGGAGCTGGGGAGAGCAAAAACGTGATGCACGGAGGGTTTGGGAGCCTAAAAATGAGCCCATTTTTGGCAAAAACAGGATGTGCAGAGCACTGCAGAGTACTTCTGAGGGGCAGAGAGGGCAAAAAACGTGATGTGCGTAGGGTTCAGGAGGCCAAAAACAGGCCCGTATTCAGTCTATAAGACACACTGAAAATTTCTTCCACTTTTAGGATGGGGGAAAAGTGCATCTCATACTCAGAAAAATACAGTAGTTGGTAGTTAACATTGACCCAATGTTGGGATATTGGTGTTCTCTGAACTTGGTTGTTTCCTTAGAGACATTTCATTATCAGCTTAATTGGTATCATCAGTGCATGAGGGAATGGAGTTTGCTGGTTTTAGTGTGGTTTTTTTCATTGATGATTCCTTGAATATTCCGTTGTTTTAGTGGTATTATGAGTTGAGGGCATTTTCCCCTGGATTTTTATTTGAATTTCAAAAACTGCTATATTGTTTGGTTGTTTTACAATTGACATTGTATTATTCATCAAATTTGCCCACTTTTATGATTTGCAAAATAGTTTGATTTTACTCAAACTGAATCAGAACTGAAATGACTTTGGGATTTGAGATAAAACATTCTCGATGACTCTCATGGAACAGCATGAGAAGAATCACTAATTATAATTTTTATTTGAAAACAACAAGGAATAAAATTTCTGTGAACAAGAGATGCATGTGATGACATGAAGTTTGACTATAAAAATAAGTGCAATGACCTTGAACATACGGTTCGTTGAATTCTTTTTAAGAAAAAGAAACGATAACACTATAACACACTGATCAGGATTAAGTAATATTTACAAACCTAATTATCTTTACTTAATGAAAAACACTTTCTAAATATTTGACAAATAAGATCACAAATGTCATTCAGAGAAAAAAGTCAAAAGTTTTGGATAGTAAAAATAAAAATTGCACAACTATTTATACGGTAATACTTACCAAAACTGCAAAAATTAATGAAAGCATAACCAGCTAGTTTTATATAAAAAGATACAAGATATTTGGAATTAGACTTATTTAAATTCTGACTTTAAACAATAAATAGCTATAATCTATTGCAAGAATAGGACAGAATTAAATTCTACTTGTAAATAAATCTGCCCTTCTGGGGAGAATGTTCTTCAGTTGTTTAATCACTTCCAACTCTTTGGGCCCCCACGGACATCCTGTGATTGACCCATATTTTTAATTAATACTTAGAAAAGAGGCTGCTTAGACAAGCTAACTCTTCCTATTTACTTTTCCAAACTCTGCCCTAACACATGTTAGATAGTTGTTTTCCTCTTTTGAGTTAACTAGATGCCCAATACCTGCTAAGCACTTAATGATGTAGCTAATCCTCACTCGTATGTAATCTTCACTTGCTGACGTCCAAATTTAGTCACTTGGGAAGAAAGGAAGGAAGGAAGGAAGGAAGGAAGGAAGGAAGGAAGGAAGGAAGGAAGGAAGGGAGAGAGAGATTGATTAATGGGCTATAATACTTTCCCAATGAAAGCAACCCCTTTTTGAGCAGGTGCCATGGCATTATCTTCTTACTGCTACCCTGGTTTGATCACAGCAGGCTCTCTGATGCTATAAGTATTAATAAACCTCTGTTATTTGTAATCATCTTGGTATCTTCCCCTGTGTATACTCTGTTTGGTATCCTACCCCAAAATGCTAAAGCCAGCAGTATTGTCTAGCTGTAACTGCTCTATTCAGTTCTGCTAAATTCGTGCCTGTGTCATCAATAATATCAGGCCACTTGTTTTCTATCAGCCACTTTTTCTATTGTTTGAAGAAAAAAATTCTTCATTTGTTCCAAGCACCAATGTGTTCTCTAATGATTCTTGCCTTTGTGATATGATTCAAAATATTTTCAACTTTATCTTAATTATGATACATTAGTACTGTACAGTCTAATTTTATTTCATCTATCTAAGGTATCCACAACAGTTTTCTCCAGCACCACAATTTAAAAGGTATCAATTTTTCAACATTCAAATTTTCTGATGATCTAGTTTTCACAGCCATAAATTAACAGTTGAGAATCTTTATTGCATTGTGATGCCTGGGTATTTTGACATTTTATCTATGCAAGTCATAGTTTTTCTGCCAAGTAGCAAAAATGTCTTCAGTTTATGGCTATAGTCACTTTCACCATAAATTTTTGAGTATAGAAAGATAAAAACTTATCCACCTATTTGTATTGGGTTGGCCCTTCCTGTTGATATAATCTTAGGAATTTTTCTATTTCTCTCTCAGCAGACTGAATAAAGTTACATACTCTTTTTCATCTTTAACAAGGATTTCCCTGACTTCTTCCCCTCTAGGAATCCGTAATTTTCATTCCAATTTGTTTCTTCCAGTTCATTTTTTGGCATGATACATTCAGCATGCAAATTAAATAAACAAAGTAACAATATATGGTGTGTGTGTGTGTGTGTGCGCGCGCGCGTGTGGTGTAAAAGCAAGATTTATAGGTTTTTAATGCCCTTGCCTTTTTTATTATCCATGGGATGTTAGCAATGTGATCTTGAGTGCTCTTGACTCTTCTGAATCTATACTTACTTTCCAAAACATATACTGACTCTAATTTAATAATCATAATCAGTGGTGGGTTGCCCCCAGTTCGGACCGGTTCGCAAGAACTGGTAGTAAAACCAGCGGGAGGCCCTGCCCACCACCCCGGATGTCATCATCGGCAATGTGCAACACGAAGCAATGCACGCGTGCCTGCTTCGCTTGTGCGCGCATGCGATCCTATTGCGAACCGGTAGTAAAGGTAAGTAGAACCTACCCCTGATCATAATATATAATCAATTATAGGACCTTTTCTGTATTTTTCTCTGAAATATAATTATGCAATTCTCTTCTTTATATCTTATTTCTACAGTAGATTTTTATCTCCTGACTTTTATCATATCCTTAAATAGAAGAATCAAGCCTGCAAGATTAATGGGGTGGCAGATGTCGCAGCCAGTTCATCTTCAAATCCTTGCATCGAAAATTTCATTGATTTTTACAACATTCTGAAAAAAAAAATCTTTCTCATATGATTATTTTGTTTCTTTTCTTTTTCTTTTAAAATACTGCTTATTTAGATATAACTTCTTGCTCTTTTCTGGCACTCAGCATTTTTTATGTCTCCTTTGTCCTTTGGTTTCTACTTTTCAGTTATTTTTAATATATCAGCAGGCGCCCATTTCATTTTCTTTTGCTTTTTGCATTTCAGAATATTTTTGCTTGCTTCATCTCTAATGATGTCATGAATTCAGAATTCACAGTTCTTCAGGCAGTCTCTTTATTAAATCTAATCTATTAAATCTTTTATTTACTCTTGCTCTATAATCATATGGAATATTTTAGGTTGTTGGAGAAGATATTTGAAATAAACATTGAATATTCTTGGCAGAGCTCCGTTATTCAGTCTCCTACTTTATTCATATCTCAAAGTCAAATTTTCCTATTATTCTGAACAAAACTTTTGCTTTAGCTTTAGCATTTAAGTTTCCTAATTAGCATTATATCTTCTTGTGGCATTGTGTTGACAAAGTGCTGTAAACAGAATTTTGCAACTTCCATTTCCTCTGTAGTGATTGGTTTGCTTTGACTTGAACTAAAATCATTCTATCATCAAGGGTGTAGTATCCAAGCATTGACTCTAACACTTTTGGTTTAAAATGATAGCTACTCTATTTTTTTCTATGATCTCTTTGTCCACAATAAAATATCTGATGCTCGGTGGATGTGAAATGACCCATTCTAATCCATTTCAGTTCACTGATTCACAGAATGTCAATGTTCAGTCTTGACACTGCAGCCCTGAAAACCTCAACCTTGCCTTAGTTCATAGTTATGACGTTTTGCATAGCAATCATACATATATATTTACAGCCTCAATTTTTTTTTACCTCTGGTAACATAAGCAGCTAGATTTCCTTTTGGCTTTAATTCAGCTATATCATAAACAATATTACTTGTACTTGCTCTATATTTTTCCCTGTAGCTTCTTAAATACCTTCTGACCTCAGATGCTCTGTGTCTTTCAATATCATGGTTGAGATTGGCAGTTTCCTTTTCTTAGCAGAATACTGGAGTGGGTTGCCATTTCTTTTTTTAAGTACATGGTATTTAGTCTCGTCTTAAATTGTCTATGACCTGCCTGTCATAAGTAACTAATATTGGCATTCCTAAACTCCATTACAAGCTAACAATCTATGAAGGGGTTTGTAAAAATAAAGCATATCAAACAATATAAAATAAATCATATGAAGCACCAGGCAGATACATGGAAGAGTTTTATTTTCTTTGAGGGGCATTGGTATTTTAATTTAAGGATGTTAAAAACAGTTATGACATATTTTGACTTAGTGATGGTCTCTAAAATTGTCAGGATAAACCTGAATGTAACCCTGGTTTTTGGTGAATCTAATTTAGTCAGAATAAGTCTGAGTTGTTTAATTCAACTTTGACTTTGAAACTGGATGAATCTGATTTTCTTCTCTAATTATATTAATATTTAGGATGAGTTTGGCTGCAAGAGCTTAGATTATAACTATAACATGAAATAATAACATTTTATTTATATCTATAGATAAATCTACAGAAACCAGGGGTGAAATGCTACCGGTTCGCTCCGGTTCAGGCAAACTGGTAGTGATAAAAACTACCGGTTCGGGTGAACTAGTAAAAAAAATGCTTTAAAAAGGTAAAAAAAAGTTTCCAACAATCACGCGGCACAGCTGATTGTCAATCAGCTTTGCCGCGTGATCCTTGGAACCTTTTTTTTTTTACTTTTTTAAAGCATTTTTTTACTATTGGTTTGGGCGAATAGGTATAAAAATGCTTTAAAAAGTAAAAAAAAAATGTTGGCCACGCCCACCCAGTCACATGACACCCCCCCACCAAGCCATGCCCACAGAACTGATAGCAAAAAAAAAAAATGCATTTACCACTGACAGAAACATATATAAAGAGGGAAGAAAATCATTATTGAGTAAAATTCTTTTAAGTAAATACTTAATAAGCTAGTTTCTACTTTTTAGTATCAGGAGTCATTGGAGAACTATCATGAATGTAGTCCAAGATTTTGTCTCTGTAGATTTAAGTAGATAAGGTGAACAGTAAAAAATTAGGGAATGGAAAGTATGAAAATATACTGTTCTGCAATAGCTTTGTGTATCTGCAACAAAACAACTTATTTGTCCAAGCCGCTCTTAGCCAGATGCAACCACCTGGCTTCAGCATGAGAAGAGGACTGCAAGTAGCTTTTATGAAAGAATGAAAGAAAGAAGGTTAACATTAAATAATGGGGCATGTATATACATGCAACCAGATCTTTGTTTCTATCAGAAGCTACTCTTCACATTAACTAGGACTATTTAGCCCCAATAAAGGAATTCAAGTTCAGTTTTTGGTTTCCACTGAAACTGCGATTTCCAGAGCCAATTCTTTCTTTCAGAGGAAGAATTATTGTGGGGTCCTGAGGGCAATCTTGTGACAACCGATTTACATTGTCAACTGTGAGGACTGACAATGCACATGCTGGAAGCAAAGACCCTAAGACCAGACAGGATTACTTTCAAAACCTGAGGCAGGTGTATTCCATGTCCAAGGATGAGAAATGAACAGCATGAAATATGTTTAGCACATCAGGCCAGGAGAAAAAGATGTAAGTTTGAAGCCTTGGGGCTATTACATATAGCAGACTGGATTGTGAGCTTCTGCAGGAAGTTTTCTGTATCTGCAATAAAACAACTTATTTGTCCAAGCCCCTCTTAGCTCCTGAGTGCTGGTTGAGAAATATTTTTTTTGCCAGTCCATATAAGAAAATCTGACATCACCCCTTTATATAAAGAAATTCTTAAAACAGGATCAAGGAACATTATTGTTAATGCTGACTGGTTTTGTGATAGTCATGGTACCATGAATATATGAATTCACATATTCATTCAGTGCGCACAAAGTAGAACAGACACTGCTGTTCTTAAGAATGCTGTCATTATCTAAGTCACGTTCAGGAATTTGGAACTATGGAAAGACCAAATGAATGGTCACATGTGATCTTTTCCCTATTGATGAGACAAGCCTTCAGTTGATCAGGGATAAGTGAATGGAAATTAGAATATATGCTCCTCATTTCCTCCATGGTTGTATATGAAGCAGATATACCAAACATACCAAAAGATGGATGTTTCCATAATATATTTTTTTAAAAAAACTTGCTTATTAAGAAAGAAAAGAAAATCTAGAACTGGTAAACCAAGATTAGCATGTGGAGGAGAAAACATATGTGATAGAATTGCTCTGATCAGACAATTCACACATTACATACTTCTATTTTGTATATGCTCAAGATGCTTGATAAAACCCATAGGAATGTGCATTTAAGGGGAGAGAAAAAAATGTGATATTTAGTTTTGCATTTTGATTTGATGTTAATTTTCCATAATTGGTACATTTTTATTTCTGAATTGAGAAAGCCATTATTGGTAGAGGAAAGGGTATTTGGTGACTAGAAGGCACTTTTCCAAATAGCACCAAAATCTAAATCTGGATATTGGTCCATAAAATTTATTTTAGAGTACTTACTACTACTCTACAGTACAGTACTGCTAAAAAGCAGTACAAGTTTTGTTTAAAAAACAAAACCTGTAAACTTCAGTTTGGTATTGGAGATTGAAACCTTCTTGAAAATTGCCACTCCTTGTTAAAGTGGGAAATAAAAACCACAACCTCTCACTCTGTGAAATAGCATTCTGTTTTCTTTCTTTTTTTCTTCAACTGTCTCTATTATTAGTTCATTAATATTTGTTTCAATGCTAAACAGAATATCTTCCGGAACATCTGTTGAGCCGGGTTTTGGGGAATGACAATTGGCTACTAATAGCAGCAACAAAGAAATTATGAGAAGATTGTTTCTGAAGCACAAATGTTTGCTGTTGCTGTTTTCCAACCGTGAATATGATGGGGGTAGTGGTGTACAAATAAACATTAAGATTGAAGCACTGGGTCTCCCTGCTGTCTGCTTCACATGTTCTATGAATAGGAGCACAATTTGTTACTGCGTAGCTAAACAACTGCTTAAGTGATCGATAAAGACCATTATCTTAAATCATAGCATGAATTCCCAATATCATACATATAATCAATAAAACACACAAAGAACACGATGGAAATTTCTCACTAAAATAGAGCCTGCTGCTTTGGAAATAATATTTAGTGGGCTGGATTTTTTTTTTAATTTTTTTCCCCCACTAATTATGAGCTCAGTGGCAGTTTATTCTGCAGTAAATCTGCTGGTGTGAGATTAAACCTGTTATTGAACAGAGTTTTGAATCTACTGCAAGGCACTCATCACCGCTGGAGAGTGAACATTGCTGTTATCTCATTTAAAAGTTGGCCAGCAAAGCAGCCCATTTGTTTAAAATGCAATTAAGCTGGTGTCTTGAAGAGAAATTAGCAAGGAGTACTTCATTCTGAAGGCATAACAGGTCTGTTCATAGTCATATTGTCCCTATGATTTGGGTCACTTTTGCAACCTGGGACCTCCCTTTGAATGAATTTCCTGAGTGGCAATCATGTTCAACTCTTTCAGCCAAGGGAACAAACTGCCTTATGGAACTATAGACAAACAAATCATCACTGCCGTTCAATAGTACAAATATTTGCTATAACCATTTCTGTAGCCTTCATGGAACTGCATGACTCTTTATTTCTTTCATAAAAGAGTATGTATGCTACATAGTAAACTGCAAGAATATATGATTTTCAGTGGCATTTTACCATTCCATCACTCCAAATTATTCACAGTCCATCCTGAATGTAGAAAGTAAAATCCTTGAATCGTGGCCAGGGCAAACTTTTGGGTGAACTTCATGCCCCCCCCCTTTTTTTTGGCAACATACAAAAGTGATTTGCTATTATCCTGTTTTTGGTTTTTTTTTTTTTGCATTTTTACTTTCCAGTCTAGTCCATCTCCTGGTACTAACCAGGTCTAAACCTTCTTAATTTTTCCAAGATCAGCCAAGGTTAGTTAGGAGAGCCACCCACTATAGAAAGCTTAGATACAAAGATATAAAATAAAACTGCCAATAATAATAAATGAGAATGCATCTCTGAGGCTAATACAATAACAACAACAAAATTACCTGTTTCTCAGAATGTAGGCATAGTATAGATGATCTCTCTCCTATATGCACATGGCATAGCTATTATCTCACAAACCTGAGTTGGCTATAGATGATTTCTTGGTTGACTTCCACAAAGAACAATAGTTGGCAGTTAAATGCCAGAAAACTAAAATAATGATCTTTGATAAAAAGCCTAAAAAACATAAATGGATCACTGAGGGGAAATTGAACAAATTAAGGGTTTCAAATTCTTAAGAGTGGGAATGTACTATATTTACATGCTACTAGCTCTTGGAAAACCCAAATAGATTACATGACGTAAACTCAGCAGCAATTATGAGTTTCCATTACATCAATTCAGGGAATGTATACTGAAGTGATCTGATGCAAAGATTATGGTCCAATGCTTTATGATGCTCAGTTAACACCATTCCATAATTATAATTCCCTAGGAATAGTCTAAAGCTGACTCCCACCAGCAATTTTCCATGTAACTGACTGTGTACCAATGGTTTACTATGGTTAGAGGTAACATCACTGAATGCAGAAGCAAAGGTGTAGCTACTCATATTTAATTTTTGACTTAAGTGCCATTTTTCCCAACATTAATTTCTTGAGTTTGACAGATCAATTTCAGTGCTCCTGGTATCTGCTAGTACTCAAAGACCTTGTCTCTCTTGGCTTTCTTGGGCTTCTACTGTCCTCAAAATATAAACAAACCTTCCAAATGATCAAGACCAGATTGCTTGATATTGAACAACAAAATAAACTTGGTTTAATTTCACATCATTTAGAACACCCAAGATAGGAACCAAATAAATATTTAATCATTCTTATATCCCCGGCTCAGCAATGAGCCTTTTTAGAGCCAGACACGATGCTTTACCTACAGCAGTTCTCAGTGGCAGCTTAGCCAAAATTCTTTTTTCTATAAAAACACATCGCTGTAATTCAAATGCTATAGAAACCACCCAACATGTTTTGTTGCATTGCTCATATTTTATCACAATAGCTGTCAATCTCTCATCTTTCTTGTCGGAACATCTGCCAGGATGATAAGTTTTATCTTGCTTTTCTTTTATCTGACAATAAGACTAATGTCATATATAGTGGTGCTACATTTTGTGCTGTAGTTATTAAAGTATGCAAACAAATTACTACAGAATTAGATCTGCTATAACAAAGAATAAATATTATGCCCAGGCTGAGTTATGTTGCATAATATATCACTAGAATTTTACATATGGTTTTCAATTAGATTTTATTATCCTTTTTTGTGCCTACTAATCAGTTTTTGACTCCTGGAAACTGCCTGGACATGTCCCTGTAGTTTTCTTGGCAAGATTTTGGAAGTGGTTTGCCATTGCTGCCTTCTTCCTAGAGCTGAAAGAATGAAAGTCACCCACTTGGGACTAGAATTCACAGTCTCCTGGTTTCTAGCCTGGTGCCTTAACTACACCAAACTGGCTCTTATTATTGTAATGTAATTTTGCTGTCCAACTCTTTATTGTTCAGTTTATCAATTTGAATAGCGGGGCATATAAATTTAATAAATAAATAAGTATGTCTGTGTGAGTGCATGCAGTAATGAATAATAACAAAAAACACCTAACCCCAATATTTATGATACAACTATTTTTCAAATTATACTATATAAAAAAATCACAAACAAAACTTAAACCTTTGTTTATTTGTAATTTATTGATAGTGATCTCTTTATATTTGTGTGCAATCCCTATCAGTTTCACTTTTTACACATGGACAATTGTGCTGGCTCTCAATCCAGCATCCTTTATTACCATGTAAGATAAGATAAGCACAACCCAAGTGCTCCACCATTTTTGTTTCAAGTTTATTGAAGTTTTTTAGTCCCTTGGTCCATATTGGATTTATTGGATAACACTTTAGATTTTAATTAGATTGTTGTTCTTGAGACTTGCTCATATTATTTCAATGATCTAAATTCGAAACAACAAAAAAGTGATGCTTCTTTTTGAATACGCAGAATAATGCAGGTTGATGAACATCATTTGCTTCATCTTGACCGATATATACTGCTCAAAAAAATAAAGGGAACACAAGCAGAAGACAACCGAGATCTGAATGAATTAAATAGCCTTATTAAATTCTTTGTTCTTTACATACAGTAGTTTATACACTGCTCAAACAACTAAAGGGAACACAAAACTACTGTATGTAACGAACAAAGTATTTAATAAGGCTATTTCATTCATTCAGATCTTGGATGTCTTTTGCTTGTGTTCCCTTTATTTTTTTGAGCAGTGTATATTCATTTCTGTCAAATGTGTTTTGTAGATAGAAACACACTTGATAAATAAAGATATTCTTAAAACTTCTTTCTTTAAATGTGGGGACTACCAAGGAGGAAGTAAGAACAATAATATGTTACCATAAAGCAGACAGGAATACGTTTTGCAGATTTAGTGGGTTAAAAAACTTTTAAGGCAGCTGGGAGTTCATCAAAATGATTCCTTACTATGTATTCTTGGTTTTAAATTACTGTTCTGGTATTGTTGACCTGTTTTGAGGCATGTTTATAAGGAACCATGACATATTGATAATACTGTAGTCTTGGTTCTCAAAGGATCTTTAAATATATGGAACCTGAGGTTTTGACTCTCAACATGTGGCCAAGCTTCAGTTCTTCCAAACTCTGTTTGGATATAAATTACAGTTTATACATTTGTACAAATTGCAGTCTTTCAGCTGTTCATCTGAGCTTTGACACCAGACTACTCCATATAACTTTTTCATCCTAGCTGTAAGCCCAAAGTTATAAACTCACACTTTAAACCTATTTATTTGTTTCCTTTAAAGAAGCAAGATGGTAGGTTAATTTTGAAACTAGTTTTAAAACTTTCATGTATTCCTGCACTGATCTCCCATGGGGACATTTCATAATTTTCAAAAGGTACAAGACATAGTGAAGGAATCTGAACACTCTTTTTTGTAGGAAGGATTCAAAAAAAGAAAATAAAATCAATTTTCAGCACAAAGGAACCTGTGGATTGAAACACAACCTTAAATTTGTAGTGTCAGCATGGAAGTCAGAAGAATTAAAATCTTTTTAACAGTTTCTTTCCTTCCTTTCTGCAAAAGGTACAGTAGCTTCAAACTCAGCTCTGTTTTGTTCAAAGACAAAAGGAGCTGCAGTTGCTGTTCTAATGGAGAATGTGTCTCTTCGATAACCTGGAAATTTCATATTCCCAAGGCTTTTTATTCATTTATATGAATAAATAACACACCAACAAAAGGGACTTATTGTTACAGTTCCTCCAGACTTAATTCTATCAGGGTCAACTCAAATGAAACAGGAGTAACTGGAATGGTTGCCTTACCTTACCTGAGCCCCCACATCTCAAACCACATGATTCCAAAATCTTTCACCATCCCACCAACATGCAGAATCCTCCTGCCTTTGTAACCCTAAATCATTCTACATGCTTTGAAGAGCAAACTAGCATAGTGAGTCAGCAGCTTAGACTTGCAAGGTGGGAGTGACCTTAGAGATCATCTAGTGCAACCCCTTGCTCATTGTAAAGCTGGCAAAGAATTTCTGACAGATGACCATCCAATCTCTTTTTAAGATATCTGGCATAGGAGAATTCACCATTTCATCTGGATGTCCATTCCACTAATAGTTTATACCAGGGGTATCAACTCAAGGCCCACGGGTTGGATCTGGCCCGCAATGTGGTCAGATCCGGCCTGTGAGCCCTCATGGAAAATGTAAGGGGCTGGCCCGCGTCACTATGGCCCAACGTGAAGAGGAAAGATTGGGCCGGCCTGGCTGCGGCCCAGTCTACCCAATGCAAAGAAGAAACATGTCAACAGTTTGAGGAGTGGCATCAAGCTGGCCATGCCCACCCAGTTGCCACACCCACCCAGTCAGTCACGCCTGTCTAGCCCCCCAAAGTCAAACACAACCCTGATACGGCCCTCAATGAAATTGAGTTTGATACCCCAGTTCATACAGTCCAGTTTCCTTCTTTCTCCATTTCTTCCCTTTCTCAGCAGCAAAACAGCAAACAAAACTAACCCTAGGAACAAAAACAAATAAGTATACTTCTTTTTTAATATTATTGAAAAGTTTTAAAAAGTTTTACAGACATTTCCCCTTCCCCCTCCCTCCTCCCCTTCCAACCCTCCCCTTCCAACCCTCCCCTTCCAACCCTCCCCTTCCCCTCCTTCCCCCCCCCACTTCCCAGAGCAAAATACAGGATGTAACATTTGACAATTATAAGCTAACATAAGCTAATTATCTATAGCCTCCTATCCCTCTCTTGAACTTTTAACTCCCCTTTTACTAAACTAAATTTAAGTACTTTATAAAATCTCTTTGATCATTCATAAACTATTTGAATTTTTTTAGTCCGATATTTGCCTTGAATATAATCAATCCATCTTCTCCATTCTAACATATATTTCTCATTTGAATGGTCCTTTAGATATGCTGAAATTTTCGCCATTTCTGCTAAATTTACTACTTTTAATGTCCATTCTTGAATAGTAGGTAAATCTTCCTTCTTCCAGTACTGCGCCACCAAGAGTCTTGCTGCAGTTATTAAGTTCAAAATCAAATTAGTCTCTATAGCCGTACAATCTGTAATTATACCCAACAAAAACAACTGTGGAGTAAACTTTATCCTTTTTTTAAAAAATGTTTTGAATAATCCACCATATTTTTATCCAAAATGCTTTAACTTTTTTACAAGTCCACCAAACATGAAAATAAGTAGCATCAACACAATCACATCTCCAACATTTGGGTTGTAGGTTTGGGTACATACAGGCTAACTTTTGGGATCCAAATGCCATCTATAAAATATTTTACAAAAATTTTCTCTCAAATTTTGAGCTTGTGTAAATTTTACATTTCTTACCCAGATCCTTTCTCATGTTTCCATCATTATTGGTTCCTCAAAATTTTGTGCCCATTTTATCATACAATCTTTAACTAACTCTGTCTCCGAGTCTATTTCTATCAATATATTATACAACCTTTTTATGTGCATTTGACTCTGGTCCCTAATTTGCTTTATCAAATTTTCTTCACTTTGTGTAATACCAATTTTCTGATCTTTTTTCCATCTATTCTGCAGCTGTACATACTGAAACCAGGTTTGAATTGCCCTGTCCTCTCTTAATACATTCAGAGGCTTTAATTCTAGTACATTTCTTTCTGTAATCAGAAGTTCTTTATAAATAATTACATCCTGTCTTTGTTCTATACTTATATTTTCTATCGCATGTCTGGGTACCACCCACATGGGTATCTTGCCATTCAATTTATATTGGTATTTTTTCCAAACACGCAGGAGAACATTCCTTAATATGTGACTTTTAAAAGTCCTATCCACCTTCTTCTCATAAACTAAGTAGGCATGCCAACCATATAGCAAATCATACCCTTCAATATTCAATATTCTTTCATCTGTTAAATTAATCCAGTCACTAATTGCTGACAAAACAGCTGCTCCATAGTACAATTTTAGATTGGGCAATTTCAAACCTCCTCTTTCACGTATATCCTGCATTATTTTTAATTTAACTCTCAGTCTCTTCCCTACCCAAACAAAGTTATTAATGCCTTTCTGCCATTCCTCCAAATTTGCATCCTTTTTAAGTATTGGTATCATTTGAAAGAGAAATAGAAACTTGGGCAGAACATTCATTTTAACTGCTGCTATTCTTCCCAACAAAGACAGTTATAATTTTTTCCATTTATCCATCTCTGTCTGTATTTTATGCCATAACAATTCATAATTATACTTGTATAATTTCCCATTTGACATTGTAATAAAGATTCCTAAGTACTTAACCTTTTTCGCTATCTCGCATCCTGTTACTCTTTCCATTCTTCTTTTTGATCTGTATTCATATTCTTAGCTATCATCTTTGTTTTCCCTATATTTATTTTAAACCCTGACACTTGACCATATTGCCTAATTATATCCATCAAACCTGTAAACATGACCCACCAGTCCCTTAAATGCTTCAACAATATTTTCTCTTATTGCATCATTTTGGGTTTGAATTGTTTCTTTAATTTCAAGCAGTTCCTCAGACACTTCTTTATTTTTTTCCTCAAAACGGAGTGTGATTTTTTCTTCCAAATCAGTAGACAGTTTCTTTAAAGCTCCCTGAAGAACTTCTAGTGTCAGTGTTTGTGTATCTGGTGGGTCTAACAAAGACTGCATTTTTGATGTTTGAGCTGGAGATGTCCCCGCACTTTTAGTCACAACAGTTTTTATTTGCTTTGCAGCCATCTCCAAACTGCACTTTCCCACCAGCCACTCAGCAGAACCAACAGGTCTTCTTAATCTCAGTCCTTAATAATTATTATAGCTTATTGATAAGTCAATATTGTATTCTTTAATTTCCAATCCTCAAAATTCCCCAACAAAGTCTTTTAAAAGGTACTGACAGCATTAACGAGCATTAATGAGCATTAACAAGCACTTTCTCTTTTAACTTTCATTTTCACGCCCTTAAGCAACTCAGTGCCATCTTTTTTAAGCTTTCTCCGCTCCGAAGGAAGTAGTAATTTATTATAGTTAAAATTTAGTACTTGCAGTTGTGATTTCTCCTGTCTTTGCTCTGCCTGCTTTAAAATCCAATCGATGTAAAATCATTTAATTTGCAGGGGTGGTCGCGGCGCCTTGTTCTGTTTGAAACAGAAACGTCCCGGATCCGGAGCTTCTTCAGCTGCTTGGGGAGCTCTCACCCTCCACACCCCAGGATTAAGCCTGGAGGTCTTGGGGAGCTCTACACCTGCCTGCTCGCTTTCCCCTCTTCTCCCGAGGGGAGAATTCTCCCTGATTTTCGCTGCTCTAGTAGCTTTACAAGATCGCGGGGGTTAGCGCTCCCGAAGGAGCTGCTGCCGATGCCTGCAGTGCCACCGGACCCCAAATAAGTATACTTCTATAGACATGGTTGAGATACAACTTCTAACTTCCCCACATGGGACGACTTGGAGAATTGTAGTTTTAACAACACTTGGAGTCCTCCATCTCATCTAGGTCATAGGTCATTTAGGATGCCAGGTTATCTAAGGTACACATTTCTGGGGTGGGGGGGAATCAAGTAGAAAAAATAATATAGGGGTTTTTCCCCTGTGGGCATAGGGTCCCAGATAGGGTGGCTTTTCTAAGGTTCCAGCTGCTATTTTGAATGACTAATGGCTGTAGCTATAATGGTTAACTATTATGTCTAAGCATACATTTCATCAGTGCTGCTGCTCACTTTGTTGAACAAGGGCACTTTATTTCATAGGCCATAATATGGCCTATGAAATAATAATATGGCCGCCATATCATTATTGTTACACAGTACAATGGTCCTTATTGCTCACATCCTGAAGTGATTGACTGCATTCCTATGAAAACTTTCCACAATTCTGGTTCTTCCTTTGTACATAGACGTCACCTCCCAGTGATGATAGCTCTACTGGCTGGGAAATTCTAGGAGCTGAAGACTGCCCAAATGGAAAGACTCCCATTTGGGAAAGGATGCTGTTCCCCTTACAGCACTAATCAACCAATCTGATAATTTATCAAATCTGATTCCTCAAAAGGTGGCTACTCAATAAACAACTGCCCTTTTGTTAGGGTGGAACAAATGTCATTGTGTTGGTTACAGCTTAAAGATTTCTCTCTTGCCAAGAAAATCTTAGCTGTGTTAAGAAGGCCTTGCACATAGTCAACAGAAATGGGAGTTAAAAGTAAAGGAAAGTTAATTTCTTTTTAATTATCTTTTCTTTCTTTTTAATTATCTTTTGATCACAGATAAGAGGAACAAATTACAAGTGTTTCTCCATTATCAGCAGAGCTTGAGGATGTCTGGGATAACACATTGGTAATGTTTCCAATTTTCTTCAAAACACATTGACAAAATTGGCAGGGCAGAAGGAAGGGGAAGTGATATAAATTTCAAAAAAGAAAAAAAGAAGAAAATCAATGCAGTAAACTGTCAAGTGCCTTTAGAAAAATACTAAAGGTTAGGGGACAGTTAATAAAACTGTTAATGAACAGGGCCACTGTCATTTATAGGGTTGTTGTTTTAAAGAAATAACTATGTATAAGAAATTTATTAGACACTATTAGCTAGTGTCTTTACCTTAGGATGGCCAAAAATGCTACCTCTTTTTTTTTTTTAAGGAGCAATATATTGTAGCTGACAAATGCTCTGTTTACAAAAAATAAAGAAAAAATTCCCAGGTGTATCATCAATGGAAAGATGACAGTAAGTACTGCATTTCAGAGTTTAATCTATTGGGACATTCAACTGTGATGGGCAGCAGCCTGCATTGTCAAAAGTGTGCCAATAACTGAGATAGGGCAAGAGACATCACAACTAAATGAATAAGCTGGGAACAGCACACAACAAGGATTCAAACCCATACCCCATTACTGGTTTAAATACAAACTCACTGATGATTTCAAGCTTTGTATATTAGTCTGGGGTCATTCAGTCTGAACAATTCATCAGACAAAATAATTTTCATTAGTTTGGTATGTTTCTTTCCTATTCCTTGCTTTCCTAATTTGTTGCTAGTTGGCATGGATTGTTCATTCTGAAATTTGTTTGGACTTGTCCCTTTAAGGCAACATACTCATGTCACTGCTGGGCAGTCATTCTTCTTTTGTGAGGACAGCCTCTGTGAGGACAGCATGTGAGGACAGCATGACAGGTAGGAGTGCGAGTGGGATGTGAGGGCACTTGTAGATATGAGCACTGACTGGCATGCAAGAGAAGTCAGGATGAACAGGTATATTTTTGTTCTGAATAGACTGAATAGAGTAAATATCCCTGAATAGGGTAGATGCATGGTGGCACAGTGGTTAGAATGCAGTACTGCATGCTACTTCTGCTAGCTGCCAGCAATTCGATTCTTACTAGCTCAAAGTTGACTCAGCATTCCATTCTTCTGACTACTCTCTGAAAAAGATTGGGATTTTGTCATTTTTAAAGGACCAAAAATATCTGCAATGGTGAAATTATGATTGTTGCAATTAATTTTTTTAACTTTCAATTTTCAATTATTAGAGGTGCTTAAAAGTTGTGACATGCCTTGGGATTGTAAAGATATTTTGATTACTTTAATACAACTTAGATGTGCTTGGTAAGTAACTACATAAATATCATAACTTTTTTACATTTTGTTTGTTTTAAATGTGGCGGGACTTTCTTATTACCACCTCAATTCAATCTCTGTGAGACTATGGGAAGAAAGACATAAAACAGAATGTCCAGAGAAGCCTGTTTTCATGTGGCCACCTAGGACTTCAACTTTACCTTAGAAAGAAGAATAGATAGTTAATCCATAAGTAGTCTGTGTACTATAGTTAATGGTATATGTTTTATTTTAAGCAGTACTGAAAATGTTTTAAACTAAAGCAAACTCCTTCTGAATTACAGTAATTATCATAAAGATTGTAAATGAGTTAAGGTGTGTACACAACACACAAAAACCTTCCTTTGCCTAGTTAAGGATATAATACAAACATCAATTGGATTCATGCAACTATCCTCCTAAACCCGCATTAAGAAAATACACTTGTTTTGTTCATAAGTCATGTTATAACTATAAACAAGAGGACTCCTTGTTTCTGGGGACTGACTGTAAATGCCCCATGCTGCAAACATTCCACACTACTTCAATTTCAGGATAGACTTTTTTCAGCCACCCACTTTGAGAGCAAAAGGGCTGGCCACCAGAATAACAGAATAACAACAGGACATCAGAGAGTTTCAGCTGGGCAGCTCTTTCACTCCATCTGGGAAATCGCTTACTGACTGCAATGGGGGATGTTGGGTTGATGATTGTTGAGTGAAGCATTTATATGACATCTTGCTTAATGACTGCTTCCCTTTAATGACTGAAGTTTCGGGTCTCAAAAATGACTCAAAAACAATGAATTGTACCTGTTATTATGCCAATGGAGCAAGTGCTTCTAGGGAACACTGAAATGTTAATCTCATAAAACAACACATTTCTCTACAAGCCGAATACATGGATTCCATGGCTTGTCAATGGACTTGTTATTTTAAATTATGAGACCTAAGTTGAAGAATAAATGTTACCATTATTTCAATATTAATCAGAGATAATGTATTCATATATTGATAGATAGAATATCTGTAACTCATAAATCTGTGGACATTTATAAAGATACACATTTGTTATCTGGATATACTAATGAAATCATGTTTCAAAGTGCCTTTTGCAAGTGAAGTACAGGTTTCCATCTTCTATTTATTGGATTGGAACAGTCTGGGCACTTCCCCTGGTTTGGGAACAGTCAGAAGCTACAACCCTGGGGCTAGTCATAATAAATATCGGCATAATCAGCACATAATTGGCAGATAAAACAGAACATTCAATGTTGTGCTATGACAAAATGTATGTGGAGTGTTCAAGCATTGCAAGCTGAGATGTTTACATGCCTGGGAGTAAAATGTAATGCTTTCTTGGCCATATAAATATGTGGATTTAGAGCTTGAACCAATCCATTCACAGAGCTATGAGGAAATGCAAGGGGAAAACCAAATGAAGTTCCTGGGACTCTTGCTGATTGCAGATGAGATGATAAATAGGATAGGAAAGGCTCCTTGCAGTCAAAAATTGGCTCTGGGCAGAAAAGGCAGCCATCAGTAGTTTATTTCCTCCTGTTAGAGGATTTGACAGGCTAAGCGGACAAGGCAGATTTGCATGCAATCAAAGATCCTATGAGCTAGAAGCTATTGAGGTATGTGGATGCATTGCAGGGTCACTCTGTTTTGAGTATGAACAGAAATGCCTACATGATGGTGTGTTGCCACATGTCTGGAATACACTAAATTTATGGATATCCCTGGCTCTGAACCTTTTGAGTTGGAACTAACTCATTAACCTGACAAATCAGATCTCAGGTGTTTAGGGCATCTGCTTGAAAATGTCCTTGTTTCTCACAAGCATGGCGCTTGGTTGTTATCTCAGAAGGGGAATCTTATTAGGTCATTCGCATGAGTAAAGATTCTCCACAATAGAAAAGAAAGAAATTTCATACACTGTTTTTCATTGGCATCTGATGGACCACAGATAAGATAGACTCCAAAGTGCAGACTCCAAAGATTGGGTGGGTGGGGGGTGAGGTTATGGCAGATAGAAGGGAATTAAAAAGTTGTGTCTTCATCTCCTGCCATCTCATCAAGTCTGCAATATAACCCCAAACAGAGTTGGATTACTATAGACCATCTCTTGATGAATGAGCTTCTCATCTGACAGTCCTTCTGTAAACTGCTTGACTAATTTTTGCTCATTCCAGCCATCATCCTGAGCTAATAAAAATTGGTTGCATAATCTACACATAACACTTAAATTTATTTAAATAGTGGATCTTATGGTTGGCTGTCATCTGTTCGGTAGAATTGTCAAAATCAGCCCTCACATATATTGTTCAAATTCAGGCTGCTGTGCAGTAGAAGAAGATTGCCATTTCAAGTGTACTTCAGCTAGTAAGCCAGCTATAAATCCTACAATAATCTGTAGCAGTTCTCCAAACTTGTGAACTTGATGTTTCATTTGCATTGCATGAGAAAAGTCATACTTTCAACAGGATTACTAAAATATTTGCCAGAAAGGTTGGAGTTCAGCATTGAAGAACTGCTCTTTCTGTTATCACAGCTTGATTCTTGGTTCAGGAAGAGATCCTGGAGCAAGTCATTATCAGTACAGTATATTGCTAGGTGGTCAGAAGCCATTTTTGGTTCTGATGTCTTGTGTATACTTCTTCTCTTGTACAACTGGGAATAGAATGATGGTCTTCCTGTCAGGATATATATTGAGTATGGCAATAAATCCATATTCATGAGTTCAGCAAAGGATTCAAAAATGAATTTTGAATGCATATATGTATTGCAGAGATCGAGCTGTCCTATTTACGATGAAAAATGACTTCTGTCAAGTCTAAGAACCTAACTTTCTATTTATTTGTCTCAAGTTTTAAATCCAGAATTTATTTATTCTTTTGCTTTATCATGTTCTTTTCCTAACCAGTTAATGGCATTGGCCCTATATTTACAATAATAGTCTTGTTTAATCCTAAACTTTTTGTTTCCCAACTTGTTAGCTTTGACATTCATATTAACAGTGGTTTTGGTGAAGCTGGAGTTTTTGAGATACCTTTGCCAATTGGGTTAGATAAATCCCCACTTAATTCTTTATTTAGATAAAGTGTCCTGTTAGGACAAGATGCTGCACCAAGTTGCGATGAAGTAGCTTATGCCCTTCAAGTGCTTTTATGAACTTTTACTATCTAAACTATTACTGGAATAACAGTGTATTTTGGAGTACCAGGGAAATGGAATAGAATCTAGAATATTCATCAGAAATATTGTGTCCTTAAAAAGATATCAGAGTAGAAGCATGTTAGATAAGGACTGCAGGTGAGAAATATAGCATATGCTTTGCAAGCAGAATTCAGCTCAAGGGGCCCATACGTAAAACTCTAAAATGCAGCTGAACTTTCGGTTGGTACCGCAGGGACACAGACGGGGAAATGGCGAGCTCTGCCAAAACCCCGTCTGCTAAGCTGCCGCCGACGGGTCTTCGGACCTCCCCTGTCTTGAAGGGACAGGGGGACAAGAAGGGACCCCTTGGGTGGCCGGGCAGGTTCCTCGGGGCCAGAGGCTTTCCCTTCATGCCGGCAGCAGTGGAACGACAGCCATGGTGGCTGTCCCGAAACCACAGCAACCGGGAACAAAGATTGTGCTGGAGGAGAGGAGGAGAAACAGAGAAGAACAGAGAGTGAGTATCTCAAAACCGGGTGAGTGACACCAACCCAGGCAAAACAACACATTTATTTGGATTAAAAAAAAATAAGACCCCAAACTTTAATCAGTGGCTACAGAACTGTGGGGCTTGAAGACTGAAAGGAAAAAAAATTGAAATGAAGACCCGAAACAGACTTTGCTTTATTAAATTTAGCTTGAAGAATTGGCTTTTAATAATTCAGAAAATTGACTTTGTTTTTATTTGGAGTGGATTGGAGAAATGTCTCTTTGGGAGTTTACACCATTGAAAGTTAACGAGGCTAATGAAGAAAGACTGATGGATGGCTACAAAATTGCCATGGAGTCTGCGGTGACTAAGCAGGAGAGTGGATTGAAGAGATTACTCTTTCCGTTTGGAAAAGAAACATTTTAAATGGCTTTTTACCCTGGATTATTTTGAAATTAACAATAGATTACCAATCAAAGAAGCCTTGACAGTTATCCAAAACAAATATAACCCCCCCAAGCACATCTTAGATCTGACCAACCACTGCCTATCCAACACATACTTCATCTATAATGGACAGAAATACAAACAAACAGAAGGAGCACCCATGGGATCACCCCTCTCACCTCTCATTGCCAACCTCTATATGGAATACTTTGAAACCCAAACTCTAGAAAAATCTGATCACAAACCCAAACTCTGGCTCAGATATCTGGACGACACCTTCATAATCTGGCCATAATGGGAAAGAAAAACTGGACAACTTCCTCACACACCTCAACAGCCTATACCCCAAAATACAGTTCACCATGGAAACAGAAGCGAACAACCAACTTCTCTTCCTGGATGTCTTAGTCTACAGAAAATCCAATGGCTCCCTAGGACACACTATCTACCAGAAGAAAACACACACAAACCGCTATCTGCACGCACTCTCACACCACCACCCTGCCCAGATCAACTCTGTAGCCAAGACACTCATTTCCAGAACAAAACGCTTAGCTGACGAACAACACCTAAAAACCAAACTACACACTCTCACTAACGTACTAACATCCAATGGATTCCAAAGAAATAAGATCACCAACCTAATCCAAAAAGAAACCCCCACTAAAATCCAAGACAGAGAACAAGAAAACGGCAAAGCCCTCCTCCCATACATAAAAGGCACCACAGACAGAATAAGCAAAATCCTCCACAAACATAACATCAAGACAGCATTCTGCACAAACCGAAAAATATCCACCATCCTAAGGAACCCCAAAGACAAAATTGAGTTAGAAAATCAAGGAGTATATGAAATCCCATGCACCGCCTGCCCCACCTCATAGATCGGACAAACCAACAGACGAATAAGTGCACGCCTAGAAGAACACAAGAACTCGGTCAGAAAAGAGGAACCAACTTCTTCCCTGGTCCAACACCTTAAAGCCACAGGACATGATATTGACTTTAAAAAGACCAGAACTATCGCCAAAACTGAACACTTTAACAACAGAATAATCAGAGAAGCCATCGAGATAGAAAAACGCCCACACAGCATGAACAAACGAGACGATACCTCCCGCCTACCAGCCATTTGGAAACCTCCCTTATTGACAAATGAGTCCCTAACACGACGAATGACACCAGACCCACACTCACGAGAGCCACACAGGATGTCACCACCACACATCCACGCAGAAAGCAGACTCAAACCCACACTGATAATGAGCCACGACCAAGGACCAGAAGCCGGACCGCAGCTGCATCATTAGCCACTTTAAACCCCTCCAATCCACACATGAAGCAGACTGACACCCACCATGAAGAGCTCGCATGGCCACAAACACGAAGCCAAACAACAACAACGCAGCTCACCAGCTCAAATCCCCCTGCAACTCAGACTAAGCTGAGCACAACCAAGCCCCCACCCAAACAGAACACACCCCCATCCAATCAGAGCACAGCCAAGCCCCTAACCAATCAGAACACACCTCCAACCAATCAGAACACAGCCAAGTTCCCACCCAATCAGCTCACACCCCCACTAGCAGTTAAAAGGAAGAGACAGCTGCGATCTCACATTGCTCCTGGAAGCACGAAGCCGAGAACACCAGCCTGAAGATGACGAATGAGACTTCGTCGAAACGTCGCCAAGACACTTCCAATTTTACGTGGGAGAAGACCCGAATAACCAAAGACTTACATACAAACACCCGCGAAAACCTGAGAAAACATATATATATATATATATATATATATATATATATATATATATATATATGCAAAAAATTAAAATCTTGGGTGTTTTCCCGCGTCATTATAAATAAGTTGGTTAAAATATTTAAAATCCTGGTTAAAATCCCAGGTTAAAATCTTCTAAAAATCCTTACAGAGCACTCTGTAAGGTCCTTTAAAACCTCAGCTAAAATCCTACCAGTGACTTTAAAAGTTTTTCTTAAAGCAAACGTTTCGACAGGCTCACAACCCTGTCATCTTCAGCCTGTCGAAACGTTTGCTTTAAGAAAAACTTTTAAAGTCACTGGTAGGATTTTAGCTCAGGTTTTAAAGGACCTTGCAGAGTGCTCTGTAAGGATTTTTAACCAACCTACTCCAAGACTCCATATACAAACCCCTAAACACAGACCGCACCACCTACCTGGAAAAAACCACCTTCATCTTCAGGCTGGTGTCTTTAGCTTTGTGCATGTGCGAGCAAAGCGTGATTGGAGATGCCATCTCTCTATAAATACTGATGGGGAGGTGGGGAGTGCTGGCTTTGTTGTTGTAAGTGGGTTGGTTGGTTGTGTTGTTACATCTTGATTAGTTGATGGAGTTGATGTTCCCAGATTAGTCAGCTGTTTTGTAACATCCTGTGTGGCTGAGGTACTGTCTTGAGCAGATGGCTGTGATGCAACATCCTGGGATTTGGTTTGGCTCTGAGTCTGAGGTCTTGTCATGTGCTCATGGCATCTGTTAGTTTGCTTTGTGTGGGGATCGGAGGGGGGTGCAGCAGCTGGCAATGCTGCCACGGTCCAGTCCCTGGATGGTGGCTGCATTTAGTCTATCGAATGGGATTGGGCTTGAATCTGGTGAGGATGATTGGTGGTGGCGTCATGTGTTATCTTGGGTCTGGTGTCAATGTTTGTGTCTGGGGCTCATTTGTTGACTAGGGCTAGTTTCCAGATGTCTGGTAGGCGGGAGGTATCATCACGTTTATTCATGTTATGGGGGTGTTTCAAGACAATACATCACAGAACTCAGGATGTTGTAACACTAAAGTTCAGGATGTTATAACACAGCCAACTACCCAGGAAGTTGCAGCACAAGACTCAGGATGTCACAACACTGGAGCTCAGGATGCTGCCACACAGCCCATTACCCAGGTCGTTACAACACAAAAGCCTAATGGGCACACAGCTAGGATCTCAGCCACACAGGATGTTACGAAACAGCTGACTAATCTGCAAACATCAACTCCATCAACTAATCAAGATGTAACAACACAGCCAACTAACCCACTTACAACAACAAAGCCAGCACTCCACACCTCCCCACCAGTATTTATAGAGAGACGGCATCTCCGATCACACTTTGCTCCCACATGCACGAAGCCGAAGACACCAGCCTGAAGATGACGAGTGGGACCTCATCGAAACGTCGCCAAGATGATGGCAGATGGGATTCTGTTGAAACGTCGCTTCTACCCTTTTAGGGATATATCCACAATTACACGGGAAGAAACCCGAAATATTAACTATACACACACACACACACACACACACACACACACACACACACACACACACACATATATTACATACACATATTAGTTTAACTAATAAATAAACAATATCATAAAGTTTCACTACTGGCAAAGATTTTGAATGGGGGAGTATTTTAAAGAAGCCTTTGGTCATGGTCTTCACTTAACTGGCAATCAAATGATAGTTCATTGAAAATCAAAGACATCTTTCTTTCTTTCTTTCTTTCTTTCTTTCTTTCTTTCTTTCTTTCTTTCTTTCTTTCTGTATCCCTTTAAGCTAAATTGGGATATCCTTAATCAGCAGCATTTGCTGTGAGGAATGACAGTACATAATATGATGGCTATTTATTTGGATTTCCAGAATCTTACCTTAATTTTGTTTAATATGGGAAGGAGGGAGTGATGCTGCCAATTCAAATATATACGGGAGAAAAATGATTTTATGATTTTTACCCTAAGCAAACAGAATGGATTCCCTCTAGTATAATTTCCAGTACTTTGTCCCATCTTGTTTGAAAAGTGCCAAGCTATTTGGCATCTACCACTACCTCTGGGAGGCTATCCCATGATTTAATAGATCTTGGTGTTAGGAAATATTCTCTGTACTGCCAGTTTATTCCTTCGGGTGTCTATTTTAGCTGAAGGGAGAAGTCAGATTCTGGATGCTTCTACTGATATTTCAAATACTGGGTTAAGATAGCCAAACGCCATCTGGTTTCCAGCTGGTACTTATATTTTGAGACACCTAAAACTCTTCCAACCCTCTTTGGCTCATCTCTGCTTCTGAAAACAGCTCCTTAATCATTTTAATCACTGTATTGTTTTGCTATCTGGAACATTCCTTTTGTGTATACAATTATTGGAAGGAAGAGTTTAATTATAGTTCAGAACCTATTATTATTATGAACAAAACAGTGGAGTAGCTTTTTTCACTCTGCATTGCAGTTTAATTATCTTTAACAAGTTTTAATTGTCTATCTTTCCCACTCCCCAACAGATAGAAATGTACAACATTCCTTGAAAGATATGGAGATGGTTGGAAAGGAACTGAAAACATGGTGCTGTACTTGTGCATTACAAAAGGAAACAAAGATTTTTTTAAAAAAATATATTAAAAGACATAGTAAAATCTTCACAAATTTTTAAATCTAGACATTTTAGATAATCAAATAGTACTACCAAATTGTGATATCAAATTGAAGAATGGGGAAGAAATTATTCTTCTATCATAAAATAAGAGATAAAAGTCCAAAATTATTTGTTTGCATGAAAAAGTGTTATAGCCCTTATAAGTAAATATTCCTAATCTTCAACCTTGATTGGCAGGGATTTCCAGAGGAAAAAATGGCTGACTGATGACAGCTCCCTGAAAAGCAGAGCTGACAAATTTGATGAAGTATGAACAGCCGATGAGTAGACCATTGTTCAAACCTTTTCAGACAAAAATAGGAAACCACCCACAAGTGTTCCAGAGAGTTGCTTCTCATGAGGGCCTCACAAGACAGTCGTTTTCCATGATTTGAGCACTGAATGTTGAGGGAATAGCTATCATGCTTGCAACTGTAGCCAGGGCCTTTAAAAGGATGCTACATTTGCAAACTTCCTTTTCTAATCACGTTAGAAAATTCCTTGTTAACTACTTTTCATCTATTGGAAAGACCTTTGGATCGACAAGTCTTAAAACACTGGGTCAGTCTGCTTTCAATCCTTAATGAAATAAGATGTAAACTACAAGCTTAAAATACTTAAAAAGTGAAGTAAACAGCAAAAAGCCAATTAAGACATTGATTTTAGAAAGGTATAAATGGATTAAGGGTTCAGATAATTTTGAAATAAGATTTTGGAATTAATTATAAAGAATACTTCCCAAGAGAGAATGGACTTGGTTTGATTTTTTTTCTACAACATCATAAAGAAAAGCAATTTTAAAAATTGGATACTAAGTGAAACTAAATATTTTAATTAAAGGAAAAGAATATAAACCTGATTAATAGCTTAAACCCAATTAAATACAAAATATTACAGCACTGGAAATATTGAGAGACACTTTTGAAAAATGGAATCAGTGTTTAATATCAGCAATGTCAATAGAGATGTTTGTTTCTATGGATAGACTGTCCAAAAGATGTTTGGAAGAAATGGTAGAAGAAGAAGAACAACAATAATACTTCATCCTCAATTCTAATCATTTTACCTATTCTAGTGATGACAAGGATGTTTTCCTCTTTGTTTCAACTGTATATTAACTCTACCACCTGTGGTGGCAGTAATGGAATTTTTATTGACAGCAGCTAGCTTCCAGCTATTCCAGAATGTTCCAGAGGTAGCCTCATTGCAAGGGATTCTGGGAATACATTGTTTCACATGAAGGAAATACATATAGAGTGAGTGTCCTTATCAGTTATCACATTAGCCACAGAATGCTGCTTCAGCCTTGTCACATTCAAGGCTGGAATGGCAGCAACTACTGTAGCTGCTGAAAAATTTCTTACAGGAGGGAAACTGATATATACTTAAAAGATGAACGAAAGAGTAAAAAAATGGCAATTGAGTCAACAGTGATGAACTCTTTAAATTTTTGAGGAATTACAATTCAACAAAAGCAATAAGTTTGCTAATTAGAAATGAATGAGAATGGATTCTCTGAATAATTTTTTAAAAAATTAATCAGAGATTAAATGCATAAAGATGCTAACTATGGCTGTACACCATAGACTAGACTTACATGTTTGAGTTGGGAAGCCCTATAGATTTATTAATAAATTAATTAATAATCAGTACTAACTGATTTTTCCATGTTTATTTTGCTATGTAATTTAAACCATGAGTTCCAGTTCTGGTATACGAAAGAACGCAATAGCTGGTATTAGTATATCTGTGACACACTAAGTCATGATTTTAGCAGAAAAATTATCAATGGCATCATTACGAGTTGAGCCAGCTTGACGGGACACACCATGATTAATGCTCACAAGGAAAAAGAAACGCTTCCCTCCAGATAACAAAGGAAAGAAGGAAGGAAGGGAAGTGCAGATATCTGAGCATGCCATTTCTGCCTTGCTAGCTGTCACTGATCGAGAAAGAGTTCTCTCTCTAGTACCCACAAAAGGAAATCAGTTCTTTCGCATGTGTGCAGCAGATTGGGAAATGATGTGGCATTTGCATTAATGCAACAGCAATGAATGAAAGGAAAAATTGAAGCCAGACTACTTCCACAAAGCAATTTCACAACAACAGCAAAACTCAGTGTTGGCTGCCCTTTTAAATGTTACTGCGTTTTTAAGCACTGTTGTTGTTCTCCCATCCTCCTTAATATTTAACAAAAGAAATAGACAAAAGAAGAACCTTATTCAGCTGTAGAATTCAGCTAATATGAAATAATTATTTGCCACTTTCATAGGCAGACTAAGTACATTTTTTTTAAAAAAAAAAGAGCTATCAGAAGGGCAGGTTGACTGATGATTGTTCTTCCATTTCATCACCATGTTCCAGAAAACCTCCTACTTAGCTCGGGAGGCAAAACCCATTTATCCTCCTAGATGGCTGAAAGCAACCGACTGTAGAGTTTAAGATGCTAGGATTTTGTAACTTAATCATGTGCATTAGTAAGTACTATCTTTTATCCATCATGAAATGTATTCGGAAATCAGATTTTACTACAGCAGTTTGCAGCAGTCGGCAAATGGTGCGGAGAAATAGGAAAACAAGCTTTGCTGATCCCATGTTTCTTCTAATGCATTAATTTCTCCAAATAATGGCACCTTCTCTCAAAGAATTTAAGATGTTGAGCCCCAACTTACACAACTTCCCATCATTATGCCTTGATTAATTAGATCTGCCAAGCAGAAACGGCTGCAAATCCAGCACTTTCTGAAGTTCAGAGCCTTCACTATGGATATCAGACTGGATCACTTTATTGGTTTTTTAGAAGATTTTTAAAACCAAATTGTATCAGAGAGCTTTTTTCCTGTTGTGAACATTAGAATTTTAATTTCTGTTTTATTGTTATTAGTTTCTGTTGCATGTTTTTTTTTATTTCTATTGCATTCAGAATTGTTTTATTCCTACTGCATTAATCTGTATTTGTTCTGTGTAAGTCACTAAGAATCTCTGGATTCTATGGGTTTAGAAATGTGTTAAATAAAGTAACAAATTAGGACATTTTTTACTAGGTCAAATTCTTTACAAAAGACTGTTCTGATTTTTGGGGCTGTCAAAGGAATCAATTTTTTTTCTTTATCACAGTTACCTGATGCTTTAGATATGGAGATATTCTTTAATTGCAAAATGACCATCTGGAGGGAGGCATCTAACTGGATATTTTTGATTCTTAGCTATCCAAAATTCATAGAAACAGAAAAGAGAAAGAAAATACCTGGAACAGATTAAGGATCTGTCCATTCTAACATCCTGTTTCCCACAGAACGACCTGCCAGATGCCTCTAAAAAATCATAAATTAGGCATGAGGACAATAGGTTCACCCTACCTCTTTCCCCATAAGTGGTAGTCAAAGTCATGTCACCAGAGATACAATTTTTCATTATGACTGATGGTCTTTCTCTTCCACAAATCTCCCTTTTAGTTATGTAGGTTGGGGCCCAGCACCAGGTGTTATGGTACCTGCAGAAGATGCTGTCTGCAGGTTGAAGTAGGAACTCACTTGAATCCCCAAGTGAGATCACTAATCCATTCCTGTCAGGTTAAGCTTTCCGACAGTGTGGTATGATTTATTTTAATTTTTTCCATTGGATTCTGGAGTTTACTGGCAAACACAAGTTCTGGTGCTCATTCAGCATAGAGTTGCCTTTGCCGCAACTCCTGAATGCTGCTTCAACTTTTGCTATCAGTCTCTCTCCCTACTCCCCTCCCACCACCCAAATCTCCTACTTCAGCACACTTAAATTGTTCTCCCGTTCAACCTCAGGCAGATGCAAAGAGCTCCTGCTGTGCCTTTTGCCCACATTGCGGTAATGACAGGCAGCTTTGGGGCTTTCGAGAGCAGCAGGGGTAAATTTTCCATCCTGTCAAAATCAATTCTGCCAGCCGGCTTCTTGATGGGGGATGGTGCTGCCCCCTTCCTTCATCCAGATGGCAATGCACTTCTCACATCATCGCAGCCCCCTTGAATCCCAATGCACGCTCCCTGGGGCAGCCTTAAGCAGAACCAAAGACCATGTCTCCTTCTTTCCTCGAGCCATAGTTCTTCAATCTTTACAGAATGAGGGAAAGGGGAATAAAGTGTCCTGATTCTGGGAATGTTTTGCTACGCTTGTTCCTGCCATTTCATGTGCTCCCCAGGCTTCTCAATTGACCAAAGATTCACCGTCAACGCTTCTGATTGCAGCTTTACCCATGAAGTTTGTAGGGCAGGACTAATGTGTGTCATTAATGCATCATATAAAAGAGGATTCTGCAAAGATAGATTGAATCGGGGATATCTTGCTTCTCTGTTTTGTTTATATCTTTCGTTAGTAGATTTCTAAATAAATCCCTGGGTGGAATGCAAAGTTACTTTAAGCATGATTTTTTTTCCCCCTAAGCAGATGAAAAATGAAAAATAATGAATGCATTAGAAAGTAGTAAATAAATAATATGTAAAACATACAAAATCAGTATTTCACTGTATGATGGATACCTAAAATCAGGCTGGTACAAGTATTAGAAACACCTGGGGGGGAAAGAAGTATCTTTGCTGGTGCTGAAAAGATATTAACTGAATTTAAGCAATTTTATTCCCCCTTTTCCTAGATCAATAGGGAAGGGAAGGAGGTGATTCTCATGTAGTATGTAATGGATCTAACCCCCCACCCCCGGTTTATCATTACTCTATTAAGTTTAATAGGGAAAGAATAAGAGGCTTCTAGTGAATTTTGTGTGTGAGAGAATTTGAGTAATTCTTGTTGCAAGAATTACTAGAATAATTTTCCCCAAATTAATGCTTGCCAAATGGGTGTGACCTATGATTTTCCCGAATGTTGAGCTTCCTATACATGACAGTGCAATTGAAGATTGCAGAGTTGGAGCTGAAAATGAAACTTATTTGCCCAGACTCTAACTTTGAAAAAATGATGGGAAACAGTCAAACCTAAAACCCATTTTCCTTTAAGTAGTCAATCAAAATGAAATGGCAAATACCAGCTCTTTGCTCTTCTGGCAATGAGAATTACTTTAGCCCATGGTTAGCCACTATTTCCTCCCAGTGTTGGTGACTTTCTTTATGCTATATTTTGGCCTTGAGTGTTTTGTAGTGCCATGCTTTTTGCCTTTCATATGAAATCAAATTACGTATTTGACTCAATTTGACTTAATTTTTTTCAGGTCAAACTATTTCTTTTCTTTTTTTTTCTTTTCTTTGATAAAAGAATGAACGTTGAAGAATTTAATCAGACTTCATATGATGGCTTCTGTTCATGTTACACATGTTTAGGAACAACTAAGTACAAATGTAGGGTCAATATCTAAGTTGGAAAAAAATCCAGATGATCAAAAGATAGGTAAGAAGATATAGTTTTATTGCCTTATAATAATGTATATTTTCAGCCCACATATTTTAGTATTAACATATATGATCCCACTATATTTATCTCTGGAGGCCAGGCTACGATGGGCAATTATAGTCCCAGTCAGTCACTAACAGTAAACTATCGATAATGGAGTTATAGGAAGGATTGTATCTAAATAGGAAAGCACATGCTTTCCATGCAGAAAATCCATGGACAATTTCTGGTATTTCCAACAAGACATGAAAAAAGTCATGTTCACAATCTGCAGAGCTCTTGCCAGTCAATATTAACAATCTTGGACTAAATGAACCAATCATTTGATTCAATAGAAAACATCATTCTGTGGTCTTAAAAAGATAATCATGTGGTTTTTAACTGTCTCACTGCTACCCAACCAATTTCTCTGAACATCTTATAAATAGGAATTAGAACTTCTGCATTAGTTTCAGCCAAATCAAACTATGTTATTATTATTATTTTTTCTATAAATGTTATTTAACTAGTTTATTGTTATTTGGCCCTTTCTCCCAGAGCCCTGGTAGTACAGTGGTTTAATGCACCCTGTAATTAACACAGCTGCCTGCAATTTCTGCAGGTTTGAATCTTACCAGACTCAAGGTTGACTCAGCCTTCCATCCTTTCTAAGCTGGGTTAAATGAGGACCCAGTTTGTGGGGGCAATAAGCTGACTTTGTATAAATATACAAAAGTATGACGGCTATTGCTTAACGCATTGTAAGCCGCCCTGAGTCTCCGGAGAAGGGCGGCATATAAATCAAATAAAAATAAAATAAAATAAAATAAAAATAAAAAAAACTATAGCTAGGCTTCTCGTTTATTTTTAATTTATCTGAATTGCATTTAAATTTATAAGTAATGTGAATTTTCAGATAGGGGAAAAAAGTAGCTACAAATGATTTTAAAATGCAGCCTTAATGCAAAGTTTAACTCTTCAAGTAATATCTGTCACCAGATAAGTATAAAATTAGACAATATTTTTATAGGCAACAGCACAAGAACTAATTTAAATAGAATATTTGGTACACATACACTATTAATTAATATAGTAATAGGTGAGCAAACCTTCAATAACATACACTTTCCTACACTAATTACATTGAAAGATTTTAATGCGCTTTTAATATTATATATGACAAGGAATCATTCCGCTGATTTCATTACGTTAAGAGCCGGCTTATAGAACTCTGTTATGGATCTTTTTTCCCCTTTATATTAACACATTCTACCCACCATCTAATCTCCATCTATCCTTCCTTATTTCTAATGTATCAGTACAACTTTTAAAGCAATGGCAATAGCAACAAATAAACAATTCTATATACAGAGATATTTTTTTAAAAAATCAAGTTTCTGCAATCTAATGATCTTTGTAATACCATGTTCTCTTGGTATGAAAGAGTGGCATTCAAATACATTTAGAGAATGGAAGATTGGGAAAAGCTACAGGATACTCAATGAATTAAAAATCACAATATATGACAAAGCAGCATCAATATTAACTCTCCATCTGGTCCAAAAGAAAAAAAAGACACTGCTGCTTTCCTAATATTGGTTGAAACAGAAAGTCCTTCACTTCTTTCTGGAAAGGGAGAAAGAAGGTAGATTACTTTGGGAAGGTAATATTATCTCCAAGAATGTTGAATGTTATCCACAAAGTTCTCGGCAGACCTGTCACGGCTCAATCTGCTGACAGCTAAAATGATTTGCTTATCCAGAAAAGCTCCAGTGAGCAACAATACGAAGCTTAAGAGCTGGCAGAGGAGTATGATTTGTGTGTGTATGTTGGTGGGGTGGGGGGGTTGTCTTTGGTCCCACTGAGCTGGTCTTCACTTGGGCTCAGCCATATCTATCTGAATGTTACGTGATCATCTCTCAAGCTGTTGCTTATACTGCAGCATTGTCTGCAATGCTTTGGATTACTAGAAAGAGGCCTGAACTCTAACCACTGGGGGACTGCTCCATACACTGCACAAACCTTTCCTTTGGCATATGCTGTTCATTGAGAAAGCAGGCACCACTGTGCTCAACTGTTGAGTGAGAATCACACTGCATGAGACATTAAGTTAGCAAGTGATTTACATATGTAATTTATTAATGTGTGTGCACCACATGTGTGCCCGAACTAGGCTTTTCCAACACAGGCACACTGAGAAAATTTATGAAAGTTGGGGAATTGCATTCTCCTTCACATGGATTTATATGAACACTCAGGGCCACTCTGTCACAGTGTGGGTTTTTTTTTTTCCCAGTTTTTTTTTTTCTCTCCCAACAAATTCATTTTCTTTAGAGGAGCTAACAAGCATCCAGCAACAGATGACAAAGGGAAAATGCTTGCTCTTCTGCTTGTACATACAGCTCAAACAGTATCTCCCAATATAAGTTAATGTGCAAAATCAGACAAGGAAAGTAATAAATGATAACATCCCAGAATTTCCAAAGTTCATTACAGGTAGTCCATAACTGAGGCCAAATTTCTGTTGCTAAGCAAAATATTGGTTAAGTGAGTTTTGCCCCCATTGTATGACCTTTCTTGCCAAAGTTGTTAAGTGAATCACTGCAGTTCTTAAGTTAGTAACATGGTTATTAAGTGAATCTGGCTTCCCCATTGATTTGCTTGTCAGTTGGTTGCCAAAGGGAATCACATAACTTTGGGACACTTCAATCATCAAAAATATGAGTCAATTGCCAAACATCTGAATTGCGATTACGTGAGCATGAGGATGCTGCAATGGTCATAAGTATGAAAAATGGTTATAAATCACTTTTTTCAGTGCCGTTGTAACTTTGAATGGTCACTAAATGAACTGTTGTAAGTCGAGGGTATATAGGGTAATCATATAATATAATGAGAAGTGAAAATTTTCTTCCTCAAGGGAAAACAAAACATACTCCAGTTGCCCTTTAAAAAAAAAAACACCTTTGAGGCCATACAATAGTTATAAGGAAAGACCAGTCCTGTTACTTATATATTATGAAAAAGTAATACAAATGTGAAGAGCCCTTGTTTGATTCAATGCTGAATTCATTCAATAAACTTGATGATACTAAGATTGCAGGCACCGATGTTATCTGGGAATGATAGAAAAGTTAATTATATGACAAATAAGGAATGTTGTTAGAGACATTTCTTGGATGTATTGTTTAATTGATTTATGTAATGTAAATAGAAATCGGAGTTAGTCACTGGTTTCAGCAGGTAAAAGGGGGAAATCACTTTTTTCTCTTTGCTGAACTGTTATGAAAAATCCCTCTTGCATAAAAAGTTGTCAATGCCAATTTGTTTAGGTCTAGGTTTGTACCTCAGTTTTTAAAAGAAGGAAGGAAGGAAGGAAGGAGGGAGGGAGGGAGGGAGGGAGGGAAGGAAGGAAGGAAGGAAGGAAGGAAGGAAGGAAGGAAGGAAGGAAGGGGGAAGGGGGGAGGGGGGAGGGAGGGAGGGAAGGAAGGAAGGAAGGAAGGAAGGAAGGAAGGAAGGAAGGAAGGAAGGAAGGAAGGAAGGAAGGAAGGAAATTTATTTGCATTTTTGTTTTAATTTTTATAATAATTATTTTAATGTGGATTTTTATACTTTTGTATAAATGTATTTTATATTTTCAATTCTGTTTTTATTTTTTTTTCTTCAATGTTTACACAGTGCACCATTTGTATGCTGCATAGAGTTGCTTTTTGTAAGATGGGTGGGTATGCAAATTTATTTAATAAAGGAAATAAATAAATGCAAGATTATTTGATTACAAGTTCTGCACTTATTGCAATCCATTCATTTCAATGTCTCATCTTTAAATATACCCAACAAAGTGCTGCTTTCTTATATATTCAACTAGAATAGGGTAGCCATTTTTATTACATTGTACCAAAACAGCATTTTAAAATTACCAATTGATTATGCTAAACAACAAAAAAAAACATTATCAACTAAGGCTGATAATAAAATTTGATGGATTGCAAGAGAGGAAAACAAGAACAGGTTAGCATGAATCTCATTTGAGGTTAAAACCTCCTATGAAGAGTAATATTCAGTATAAGTGATAGCAGATCCAGAACAGATGTGAAAATAATTATGCATGCAGTCATTTTTCAGATTGTAAAATAGGAACAAAGGAAGAAGAAAAATATTTCCTTTTCAGTCATGACATTGATCTTATAAATTGACAGCTTTCATGTAAAGATGTTCCAAATGTGTTACTTAGAAATGCAGTTTTTATCATTACATAATTCCTATTTTGAACGATCATATCATTCTTAACTTGACACATGTCTGTCTTGCTGATGGCCTGTAGTTTCTTTCCATTTGGAGTTGCAGTCAAAGATTAGACTATTCTAATTAACCAAACCGAGCATCAGAAAGGACACCTATAAAGACTAAAACCTCAGTCAACTAGAAAAGATGTGACTTTGATTTTTCCTTCCATTATGTTGTGGTACAGCAGGGAGGACTTATGAGCAAAAAGTGATTAGGATTCCATCCTTTAAGAAATATCAACCTCATGAGGATGATCTTGACTGGCCCAGATATAATACTAAGGCAAGGTATTGGTTCTCATCTTCAAAGCGCTCCATGGCTTAGGGGCCGGTTATTTACGAGACCACCTTCTGCCACTGATAACCTCCCACTGGCCAATATGCTCCCACAGAGAGGGCCTCCTCAGGGTGCCGTCGGTCAGGCAATGTCGGCTGGCGACCCCCCGGGGAAGAGCCTTCTCTGTGGGGGCATCCGCCCTCTGGAATGAGCTACCCCCAGGGATACGACTGATCCTGGACCTCCGTACCTTCTGCCGGGCCCTGAAGACTTTTTTATTTCAGCAAGCCAGGCTGGGTTAAAAATCTTTTAATTGGGGAATTTTATGGATAAGGGGTTTTAAATTGGGGAAGCCAAAGATAAATTTAATTTCATTTTATAGTATTTTAATGTTTGTATTGTGTGTTTTTAATTTTGGCTGTTCACCGCCCCGAGTCCTTCGGGAGAGGGGGCGGTATAAAAATTTTAAAAATAAATAAATAAATTTGTTTATCTCAACATCTACACATCAGTCACAACTAATTATCTATTGGGGGACAAGAAACCAAATCTGAAATTATAATTTAATGCTATTGTATCTTGTAAAATTTGAAAAATCCTAATTTTTTAAAAAAATTTGATTTATATGCTGCCCTTCTCCGGAGACTCAGGGCAGCTTACAATGCACTAAGCAATAGCCTTTATACTTTTGTATATTTATACAAAGTCAGCTTATTGCCCCCACAACTGGGTCCTCAATTTACCTACCTTAGAAAGGATGGAAGGCTGAGTCAACCTTGGGTCTGGCGAGATTCGAACCTGCAGTAATTGCAGGCAGCTGGTCTTAATAACAGGGTGCTTTAGACTACTGTACTACCAAGTCTAATTTTTTGCAGCTCTGAATCACCTGCACCATTAACTAATGCAAAGCAAGAATGGTTTGGAACAGTAGTGGGTTTCAATTTCTATCACTACCAGTTTGCCTGTGGACGTGCACGTGCGTGTGTGACACTTCTGTACATGCGCAGAGACATCCGGGCGGGTGGGCAGAGCCTCCCACTGCCACCGTTACCAGTCTGCCCGATCCAGGGAGAACCGGTAGCAACCCACCATTTTGGAAGTGGACAATCAGAACTCTGAAGTTGGCAATTGCCATTCATCACTAAAAAAACCTTCACTTTTTCTTTCATGTGTTTTCCCAAGTTGCATTGCAAGATAATAAAATTTTAAATTGCATCAATAATATATTCACGATGCCTTGTTCAGAAACTCTACAAAGGCTTGTGGGTAAATATAAAGAATCACCAAGACAGCAGTAAACATTTTCAGCGGGATCTGCATTCTTAAATTAAAGGACTATACTATCCGGTTGGTTAAAAAAGGAGCAAATAAAACATAATTTGATGCTAAATTCTTTTAATTGAGATAAGTACATGGTATACAGTGTTTGTATGTATTACAATTTTATCTTGCATAAATAAATACTTTATTTTGGAGGTCACACTTTGATGTTCTTTGCTATTAAAGAAAAAGCGCCCTCCCTTCTGACAGTCATAATTTAGTTTTTCACAAAATTATGGCCCATTTTTTTTAAAGGAGTAGAAATAAACTGGAGCAACTCTGAAAAATTCAGCACTTTCAAATAAAAATGAAATTTGTAGAAAATCAGATTCCAAAATATCTCTCTCTCTCTCTCTCTCTCTTGCATGATTGATGATGGTTTACATTTCAGTTGTTATAGTAGCAAAGAGTAACAATCCTAAATGCACAAATATGGAAAAAAAAAAATTTTTCCAATCTGCATCAAGCTGTGAGCAAGAATTTTTTTTTCAAAGTGAACTGTTGATAAACAATATTTACTGCATGATTATGTGAACTGCTTCTACTTTATTTTACAGATAATCCCTGTACCTGGAAATTTTAGAAAAGAGGTGAATTTTTCTTTGTTTTTAGTCTCAGGGACAGGATTAGAATTGAAGAGTGGCTGTACAACTTTTTGCTTGATATTTAAGTTAAAAAACACCTTTGTTCAAAAAATTTACAATCTGGAAGAGGCGACATATTCTAGGAAAAACTTTGAACTGGACCTCATTTTTAAAAGTATTTCATTATTGAAAACAAGATTTATAAATGAAAAGAAAATCATAATCTTGCTAGTGGAATAATAATGCTCTTGAAATCACTAAGCAATCATTTGAGAAATGGAGCCGAAAAAGAGAAAAAGTGCCAAATGAGGAAAGCAACGAAACACCAAAAAAGTAAAAAGCATGCACATGAGAATCTGGAAGGAAAACATAGAATATGAAGGAGTTAAAGTGAAGAAATTCTCTCTGTCTTTAACTGTTATAGCCTTAATATTCTGCCATTTCCCTGAAAGCTCAAATCCTCCTACCTATTGGACTCTCCTAATTTTATCCAAACATTAACCTTGTAGGATGGGCTGAACTTACATTCCTGGTCAAGTCTTTTCCCCCCTCGTCCCTCCCCAAGTATGCAAAATAAACTTAAGATAAAAAGTTTTTTGGGGGGGAGTGTGTTTTTGTTAGAAACAGGTAGGTTGGCCCTCTCAAAGGGAAGTGGAGCACTATGCCACTCAAATATTTATTAATTGCTTGGGGTTTTTTATCATTAGTGTGAAAATTGAACACTAATTTTTTTAAAAAATTAAAACGCCTCTTTTTCCTCCCCCTGATAATTGCTCCCTTTGAGTGGATGAAACCCTTACCTTAAAGAAAGGAAACAACCCAAATATCAATAGACAAGTGTCTGACTAAAGCTGAGATTCAACTCCCATTAGTTCTAGCTATCATGGCTAAGGGCAAGAGATTGCTGGAGGTGGAGTTCAAAAGATTAAGAAGGCATCAGAATGTCTTGTCTTGCAGCAGATTGTATATCCAAACCAAATTATCTCTTTGTGAACATGGATTCCCACTGAGTAGTGTTTTTCAGAAAGAGAAAAGATTCACAGCAAGGCTCTTTGGGCGAATCTTGATTCCACCCCCTCCCCCGCTTTCTTTAAAATATGTTATTTATGATATTTCTATTCTGCTATATGTAAAAAACAACAAGGTTGTATACAATAATTCAGAGTCAAGGAACAATAAATATATCATAAAATATTAAAACAATATCCACAGTAATATATTAACATTTTATTTATTAATAAAACGTATTTAATATGCTGTATGCATTGTTTTTCAGCCAGAGATTCCCCAATGTGATTTAGAAAATGATAAAATACGTCAAATGACAAACAATAAACAACCAAATGACAAACAATAAATATATCAGAAATATTTTATTATTTATTTGTGTACATCCCACACATTCATCTGTGCACACACATTCAAACAGGCATAAATTTTGTGTATTTATACAAAATACGAAATATTTCTGTGGAACATTTCCCCTCTCGATCTTTGAGGCAACTAGAATGTATTATCTCAGTTACTATATGTCTGCAATGTATCCAAGTGTGTATTCCTTATATAACAACTTTGTCACAATTTTACAATATGTTTTATATGCACTTCTGTGTGTATAAAATTCCCTAATAGGTACAATATTTAAAAATATATTTTGATCAGAAAACCCATTTGCAAAATTTGTAGAAAGATGAAAGAGAAAGGTAACTGAATTCCTGTTTTTCTGTGGTCATGAAATATGTTTGGTTTAAACGATATCTTCCTTGCTAATTCATTGCAGTGAAGCTGTTCATTGATTTTACAGTTCCAGATATCTGCCTTCATTTGCAAATAAAACTTTATATTTTTTTTCATTACCTTATCCATATTAAAGTTTGCCTAGGCTTTTAGAAAACTTGTGTCAACTGAAAGGAGAGGCGTATATGTAGTGTGTGTATGCATATGTACATATTGCACACACCTCTTAATATTCAAAGAACCAATTAAAGAATCTTGAGGAGAGAGTCCCCAAAATGTTGAATCATGAAATTTCAATGTCATTTTTTCACATATTTCCTGCAATTTGTATACGTTTTGTCTAATTATTTTGGAAAGTACATCTGCTTTGACACCTGCAAAATTATTGCAAGCTGTCGTTTTCATTCTTGGGGGGAGGAATATTTAAATTTTAATTTTGGCACCTGTCAGGCTGCAGTACAACAAACCAGGAACCAGAGGGAGGACGGAATTCATGCTTGCGAATATTATTTTGCAATGGCTAATAATTGCCATGTTTCCGTCAGTCACCCAAAATGACAAATGGTGCTGCTAGCGTGGAACTTCACGTCAGCAGGACGAGAAGGAAAGTGTGTCCTACAAAGTAACATCTCCTGACATCACAGATTTTATTCTGATTAGTCCACATAAAATGAATTGCTCCAGAAAGAAAACTTATTAAACACTTGACAACACTTGCCTACCACCCACCCCCAAGTCCTGTCAAAAACATTTGCACTGGTCCCAGGAACACGAGTCTCAGTTACAGGGCCTGTTTGACAGACTAGGATATAGGGACCTGTCAGCTGAAGAACAGACAAAGATTATTGTGAAGGGGATTTGGTACTTTGTGTATTTTGCCTAATAGGGGAGCCTGTGCTCAGCATTTCCTGAAGCAAAAGAAGACAGATGAAATCTCTGGGCACTTCATTGCTGCTGCCTCTCAAAGATTTCCTGTCAAAATGGCCTATGAGGGGAGAAAGGGTTGCAATAACATTTTTTTTTTAACCTGGCAGGATTTCTAGCCTTGCTATGAAGAGAGTTTGAAGGCGCTGTCTTTGTAAAAACCTCTGCTGCCAAGCTACCAGATGTAGTTGTGTTTAAAAATAAAAAAGCAATATGATTCACATTACCATAGTGTATACTATAAAAGTAGTTTTGATTGACAGCTTATCCATATTTTATGGAGTGCTTCCTACTCCCCACCCCCTCCACCCCATTAAACACAGCAAGGAACTTTGATGTTAGTGCAATTCTCAACTTAAATAAACCAGTGGTTGCCAACAACTTTAGTGGCAGGGTTTCAGCCAAGCATGAAGGGAATGCCATCTACTTTCTCCAAACTGGAAGTTGTCTCTTTAGTTTTTCTTTTTCTTTCTGCCTCTCTCCCGCTTCCAAGAGAGTAAAAAACAGTCCAATGGGATTCACTAAATTTTGAAGCTTTCCCACATTTGCAGAATATAGGATTGGGAGCAGGCTGTTACTCATGGCAGGATACAACGGGTAGTGATATCCACATGGTTTCCATTGCTGTCCTAGCGTGAGATGAAATGTAGGAAAATCATTCTACATGGATAGGATTCTCAAATCTATCTCAAAATCTAATTTTTGGACCAGGAGGAACTTGGTTTTGTTTGTTTGTTTGTTTGTTTGTTTTTTAAAAGAACAGCATTGGTAGGGTAATGCAGTCTTAGTGGAGAAAGAACATTCATGATAATGTAGCCATCTTTCTCTCTAACTTTTGTTAGTTAGAAAGAGTTTATTCTTTTCTTTTTTTTTTGAAGAATTGAGAATTGGAAACACAGATATTCAAACATTTTTGTAAGGTGTTGTTACTGTACTTTCATAACAGTTTCCCTCTTCATGCTTGCTTGGAAAAGAGCACTATGAAATCAATGAAATGGGACTTATTTCTCAAGAAAGCTGAGGGTTTTGTGATATATTTATATTGAGACATAGAGTTTTGGAGTACAAAATACTAGCGTAGCACATTGATTATTCTGAAGAATCGGCTTACAGAGATACCTGGTACCTGATGTAATATACTCCAGTCTTTTCAATCCTGCGCGAGCTGCACTGGCTCCCAGTGGTCTTCTGGGTGCGCTTCAAGGTGTTGGTCATCACCTTTAAAGAACTCCATGGCATAGGGCCTAGCTATCTTCGAGATCGCCTGCTGCTACCGACGACCTCCCATTGACCTGTGCGCTCCCACAGAGAGGGTCTCCTCAGGGTGCCATCAGCCAAACAATGCAGGCTGGTGACCCCCAGGGGGAGGGCCTTCTCTGTGGGGGCACCTACCCTCTGGAATCAGTTGCCCCCAGAGATAAGGAGAATCCAAGACCTCAGTGCCTTCCGCCGTGCCCTTAAAACCCACTTTTTCCACCAAGCCGGGCTGGCTTAAGAAGAAATTTTTAAAAGTTTTAAATTGGTTTGTGATTTTTAATTTTGGGGCCAAATTTATTTATATATATTTTAATTGTTTTTTTTAATATTTGTATTTCATGTTCTTAATTCTGGCTGTACACCGCCCTGAGTCCTCAGGGAGAAGGGCGGTATATAAATTGGAAATAAAATAAATAAATAAATAAAATAAAATAAAATAAAATAAATTAGAAGAATCAAACTTACGACTGAAAACACTTAAAGAATGCATTCTTAAAGAACTACACAGTCATGATAGAAACTATTAGGAGAGTCTGGTTTATAGTTATCTGTACTCTGATCCTGTACAATTCTTCAAAACAGCCCCTTAAGAGTTGAGATGTGCAATATCTATCTATCTATCTATCTATCTATCTATCTATCATCTATCTATCTATCTATCTATCTATCTATCTATCTATCTATCTATCTATTTATCTATCTATCTATTTATCTATCTTTCCCCGAAAATAAGACCCTGTCTTTTTTTTTAAAATATACTTTATTGAGATTTTTTACAAAACAAAAAAGAAGTAAAAAAGAAAAGAGAAAAAGGATAAACAAACATTTAAACAAAAACATAAAACACATAAGTATAATAAACATTTTCAATTTGTATCGGATGAGCAGTGTTTTAACTATTTACATAAATAATGCTTGGTGACATTTCAGCTCACTTTTAACCAATATTTAACACACCTTTAGATCTTTCTTTCATTTTATCATGCAACCACTTGTACCACCTTTCCCACACCATATAGTAAACTGACTTCTCATCATTTAATTCATAAATTAATTTAGTCATCTCTGCGCACTCGAGTATTTTCTTAATTGTAAGCTCTTCTGGTGGTTGGGTTTTCTCTTTCCAGTACTGTGCATATGCCAATCTAGCGGCTGTAATTATGTGGATCATTAAATGTGTCATTTCCTTTCTATATGGCTTCTTTATTATTCCCAGGAGGAAAATCTCTGGTGTTAATTCAATATCTTCGTCAATTATTTCATATAACCACCTCCTAATTTTATTCCAGTATCCTTTCGCTTCCGGGAATGTCCACCACATGTGAAAGAAGGTGCCTTGACCATGGCCACATTTCCAACAATTGGGATGTATATTGGGATATATCTTCGCTAGTCTGGCCGGGGCTAGGTACCATCTATGAAACATTTTGTAATGGTTTTCCTTATATGCCACCGCTCTAGTCAATTTAAGATTTCTGTTCCATGCCTCCTCCCATTCCCCAAAATTTATATCGCGCCCTATATTTTTCTTCCATGCAATTATTTGGTTCTTTGTGACATCTTCGAACTTATCGTCGCTTAATAAATAATTGTATAGTTTTGCCAGAATCTTTTTATTTGTTCCCATCAGGACTTTATCCAATCCATTTGGTCCAAGTTCTAGACCGTATTGTTCTTTGTCTCTCTGATATCTGGATTTTACTTGTGAGTAGGTCCACCAATCTAAAATTATTCCTTGCTCTCGTAAGGTGTCATTTGATTTAAGCCTCCCTCCTTCGTCTAAAATATCTTTATATCTGCCCATTTTCTCCCTCTCCCACCTATTTGGGTGGGTCAGGGCCTCCATCGTTGAGAGCCAATTTGGGATTTTTTTGTAATATTTTTGCCTAATCTGGGTCCATGTTTGTATCAAGGAGTCTCTAATTTTGTGTCTATGGAAATGTGTCCTCCTTTTCTTCTCCGTGTCCCAAATATGGGCGTGCCACCCTTTTTGCAAGTCATGGCCTTCTAAGGTAAGAATCCTCTCATTTTCCAGGGTGATCCAATCTCTTATCCAAACTAGTTTAGCTGCCCTGTAGTATGTTTCCCAAACCGGGAGTCCAAATCCACCTATATCTCTTTTGCCCGTTAAATTTTAATGGAAAATCTCGGTTTTTTTCCCCTCCCATATAAATTCTCTAATAATTTTGTCTAGTTCTAGAAAGAATTTTTTATCTAAATTTATCGGTATATTTTGGAATAAGAATAACATTCTGGGGAGGATGTTCATCTTAATTGTAGCTATCTTGCCCAAAAGTGATAGTCTTATTTTTTTCCAGCTATCTAGGTCTTGTTTTATTTTTCTAATTAGGGGAGTATAATTATCGTCTTTCAGGGTCGAACATCTTGATGTAATCCAAATTCCTAGGTATTTAATTTTTTTGGCAACCTGTAATCCTAATACTTCTTCTATTTCGTTTTTCTGGTTCTCAGTTGTGTTCTTGATCAATACTTTGGTTTTAGTTTTGTTCAGTATGAAGCCTGCCACCTCTCCATATTTACTTAGTTCCTCTAATACTTTAGGTCCCGATTCTATGGGGTCTTCAAGGATTAGAGCTACGTCGTCCGCAAATGCTTGCGTCTTGTAAGTCTCCTTCCTGATTTTCAATCCTTTTATTTCCTCATTAGTTCTAATTTTCTGCAGAAGAACTTCTAGGGCCAAAATAAACAATAAAGGGGATAGGGGACAACCTTGCTTTACTCCCTTACTAATTTGGAATGTTTCGGTCCTATCCCCGTTCACCAGGATACTCGCCTTTTGATTATTGTAGATAGATTTAATCATCATTTCAAAATTTGTTCTGAATTTCATAATCTCAATTTGTTTAATCATAAATTTCCAATTTAGATTGTCAAATGCCTTTTGAGCATCGACAAAAATCAGAGCCATCTGTTTTCCGGGGTGTTCTTCATAGTTCTCTAGCGTGTCTAGCACGATTCTCAAATTATCCCTAATTTGTCTCCCCGGTAAAAATCCGTTCTGGTCTTTGTATATCCAATTATTTAAGATCTTTTTCATTCTTTCTGCCATTATACCCATGAATAATTTGTAGTCAGTATTTAGGAGCGAAATTGGTCTGTAATTTTGGATTTGTTTTGGGTTGGCACCTTCTTTCGGCACAAGTATAACATGCGCCTCTTTCCCTGACTCTGGAATTTTATGGTCTAACAGTGCATCATTAAAAATTTCTACTAATTTCGGTTGGACTGTTTCTTCTAATTTTTTATATATTTCCCCTGGGAATCCGTCAGGTCCTGGCGCTTTATTGTTTTTCAATTTAGAAAGGGCTATTTTTAATTCTTCAATTGTAATCTTTCTGTTGAGCATTTCTTTCTCGTCATCAGTTATTTGTGGGAGCTCTGCTTTTATTAAATATTGTTCTATTTTGTCATCCGGTATCTCCTCTTCTTTATATTGGGATTCGTAGTATTCTCTCACCCTATCCCGTTTTTCTTCCTCGTTAATCAATAATTTGCCCTTAGAGTCTTCTAAAGTATGAATTATTCCCCTTTCATTTTCCTTTTTTAATTTATAGGCCAGCCATCTGCCCGATTTGTTGGTATTCTCAGAAAGATATTGTTTCGTTCTTTTCATTCTTTGTGCCAGCTCTTCTTGCTCCATGATATTTACTTTATGCTTCCACATCATCCAATTTTCTTTGGCTGCTTCATCTTCTGGGTTATCTTGGAGTTTTCTTTCTGATTCTCCTATATGATTTAGGTAATCTTCCAGGGTTTTCCTTTCTTCTTTATTTTTATGTGCAGTATATGAAATCACGACTCCTCTCAGATAGGCCTTCATTGTGTCCCATACTATTGCACGGGATGTGCCTTTGTTTTCATTTTCCTTGAAATAGAAGTTTATTTCTTCTTTGATTTTTTGTATACAGTCTTTGTCGCCCAGTAATTTAGCATTAAACCTCTACCTCCGTTGGTATTTTCTCTGAACAGGCTTCCATCTAATTTCTAATAGATTATGATCTGCCCAATCATTTGGGTTAATTACAGCTGTTCCAATTTCTAACCCCAAATTCCTACTGACCCATGCCATGTCAATTCTGGACCATGACTTTTGTGCATTTGAAAAGAAGGTATGTTGCCTATCATTTGGGTGCAAAGTACGCCAAATATCAATTAGATCTAATTCATCGACTAACTCGAAAAAAGCTCTCGGTAAATTTGTCCTTTTATTTTTTTTTACTTTATTGCTCTTGTGGTCCTTCTCCGGATCCACAATGCCATTAAAATCCCCTATCATACATATTTCGTTATATGCCATTTTCACTAATTGTTCATGGAGTTTCTTGAAAAATTCTCCCTGTTTTTTATTCGGGGCATAAATGCCCACTAATAATACCTTGGAATTCCCTCTCTTAATTTCAATCATGAGGATTCTACCCTTTGTGTCTTTGAATTTCAGTTCTGCTTCAATTCCTTTTTTACGTAGATTACCATCCCCCTCTTCTTTTTCTCTGCCAGCGAATCAAATGTTTGACCGAATTTTTTATATTCTAAACATTTACTCTCTTCTTTTTTTATGTGCACCTCTTGTAAACACATTATATCAACATTTTGTTTACCTAATTTTGTTAATATTCTTTTCCTCTTTTTGTAATCATTTAGTCCATTGACGTTTACGGATATTAGCTTCAAGTCATCTCTATACCCCTATCTGATTATTGGTTCTTGTTTGTTTCTTACGGCCCTTACTGGTCTTGCTTACTTCTCTTTGGCTTCTTCTTCTTCTTCTGTCTTCTCCTCTACAGTTGCTTTGTTCGTGTTCTGTTGGTGTAGGGCTTCCTCCTCCACTACTGCTGCTTCTAGTTCTTCCTTGCTACCCTGCTCTTCTTCCACACCTCTCAACTGGTCAAGGAAATCTTGTGCTGTACTCAGGCTTTCTATTTTGATTTTTCTTCCTTGCCAGGTTATTAGCATCCCTTCTGGGAGAAGCCACCTAAATAGTATCTTTCTTTTGTTCAACTGTATGGCCAAAAATCTGTATCCCTTCCTCATTTCCCGGACTCTTCTTGGTATCTGTTTTAGGATTATTATTTCTTTTCCTCGATATGTTATCTGTTCGTCTCTTGCCATATTGTATAGAATATCTTTAACTTTTTTCCGTGCGAAGCGGATATGTACTTCTCTAGGAAGCTTGTTCCTTCTTGCATAATTAGTCTGGACTCTGTATACGTCGTTCAGCTCCCTAATTATCGCCTGTTTGTCTTGGTGAAGTACATCAGCTATCAGCTCCGCCATCTTTTCACCTAGGTCTTCCTCTTTGTCCTCGACAACATTCTGAAATTGCAAATAGAAGGAAGCCCGGACCAGAAAATGAATGAAATCCAAACATCAATAGTCAGTAATGAACAACGAATTCAAAAAGCCGAAACAAGAATTGACCAAACTGAAAAGAAATTAAATATTGTGGATCAAACATTAACAAGCCAAAATAAAGAGTTAGAAGATTCAATAATCCAATTAAAGACCCTGTCTTTTATTTATCTTTTTTGAACCCTGAAATAAGTGCTTGGCTTATTGCCATGTGTTCAAAAGCCCAATTGGGCTTATTATCAGGGGATGTCTTATTTTGGGGAAAACAGGGTATCTCTCTCCCTCTCTCCCCCCCACTTCTCTCTCTCTCTTTTTATCCAACCATCTATCTATCTATCTATCTATCTATCTATCTATCTATCTATCTTTCTATCCATCTATCTATCTATCTATCTATCTATCTATCAATCAATCAATCAATCAATACAACAATGTTTCCTTCTTTTGTACAACAATGTTTGCATTATGGAGAAGACCAAGTAGAAAAGAAAAAAAAGGCATGATAGTATTCTATCAAGGAGGATGTAATGATTCCACATTTTGCAGGGGATTCTGCTTGATGATCTCTTAAATATTTTCTAACTCCATAATTTTATTATTCTAGGAGCACTGCTGTAATATCATACATAATATGTAATGTTTATATGTATGCTAATATTTATGTAAATGCTTGGAATCAGTTTACAGAAGTACAGAAGTAAGATTTATAAAATAAATTCAGAAGGAAATTTTGTTAAACCCAAGTTTATGTGCTAACTGGGAACTGAACTAGTAGCATCCTTGCCTTAAGTTTTTGTTTTAAGTTTGCTGCATATTTCTCAGATATCTGATGAAGGAGGCTGGCTGATAACAGTCTGAGTTTTACTGATAACGTGCAGAAATTACTAAAGATCTGATTCTTGTGAATATTTATGTTCTGCATTTTGCATAAAGGCAGTTAATTTTCCAATTGCAAAATTAATGCAAATTAATTTATTAAATAATTAAGTTGCATGTCTTTTAATTATATATTTTTTTCTTTTTAATTCTTTAAAATCCTTGGTATTTAAATAAAGGGAAGATACCTTAATACTTGTTTCTCAAGGGCGGTACTGCTCCAAATTCATCTTTATTTCAACTATGTGAAACTGAATATATGGGAAACCATTTTGGAGAAGCAAATTTCTACAGATTTTGAATTATGTTAATCATGCCAATGCTACTGTTAGTCTAAGTTACACAACAGCTGTTTCTCATTTCCCCTGAGTATTTTCTTCCTGCAGAAAGTCACTCAGGTTTGTAACATGATAAAGTAGCCCTTATACACAGAAACATTAAATTTTTCCTTTTTATTGCTATTTCATTATATTTAAATATTTTTGTGCGATAGTCTGCAAATATGCTTTTGTCTGGATCCCTAATACCAAGTTTCTACTATGAAGTTCAATGGCCTTCTATCAGGATTTGTGTGTATTTGTCTGTGTTTGTGTATTTGCAAACACACAGAGATATGTTAGCCTGTAATTTGGCCCAATAGGGATCATTAAATTTATTTCTTGATCTGTCTGACAATATATACAATTGGTAGAAATATCCTGGAAAAAATAAACCATGGCAATGTGATGAGAAATTTTCTTAATCTGATGTCAGACACAGGTTATGGTAGAGAAAGTGATAAGATTTATATTAAATGATAACATCTTATACAGTTGGGGATGGACTGAAGTAATGAAAAAGCATGTTTAGTTTGTCTAAGAGTTAGTTACAAAATTCAAGGAACACTAAAATGCATTGTTATTATTACAGTTCATAACACAGATGTTTAGACTGGATTTGGCATTTTTATCCACCTATCAAGTCCTTCCTAAGGATCTGGGATAAGCAGATGTTCTTGTTTGATGATGTTAAGGCTATCATTGCAGGATGTAAGCTATTGTCATTATTATTATGGTTTGTTGCACAGTAAGCCAGCTGTTTAGGCTGGATTTGGCATTTTTATCCACCCATCAAGTCCTTCCCAAGGACTTGGGATAGGCAGAAGTTGTTTGATGGTGTTAAAGCTATCATTGCAGGAGATGATGATGATATGATGTATTTTTATATTATACTTTAAGGTAACACTTGCTTGAAATGCACATATAAATGATGGAGGTTTTGTTGATAATTTCAAATATTATCTTCTCGTAGCTCATTGGAACTTTCTGCTAGTGATGGCTGGTTGGGTTAGTTGATGCCTTTTTGTTTTCTAAGAGATTGTCTTTTCCTATACTAATTTTCTAATATATAAATCAACCACAATATCCTTGGGATATTTCCAAGAACTGCCTAGAGCTACAGCTGATCCATCATTTTTTTTAGGGCTCTTTGAACCTAGAATGACCCACTGCCAAGATAGGGTTCAAGGATTCAGTTGCTAACCTTTACTTTAGTATATTTAATTAGCTTATATCAAGCAACACAGTATAACAGGGAGGAATATCCTTCAGTCCCAGAGACTTGGTTCAATGAAAACCGCCCTAAACAAATAAACAAACCGAGCCCAAACAAAGCCAAATGTTTCTTTTCACAATCTCTTTGCACAGTGTCTTTCTTAAAGCAACTTATTCAGCTTTTGGAAGTTTCAGGAAGGGAGGGGGGCTGAGTGAAACAGTGAATAACTTAAGCCAGTCTACTCAAGAAATATTTTGCAATTTATACTAATGGTATTTTGAGTATCAGGCACCAATTCTAGCTCAGTTTTGCCGCTGGATTAAGGCTGTAAAACATAGCTTTTATTTATCTTCTTTCTGTACCAAGCAGAGAATCACTGCTATGGACAGGCATTTCTTAAATATAAGGTAGTGAATTTCCACTTATTGAAATCAATGTAGCATCTTGTTGCAGCATCTGCTCCCATAATAAAGAAAGGTGACCAGATATGCCTTCAAATGGTTTTCAAGGGTTCTTTTAATGATAAGATGTTTTATCCATTTAATGAAACAATCAATGGGTTGTTTCAATATCCATCAATACTCTCTTTTTTTAACCTCAAACCATTACCCCCCCCGCCTTGGTCTTTGCTCATTTCTCCATTTGAAATACCTCCACAGAGGATGGTAAGTTACATAATGAGAATCATTGTATTTGTGATACAGCCATAAAGTTTCTGGCTGCAGTTTGGTTGCCTGTCTTGAGCTTCAAGTCACACAGCCAATATCATCTGATAGAATGATCTTACATTATCCCTTGATGGAAATCTAATTACTGAGTTTTGTGAAAATGGACTTGCACTGATTATAAAATTCCCAATAGACTAGTTTAGACTTTCCCAACTGGTATTCTATAATGAATAGAATGTCTAGGGAAGATGGGAATTGCAACTTAACATATTTATTTATTTATTTATTTATTTATTTATTTATTTATTTATTTATTTATTTATTTATTTATATATATATATATATATGCCGCCCTTCTCCGGAGACTCAGGGCGGCTTACAATGCGTTAAGCAATAGCCTTCATACTTTTGTATATTTTATACAAAGTCAGCTTATTGCCCCCACAAACCGGGTCCTCATTTTACCCACCTTAGAAAGGATGGAAGGCTGAGTCGACCTTGAGCCTGGTGAGAATTGAATTCGCAGTAATTGCAGGCAGCTGGATGTTAAATGCTGCCTTAGTAGGAGGCATTAGCCTCCTATGCCACTCAGGCTTTTTTATATCAGGAAGGCATCAGCTGGACAAGAGATAAGGGAAGGCTGGGCAATAGAAAAGCCATGTGCTTGATTTTTGTTTTTCTGAGACCAATTCCAAATTCAAAACCAGTTTTTGGAAAAGGAGGCACTGTGGAATTTTTTACCTATTTTCCCCCCATTATAATAACTTTATTCAATGTTACAATTAAAATGATTTAAAATAACTAATACAAACTAATAAAAATAAAAAAATCGCTTCCAGAAAAGAAATGGTGAAGTAAAGATGGTTCTGCCAAGAGCAAAGCCAATGACCACAGTAGAACAAAGAGTCAGTGAGTGGACTAGCTCTTCAGGTTTCCTGTTTGGACAAGGAGACAACTTGGGAACATGCCCAATTGCTTCAGACAGTTTTGTCTGTGACATGCTGCCTCATGACTAGACCACAATGATCTTTGGTGGGTTTTGTAATGGAATGTGTGAATGACTTGGGCGACGAAGGGAAGAAATGGTGCCTAGGGAACATCATGTCAGCTTTGGGAGCCATATTAGGCTGGAAGCTTCCATGCTGCCATGGAAAGCTCTCATGTGTGGGAAATAAGAGAGGGGATTTAGTAGAGGGGTGGTTGGTAGACATAATAGCATTGTTCCTGTCGGTCAAGGTCAGGGCGATCCAGCATCTGGAGAAGGAGTGGTCAGAGTGCTGAGTCGAGATGGGACGGACATTGATTGGATCATGTGATTGGCTGAGGAGTGAGGAATGGTTTTGGGGTTTTGATTTGCTGAGGGAAAACCCGGACCTTTCAGATTCGGGTTTTCCCAGATGTTTACCTATTCTAGTAAAGAGAACTTTGAAAAATGCTTGCTTCCGTGTCTTTACTCAGAGTTGGGGTTTTCTGGAATGCAGACACATTGAACAAAAGAGACAGGAGCCCCCTGCTCATTAACACTCAGAGGAAGAATCTTAGGAAGGATCCACCCTAATTGATCAGGCAGTTAAAAGTGGTGGGTAAGAAATTTGTACTTTTAGGCTTGCAAGATTCTGCTACTGTAGCTTTGACATAAGTAGAATTAGCTCATCTGGTTGTGTTTTCTCTCTGGTTTACCTAGGAGGGCCGATATCAATTCTGCATTGCTTGTAGTGCTGTACCAATATATTTGTGAGCTTGTGTACATTGATTAAATATGATAGGGAAACAAAGTAATACAGTTTTACTTCACTATTATAATTTGTTTATTAAGTTTTAACATTTTCCTGAATAATAGTACACATACAAAAAAACCACAATTGATCATTAGATTTATCATTATGGAAACATGCATTTTGACTACATAAAGAGAAGGGACAAAGTAAGGCTGGTGTTACTACTCCAAATCTTGGAATTGGAACCAAAGAACTTATCTTATCCATAAGTAGGCTACAAATCAATAAAACAATAGCTTCGACCTATCATGTAGAGTTAAATTAAGCATTCTTATAACACCAATATTATTAAGAACAAAACAACAATAATAGCCAGGGAAAAGAAGTTTTGAGAGTCGATCTAAATGTGTAGCAATAATGAGGCTCGAAGATAATGTTGATGAAACGTTGGCCCAAATGCTACCCTGGTGAGAAAAGCTGTGAAATAAAGCTTGTGCTCTTTTCTCAGTAGCGGAAGCTGCTGTTGAATGTGTGGAACCCTGGTGGAAGCAACCCAAATAAACTTTTTTAGCCCATGAACAGTTCCATTTATTAATTAATCTGCAATTATCCCCTGAGGATAGTTTGCAGCATAGTATATAGGTAAAGCAAATTTTAAACCATGATTGCACAATTAAGTAAATGAAGCACAGAGCTGATTGCTCTGATCAGTAATGAACTTTCACGAACGCTAGATCACAATGTTATAGCTTCACGTGGAGAGTCGGCTCTAGCAGGGACTTGGGAAATGGTTGGAACACTGCCAGAATAAAAGACATCGTGCTCAGGCCAGCCATGAGGCCATTCTCTAACTTTAGATGTGACTTCCAATTTTATAAAGTAACTCTTTCTGAACTGGTCAGGTGGCTTCCCAAAAATTTGAGGTGAGGGAATTAGAAATGAAGAAGAAAGCTTGTCTGGTTTGTTAAGGACTACTTAACTTTTAGGGGAAAGTAAAGATTTGGGAGATCACTCACCTAAACCCTGTAGCTCCTAGAAATATGCCACCAGTTTCTTCTATAATTTTTAAGCAGTGCTTCTCTTTCATGGAACTTTATTTTGCTTAGAATTTATCTGCCAATATAAGATAGTGATAATGATTTAAATTTTTCTATATGTCTCTGCTGCCATGTGATAATGTACCAAAGTTTTGCAGTCCTAATCTGGCAGCTCATTTAAAATGTTATGCTAAAAGACAGAGTATAGCTACAAGATAATGAGATAAAATAATAACCGTAGAATCTTGCTTCATAACAGATCACACGCTTCATGGTCAAAATCATCAATTCCTACCTGGTTCTTAAATTAGAAAGGCCAGAATATTATACCTTTTATAACTAAGCTACAGTTGTTTTTTTCATTTCTGGCATTGGACAATACTTTTCAGGTAGGCAAACTAAAGATGGCACCCTGTGGCCTATCCAGTTGTTGCTAGACTCCAGCTCCTGTTATCATTGGCCATGGTGTAGGTAATCACACCAAAAACATCTGACACCCTGATCTTCCTTTTTCTATAGATACAGATATTAGAGGATAAATCTACTCCAGTTAACTGGCTTCTATTATAACTATAGCCTGGTTGAAATCCTATTATTTTTCTTGGTTAAGAAATTTTTCATCTGAAGAGTCTCAAACTGTCATTTTAATGGGATAGCAGAACGGCAGAAAAGATTTGTTGAAGGGTCCTTGGTACTTTCTAAACTTGCTTGTTTTCTTTCAGACATTTCATTACCCAAACTAGGTAACATCATCAGTGCTAGTAAGGAGTGCGGTTTGCTGTCAGTTTATATTCTAGTGGCTTGCTTGTCAGTATTGGTGTGGATGGTCTTAGAGGTTCTTCGGTTGGGCTGTTTACTTTGCTGTTAGCTTCTTTGGCAGTTCCTTGATTGGGTTATTGTTTACTAGACTGTTGGTCTGATGTTAAGTTTGGAGTTAATGTATGCTGATCTGGGTGCTGATTGCTGGTAGAGAGGTGCTTAGGTCTTTTTGGTTTTTTGTTTTAGCTGGTGATTGTCTCTTTTGCATAGTCTATAGATATTGTTGATGTGTCTATTGAGGGTTCATTTCAGTGGTGGGTTGCCCCCGGTTCGGACCGGTTAGCAAGAACTGGTAGTAAAACCGGCCGGAGGCCCCGCCCACCACCCCGTATGTCATCATTGGCGATCTGCATGCGCATGCACAGAAATAAGGCGCGTGCGTGAGCAAAATGAGCGTGTGCGTGCGTTCCCATTGTGAAACAATAGTAAAGGTAAATAGAACCCACCCCTGATTCATTTGTCAGAGTGTCTGGCTCTGGCATCTCTGGACTTGGCTTGGTCTAGGATAGTCCCATTTTCCAATTGAAATTATAGTTAAATCTGTCTATATGTTGTGAAATTAATAATTAAAAAATCATCATGTCTTTTGATTGCTAGTTGGTATTGATGGATGGGTTCTGCCAATCTCCTGCCTCTTTGCCCTATATAGTAGTTGTTGCAGTCATTACATTGCATGTTGTTTTTCTTTTCTTTTGTCCCCTTCTGGGGTTTGGTGATTTTTTTTCCCCACCTTCTCAAGATATGGCTAACCTGCCTACAATATTACAAAATACTGGCCAGATTCTTGTACTTCTGTGTTGAGATCCTGAAGTGAGCTTACATCCCTGTAACCCATTCTGCCACCATACGTTCTTATGACTATTCTCCACAGCGTCAACTGAAAAACAACAGATTTGGCCACACATTTTTAATTTACCTAACATATAGTATAAAGCAAAAAACAAAACAAAACCCCAAACTATAGTTTTCCATAGATCGTTATAATTTTAAATAATAATAATTGTTGTCAAAATTTAAAATTTCTCATGAATGCGGACATTATAAGAGAAGAAAATTTAAAATGCCTGCTTATATAAAAGTAGCTCATCTGTGTTCTCATACTAGAAGCTTTGGGAGTGATAATCATTTTTTCCTTGGGTTATTGTACATTTTTGCTCTTAATGTCAAGAACCAAGAGTTCTATTTAATGCTATAAAGCAACCCTGAATAAATACAAATAGTTTAATTTTCTTCTGCTGTTACATCCTCCCACAGTGGTGAGTGTAATTAGGAAAAAGCTACATTGCATGTTTTGAATAGTGAATGCATCTGATTGTTAATCATGATATTTACATAGTTTATATGAAAAATATTTGAATTCATAAATGCCTTAACTTACTGTCTTTCTTTCTTTCTTTCTTTCTTTCTTTCTTTCTTTCTTTCTTTCTTTCTTTCTTTCTTTCTTTTTTCTCATTAATAGTTGAACTGAAGTATTGTAATATTACAAATACAATTTTACATTAAATGTGTAATGCTATATTTGTAGTTTGCTTTCTGGTTTCTGAAAAAAAAAGGTATACATATATTGGGAATATTGAAATAAAAATCAAAAAGACATTATTTGGAGAAACTTAACATCTTATAGAGAGGATAAAAAGAAAACTACATTAATATATGATGTATTTGTTAAAGAAATGATAAAGAAGATAATGGGAAATTTTAATCTGCAAAATACAGAAAAATACAGTTCATATTAATTTTATATACTTTTTCATCAGAAGTGTTATTGATTTCTATAAAAAGACATTTGATAAAGAATGCATGCAAGACAAAATCTCATCTGTGCAACAAATAGTAATAACTGTGCCTGCTTTATAAATTGAAGCACAAACAAAATGGAAGAAATGATGTAGTTATTTTGAAATACAGTAAGATGTGTAAAATAGTTCCTTATCTTTCAACAACCCCAATCATCTAAAGGAGGGAGAAAAATTTGGATAATTGAAATTTAATGAAACAGTTTAAATATGTCATTTTCATGTCTGAAAGTTATGTCTAAAATGAATAATGGATAATGAAAAAGCAAAATGCTTTTGAGTTTTTTCTCAGGAATACTGCCACTTGGTTCAGTGACTATTAATTTATTAATCTATTTTATTTATTAATTTTTATGCCATTTATCTTTTATTAATAGTGTTTTTCTTACTTCCATTTTAAAACATCCTCCTGAATACTCTAGAACATATTTTGGCCCATCATCATAATGCTGATGTAGACATTGAACATCTGTGAAATTACTTTTTCTCAAAAGGAACCTCTGTAGTGTATATAGTGACATGATGATTTTAGATGAAAATGTTGCATTTTGGCCAATGTTTCTTCGACAATTAACTGTTCCCCCCTAAAGAATAAGATACCTCTATAAACAGCAATAAATTATATGGCTTTAAAGATAAATTTACTGTGCAGATAAAAACATGACACTGATGCCAAAATGGTCTTCCATCAATGTGCATTCCAATTCATTATTGCATGTCATCCAATATTCCTGAAGATTTACTTTGCTGCATTCTAAGAAGAATTTTATAAATGGCAGTGAGAAGCCTGTTAGAGGAAATGTCCAACCTTCAGGAACCCAAGAGGAAAAGATGATTCAGAGGGCTTAAGTCCTGACTGCAGCACCCGATTCAAGCAACTGTATTTTTATTAGATTGCTACTGTGCAAATCCAGGAATATGCTGTAGGGCAGTGATGGCTAACCTTTTTGCCATCAAGTGCCAAAAGCGGGAAGACTGCATTGGGGGGGGGAGGTTCGCACATGCGTGTGCCCACACCCATAATTCTATGTGCCCCGTGCATGCGCACATGACCCCACCCTGCTTTTGGTACGCGATGGCACAGTGGGCCAGGTAGGCCCATTTTTCACCCTCCCCAGGCTCCAGAGGCTTTCTAGGAGTCTGGGGAGGGTGAAAACAGCCTTCCCCACACCCCTGGAGGCCCTCCGGAGGCCAGAAACAGCCCATTTCCCAACTTCCAGTGGACCCGGAAGGCCTGAAAATTAGCTGGCCGGTATGCGCATGTGTGCTGGAACTGAGCTAGGGCAACGCTCAGATGCCCACAGATATGGCTCTGTGTGCCACCTGGGCACATGTGCATAGGTTCACCATCACGGCTGTAGGGAAAGTAGATGTGATGTGATGGAAGGTGCTGTAAGTGTACCCATGCATCTGTGCACAGAGTCACTTTCTCCCCTTTGAATTCAGATCACCACTCAGACCTAACTATTATCTAATAAACAATACATTAATTCCTCTGAGAGTTCTCTAGCACTTTTGGCTGCTGGCCCATATTTAGACTTTAGAACAGTGGTCACCAACTAGTGGTCTGTGGACCACTGGTGGTCCGTGAGAAAATTTTAGTGGTCCGCAGAAACATTATTTGCATTTTTATATTGCACTATATACTATTTATCTTTTTAAAAAAATCATATTAGTAGTCCACAGGATTTAAAATTATGAATTTAGTGGTCCCTGAGGTCCAAAGGTTGGTGACCCCTGCTTTACAAAATGTTTTTGCTTAAAATTTCACTTTGCTTTTCACTTTTCACTTTCGCTTTGCTATTTTTAGCAAATTATCAAACTTGCCATTTATCATGATTTAATCTTATTAGTAGTTCCAAGTTCTACTTGCTGCATTCCTCTAATAAAAAGCTTGCCTTACTATTTTCTACTTTTGGTACCCAATAAATATAATTTAGTCTGATCATAAGGATCAAAATGAAGTTTTGCTGCTCCAGTACCTGCCAAAAGTGTGGGACTACTGGACATCCTCTAATATGTAAAGGTTACCAGATACATTGATTGCTTTAACCCCTGAAGTTAAACTTCCAGTAAGAAAAAAAAACCTGTCATTCATTAATTTGAGAGTAATCAGTTACAAAATAGAGTTGGAAGGAACCTTGGAAGTCTTCTAGTCCAACTCCCTGCTTGTTCTGTCCCCGTACCACGCACACACCCAACCAGCCAGCCGAGGGTTAAATAAACTCTTCAAACACTCAACGTCAGTGATAAGGAACTTGGCAGCAACTCTGTGACTGCCTGCCAAGAGCTTTTACTCCGATAACACAGACAAAAGTACACACAGTTTGAATAGTCCAGTTTGTAATTAAATCCACAGCAAATAGGTGTTGTGTCCGAAGGTGCAAAGTGCCTCGCCAGAGATTAGCTTTGTCCATCACAGAGTCCGAATGGCCACCACACTCCCTTTTATAGCCTGTGGGATGTGATCCAGTGACTCAGCTAATCTCTGGCACGCCTTCCCCTCTGCTGCGCACGCTTCTCCCTGCGCCTCTGGCGAGGGTCCAGCCAGCACTTATTTTCCTCGTCGCTGTCCACCTGTGGCTGCGGGAACGTGCTTGGCTCTGAGCCTATCGTTTGGCCTTCGGTGTCCTCCGGAGGCATTGCCAGAGAGGAGGGTCCTGTAGAGGGAGGCCTTGCCAACTCCTCCCCTCACTCTCAGAGTCTGCATCTGTCGATAGCCCAGGCTCAGGCAACGGAGCCACAACACTGCTCAAGCAGTAGATCCTATACCATTTCAGACAAGTGGTTGTCCAGTCTCTTCTTAAAAACCTCCATGATGAAGCACCCACAACTTCTGAAGTTGTGAACATTCCACTGGTTAATTGTTCTCACTATTAGGAAGTTTCTTCTTAATTCTAGGTTGCTTCTCTCCAGTGGTGGGTTGCTCCCGGTTTGCCCTTGTTCGGATGGCGGGAGGCTCCACCCACCCAGACATAATCAAAAACGCTCTGTGCATGCACAGAAGCTTCTGTGCATTCACAGAAGCACCTCGTGCTCGTGCACTACCAACAGTGAACCGGTAGCACCAGAATTTGAAACCCACTACTGCTTCTCTCCTTGATTAGTTTCCATCCATTATTTCTTGTCTTGCTGTCTGGTGCTGTGGAAAATATGTTGACCCCCTCTTCTTTGTGGGAGTCCCTCAAATACTGAAACACTGTTATCTTGTCACTCTTAGTCCTTCTCCCCCCCCCCCAGACTAGCAATTGTTGTTAGAGACCCAACAACTTACAGTATAAATTTAAATCTGGCAGTCATGAGAGCAATCATACCAACTCTAATTTTAAAAGCATAGTTGTTACACAATATAACCAATGGATTAAGAAATTGAAGATTGTATTTCTTTATTTAAAAGATATGTATGGCTGCCCATTTTAAAACACAACTCTGGATGGCTCACAATAATAATAAAAGGACAAAACTGTAAAAAATACTTACAAAAATAAAGACAAAAATAATTGCTTGTTAATGTCAAGAAATATCTGGCATACAAATATTATTTTTAAAACTAGAGATATTTGTTCAGCTTTATCTCTTTAAAAATGATAAGGCAACCATCCCTATAAAGTAATATTTGCAATGAAAAGAAAAAAACAACATTCAAGGACAAATGCAAAGTATTGGATTAGATTTACAAAAATCAGTGTTTGCACACGCCCAGTTCTACATAGGAATGCACAGGTCAGTTCAGGGGATAGCTTAATATACTAGAAACATTTACTGTAAAGAAGGAATGCATATTTCAAAAATAATCTTCAAAGAAATACTGGCCTTTACATAATGCATCTTTCTGACCTGAGGGAAAATGCCTCACTAGCATTCTTTTGCGTAACTAATTTCTAATACGAGGTGTACTTAAATAACATCCCAAGGCTTTTTTTAATGATAGCAAAAAAAAATTGATATCGGCACTATTTACCTGATGAGCTGAGGTTTCCAAAGACCATGCTAACTGTCTTGAGCACTGAATCAAAGTTTGCCAGTCTTTTTTATTTATTTCAGCAATCGAGTATAGAATAGTCTTTATGCAGCCTTTACTGATGGCAAGATCTGAAAGTCATTCAAGTCGGATGAAATTTTATGCAGGAACATGTTCCAGCATAGAGGAAGGAAGCAAACAAAAGTGTATTGCTTTGTGCAAAATGCATGACTTTTGAATAAATTCGGATCTTTTGTCACCAGAACCAGGGTATGATGGTGATGATAATATACCGAGCTATATAATGTTTCCATTTCTAAGAAAACAAGTTCCAGAAACTAAGTTTGCAAATGCTGCATCCCCAAGAAAATGATTAGAATGTTAGTCCCTAGGGCATCATTATAGAGTGCAATTTGTATTTAAATTTCTATAACCCTTAAGCACAAAAAAAGTGCTTGTTTATAAGTATGGATATGCTGTTTCCCATTTATGGACGATGTTTATCCTTTTCCCAAGGATCAGCATTTTATTACTTAGGAAGTTTGCATTGCAGATCGCCATATGCTGTTAGCAGTAGTTGTTCTTTTGTTCTTTCATTGCTGTTTTTTTCCCCTTGCTTTATTTTAGTATTGTCTTTTCTTGTGTGGCCAAGGCTTCTAATTAAGCCTGTGAATATGATTTTTTTTATTATTCAAACCCTTTCATTCTGTCTCGTAAAGGGTAGAGAAAAGACAAAGATCTTCGCTGTGTTTTGAAAATAGCAACATTTTGAAAAGAATCCATACAACTTCAGAAATATTGGTATGATTAATCTGAAGTTATGAGCCAAATGGAAGGTAGATAATTTGGTAGAGAAGTTGCTTCTTTTTAATTTTATTTTTCAGCAAAAGAAAGAAGGAATGTTTGAATGAGCTGTAAATTACTCTGATGACCACAAATGAAGAGGTCTTGACATTCCATTTTGATTTCAGAATACAAGGGAGAATTTATAAAACACATTAAAAAAAAAAAAATAAACCAGCTATCCTCTAATAATGTTGGATGAAATCTTCAAAGCAATCAGTGCAGCCTTTTTTTTTTCGTTTGCAAAATCAACGGTAGTTTGTCATCAGGCAGGAATTGATTTTATTTTCTTTGCTATTCCAACTTTCTTTTAACCTTTCAAATCGCTTGTATAATTATTTTAATGAAATTACCCCTACCGTTCTGCAGGCTCTGATTGTATTTTACACTGATTAAGAAGCAAAATAACCTCTTCTAAACAGAACACTTTTATGTTCCAACTGCTGTGTTTATGCAAGATAAGACAGAATCTAAATCGGACAACAGAGAATCAAATAGTATAGGGAGATGTCCCAAACCCAGCATTTGCTGGCAATTAGTTCAATAGGATTTTCTTTCAGGTAACCATATGAGTGTATTTATGTGGCATTTGGCTAATCTTGGCTGATCCCAAAATGTTAAGCAGAATTGGACCATGTTGGCATTTGAATGAGAAACCCTTTGGGAATCCTACAGCTGTAAAACAAAACAAAAAAACCCACAAACCCAACCAAAACCAGGAAATAGCACACAACATGCATAACACCAGCAAGAAAGCTACATAAATATGCCTACAGTTAAAAAATTCAGCTGTTCCATAAAATTATGTTAACCACATTATCAGAGAAATAAAAAAATAATCTCCACCCGCTACCATAGTGCTTTAATTTTAGTATTTATTACTGAAAGTCCAGTTTATTTCATAAATGTTGGTCTGAAACAGAGTAATTTCATGACTGAAAGGCATATACTTTTTCATCTTTTTCCTTTTTAATGTATAGGGGTGTCTTTATACTAGGTTTTTTCAATCTTTGCCACTTTAAGATGTGTGGACTTCAAATCCCTGAATCTCCCAGCTTGCATGGCCAATTGGGGAATTCTGGGATCCGGAGTTCACACATCGTAAAAAAGCTAAGGTGAGAAACACTGATTTATATAAATGGTTATTTTGGCTATTGCTTCTGCTAAGAGAATCCATACTGGCAGCAGAGCTTGTCTCAGCTCCTGGAGCTCACTTTTTACTGACCTACAATGTTCCAGTCACTATATCATCGGTTTCATTGTGGTTGCCATAAAAATGCTTTAGCTGCTGAGTATGAATGGAGCTGTAGATAAGACTCCCATTTCTTATTTCTTGCCTGCAGTGCACAATGCACGAGCGCATAATTGAATGGAATTCATTCAGTACTATTGATGGTGTATCTTAAATCGGCCCTTCAGAAACTTCTCTTTCGGTCAAGGGCCACAAGGAATGGCATATTAAGGGATTCAATAAAACAAGAAAAAGAAAGAAAAGAAGTGTGTGTGTGTGTGTGTATGTGTGTGTGTGTGTGTTAGTTTTGTGTGCGAAAAAATGGCTTAACTAAGAAATGAATTATATATGATGTGTGCATTTAATGAATTTTCCTCATCTGTCACATTAAAGCTACAATGCGGCCACAACTTTTAGAATCTCTCAGTGAGCCACACACAGTGTTTTGGGGTGTCGTAGGTTATGCTGCTTTAAATGAATCACCTCTCTACTTAAAATGTCAGCTCTAGATTAATTGGGTTGCTGCTTTAATCTATATACAGTAATGTCACCAGTGGCAAGCCTATATATGTTACAGTCAAAATACTGCACGTAGGTTACCTCCTTCTTCATGATACATAATAATATGACTTGTTCTTTTTTTTTCCATTAAAAACCTAAATGGGAGAGAAGGCAGCAGGAAGGAGAGAAAGAGAGTTTCTTTGGAACTACAAAGAAAAGAATATCGCAGCATAGCTTTTCTGGGAGGTTTCCTGTACTTTTCATCAATATGCTTTAAGCTTGATCCGCTTCAGTGGATGGAATAAAGTAATTAAGTCTCTCTGCTCATTACAAAGTAGGTACGTTCGTGAGCTGAGAAGGTCCTTTGAACCAAACAGCCTGTCAGCTGTACGGCAAAGCCCTGTGAAATGTAGGGTTAATACTCCAAGACAGGTCATGCAATCCCTTGGGAGGTGTGCTGGACACTGGAGCCACATTATCCCCTTAACCTATTTGAAAGAACCCTACAACTCTTCTCAGCGTCTTCTGAAGGTTTCTTTTCTCCTGTCATTTCCAATCCTGGTAAAATATAAAGGCACTGAAAAGGCAACTCTTGAAGGGTTAGAATAGTTCAGTGTTTTTCAACCACAGCCACTTTAAGACGTGTACATTTCAAACTCCTAGAATTCCCCCATTGCTGTCTGGGGGATTCTGGGAGTTGAAGTCCAGACAGCTTAACATTGCTGAAGTTGAGAAACCCTGGATTACACTCAGTGGTGGGACCCTCCCGGTTTAACAACTGGTTCAGTGATCGTGCACTCCGCTGCACGCGCATGCACAGTTTGAAGAAATCTTCACTTCCGCATTTCTTCAGAGGAGAAACACAGCCGAGGCATGGCAATCTGCTCTGCTGTGCAAATCAGCTGAGAAGATAAAGGTAGGAAAATAGCACGGGCGGGTGGGTGGGCCCATCTGATCATCAGGAAAAACTGGTTCACTCCCAGCTGATCGTCGGAGCTACCGGTTCGCCTGAACCGGTCTAAACCAGTAGAATCCCACCCCAGATTATACTGCTGAGATGTGCAAACTAGGTCCAATTTATCGAATCTGTGGTATGTAGTCATTTGGTATTACAGATAGTCCTCAACTTATAACAGTTCATTTAGTGACCGTTCGAGGTTACAACAGCACTGAAAAAAGTGACTTACGACCATTTTTCACACTTATGACCATTGCAGCATCCCCATAGTCATGTGATTGACACTCAGATGTTTGACAGCTGGTTCATATTTATAATGGTTGACCTTTTGTGACCTTCTGGTATGCAAAGTCAACGGGAAAGCCAGATTCACTTAACAATGGTATTACTAATTTAACAGCTGCAGCGATTCACTTAATGTAGCAAGATAAGTTGTAAAATGGGGCAAAACTCACTTAAGAAATTTCTCACTTAGCAGCATAAATTTTGGGCTCAATTGTGGCTGTAAGTCGAGGACTACCTGTATTATTTTCTCATCCTGTGTACTACTGTTACCCTTTTAATATACCTATATACAAGGTATATTAAAAGTCAGGTCCCTTAGACAATTTATTATATAAATTACAGGTAGTTCTCAACTTAAAACCATTCATTTGGTGATTGACGGCACTGAAAAAAAGTGACCAATGACTGATCCTCACACTTACAAACATCGCAGCCTCCCAACAATCATGTGATCAAAATTTGAGCACTTGGCAACCAGCACATATTTACGAAGTTTGCAATATCCTAGAATCCTGTGATCACCATTTGTGATCTTCCCAGCTGGCTTCCGACAAGCAAAGTCAAGGGAGGTAGCCGGATTGATGTGATTTGCTTCTTCCATAGCAAAAAAAAAGATCATCAAATTGACCACAACTCACTTAAAACCTAGCCACAGAAATTCTGGTCCCAATTGTGGTTATAAGCCAAGGACTACCTGTACATTAAATGCTTGAATTGGTTGTCATTTTCTAATAAACACTTCCTTATTTATTTGACAAATGACCTATGAATATTCCTAGGCACAATAATAATTCCTAGGGGAAGGAGTTAATAAAATATATTGTGACTGGTCTTTGGGGATTGAGTTTTGATATGCCCTACATAGGCCCAGTGAACTGGGCTTGTAAGATTCTTATCTGTAATGCAGTTGAATATTTTTACCTATCTTTATTCACTACTTCTCATTCTTTTCCAGCACTTTGCATAATGGTGCTTATTTCTCCAAAATGGAATTGTGTGATGGATATATAAATATGTATTTCTTGTCTGGTGCTTCGACATCCTTAAAAAAGATTAAGAGAATACTTTCAACCATTCCTCCCAGAGAACTATACTTTAAAATATCAAATTTCTCCAGTGGCAGTTGTTGGTTTCTTCAAATTCTTACCTGTCCCACCAAGCCTCAAAACATGAATTATCGCAATATAAAACAGTAGCTGGTAAAATTGTTTTAAGAGGAAAGAAAACACATATTCTGTATAATCTCTTCTGATGAATAGTGTGGTCACAGCATTGCAGATAAGCAGAAGTTTGTTTAGAATTTCTTTTTAAAAAGACAACTTCATGCCCAGTTTGTAAATATTATGTTTTCCTGCCCACTCTGCTCCTTATTTGATATGAGAACTCTCATATTTATATTTCACATACTTTTTCTTTTTAAAGCTGCCAATCACTTCAGCAGATGAAAACAATGTGGGCAAGTCAATCCTGTGCTTAGTTGGATGCCCTAGACTTAATTTTGAGTATAAAAAGGCGACATATGTCTGTATTAAAGGGAGTAAGTAGTTTACATGTAATGCAAGAATCAGCAGTAATGCAGCAGGCTCTTTCCACTCAATGAGACCTTCTGTGGGTGGGAAAACTCATCTCTGCTCCTGGTGGCAGGAAGCATCTCCAGTGTTTTCATGTTACTACTTCAATTCAGACATGATGGGTCGGAGGGTGGAAAAGAAAACCTGGCTCCTCAGAAAAAAATGTCAATGTTGTTAAGCCTTGCCAAAGCTGTGTGTGCACCCGTAATGCAGAGGATCAATAGTATGTGGGAGACTGCTTGTGAACACAATGAAGTGTGATAGACTCAATAACTATTTCTGGAATGAAGCTTCCCCATTAAAATAGGGGCACTGAGTTTCAAGAAGTGTTTTCCAAATATCCACTGAGATCTTTCTGGCTCCTACATCTCTTTTCCTTTCCTAATCAATGCAATGCCACTATAATATTTCCACCCAAATTGGGGTTTTAAATAAACCACTGGCCACTCCTTTTATTTGGATATTGAAATAAATACAGGGTTATTGTAATGGTGAGCAAAGAGATATTCACTGTTGCTGTTATTATCCAAACTGATCTACAGAAATCAAACAGTTAAAACAAGAAAGCCTCAGTATTTTTCTTCAAGTTCATTTGTGCTATAATAAGAACAACATTAAGACTTATTAAGAATAAATGTGTTAAAGCCTATTTTGTCTCAGTAGAGGAGAAGTGCTGAAGAACTTGCAATTAATTCCCTTCCCTATGTAAACACTTGCTCACATGCTATACATGCTCCAAGTCAGCTTCTGTCCCCTAGTTACCTTTAGAGTTGGCCAGTTGCTGAAGGCTTGCTGTCTTAAAGGAACAGGCTGATCCCATAACTCAGGGCTGTCAAACTCCCAGCCCATAGGCCGGATGCATCACGGGCTGGCCACGCCCATGCCCAGTTTAGCAAAGAGGGGGAAAGTCCTCATACATCATGTGACGCTGCTGTGACGATATCAGTTTGACACCCTGGCTCTAATACAACTGCACTTATTTCACTGATCCAAAACTTTTGCATTTGTGGTCACTCTCAGCTTCCTGCCAACTTCCCGCTTGTTTCCTTCATTGTCACTTTATTTTTATCTTGTGTGAGAGAAAGACTTCCATACATTTTTACAAACGTTTCCTGGAGGAAACAGGGAGAAAGAGAGTGGGGGAGGGAGGGGGGAAGGGAGAGAGAGAAATGTAGTGTAGTGTAATGTAAGGTTGCCTGATGCAGCACTGGCAATGTAAAGTTGAACATTAAGGTGACATATTTCACTGAAGCCAAGCCCAGCTTCTAAATACATTATGGCTGTCGCACATTTACAAATTCTGGTATGTTGATACAATTTGGTATTGCAGAAAAGTTGAGCACAAGACAAGAAAGGATGAAGCGTTAAACTAAATACCTAGAATGCAGGATGTAAGATGGAAAGTTTGGGGAAGAAAAGTATTCCCAGATATACAGGCTTAGGTTATAGCTTAATTTATCCTAGCCCCAAAAGGCTTGGCAATGGGAGTCAGGATGGATGGATGGATGGATGGATGGATGGATGGATGGATGGATGGATAAGAAGCAAGCAAGTTACTTTGAAGAAGATAAAGAGAGCTAGTTGAGAAATGGGTGTCCATATAGATGGCACAACAGTGTCAAAATGTCAGACTTTAAGGAGTGATCTATGAAATTTATGGAATGAATAATGGGATGCGTTGGCTCAGTGGCTAAGATGCTGCGCTTGTTGATTGAAAGGTCGGTAGTTCAGTGGTTTGAATCCTAGAGCTGCATAATGGGGTTAGCTCCCATTACTTCTCCCAGTTTCTGCCAACCTAGCAGTTCGAAAGCACATAAAAAATGCAAGTAGGAAAATAGGGACCACCTTTGGTGGGAAGGTCATAGCATTCCATGCGCCTTTGGCATTTAGTCATGCCGACCACATGACCATGGAGATGTCTTCGGACAGTGCTGGCCTTTTGGCTTTGAAACGGAGATGAGCCGGGAGTCAGGAACAACTAGCACATATGTGAAAGGAGAACCTTTACCTTTTTAAAGGAGTGACAGAGATGACCATAGAGAAACAATGTGATGGCAGTAAGAAAACCATGATTTAAGCCCAGGATAAGAAGAAAACATTGCAAAGAAACTTAAACTTATTAGAGGCTAGCTTTCTTGGGTATGCTCCCTTACCCAAGAGAGGAAACACACTGTCTGACTTTCAGGGTTTTATTACTAGAGTCCATATTAATAAAGCAACGTTCCAGTCATTTTTGTCTCCTGATCTGGCCTACCTCAAGGAACTGACACAGCCACAGCGGGAAAATTGAAGCCTTGCACCTTTTTGAAAAGGACCTGACAGCCATCACATGAGCATAAAAACGGACTAAGGTTTTGATTACCCAGCCATATCTGCAAGTTCAACCTCATTGTCTGTCATTGTGAATATCTCTGGGAAATATAAAACCCCAACTTTAGGGGTGCCAATAAAGACAAGAGAGAATGTTGGAGAACATTTTAAACCAGCAGGGTAGGCAAAGGAGTGCAAAGTAGTCGACTCAAAGTGCTATGAAAACCTGTAGGAGAAGCTGAAAAGCAATTTGCAGATCAATCCCAAGAGAAGAATGTGAAGACCAGAAGGAGAAGAGGAAAAATAGGTTGAAGATCTGGCAGCAGCAGAGTGCAGGAGACTTGGCCAGAGAGAATTAGGTGAACCCATCTTGGAAGGAGGAATGTGGAGGACAATGCTTTGGTGACCAGACTATCCATTCAGTAGCTTAATAAAACATTGTGACTGTATTAATTGTATACTATACATGTGTCAGTATACACAGATATAGATAAATGCAGAAAATAATTCTTGATTATAGCTAAGGGATTCTTTATCTTATTGGATGCTCCAAGGAACAAAGTAGACTGATTTAAAGGTCAAGAATGTTAGCCATGATGATCTGGGATTATTATTTTTTTCTGTTCTGGTTCATGGGAGGCGGGGGCGTGTCTTGTGATATTCATTCCTTATTTTTGTTTCTGTTTATATCTTTTTAACTTTTTTACTTGTGAGCCACATAGAGTTTTCTAAGCATCATCCAAATTTAATAATAAATAAATACAATATCTTTGTATTTAAGAATACAGTTTTTAAAATGATACGATTTGTGAAGAGAGAAACACACTGCAACATTAAGGATGCCTCACAGACAGGTGGAGGTTTAAATTCTGATTAACAGATAAATCAGGCAGTTGCAAATCTAGCTATAATACTGGAGTCAGTCCTGACTTTCAAGAGCTTCCTAAAAATGTGGCTATTCCAAGCAGAATCTCTTCCAGCGCATGTATATTTAATTGCATTAAGACTGTTGTAAAACTTTCAATCAAGGCATAGCTTTAAGGGACAACTCTCCAGAAATGTCTGCAGAATATGTCCGTCCATCATCATCATCATCATCATCATCATCATCATCATCATCATCATCATCATCCTACCTTAGATGATTCAATTGAAGCTCCACTCTTTTCTGTGTGTATATAGTAAGAGGGGGAGTTTCAGTTGCACTGCTGGGGATATCACTGTTTTTGGTTTTTCATAAGATGTTATGCAAACAGAATCAGCATGCTATATAAACTAGGTGTTAAAGATAACAAAGAATGTAATGAATCAATGGATAAGAAAAAAATTGTAATGAATCAGTAAATATTTTATTTAAAGAACATGGGAATTGAAGGCACACCTTGGAATGCTACCAGTGTTACGCTTTTGATTTTCATTTAATTGTGGGCCAAATTAATTTAATCGGATTTTACTACTGTTTTTAAATTTTGTGTTTCTTGTGTTTTATCTGTTGGCTGTTCACCACCCCGAGTCCTTCAGGAGAAGGGCAGTATATAAATATAAACAATTAATTAATTAATTAAAGCACATTTTGTTTTACCTGTCCATTACTACACACATACTATTACAACAAGACACCTTATGGTTAGAAATGGGTGATAATCACTGAGATATCCAAGATGAAAAAAAAACCCTCCTCATGCCTTCTCACCATATGGTAGCCCTGAATTAACTATTAATAAGGCAACCTTTTGCTTACTACATCAAGGAAAGGAAGACATCACACAGTTTTTCTCTCTCCCAGGCTATCAGGCCCTCTTAATTTTTTCAATGTTAACCTTGACTTTAGTTTAGTTTAGATTTTTTGTTTTTTTTGTTTTTGTATTTGCATTTTTCCTGTTACAGCCATTTTATTAAAAGAATACAGTAACCTTGAATGTTTTCTATTGGTCCAGTTATCAACAAATAATTTGCAGGTATTGTTTACTGCTGTTTATTGTTAAATACATATTTTTGAAAACAATTTTTAAATATGAGAAAATAAATAATAAGTACTTAATATAATGGAGGTGGAGGGTGTCCATCCAACCTGAAGGATGATCTGGAAGAGAAATGAATTCTTAATCTTTTATTTCACATTCAACTAAATCTTACTGCATGTCAGTAAGAATCACTTCTTGTGTGATGGGCAGCTATATAAATGAGATTAAATTCCTCATGCCTTCTCACCATATGACATGACTCTGTAAATTGTTTAGAGAGGGCTATAAAGCACTATGAAGCAGTATATACTGTAAGTCTAAGTGATAGATAGATAGATAGATAGATAGATAGATAGATAGATAGATAGATAGATAGATAGATAGATAACCTTAATCTGGCTCTCTCATATGGAGAAAGAGTAACCAATAACCTATCAGACCAGCCTAGTAAGCAGGTATCAGCTTACATGCAAACAGCATACTCATACCTAGATGCTTCATTTTTTCATCTGCTTTGCAAACACCTCTCAATACATTAAAACTCCAAAAAGTAACAACAGCTATCAACAGTTTACAACATGCAGTTACTCCAAGAAAAATTACAAAATATTTATTCAGCCATCTGTGACTAATCTACAAAATACAAAACATTTTTCGGGCAGCACACAGAGTTAAACACATGAGATATAAACATAAAACCTAAACCAAACAACTTTGGAAAAAGATTAGTAACAAGAAACAATGGCAAAACACTGTTTAAAAACCTTTGTTGTAAAAAATAATAATCCAAAAGGGAAAATAATGCAAATCTTAACCTGTTGGGGAAAATAATAAAGTCTACATTGTATCTTGCTGATGAATTTTCTGGGCTTCTGCAATGTATCTGGATTACCCAAGCCCAGTGACAAAATTGAATCTTTTAGTTAACACAAAAATAAGCAGCATTTGATTCCACAAACAGTAAAGATCTGTGACAAAATACAGGTAGTCCTCAACTTATGACCCCAGTTGAGGCCAAAATTTATGTTGCTAAGTGATAAACTTGTTAAGTGAGTTTTGCCCTGTTTTATGACTTTTCTTGCCACATTTGTTAAGTGAATCACTGCAGTTATTAAATTACTAACACAATTTATTTGAGGTATGGAAAGTCAAAGGAGTTGCATGCTGGTGAAGAGACAAACATTCAGTGAATGAAAAGAATATTTATACACACACAGGTAGTCCTGAACGTACGACTGGTCATTTAGTGACCATTCAAAATTACAATGGACCTGCAGAAGGGCACTTTTGATCTGGATCCAAAATTCTGATGGTTTCCCCCTCCCTGCTATGGTTACATGACTGCAGTTTAGCTGCTTGACAATAAGGGCCACATTTATGTCCTGTGGCCATGTGACTGGATTTTACAATGGTTTTGCTGAAAACTGTCAGTACTTCCAGTTCCACTTCCAGCAAAACTGTGGCCATAATCAACCATTATCAACATCCATGGTGGCACAGTGGTTAGAACTGCAGCCTACTTCTGCTGCCTGCCAGCTGCCTGCAATTTGGCAGTTCAAGTCTCACCAGGCTCAAGGTTGACTCAGCCTTCCATCCTTCTGACATGGGTAAAATGAGGACCCAGATTGTTGGGGGCAATATGCTGACTCTGTAAACCGCTTAGAGTGGGCTGTAAAGCACTGTGAAGCGGTATATAAGTCTAAGTGCTATTGCTATTGCTATTAGTTCAGATAACAACAGTCACTTAACAACTGTTGCACTTTCACTTAACTGCTGCAAAAAAACATCATAATATCAGGCTGGTCACATTTATTTTACAACTTTTACGACTAATGTCTGCTATGGGCATGCTCCATTATGGTCCTCAATTACCTGTACTTCGTTTATAAGTGCAAACATACCTTACTCCACCCATGGATCATTTCTTTAACATTTGACATTTCTAAGATATACATATTTTCCTCAGAACAAATGCTGAGACCTTTGTAGGTAAAATGCAGGAGAATGTATTTTTCTAGGAATAGTTTGTAGGCCCAAATCAGAGCAAACACACTACTAAATGAGAGAGTCAAAGAAATAGCTTGATGACTCTTTTTGTTTTCTTTTCCAGTTGTGAGGAATAAAATGAATCCCTGTTGCTTTCCATTACTCCAAATAATCCTCACACTTCAGAAATGAACTTTATTAGAAAAAGATAGAATGACTAACTTGGTCTTTTCCTTTAGAGTCTAGATTTCTCTTTTGATGCCCTTCTTCAATCACTGCAATTTGATTGGTTTTCCTCCTCCTGAATTTCTTTGTTCTATCAGGCTTCTAAAGAAAGGTGGAGATGCTGCCATTTTGGAAAAGCGTTGCTTCTTTAAAATTTACAGCAATTCCTGAAAGAAATGAAGATGTTTCCAAGGCAGTTCCAACAAGGGAACCAAAACAACTATTTTAGGTGACCAAACCTTATTACAGCCAAATTAACTCTGCTGCCCTTTTAAAAAGTAAACAATGTGTGCCACTTGTAATTCTACTAGGTCAAAGCAGTCAATTAGGAAAATTTGGAGATTTGGCCTTGTCTACATTGTAGGAAAAAAATACCTAATTTTCTCTCTCAGAAATCAGGTGTCCATTTTAATTGGACCAGAAATCCTAATTAAAAAAAAAAGAAAAGAAAAAAGAAGAAAGCCAGATGTTTTCAACCAGAGCTTCCACCATCCCTGCCAAACTGGACAGAAAGATAGAATTAGTCTAAAATATCTGTTAAGTATAGGGCTTTCCCACTCTTCTTCAGATTATGTTCTTATCCAAATATATAAATGAGAAAAAAACCAAGTGCAATTTAAGGGTTTTTTTAAAAAAATAAAATAAAATGTATAATTTAGGTTCGTGTGTATGCACACAAGCACACACAAAGTTTCAAGAGGTGCTTTTGAAAAAAAATGCTGCTAATTTACAGAAACAAGAGGCAGTAGTTTAGTCTAATGAAAAACAAAGGTGAATTGATGTAGACTGGAATTAGTGTGATGTATCTATTCTATTTTGTTCCTCTTGTTGTCCTACTGTTAACAGCATTAGGATGTTGATAAGAAAAACAGGATGACGAGAATCAGTACTCCAGATGAATCCTTTCCATCATTTGCTTTTCATTTGTTTTGTTTTAAAACAAGGGAATGCTCTTGGCTACAATTCCCCACAGTCTTCCTAGAAAATAAATCTTATTGAATTCTGGAGGGTTTACACAACTGGAATTTTATTGATAACCAGAGATCTCACATTTGGTTTGGCCCAGAGGATGTACCAGGGAGAACCGATCTATTTCATGCTTTTGAATACATGTCTCTGCTGTCTAATTAAGGAACATGTGCAAGATAAGTCATAGCTTATTTTGTTCTCACAAGCTGGGGCTGGAGAGTGGGGGGCGGGGAGAGAACCAGATTGTTTGCAAGCTAATATTAGTCGGGTAAAATGACACCATCATTGTATTCCTATCAGCTGGAAGGATGTCACACATTCTCTTGTAAGGAAATTTGCTTTCTCTCTTTCCCTCCCTCATTCTTTTTTATTCAACACAAAGATTTAGCCACAATCTGTGATGCCAGTACTTTGCTGGAAGGAATAGTTCAGGAGCTCTACTGCTGTGTTATTATCTGGGATCCATTATGTTTTACATTTTTCAAAAATCTTTAAGCTAGATCTTTGACATTCAACTGCCTATAAAGACATACACCACCTGATGGGAAGCTTTGATGTGCATTTTGAGGATTAAATAATCTAGATGGAAGGCAATGTGTCTCCAGCCAAGAAGAAAACCATGGAGGAAATTTTGCCTCCTGCCGTTTAGCACCACTGGCAGTCAATACCTTTTAGCTTACCCTCTAAATTTGATTTCATACATATTTACAGACTATTTCTTCCTCTTACGATTAATTCTTTGGAGACCAAATTAAGAACAAAGATAGCAAGAAGAGGCTTCATCAAATAAAAATGTAAATATGCTGCATCTCATTTGCAGATGAAGAAGCTTTATTTAAATATTTTCTCAAACAGAATATCATTATCACTTGCAACTGAAGAACAGTAATAGCCTAACAAGCCAGCAAAAACCCATTGGGATGTCAAGGAATGTATGCGTTCTGGTAATGTCGTTTAAATCCATCCCCCTCCCTGTATTTTTCTGCCTCTTTAGCCAAGGGGGAAAAAGATAGATGGAAGGAAAAGCATCGATAATTCTGTGTCAGTGTCTGATACCTAACCTCATTAAGGCAGATGGAATTAAAGGATTATTATTGTTATTACTGTTGTCGCTTTTAAAATACCATAAGGTATCCTTTGTGGTACAAAAGTATCAGTTAGTAATATGACCTTTTGAAACTTGTGAATCGGTTAAAAAAATGTATCTTAGAGTGACTTAAAAGGAAATCTCTATTTTGTGGATTATCTGCAGCCTGAATGCCTTTAAAGTCAGGTTTTCTTCCTTTCCATACATTCTACTAAAACATACTTAAATCTAATGAATCATTAGTCTTTCCTGATGATCAAGTCCTGCTGAAGTTTAAAAAAAAAAATCAATACTCCAAATTCCAGAGTCCTCTTATCAATGGTCAAGATGATTTAAGGTACTCCAGTAAACCTGCATTTTAACTGTTATCATTTTATTTGTGTGTTATAAAAAGGGATTAAAACATCTGTCAGAATATTAAAAACATAGAATAGAGAATCATTACTTCAACGTTCAAACTAATATGGGGGAATTTAGTTAATACAAATTTTAAGTGCAGAAACACTGACATTAGCCAGATTTAGTTTATTTCCCTGCCTACTTGAGTAATAATAGGAAATCAGGCCACTGAGAGAATAATGTTATTTACACTTATCCTCACAATCCTTTTAATTGTGTGCACGTTCTCCAGTATAATACCTCTGAGTGCATACGTGTGTTGTGCTCTTCTGAATTAAGCTCTTCTTGTGCTTACTGTAACAATGCAGTAAGTTACAGTCTGCATTGCAAAATTCAGAATAATATACACGGCTGTTGAATAGCTATACAATTTTAGAAAATAAAAACTAGGCATTTTTGTATGAAATCCAATTAATTTCCCCACCTTTGGTTTGCAGAATAGAATAGAGTTGGAAGAGACCTTGAAGGTCTTCTAGTCCAATCCTTGCTCAAGCAGGAGACCCTATCCCATTTCAGACAAGTGGGTGTCCAGTGATGAAGCACTCACAACATTTTGAAGGCAAGCTGTTCCACTGGTTAATTCTTCCCACTGTTAGGAAGTCTCTCCTTAATTCCAGGTTGCTTCTCTTCTTGGTTAGTTTCCATTCATTGTTTCTTATTGTGCTGCCCTCTGATGCTTTGGAAAATAAGTTGACCTCCTCTTCTTTGTGGCAGCCCTCAAATACTAGACTACCGCTATCATGTCCTTCATTTTCTAGGCTAGTCAACCCAAATCCTGTAATTTCTGCAAAGCAAATGAATACCTGATCTGATCATTATGGGATAACTAAGTGAACAAATAAGAAAAAAAACTAAGTCAATAATTAAATAAATAATGGATAAGATAAAATATTGCTAAGTAAATTATGACATTGCATTCCAGAAGAATTTGATTTCTGCTCCCATAGGTTTGTGCTCCCAGGGATTGTGGGAAAGAAGATCAAGATGTATGTTGATTGTTTGAATTCTGCATGGTCTATTTATAGAATGCATTTCCTTTTTGTCACTGGAACTTCTTATATATGTATAAAGTCAAGAACTCAAAAATGGTTGCCTCAGCTGCAACTCGTGTCAATGGCACTTGTTTCTATATATGTACCAACATTCCACATTCTCACCTAAACTCTGTTTTTTTTTAAAAAAAAAAAATCCATATTGATGTTCAAATGTAAAAGTGTCACTGATTAACTAGTATGGTTCCACACCAATGATTTCAGAATAAGGCAATGATTTCAATGTTTTCAAGTTAGTGAACAGAGAGTGAATCAACATTCATTTGAGATGTTGGTTATCTCTAAGGCCAAATAAAAATATTTGCTCTATTCAATCAAGAAAGGTAAGAATAAGGTTTCTAAATGGTAGGTCTCAAATTTTCTGGCAAGTAATCCAGGTCAACAGAGAGAGAAATTGAGAGGATAACTATTTCTACCCCTGGCTCTGAATGAAAAGTAGTATTTTAAGTATTTAAATAAATAAGTAAGGAAATAAGTACTTTGATTAACTAAATCAGTGCTGATGAATCCCATTGTTCTCCTTTCTGAGTACTTGATAGGAAATATTCACATATGAAGTCAATAGTCAATAGATTCTGGAGATTATTGTTAATTGTTTGTTTTAACTTCCATTTCTCTGATGCATATTTTTTAAAAAATGGAGCATAATTAGTAAGGGGGGAAATCCTTTCAGTCAGATAATAATAACAACCCTCCAAAGAAAATGTTGCATAAATAATGAAACAAAATTCATTTTTTAACAATATACTATATAATATATCAGAGAAGTGAGTACACCCCCTCACATTTTGTAAATATTTAAGTATATCTTTTCATGTGACAACACTGAAGAAATGACACTTGGCTACAACGTAAAGTAGTGAGTTTGTATAACTGTGTAAATGTGCTGTCCCCTCAAAATAACACAACACACAGCCATTAATGTCTGAAAAGATATACTTAAATATTTACAAAATGTGAGGTGGTGTACTCATTTCTGTGTTATACTGTATATTAGGCCTCTTTAGCATTTCATGTTTAGTTTCAAAAACCTGCTTTAAAAAAATGCAGGAGTTGAAATGAACCCCTTAAAGCATGTTATTAAAGCAACTGTCTCTTTCCTTGTCTGGCCAAAAGAAATAGCAGTTGTAAAGTTTTGTGGATAGGAGCTATGCTCATACCTTGCATGTTCCACCACACCATTTTAGAACCAAAAATGAACTCTGGCAGAGCAGTGATATATATCTTAGATGAAACACATTGATATAAATATTTGGAAAAACAAAACAAAAGAAGTAGAAAAATAATCCTTAATTATTCAGTAAACTGAACCATTTATGCCTTTTTCAAGATTTGTAAAAGGTGAAAATAATACAACTTGGATTTTTATAGGTTTATTTTTTTTAAATGCTTTGGCATATCCAAAACCTAAAAAGCCATAATATTAACTGACAAGGCTCTAGAACTTTAGTTTGATGAGTTTCACCCAGAGAGATGCCCTATTACAATTTTGTAATTGTATTCAGAGAGCAAATATTTTAAATAACCCAGGTTCCGATCACCTGACTTAACAGATGTCACTTTTTGCCAAAATGCAAATTCCTTGAGAAGCTGCATGTGTTCAATGCTCTTTGCCCTGACTGAATGTGCTATGATTTATTATTTTTTTCTTATTATGGATGTATATGCTTTTGGCTGGCTAAATAGTTGGGTAGTCTTACTTTCTATTAATATATCAATATTTAAGTCTATTAATTCTCTTCAAACTTAATGTCTTTCCCACTGGAAAGAACAAATCAAATTTTTAAAATGCCTCCTCCATCCCTCAAAAACTACTGCTGGGTTTTAAATTTATGTGATGCTTAGACTTAAGAACCTGTTTAATGTCTTTGTCACTGGTGGTATACCCATAATTTATGATCTTGACCCAAAGGTTACATCTGCTGATGCAACAAAGGGTAAATAGATTTACAGGATGTCTCTGAACACAGAATTGGTAGAATCTATGTCATCACCAAGCTACTGCTAAAATTCTTTAGGGGCAGAATACAGAAGATGTGGGTGGACGAGCGGGTAATTAAAGTGGGTAATTAAATAGAATCCAAGTTGGTTAGATTGAAATGATGACACTCTGCTTCTGTAGAAGCTATGGATATGAATCCATGGTCAAAATTATAAACAGTTTGAAATCTCCTTTTGTTCTCCTATTATAATTGTGCTTTCAAGATGACTTTTCCAGCTTTCAACTGGAAATCATTGTTCTGATGGCCCTGCATAAATAAACCAAGCCCAGAAATGTATAAATCTCCATCTTTTTAGGAAAGTTTTGACAGTAGATAATAATATATTTGAGGTACAAGGCAGAAGAAAGGGAATGGTGTTTTGATCATGAGAAAGAAAGGGTTAAGGTTGACCTTTATAGAAATATATTTCATTCAGCCTGGGATTTTTTGAAAGCACTAAGTTTCCCATTTCTGTGGATGAAATGTGTTCCGTGTTAATAAGAAGTTTCCTGAAATGTTAATGTCTAATTCATGAGAGAGAGAAATTGTCACCTACAAGGGTATATTAAAAAAGGAGAAAGAATATAACTATACAAATAGTTTGTATAATGACTTTACAAACATGAATTATACAAATGAGCATTTCCATATCCTCGAAAGTTTTTTACCAGTGGTAATGAAAAGGGGAATTAAATTGTGCTTTTATTTTGCTGTTCTTATCTCCTGAGGCTAATTTAGGCGTTAAGAAAAAAAACCTGCAATACTCATTCATTTTTCTCTGCCATGTTGTATGTTATTTTAAAGGTAATATCTTGGGTGTCCTTGCTTTTAAATGTAGATTTATTCTCTCTGGATGAAGGTAGGTGAAGCAGCTGCAGTAGAAAATATGAAAAATTATCATTATTTTTTTTTCTTTGGGAACCCCTCCTTTATCTTACCTCTTCAGATAAAATTAAATCATTGTTAGTGGTTGTAGAGCTGGATGGCCTTAGGCATCAAATGACAGTGTGCCACTGAGACCTTTTGGTATAAATAGCTAACTTTAATTTTAGCCTATATTATACACCTAGCCAATCCAGCCTGATGTCCAAAAGCTAAGCAGATTCATATTCAAGGAGCTCTAAGGTGCAGTGGCATCCATAACAAAGCAGTGACATTAAAATGACATGTCTATCACGATGTCATCCTGCAAATGATGTGATTATGGAATTACAGTAGGGCATCTGATATAAAAATGTGTTGTATTATTTGCAAGACAACATCAGAATGCATCATTTGTCTCTTCTTGCTCCCCCATGGATACTCAAGTTTATATGAACAAATACCAGGGCATTTTGTGAGGAAGGAAGGAAGGAAGGAAGGAAGGAAGGAAGGAAGGAAGGAAGGAAGGAAGGAAGGAAGGAAGGAAAGAAGGAAGGAAGGAAGGAAGGAAGGAAGGAAGGAAGGAAGGAAGGAAGGACTGACTTGCATACTGCTGCCAAGAACATTAGATACATTTTTAGAAACAACAAATAGAACTTATTGTACATTTTCATCACATTTAGAAAATATATTCTTTGGCAAAACAAGCAAGTAGTCTATAGTTTAGAAAATTGTAAAGATATTCCACATAATTACATATTCCAGATGATGAATGTATAATTCTGCTTTAATAATTTTATTCTTTTGTGATAAATGTATCTATTTGCCAAATGCCCTAAGAATATGTACTGTACATGTGTGTGTGCATGTGTGTGTGCGTGTGTGTGTGTGTGTGTGTACAACTATATATGTCACTCCAAATCTACATTGAAATGGCATGTGGTTGCAGTATTTAACCAGTGGGCACCGTGACAAGATTTCAGAAACTCAAGTGGGACAAAATTAGTGCCTTAAGCTTTGCAAAAACAAAAAACAAAAACGTATGCACTAATACATAAATAAACTAGATTCATCTGCATAATCTATTTAAGACATATCATCATTACCTTGGTGCAGAATGTTGTTTCCATATTTTTGAAGGAATAGCATATACACACATAATTGCCGTTAAATCATTTAAACTGACACGAATAGACATAGAAGCAAGCATATTTGAGGTCTTGTTTTTCCAAATGGCATTTTTTTTTCTTATGGATTTAATTCACTGTACAGGAAAATTATGCACCCTAGGAAAGATTTAAATGCATCCAAGACTGTACATGGAATTTGATTTAAAACATCCCCCATTCTGAAAAAACTAAATTTATTTGGAAAATACATTAGGAAGAGGCAACCCTGCAAACTGGTTATCCTTTTAAGGCTGACCTGAACAATTTAGGAAATGCTCAAGAATATCATTTTAGCAGTAAGCATCTCTACTTGGAACAATAAATATCTGACATCACCTTTAAACTAAACTAAACATTTCTGAAAATGCACTTGGATCGAATATTCAAACTGAGAGGAAAATCTGTGAACCTTAAAAAAGTGATACAGTGATAGATATATCCATAAGGATAATTTTCTTCCCTCTGAACACAAGCAACTTTATTTGAAAACGTAATAGTAATAATAAAACAAGTAGTATTTTTAATATATTATTTGGCAAGTGTTTAGTGCGTTGGCATTTCTGAGTGGATATAGATGTTCTGTAAGTGTGTGAAAAGAGAAGGGAATAATATGGGCCCCTTAAACCACATTCAAAGCCCAATTCAAGGAACTCCAAACTATGTTGCTTTAATTTATGAGTTTATTATGCTAGTAATATATAGTTTCCATTACATGAAATTGGAATAGAATATAGTAGAGTTTTTTTTATGGCCCCACCCATTGTTTTTGAAGTGAACATAAGAACATAAGCAATATCCTGCTGGATCATACCAGACCCCTGGCCCATCTAATACAGTAGGTTTCCCCCCCCCTCATAATAACCAACCAACTGCACAAGGAAGCTTACTAGTTTCCCAACAGACACAATCACACTTTCATGAACGCTAATAGTTATTGATAATCATGACTTCCAATACTTTTTTTCTTAAGCCTGCCAAAGCTGATAGCCAAAATTTGCTACTTTATACATTATATTTTTTAAAAAAAACTTTTGTCTGTTCTGATTCTTCCAGAATTGAACCATAGGTTCATTGAATGACCTATGATTCTAGTATTTTGGGAAGGGAAAAATGGCTTTTCCTCATCCACTTTTATCCACACAATGTATGACTTTGTACACCTAAGCATGCCCCTCTTCCAGAGGTGGGTTTCAGCAGGTTCTGACCAGTTCTGGAGAACCAGTAGTGGAAATTTTGAGTAGTTTGGAGAGATGGTAGTAAAAATTCTGATTGGCCCAGCCCCCATCTATTCTCTGCCTCCCAATTCCCAGCTGATCAGGAGGAAATGGGGATTTTGCAGTAACCTTCCCCTGGAGTGGGGAGAGAATGAAGATTTTACAGTATCCTTCCCCTGCCACACCCACCAAGCCATGCCCACAGAACCGGTAGTAAAAAATTTTGAAACCCACCACTGCCCTCTTCGCTACCTTTCTACACTAAAAAGCTTCAAATGTTGCAACCTTTCCTCAAATAAATTTTGTTCCATCTATTGAACATCTTAGTTGCCTTCATCTAAATCTTATCTAGCTCTATTGTATACTTTTTTGAGATTCTATGGAGATTCTTAGTCATCCAGGTCATGGTTGCCCCAAAGATACTTCTTTCAAAAAAACAACTGGTCTTTTCTTTGCAGATATTTCACTTCTCATCCAAGAAGCTTCTTCAGTTCAAGAAATTTTGATTCTCTGGACACTTAACCCCATATTTATGGATTTGATTTCATCAGAAACTCATAGAGATGTCATGGCTAAATAATATATTCCACGGTCTTTATGAGTCAATAAACATTTGACTATTCCTTCCCAGTCATGACATTGCAAATTATCTACTCCATGTTTACATAACAGATCTGTCCAGCCTGAGAACCACTGGTCCCACTTAGTCAATTACATCCCTTGCATCTTAGGAAAAAAACCTAAAATAAGTGTTCTCCTTTCTATTACACATTCATCTCTAATTCACCTTGGAACATTATAATGTGAACCATGCAGACTAAACCAAGCTTTTAATAGGAGAAAAAGCAAAGGACCTGCCAATGACCTGTAGAATATCTGAAGACTGAAGCTTACTAAGTGCAGCAATAACTCAAAATTTATCTTGAATTGCAAAGACATATATATACATAACAGGGAATGAGTACATCTCTTAATATAGAAAAGTTCAAGTCAAATTTTTTAAAAAAGAAATATATCAAACTTTATCTTGTATCAAAGTTACAAGTGTTTTAAACTGATACATGTTGTATCAGTAATGTACTTTTGAAATTGATTTCTTTTCCTTTGGTTCAATGGTTAAAACACTACTTATTGATAGAGCTCATTAATTCAAATTCTTAATTAAGTAGATTAAATGAGGTTTAAATTTAGATTTATTAGTGTACGTCTTTGATGCTAATTAAAGACCAATTGATTATTAAAAAAGATTTTTGCTCAATTTTTAGCTGTTACAACATATAAGTTAGCACAGAGGAAGTGGATGGGAAAGAAGGGAGGGGAAAAGTATTTCTTTTTAAGGTAGCAACATAGGTACACGCAACAGCAGAAGTTGGTTCAACAAATGCATTTTTCCTTGTCTAATGTTTGTATAATGTATAATTGTTCTATAACAGAGTTTGTAAATCAAAAGTTCTGCTAAGTCCATTTAGCTTATTTAAACTGTTAAAATACATTATTAATCATCCAGATACTGTCATGCTGTAAAAATACTAATAAATGTCTATCTGTATTTATTAAGTTTTATAACATGGTTTAATGTACGCAGATGCTAAATTTTATTGGCACATGAGCACAAAGATCTGTCAGCACAACTGTATAACCATACATAAAGTAAAGACGCTAAAAACAATTCAAGCAGATGGCCAATGATCACATCAATATAGAAATTCTTAGTCTACATCTTATTATGTACAATTCATATAACTTTATACAAGTGGTTGTTCAGTCCCTTAAGAACCTCCAGTGATGAAATACCCACAACTTCTGGAGGCAAGCTGTTCCACTGGTAAATTGTTCTCAGTTTTAGGAAGTTTGTCCTTAATTCTAGGTTGCTTCTCTCTTGATTAGTTTCCATCCATTGTTTCTTGCCTTGCCTTCTGTTGTTATGGAAAATAAGTTGATCCCCTCTTCTTTGTGACAGCCCCTCAAATACTCAAACACAGCAATCATGTCACCCCTAGTCCTTCTTTTGTCTAGACCAGCCATGTTCAATTCCTACTGCCATTCTTCATACGTTTTAGTCTCCAGGCCCTTAATCATTTCAGTTGCTCTTTTTGGTACTTTTCTCAAAGTCTCAACATCTTTTTTTGTAATGTGGTGACTAAAACTAGATACAGTATTGCAGATGTGGTCTTACTAAGGTTTTATAAAGTGGTACTAATACTTCATGCGATCTTGACTCTATGTGCTGCTCATATTTAAGTGATCATCCACTAGGACTGCAAAGTATCTCTCACAGTTATTATTTTTGAGCCAAGTTTCACGTAATGTGTACTTGTATCTTTGTTTTTTTCCTGCTTAAGTTGTTTTTTTCTACATTAAATTTCATTTTGTTGGATAGGGGCCATTATTCGGGTCTGTTAAGATCCTTTTGGATCCTTAGATTATCTTCTGAGGTGTTGATTATTCCTGCCAGTTTAGTGTCATCTGAAAATTTGATGAGTTCCCCTTCCATTCCCTCATCTAGGTCATTTATGAAGATATTGAAGAGTATCAATACCTACCTAATACAGAACCTTGTGCTACCCTGCTGCTTACTTCCCTCCATGCAGATGTAATAGCATTAAGGACTACTCATTGAGTATGGTTTGTTAGCCAGCTACAAATCCATCTGGTGGTGATGCTGTCTGTCCCACATTTTCTAGTTTATCAAGGAGTACATTGCGGTCTACTTTATTGAATGCCTTACTGAAGTCTTAAGTATACTATGTCTACAGCATTTCGCTTGCACTAGACAAGAACAAATAAACTAAAACTGCTCACAGGAAGCTCTAATAAAGAAACTAGGGCTTAAATATTTTTGACAAATATTTGTGAAAATAAGAATTATTATCAATGATCCTGATGCCAGAAAAAAACTGAAGGTAATTGGAAAGAAGCTGACAAAAGACATGATGACTAGATACTAACACTAATGGCACAAGCATGAGCTAACAAGAATTAAAAGAGAAAATTTAATTTATATCACACTTTTATTACTTTATCATAATACTCCTACTCTTGTGAGGTGGATTGGGCGGAGAGAGAGTGATTGGCCCAATGTCACCCAGCTGGATTTCACGCCTAAGGCAGGATTAGAACTCACAGTCTCCTGATTTCTAGGACAGCACTTTAACCACTATATCAAAGTGGTTCTCTTATAATATAAATGTAAACATATTAAAATGTTGCATTTTGACCCGTGTTTCTTCAACAACAATTAATTGAACTGTTTTCCCTAAAAACAACAATAAACTAAATTTATATAAATTTAAAGATGAATTGACTGGGTTGATAAAAAATATCATACATGAGAGAAACTTCTGCCAAACGATGTTTATCAGGGTATGACGAAACAAAAAATCTAAACAGCAGCAACAACAGCAATGCAAGCTATAATACTTTTTTCTATCATTCAATTAAACCCAACTGGTGAGGTTGTTAAATTAAAATTTGTAACAACTGCAATTTTGAAAGTCTACCTATGAACTAATTTTTGTAATATCCTTGAGGCTTGTTCTTGCTCACATCTCTGTTTCAATATTACATTATAAAAATATTAATAGGAAGAAGCAATATAAAAAAACTCCAACTTCCTGTATTATTCATATATTGGACCCCAAATATTAGACAAGATAGTCTTTTACTTCAGTATGACAGCTGGGGCCAAGTACCCTTAGAGGACACAGATTAAGGAAAGCTTTTCTAAATGGACATTATACTGAGGCTGTTCATTCATTCATTCATATTGGATGTTGTACAGTAGTAATGTTACTCCCTTGTCACAGGAAATTACACCATCTGCTTAATTCTGTTTAATTTATTTGTCAATACTGAGCTTTTAGCTGTGACAGAGATGATAGGATTGATTGGCAAAAGGAAAAAAAAGAGAAAAATACATTTATTAATAAGAACAATATCAGGGGTTTTACTGTACGGTAAGGTATAAAAAGTTCATATAGCTCCAAATTGGTTCCTGTGTCCCAGTTGCTCATGACTTCTCTACTCAATACACTCGAGAATCAAACAAAAGTCCTGCATAAGTTGGAACAGACTCTGTACATCAACTTACCTATAAAGCCCAATTCATATCCAGAAAATACATGGTCAATAATATCAAAATATGTCAAGAAATCAAAAAAAGAATAAAACGGCCACTCGAGTTGTCTTTCTACTAGGTGATCAAAACTTTCTTTGCTGACAATTTTAGTTTTAATTTATTTGTCAAAGACCACAATCCTTTAAAATTTGGCAGGCAAAGACCGAAACAAAGAGTGAATTAAGCTAGAGACAAAGGTGGGTAAGGGTACTCCTTCTTTTTCTGATACCCCCTTTTTATTACCGTAATATTTACATTTTATTAAAAAAAAGCATAAACTTTCATCAGCTGCAGTATTCTCTATGATCTGATAACAAGAGCTGCAACTGAAAAAAGCCTATGTCTGATTTTTTTTAATTTTTTTTTATTTTTTTGCCACTGTAGACTAACACAGTCTTCTTCCTACAAATGTCCTCTTATTTGCTTTCTCTTTATAGCAATCTCCTTTTTTCCCAGAGAGCTGGCTTGTAGGATAACAGACCATAGCAGAGGGCTGGTGTGATTTTTGTATAGGCCAGAGGACAATATTCACAATCAGAAAGATAGGCTACTGGGCTCTGGTCTGGATAATCAATGTCCAATAAAAGGCTGGAGTTGGATTGACACCAGTCACTTTTACTGCTGACTTTACAGTTTGACTATTATTGCTGCTGCCCTGAGATGAGAAAAGTGGAAGCTAAATTATTAACTGAACAAATAGTATTGAATAGTCTGCACACAAGATAGCAAGAAACTGCAGAGCTCATAAACAAACATTTATTGATAGAACACAGGGTGTGCCTGAACTTTTTGTGGTAGGTTGTATAAAAAGGAACAAAACAATCCTGTTTGAATCCATTCCTGCCTAATCACATCTTTAACTTCCAGCCTGCAATTACAAACAATCTGTGACCTTGCCTTAAAGTAACACAATCTTAACTCTATACACAATGCATAGCATTCTTTCTCCAGACCAAGTAATCAATTGTTTTGATAACATTGGTGCCTTTAGGGTCCCATTGTGGCCTTCACCCTTAACATAGGCACAGGGGGAGAAATAGTTGGGACCACCAGTTGAGGGCTCTCTCTGCAGTGCCTTCTTTGGAACAGATTGTATGAGACTGTGTAGATGGTGCCTGGCTGATAAAGAAAAGAAGGAATGGTTGGTCATGAAAAATTGCACCTTGGGCCTGAAAAAGTCACTAGTTGACTCAAATGAAAAGTCAAGGGCAGGTGAGTGCCTTGCTCGTAGTCATTGTATCACCTCCAAACCAGTAGTGGGTTTCAATTTCAGCTGCTACCGGTTTGCTCACGGGCACACGCATGCTCACGCGCAACGCTTCTGCGCATGCACAGAGATGTCCAGGCAGGTGGGCTGAGCCTTCCGCCATTGCCGCTACCAGTTCATCCAATCCGAACTGGTAGCAACCCGAACTGATAGCAACCCACCACTGCTCCAAACCTGTCCATCTCCTATTTGCAAATAGGAGTCCAGTAAATGCCACTATAGAGGATGCATCTCAGTGTAATTCCCATCCATAATTCAGAGTCCTATGGATAAAACAAGTGTAAACTTAAAGACACTAGTACTAAATCTAGTTCTTCCTCTTTCTTGAGTTGTGAATCTTTGACTAGAAATTTCAGACTATAGCTGCATGCTTCAGAAACATTAGAATTCTGTCCTTTCAATTATATTTTCAGCTACATATGTTAACATAGGGGATTGGCCAAATGAATTCAGGGCTTCCCAGAGGGCTATAAGGATTTTTGTTGAAGGAAATAACCACTCTTTAAGTTAACTGACTAACCAACAAAGGTCAGAAAGAAACTAAAAAGGAAGTGGCTGTAGAAGCTGGGTTTCTGGTATCACTCATAACCAAAAACTGCATTGCAGAATAATTGTCAAGCCCAGAGACAGAGTGTAAGGGAGTGTTTACATAGCAGATCTGTCAGATCAATTTCAGCCAAACAAATTATCATCTCCAACCGTAGCACCTCAGGACTTTTCCTTCCAGCATCTCATGGAAGGTAAGGTGCCAGCATGAAAGAAGAAATACCCTATCACACTAGGACACTTAAAGCCAGACTTAAGCCACTGGACCAATGGGCTGGCAATGAGATAAGGACAAAGTTGTGAGGACGCATGTCATTAGCAAACATTAAATAGGGCATGTTCATGCCACAGTAACTAGGATGTATGGGTGAGTCCTTGGAGCAATATTATGCAGGCTTTCATTAATGCTTTGTGGACTCCATATAGCTTGGTGGCACAATGTAGTCTCAATTTTATAGACCTCCTGTGGAGCTAAGGATAGATGAACTTGTCTGGTCTGCACCACTTCTACTCTTCCATCTTTAAAAAAAAATTCACAAAAAAATATATGAATGATTACTCCACTGAGTTTTCTCTGGATTTTTTGGGGCAATTCTTGTTCAGTTTGATGAGAATAACTGCTTTTAGCATTTCCTGACAATGAGGGAAAAAATGAGTTAAATACTCGTGGCTGAAGTGTAAGATGCTTACACTTGAAAAATGGTTGCAACTTGAAAAACAAGTACAAATATAATCCTATATAGCTAAATCATGAAAAGTCCTCAAGACTCAGGCTGAAAAACAGAAGCCTCTTTCATAAGATTAGACAACGTCGAACAAACTAAATGACAGATTTCAATACAGTATCCATGTAAATAAAGCATGTAAATGTGTATGTTTTCTCTAGAATATTTATTTTTCCAAATGTATATATACACACACATGCATATATGCATACAATGTATTTTATTTGTTTAAATGGAGTAATTGTCTCAATTGTTGGGGGGGGGGTGTTGTGAATTTAGGTGAAATTAGCATGCACTACTTGATTTCTAAAGAACAAAGCTTCCAAGTTTCCAGGCTCAAAGCAGTTAAGAAACCAAATATTTACCGTCTTCTAAAAGTGTGCACTTCCTGCACATTTAGATAAAATACAGATGCTAAGTCACTGGCCTGCAAGAGCCTTCCACAAATCTATAATAAAAATAATTAAATCAGTGAGCTGTGTTTAGATCAGTTTTTCTTGCCAGTTTCTGAGAACTCTGGGAATTCAGGACCACAAAAGGATCATTTGGAGTCCATTTGGCAAAAATGTCAGAAACTTACTGCTCCTGAGAACATCCTTTTTCAATAATATTAATAGCTCTAGATGGAAGTGAAAAGCACCATACGTTAAGAGTTTCCTGCAAAGTTCCCAATAAGAAAGGAAATAAATTCAACTTGTCAGATCAGTTTGTGGGCCAGTCAAGTAGGATTTTATCGGAGCCTTAAGTGGTTTGTAAAACAGTGCAAGTATCAACCAAAAGGTGGCTGTAGTTTTTGATATTTCATTTCCCCATCCTTTTTCCGAATGTTCTTGTAATCTCAATTATTCAGTGATGTATAATTCACTAGCATTCAGTGTTACAACTTATTTGTGTTTTCTTCAGAACAAGAATTATTTATGATTTTCTATCTGTAAATTCTATTACAGTTCTAGAAAAAATGCCAGCTTATGGAATGTAGTTACTTAGATAATGAACTCCAGATTCAGCGTATGGTTTTAGTTCTTCTTTCCTTTTCTGTACTGTATGTGCTCCTTTTCAGATGTTCTGAATGTCTGCAATTCTTTCCCACTAGATATTATCAGAACTTCTTACTACTTTCTAAAAGCAGCCTGAGTGAACAAATGACACTAAGAGTTGGTGCTTGTTTCATTCATTTCAATATTCTTAGACCAAACTATCATACCTGCTTGTTAGTATGAATCTACTATAAAGCCTCAGTGTCTTGAATGTTTTGAAAACCTGGGGGGGGGGGAAGATAGGTTCCAAGTTTCTTTCCAATGTAATATTCAGCCCCAAAGGGAAAAGGAAAGCTAGTTGTGTTCTCTATTGATTAAACAATTAGGAAGAATTAGGGCTAGAGGGAAAAAAATGTTAAGCTGCTTTTAGCCAAATAATCAACTGACAGAAAATTGCTTCTTTAAAAATAGAGATTTGTCCTACAATCCGGGTGCATTTACGGAACTGATTTCGCTTGCACACACGGTATTTAAATACATATCTTTATGGACAGGTGTATGTAGACAGATATACAGACACTGCCCTTTGTGTGCTTAGCTTTGACTTGTGTTAATGGAAGTCTGATACCAATTTGGAAGCATAACCCTGAGAGCCCCTTGATTTCACTCCATCACTGAGCACTAAGCACAGGAGAGAGTTGAAGGAGCCCATTGTCTCACATCCAATATTCATGCCGTTATTGAAGAACACTGCAGTTCTACATTTGCAAACTGTCCATAATAATTTAATTTTTCCTCTTCAATTTATAATATGTTAATTAGACATGAAATTAAATGCTTTTTAACATACAACTGATTATGCCATAATGTATCCAACAAGGTTGATTACTGAATAATAAATTGTGATTTGCATAAGTGTTTTATTTCTTTTCTTGCCCAAAGATATCAACACATTCCGTGAGAGTGGATAGAATATGGAAAAAGGCAGGATCTCAGAAATTGACCAAATAACACATTGTTGGGGTAATAATAACAGTAACAATAATAGACACTCCAGAGTAGCATATTTGATAAAATAGAGAGGTAGGAATAATCCCTTCAAACAACACCTTTCTGGATGATGGTAATAATAACAACCACAATAATAAGAGAAAGAGCTGGAGAAGATAACAATATAAAAAGACCTGCAAATAGAAATAGAATGACTGTGGTAAAAGAAAGCAAAAATAGTGCCAATAATAATAGGTGCCTTGGGTGAAATCCCCAAACATCTGGAGCACTACTTGAACACCATTGACATTGACAAAATCACCATTAATCACTTGGAACAGCTTATATCCTGTAATGATACTTTTAACATCATCAAACAACAACCACATCTGCCTACTCCAAGTCCTTGGGAAGGATTTGATAGTGGATAAAAAAATGCCCGATCTAAACATCTGTTTGACTATACGACATAATATTTTTTCTATCGTGCCCTCTTAAACAAATAAATTAACTTACAAGAGTCCTTCAGGAATGGGACAGAAGATGACAGCAAGATAGGAACTCAACGCTTCCTCAAACAACCACATTTGTTAAAATAAAATAACAGTAATTTTACAAAAAGAATTATTACCTTCAGGATGCATTCTTATCCCTTGGCAAAATAACCAAGGTAAATAATACGACAAAACACTGCTGGGATCCATAGAGCTGGTGGGTATCACATGAGTTTCTTCTGTAAGGCCGCTGCTCTTAGTGATTCATTTTTATTCTCAGTCCAAATAGTACGTACAGGTATTATATCACCAGAAGGTTTTTAAATTTTAGTATGAAATACAAAGGAGGGGGCATTCAGGGGGGAAAAAAATCCAAGACAAGAATAATTTCAAAGTACTCTGGTAATTTTATTTTATATTTCTTTGGTCTCCTGGCCACAATATGTGTATTGTACTAATGGATATAATAAATATATTCAATTATTGCAGCCTACCCTGGAGACTAACCAGATAGATCAGAGCTGGTTTAGTATAGTTGGTCTGGCACCCGGCTAGAAACCAGGAGACTGTGAGTTATAGTTCTGCCATAAGCATGAAGTCAACTAGGTGACCTTGATCCAGTCTCAGCCTTAGGAACAAGGCAAGGGCAAACCACTTCCAAAAGTCTTGCCAAGAGATCTGCAGGGACTGGTCCAGGACTGACTGAAAGATAATACGTCTTTTAATGTTATGGGCTTCTTATAGGCTAGAAAAACAGAAAACCCATAGCCAATTTCTCCAGTTCCCCTTTTGTTTCAATCTGACCTGATGGAACTGAATGTCTTAACATACAAAAGGCTATGCGCTAATCCACTTAGCTGAGAAGGTAGACACAGATGTTTCCCTAGCAATTTGGAACCTTGTTTGGGAACTTCCTCCCCACGTTATGAATAAGGAGGAAATGTGACATGCATTAAAAAAAAAAAACCCTGTCTTTTTACAGAGGACTTCTATCCTTCAGAAAGGCAATTATCTCAAAATGTCTGAAGTCAATAAGGAGATTGTTTGGAGCAGCTGTTGGCTTCGCCTGGTTTAGAACACCCTCAGGCGAGGATATCCTTAAACATAACAGAATACCACAATTTCTCCTCTTCCTCCTTCCCCCTCCCCAAATGCTTGCCTGTTGTACTGGGCATAGATAATAGACAATGACTGGAAATACCATTGCTCTGGCTTCACAAGGACAGCTTTGTCCTTAATCCGGGTGAGGTCACATAGCAGATGCTTGGAGACATCAGGAAGACTTAAAGGAAGGGAACATTTGCTCCAAGCGTTGAGGGTTCGAGCAGCATGGCTGACTCAGGAATTCTGGGAGTTGAAGTCTATAAGTCATAAAAGGACCATGGTTCCCCACCCCTGATCTAATCAGTTATGAACATAGAATGAGAGATACAATATCATTTCCTTATTTGCTAGAGTCAGTCTTGGATTGCCTTAAGATTGATTACCCACACTTCTTACATTCTGATGCTTCACATGGAAAGAAGAAGGAACACATCCAATGGTTTTAGTGCTGTTTTCTTAATTGTGGAATAATTTCCCCTACAATGATCGTTTGATGGTATGCTTTGTAAGATACAACTGAAGGTCTCCAAATTATTGAACTCAACTTTATATTATATAAATTCAGCCCAAAGTAAAACTCATCAATAAAAACTGTCAGGACAAAATTTTAATCTATATGTGAAATTCAACAAGGTAGGAAATTCCAAATGGCACAGCTGAAATTTATAAGAGACAGAGACAATTGATTATCTTTTGGGGAAAGGGGGAAAAAGGAAGTTCCACAATCTGGATGCCAGTGACAGAAAAGGCCCCACATCTTCTCACTTTTATAGTTGAGATTTCGTGTACTTTGACTTCACATTTATTTATGTATGTATGTATGTATGTATGTATGTATGTATGTATGTATGTATTTATTTATTTATTTATTTATTTATTTATTTATTTATTTATTTATTTATTTATTTGCTGGAAGCTGCTTTGAATTATTAACAGAAAAAGCAAACTATAAATCACAATTCTTCTAACATTTGTGATATGGCATACGAAGCTGAATAAGCAGAGGCAGCAGTGTCTGCAGGGAGGTGGGGAGGGGGGAAAGTAGTTGTTGCAGTGTGATCCAAGCTCTGCCCCTTTTAAGCCTGTGTAATATTGACATCTATAAAAGAAATAAAGGGTCAGGCTTAAATTACACTGCAACAACTGCCATCTTCATTTTATTAATAACTTCCCTCATAGATGCTGCTAAGAAGAGGGAACTAGAACTTGTTGTTTTTAAAGGGCTTCATGGGGAAGGATCTCAGTTTGAAAGAAATCAGATTATAGCTCATACCAATTTTCATTAAAGTCCTTTTCATTTCTCAGTCTTCATCCAAAAAATCTTCTCTGTTCCTATTTCTCTAGCTTCCAAATGCTCCCAGATTATTTTACTGGAAAATCAAAAGAAAATATAGATCTGGGGATGGTATTTCAATTTATTTATTTGGAAGGGGGGGAGAGAGGGGGAGGAAGAGAGAGAAAGAGAGAGAGAAAGAAAGAATATTATGTGTATTGACCTTCTACCATAGTAAGCATAATATACTACTTGTGTATTCCCTCCCTCTAAAGTGTGACCCAAAATACTTAAAATATTTCAGTTCTGCTTTCTTCAGTGATGACCCTTCAACACTATTGCATACCCTGTAGCAGCTTGAAATCAATTAAAATAAGTGCAGGGGAATTCTGGGAATTGAAGTCCACGCATTTCAAAGTTGCTGAGGTTGAGAAATACCATTTTAGAGCGCTCCGTGGAATAGACCATTCAAACAAGCAATTATTTTCTCGAACCCTGATTGTGCAGATCAGTATGTTATCTTTATTTTATTTTATTTTCTCTATTTTATTATGTGCTCTAGCAATATTACAAAAGATAAACAATATAAAAATACAAGAGGTAAACAATAAACTACTTAAAAATGAGTATTTAAAAATGAGTTTAATGATGTTATATTATGTATATTTCTTTTCTTCTCTCTGTCTTTTTTTTAATGAGGAGGTAGATTTTAAGAAACCATGCACAAGCTCTTATAAAATGTGAATTTCCTTCTTCTGGAAGTGGAGTCAAAATAACCAAACAATATTTCCCAGGCCTTGCTGTGCAATGATTGTTCTTATTCAGAGAAAATCATGAAGAGTTGGGGTGGTATGGACTGATCTGTCTTGGCTAAGAAAAAGGACATCTGGATTCCACATCAGTCCCACAGTGAATCAGTCAACCCCAATTTTACAGACACAAAATAGGAACACTTAAGAACAATAAGAAGGCAGTCTGTAACAACTGCATAGCAAATATTCTCCAACTAAATTTCTGCAAGCGCCAAAAAGAAAGATATTCTCTTCTGCTGAAGCCATTATATGTTTTCACCCTCATTGGTTCAGACCCTTGTAAGATGATATCTTTCAAAATCTGTATTGTTTGTATTGTCAAGGCTTCTTCTCTAAATCTAAATAGGGCTTAATTTGCAACTCAAAAAACATAGCAAGAAGAAAACAGGGCCCCAGTATGAAGAGGCTTAAAGTTTTCCCCCAATTGGGGAAAGCCTTAGAGGGCAAAAAGTTTCCCTGACTGATGAGGTCATAGGCAAAAATGAATTAACTACATCAACAACACTTGTATCTGGAAACTGTTCTGCAAAATTAAGCTGTGCAATGTCAATGAGAAAGACACAATTGTAATATCCCCTTAGTCAAGATGATAGATTATAAAGATTTTTTTAAAAAAAATCCTGTTCTATAACAGGGCAATCCAACATTTTTTTTCAGGATTTTGAAAAAACTATTTGAAGCTTACACTATGTTTTTTTGTGTTTGCTGCTTTAAAAATTCAAATTATAAAATATTATCTGTAATGCCAGCCTTTTGCTGTCTAATGATACAATTAGGTGAGTCCCCATCCCTCATCAGTCTTAGATGAAGAACATGTACCTCCCACAAGATTCCACTTTATATGACAATTGACTCAGGAGTGAAATGTAAAATTTGTTACTACCGGTTCTGTGGGCGTGGCTTGGTGGGGGGGGGTAATGTGACTGGGCGGGCGTGGCCAACTTTTTTTTTTTAACTTTTCAAAGCATTTTTTCTAATGCTTTGAAAAGCCTCTGCTGATCAGGCAACTCAGCTGGCATTGTCAGAAAGGCTTTTTATACAATACCTCTCTGCCGATCAGGCAACTCAGCTGGGATTGTCAGAGACATTTCAAAGCATTTTTTTTACCACCTCTTCGGCCAACAGGTTTCAGAAACAAATGTTTTGAAAAGCCTCTGATGATCCCAGCTGAGCCGCGCAATCATCAAAGGCCTTTTTTTTTACTTTTAAAAGCATTTTTTCGTCGGAAGAGGCTTTTAAAAGTAAAAAAAAAAAGCCTCTGATGATCGTGTGGCTCAGGTGGCCATGGGGGGGGGAGGGTGGCGCAGGGATTTTTGCTACCGGTTCTCCGAATCACCCACTGCCATCACTACCGGATCAGGCGATCCGGTCCGAACCAGGAGCATTTGAATTGACTTTAATATGAGTAAATGGGGAAAGTGGGGGTTTTGGATTCTTGCTAAGGAATACTGAATGGTCATCTATTTGGCAACTTCAAATTTTGATTAATAAATGCTCCGTCTTACATATTGGTAAGCGTATCAGAATGTCAAGTATAAGCTAGGTGGCATTGATCTAGCAGATGACCCTCACTTTGTCAAGGAACTAGGTGTACTTATCTCTGACGACCTATGCTCTAGAGGTGGTATTCAGCAGGTTCTAACCAGTTCTGGAGAACTGGTAACGGAAATTTTGAGTAGTTCGGAGAACTGGTAAATACCACTGCTTACTGGCCCTGCCCCCCATCTATTCTCTGCCTCCAAAGTTCCAGCTGATCAGGAGGAAATGGGGATTTTGCAGTAACCTTCCCCTGGAGTGGGGAGGGAATGGAGATTTTACAGTATCCTTCCCCTGGAGTGGGGTGGGAATGGAGATTTTACAGTATCCTTCCCCTGGAGTGGGGTGGGAATGGTGATTTTACAGTATCCTTGACCTACCACACCCACCAAGCCATACCATGCCCACCAAGCCACGCCCACAGAACCGGTAGTAAAAAAATTTGAATCCGACCACTGCTATGCTCCAAAGTTCACCGTGACAGCATTGCTAAAAAAGCATTAAGAGTTGTAAATTTAATTTTGTGAAACTTTTTTTCTGGAAACTTGTATTGCTAATTAGAACTTATAAAAGTTATGCTAGACCAATCTTAGAGTATTGTTCAACTGTTTGGAATCCCCACCATATATCTGACATCAGTACAATTGAGCAGGTTCAGAAGTATTTCACAAGAAAAGTTTTGCACTCTTCTGTACATAATAGAATTCCCTATGCTACTAGACTTGAAATTTTCGGTTTGGATAACTTAGAACTGCATCACTTGTGGTCAGACCTAGGTATTGCATACAAAATTATATGTAGTAATGCTTTACCTGTAAATGATTTTTTCTGTTTTAATCGCAATAATACGTGTGCGAAAAACCACTTTAAACTCAATGCAAATCGTTCTAAACTTGACTGTAAAAAAAAATGATTTCTGTAATAGAGTTGTCAAAGTCTGGAATGCTCTACCTGATCCAGTTGTCTCAGCTACAAATTTTCACAGTTTCAGTCACAAGTTGACATCCGTGGACCTTACTTCATACTTAAGTGGTCAGTAGAGGGGGTGTACATAAGTGCACTAAGGGGCCTATCGTTCCTGTCATTGTATTTTCTTTCTTTTATTCTTGTTCTTGTTTGACAAATTCTAATAAATGAATAAAATAATGCAAACCTCTGAAGCCATTTTATTGTCTTCCTATTAAATTGACTATATAAGTGGTTGTGAACCTATGATGTGGTGACCTACCATGACATTTTGGGTGAGATGCCATCATTTAGTAGCATTTAACAACTATTCTTGAAAGTGTGCCCTCTTCTGGCACAATTTTTGGAGGCTGAAAAGGCCACACAAGAATGGGGTGAGCTCTTGCTCAGCCTCCAGACCCTCCAAAAATCCTGCCAGAATGCTTTCTTTTCAGACACTGAATGAATATGTGCTCTTAGTGGCCTCCAAGCCTTCCAGAGATTGCAGAAGGGCTGTGTTCTCATCTGACCTTTGGATCCTCCAAAAATCACAGGAGAATGAGGAGTGCTTTCATGTGGTTTTCAGAGGCTGAAAAAGCTGCAGAAGAGTATTCTCTGAAACTGCTTCAAGAACAAAAAGGCCTCACCTGGAGCTGCTTCAGGTAGGCCACAGGGACATGTCATCATAAAGAGAATACCACCTGAAAGTAACAGCACACATAAAATCCTGAGGAGAGCTGGGCTTCAGGGCAATTGCACCTTGGTGAATGGCATGAGGTGGCCTTTTTGAGATGCAGCAATGGGACTAAGGGCTTGGGGCCTCTACGTCAGGCCTAGCCTTGGCACTGTCACTAAGTGTCATTGTACAGGGTGGACTAGATATGAGAGAGAGAGAGAGAATTCTTTCTCTTTTGTTCATGTGTGTATGTGTTTGTGAGGAATGCCAGCAGATTCAAATTAGGCAATTTCTGATATACCCAGTTCACAGGATTTGCTATCACTGGTCTAAACCCACTTCCATGTGAGATCTCTGCTAAAGAATAATAACCAGCACACTAGCCTTACTAAATCAAAGCTCTTCTTGATATTATGCTCTATATTATGAGGAAGCAATGTAACAAAAACAAAAAGATATTGTTGTGACTCCGGCTCCCAAGCCTGTCCTCACGGAGGAAGATGACTCTGAAAGTGATGGGTATGAACTGACAAGACCTCCCTCTCCAGGACCCTCCTTTCTGGCAACGCCTCAGGTTCCAGCTGAAGGCCAGGAGGAAGGCATAGTGAGTGATGAAAATCAATCTTGGATTGATCCCAGGCAGCGTCGGAGGGAGAGGCGTGCGCAGCAAAGGAAGAGGTGGGGAAGGGCCAGAGATTGCTGAGTCACTGAGCCATGCCCCACAGGGGATAAAAGTGGGTGGGGTTGCTCTGCAGGCTCTGTGACGGACAAAAACTGCATATGGTGAGCTTCGGATGGGATATTTTTCGGAATTAAGGCTTGGACTTTCTGAATGACTTCTGACTACTCTTTGAACTCTTGGTTGCCCCAGCAACGGACTACAGATACGCTGACTCCTGTTTCTAGAGGTGATAAGAAACTTGGCAGGCATTCGGAAAGTAGTGCCAGAACTTTTTTTTTTTATATATATATATATACTTTATTGATTTTTTTTTAAAGGCAAATAAAATATAATAGCAATTTTGTTTGACATCGGATTCGCAGTGTTTATACATATATACATGAAAAAATATCTGGTGTCATTTATACTATACATTTCTAATTAATTTCCGCACCTTTAACTCCTTCCTTGATTCTATCATTTAGTGCCAGAACTTTTATCTGCCAAAGGGATTCAGGTCGGCTTGTAAAAATAAATTACTGATAGACGTCTTTTGTTCGTGCTATATAGGCACATTTTTGAGGCCAGGAGCATGCACGGCAAGTGCACAAGTGAGCAAAGCGCATGCATGGAAGGTCGGGCATATGCACGGAAGGCTGGGCACATGCACGGACAATGCACGCATGCGCGAAGTGATGGTAAAAGTAAGTGAAACCCACCCCTGGTTCACACACACATGTACATCCAGGTACACAATTGGTGTAACATAAATTAAGGAACTTAGACAAGCATTATGGTATACAACAGACAAAAGCTGTTACACCAGAATGTCAAAAGGAATTTGGGACTTTTTCTCTACTACGAGCAATTAATACTGAGACTGGAGCTAAATACTGTAATAGAACAGTCAATAATAGTTTTTGTACAGTTATATAAAGATAGCAACATAGAGAAGAATCTGGGCCAGACTGGCAGGTAGCCATTTAATTATTTGAGAGAATACTTGAGAGCAGACGGAGAAGAGAGGAAGAGGAAGAGACAGGTTGAAGTTCCAGACAGTGAGGAGAAAAGTTGCTTCTTGAATAGACAGGAGGACAGGAAAGTATTTTAAGAGCAAAATTTCTACTTATGATCAGTAGTTGATGGATAAATTCAATCAGAACATAGCTCTTTTTATACACTCTAAACTTAAGTCAAGCAGAATGCACCTGTGCTGTGGAAAAACATTCCCCCAGGATGTGGGTGGTTTTTCTATTGCCTTAAAAGATCTGTGTCTTGTCATTCATTTAAGTACAGAGGCTGAAAAATAATGCAAGGGTGACTTTTTCATTGCTTTTCAAAAATTAATTGCATTGCATTGTAAACAAAACTGACATGCTTACAACATTGCCAGAAAACTAGCTTGTAAAATGTCTGTTTCTGGAAATGCACTCAAATTCCCTAAAGAGCTTTGCAAAGGCACAAATGTTTGATTCTTCAGATTCTCTGCTTCGAGGGAACTTGCCACAGAAAAGGTATGAATTGCTTGCTACTAAGTAATCTATCGAGCTGGAGAAGAACAAAAGAAGCAGACCCATTAAACTGCCATCAGCACAGGCATTTTAATTGCATGCAAACAACAGTACACCTTTTATTATTATTTGTGCTGGGCCCAGCACAGCAGGAGTTCACATTAAGTAAAGACATTCTAGCTGGATTGTATTGTAATTTGAATTTTGGAATCCGAGCCTGAAGTTCCAAGCTCAGTTTTCAGGTCTGAAATTTAATGATTGTGCATTAGCAAAACTGACCAGTCCAAGGAACAAGAATGAGGTGAGGGACACATTGTTGGCTATCTGATGTTTTAGTGTGAAAATAGCCATACAATGTATCCTAAATTTTAATTACAGTAGAAGTATTTCCAGTGAAAAACAAAAGTGCTGGCCAATGTAGTCTGGTATTTTTACAGCCTATTGTTACTATGGCAGAAATTCCAGGTAATTAATTTTGCGAGCATTCTACATCTAATATGTAAAATTTTGGTATAGGGAATTGGAGATTATTAAAGGCTGTACAGGTAGTAATCCTGCTCACTAATAGGTTTTTTTTCCCCTCCTTTCTTCCTTAGTAAGTTCTTGTAACATAAGCAAGAAGAGTTAATCAGTTTTAGAGAAAGTTGAAGACCACAGAACAGTGATTATTACCAAACAGTTCTAATTATATGCAGGAATTCTATTCCACCTTAACGCTGAGGATTTTTAAATTGTGGACAATGAGACTTTGAATGTGGGAATGAGGAGTTAAGTTCCAGAGCTTTAGAAGATGCAACGAAGGTGGCAGATTTTCACAGGGAAGTTTGCAACAGGATAAGCTGTTGGGAAGACTGGTAGCAAAGTGGGGAATTGATCAGAACCACATGCTAAAAATCATGAATATGTGATACCTTCTATGCAGAAAATGAATCAGATCTGTATTTACCAGGAAAAATACATTCAAAGGGTAGACAATGAGGTCACAGAACACGAGATGCATTGCCCAATAGGACTCACAGGTTTTCAAAATTAAATAAAAATAATTATATTTTATTAGTGGCAAACATCGTGTTAGATTGCCAACTTTAATGACGTTTTCATGAGATTTTGTGCAGGAACACAAACATTGTCAAGGAGACATCTTGTAAAATGCAGGCATTCTTGCATGAGATCTTGGAAACTCACAAATACATAACATAAATTTATAGAGAGTGGTGACATTTTCAGATGTTGAAATCTGAAATTTTAATATGTTTATGATCTATAGGTTATCTTGTAATTCTGCCCTCTTAGTAAAAAATATAGGATACACATTTTAAGAACTGGAAAGTAACAAAGGCTGCAATCCTATGCATACCTGGGTGTAACATCCTTTGAGTCTAAGAAAGCTTCCTTCTGAATAGACACAGAGAGAATTCCACTGTGAGTGAGGTATATAAAATGAGATAGCAGGTGTTCAGCACACTCCAGGAGTTGGCATTTTGCTAATGATAAAATTCAGATAAAATCTGAAGTTAGTGTTTTCTTTTATCTTTTAAAATCTCCTTAGGAATTAGATGTGTAAAACAGTAATTTCAACCCACTTTTTCCTCCAAACCTCTCCCCTGTCCCCAACAATAGATTCTACGTTTCCTCATACCAAAACCATAACCAGTGCAACATCAAAGAAAAATGCTGGAAACTGGAGCAGGCTAATATTAGATTCAGGCTTTCCCACCTCCTGAAAGATACTGAGGACTGACTGAAAGATGGGGAGGAGAGACGAGGATGTTTCCCTTTTTCAGGGACAACAGATTATACATATGTTATTTACATGTCTACATATGAGCCATTCCTCAATGTAAAACATCTTGTTACCATAGTAACTACCAAGCACCTGCTGTCTGAGACTACTACATCACCCTAGTAGATGCAGAAATGCAGAGTCACCCCAGCAAGTCATGAGAATGTCAGCTTTCATTGGCCATATGAGAAGGACAGAGTACCTTTTATTCCCACCAGCTTTTCTTTCTCCCTCCTGATACACATTAAGACACAGTTTTTGTTGGAAGGATATTTTTCTTCCCTTCTCCACCATGCGGAAATATGGAAAAGAAAATGCGTGCAACTTTAAACGTTCGTTTTGATGCCTTGCCAATAAGATCGGCATCCTCTCTGCAGTCAGGTCCAGCAAATTATGTCAGAACATTTGGTGCTATGGTTTCCTCTCTCCAAGGACCTGATTAGTATGAAAATTATGGTAATTAGGGATGTGAAAGGCCCATTAGGATATTGGATTTGTGCTCTGCTAAAGTGGAACTGTTCTTTCTGATATAGATCTGTGGCAGACTTCCAGGAAACCAGTAGTATGTTCCATTCAAGGATGCTACAATAGGAAATAATTCCAGTTCTCAATATGTTACTAAAGCTTTGGATCTACCGGTAAGTTTCCTTTCATAAGCCCAGCTAGATGGCAGCAGGTAGATGACCTTGGCTCATTTTGAAAAACTGAACACAGTGCAACCTGGCTGGCATTCTGATGAAAGGCAATGAGGAAATTCCAGAGCTATATGCTCTACTGGGAAACTAAGAAAAAAGAAACCACGTCCTTCAAGAAAGCAATAACAGACCATTAAGTACTGTGGCCAAGAAAACTGTATGGATATGTCTCTGGACTCACCTGAACTTTGACTCAAACCTTTTTTTTGGTGTTTTATTTTTTCATAGACCAACTGAAGTAGATTTAATTCCACTTTGTTTTGTATTAACTAATAACTATTGTTTTTGCTAATAACTATGCTAATAACTATTGTTTTTGTTTTATCATTATCTCCCTTTATATCCCACCTTTCATCTGAAAGAAGTGAAAGATAGCCCACAACATGTAACAGCTGACAATCACAGCTAACAAGTATGCTGGAAGGAGATTGCATAATGCAAAGGGAGAGAGGTACCTGCAATGTAGGTAGTTCTTGATTTACGATCATAATGCTGTCCAGAATTTCTGTTGCTAAGCAAGACATTTAAGTGAACTTGGCCCTATTTTATGATCTTTCTTGCCAGAGTTATTAAGTGAATCACTGCAGTTAAGTTAGTAACGTGGTTGTTAAGAGCCATGGTGGTGCAGTGGTTAGAATGCAGTATTGCAGGCTAATTCTGCCAACTGCCAGCCATTCGATCCTGACTGGCTCAATTTTGAGTCAGCCTTCCAATCCTTCCGAGGCCAGTGAAATGAGGACCCAGATTGTTGGGGTGACTCTGTAAACCACTTAGAGAGGGCTGTAAAGTACTGTGAAGTAGTATATAAGTCTAAGTGCTATTGCTAAGTAAATCTGGCTCCCCCATTGACTTTGCTTGTCAGACAATCACAAAAGCTGATCCAATGACCTCAGAACACAACAACTGCTATAAATACATGCCAATTGCCAATCATCCAAATTTTGATCACATAACCATGGGAATGCGGCAGGATCATAAGTGTTGAAAATGGTCATAAGTCACTTTATTCAGTGTCATTGTAACTCCAAACTGTCACTAAACAAATGGTTGTAAGTCTAGGACTATCTGCATTATGCAATTTCCCTAATTCCTACCAGCTGGTCCTTGGTCTTTGCAGTGAGAGTCTCCTTTCCCGTATGGCCTCCTGGAATGCTTCATCATTTCCCAGCAGTAAATTTCCCAAAAGAAAAGTTATTCAGAACATATCCTTTTCTATTCCAGGACCCTTACTGCTAGTATATTACAAACCACCTGTAAAAGGAGCAGCTGGATGCTTTCCAGGAGAAAAGGGGAACAATCCTATATTTATGGAACAAAAAAAAGTTTACAATCGATCACTGAGATATAAAGACTGCCTTAGTCCTACCATAATGAATAGATAAAGCCCAGTGCCTAACTGCAGCTAGAATGCAAAAGCTGGATATGCAAAAGGGAAAGAATCTGCATCATTAGCCAGGACATTATCTATATTTAATAATGATATATCTAATATACCAAATGTATTAAATCAGCACAATCTAATTCTTAGAATCATAAATTCAGTTAAAGAATGCAATAAATAGACCCCTCCAACCTTATAGAAGAAACTATTTAGGCCATCAAGTCCAACTATCTCCTCATGGAAACAAACATTGGTGCCAGATGGGAGGGAGTAAGGAAGGAATTTAAACTGGCTGAAGTAAAAGAAAAAAAGGCTGAGTTTCTACAGTGTGTCAGCTTCCAAGCTGCCATAAGGACGGAGAGGAGAGGCTTGAACTTTCACCTACTTAATTCCCCTGAAGAACTGTCTCCACGGAGATGGGATGGGGGGGGGACATTCCTGTGAACTGATGGAGATGGGATGAGAAGAGTGACTTGGAAGATGGCAATGAGATGCAGAGAATTGGGAACCGGAAAGAGAGGTTTTTGGGGGGCCAAAGTTCAGTGCTAACTGAGCATTGAGTCAGGGTCAGTTTGTTATGCTCAATAAAGAGAAAAATTTCCTCAAAGATTGGGCATTTGGAAATTCATTTATTTGGCGATAACAACGAAGCTTGACACAGTAATTTGTTTGCTTGGGGCAGTGAGTGTATGCATGTAACAATTGTAGTTAGTTAGTAAACCATGGTTCTCCAGGAGATGGTAGAGGACAGGAAGGCCTGGAGGAAAGCTGTCCATCAGGTCGCGATGGGTCGGACATGACTTTGCAACTAACAACAACAACAAACCATGGTTCAGCAGATTGTGTGAAAAGCTAATTTGGGTTTATTTAGAAAGAGACTTGGCTTACTGTGTCATATGAACCTAATTAATATTAAATAATCTTTGCTTTTTAACTGAGGCACACTTTCCTGGGTGTAAGCCACAATGAATTTTCTGAAGTTTACTTCTGAGTAGATGTCTATTCTTAATCAGAAATGCAATAAGCCCTTGAGTTTATCCTGTAGCTTATTTCATTAGTCTCTCAATAAAGGATTGAGACAACTTTTTTGCAGCATTTTTATTTTACTCTTCAACTTGGCACAGATAAAATATGAGTTTCTGACATCAAAAGGAAATGAGCTCAGTCCCCAGACAGACATGGGAAGCTATAGACGCCTACTTTCTATGTTGGCTCAGCCCTGAAATGTTCCTGATGATGCTATAAAAATGCCAACTGTCTCCATTATCTGATTCCTTCTCTGTAAACAGATGTTCCAACTATCTTAGTAAAGAAATGAAAAGTATTTAGTAAAGAAACTTCCATGGATTTCTGTGAGTTGTTACCAGCTCATTGCGTTCAATCAGCATTGTTCATTTGTCTTTCTCCAACATTTTAATTCTGACATGCCGTTCCATCTGTCTAAATGTTTCCTCTAATTCAAAAGAGGTGCTCTCTGCAGTGAGCAGATCAAAGACTGCAATCTTATGCCCTCGGGCCACCCTTAGGCCCCACCCAATCCCCTGCAAAATTGCTACCAGACTATCATTTAAATATGGCAATATGGATAAAGAGTTTAATATATAACCAGAAAATAATTACATTAAATATGTAAAGGTTTAATTACATTTAAATGCAAATAAAAAGAAATCAAATTTAGTTTAGGGAGTTTTTTCCCCCTGCAATCTCACTACTTTTTAGAATGCAGAACTCAGCGTATCGTTCAAAGTGCCAAGATTGGACCTTGTCTCAGAAAAGTAGTTTGTACAGCACAGAATTGATGGGGGGGAGGGAGAATGTGATGAGAACTTCTGTTTGGTTACACTTAGTAGTAAAGGCCGGGAAAATATCCTTCCATGGTTAATCCATAAATCAGATCCTGGAGGTACACAAAACAATCAAGCTACAAATAAATTATTTTGCCATGGGATGACTTCATAGGGTTAACTTTGGAATGTGACAACTTGGTGCCGCCAGCTTGCCTCAGCCACCTCAGCGTAGCCATCTTGTGGCGGGACAACTCACTATGGCCAACTCACTGCAGGACAATTTGACAATTCAGTTTAAGTATTTAAAATAATTTTTAAAATATTTTAATTTTTGTCATTCACATTTCATTTTGCCCCTCCTTTTTCATCCTTTCTTTAACAATTCTATTCCACAATTTCTTTGATATTAGTGTAACTCTTGTCCTGCAGCTAGTTGTCCTGTGACACATTGGCCATGGCGAGTTGTTGCACAGCAAGTTGGCCATAGCGAGTTGGCCATGGTGAAGTGGCTGTGCCGAGTTGTCCTTGATCTGATTAACTTAGTGAAAAAATAACATTTATATGGCAGGTCTCATTATAATCTCAAGATAGAAGGTCACTGTTAGTGTCATAACTGAAATGGATCAGCAGCCTAGCACATGTTATTTGTCCTTGTGAAAATTCCACAGTACCTTTATGCTGATACAGTAATTCATAACCAGCCAATGATGTTGAAGTTAAGACTAGGCCTGTATATGAACTATGAGGACTGATGTTTCTGGAACTTCTTTGTTCAGTGGAAGCTTATCTTACACAGGAGATATCCAAGTGGGTTGCTGTCTTTGCATCCCACTTTATCTTTCTCACAGCTGTTGCACAGATTGTTGCTTAAAAGAGTTGGCTGCTAAAACCAATGTTTACAAGCAGCAATTTGTGTTCTTAACAGATTTAAATGTGGAATGACGTGATTGCTTATTTCCTCATAATGTCACCAGAAGCATCTTATTTCTAATCAACAGACAAGTTTTTTCACCTAAGAAAATCTTTTATTTAACTTGCAACCAAAAAGTGACAAATAAGTGGCTAAATCCATGGCTTTTATGTGCCTGAATACAGATTTGAAAGCTTTTCGTAAGGGGCAAAAATAGGAAGAAATAGTGAAGAATGCAGGATCCAGTCTGGGTGAGTTACTGGGGCCAGAGGTTTAGACTTCTGAGGCTATCTTCAAGGAACTTCTCTCTAGTAGACTGTGTGCTAAATAGTGAAGACTGCTTCACATATGGCTGTCTCTAAATTTCCATTCTTAATTGGAGAATCAAACAATTTTACTCAGTGAATGAGGAACACCCTGTAATCCGATTTAACAAACTCTGTGTGATCTATGATCAAATATAGCTTAACCTTTCTCCCTATTCTATTTTTAATATATTTCCCAATAACTATATAACTTCTAATCTAAATATTCTAGTCCTTCAATGATGGTTAAATCTCCAGTTTCTGTTCACATAATAAGCTAAAAAATAAATAAATCAGAAGCATATAATTTCTAGTCTCAGGGCTACTGCCAACCTGACATCTCCAAACTTCCTATTCTTTTGACAGTTGTGACAAAAGGTAAAGTATTGTAAATCTGACTTGAAAGAATGCTATTATAGTTCATTTTATTTGAATGTACATATAGATGAAATCAAATCCATTTTAAGACTGCAATCCACAGCGTGTGATTTGATGTCCATAAATCTCACAACAGGAGAAGCTGCACACCTTTGACATGGATCTGTAGTATGGATGTGTGTGTGTGTGTGTGTGTGTGTGTGTGTATGTGTATGTATTTCCAGATAGAAACATGTGCAAATTCCAACAAAGCATGGATCCGAGATAAGGGAGGGAGACTTTTAAATTGAACTCCATGCTTTTTTTTAGAGTCCAGATTAAATACTCTCAAGCTGGTCATGCAGAAAACATTGAAAATATACAAAATTGAGACTTATTTGGCAATGAAAGTTGCAGCTGCTTGGCAACTTGCAACTGATAGTCCTTTGTGGTGATTTCTTGACAATGTTCTACATGCTTGGCTTTATTTATGCAATTCCTCTTGATCCCAGAGATACACACATTCACAAAGGCATGCCTACGTTTTAACTAAATCCATAACTGGCCCCAAGACAGCCTTGGGTATTCATGGTAGTTTCACCAGGATTAGACATGTCTAAATGGAAATACAACTATATAACTAGGAAGCAATCCAATCCTACATAAGTTTCTTCTCTTTTTCTTTCCATTCCAAGAAAGAGGAAATATTACTTTATAAACATGTGTGCTATGAGTGTGTCTGGCTGTTGTTGTTGTACTGATCTAAATGACACTTACATTACATACAATAAGATATTTCTCTTCAATAGTATTTGAACATAAAAATAGTTACCTTACTATTATCCCAGACTTGTTTATTCTGCAGTTCTCAAGCACCCTATTGTTGAAGCTTGCTACATATAAAAACACATAAGTGTTTTTTTTTTAAACTAGCAAAAACATCAGCAGCACAACAACCACAACAAAACCCTTCACAATCAGACATGGATGCTTTTAGAATTTCCTCCCCAACTCATTCTGAATTTTTAATGATTTGGATAGTGTGAGCAGTTGAAACAGATGCTATCAGCTCTGCATTTTGGCGAAAGATGAAGCAACGGAGGCTAACATATTCATGCTGTTTGCAAACTGAAAATACAACAGTTCACCATTCCAGAACACACTTATGGAGGAGAGAAGTTATCCAGTCTTTAATATTACTCTGGGCTATCGTTAATATCTAGATATAACCATGATTTCTGGGGCTGGAATCCAATAAACCTTTGTGGAATGAAAATGCATTGGAAATTGAAAGAGAAGTGCACTTCCAGCTCTGTGAACCAGGAGACCATAGGCAGCAGAGAGATGTAGGAAGAAGTTTAACTTTGAACAGCCTGGGATGTGGGTTAGACAGATGCTGATGGGTTTGGGAACTGTCCCTCCATTTCCTTAAATATATTCCCCGAAAGAATGGGAAGGAAGAATCACATGGGCCTCCTGGAACTGAGTGTCGTAGAAGCAGGGGTGGGTTCTAATTTTTTTTACTACCGGTTCTGTGGGTGTGGCTTTTTTGTGGGCATGGTTTGATGGTCATGCGACAATTCTTTAGGATGTAGCAGAGGTACTGGTCTACTAGGCTTTTAACTGCTTGCAGAGCTGTACCGGTTTACCCATTTGTTCTTGGAGTGTTTTGGTCTACCCATTTGTTTTTGGAGGCACTGATCTACCTATTTGTTTTTGGAGCGCACCGGTCTACCCATTTGTTTTTGGAGTGCACTGGTCTACCACCACACTGCCTTTTAACACTGATCAGCTGTAGGGCGGCCCTTTGAAGCCCCGCAGCAAGAGTTTAAACAGTTTTTTTCCTTCTAGCCAATCAGCTGGGACTCGGGAGGCAGCAAATAGATTGAGGGTGGGGCCAAATAAAAGGTAAGAATAACACGGTGGCGGGCAGTTCCCGAACAAAGAGAACCAGTTTGGTGACATCATATCATCACCGCTACTGGCTCGGCCAAACCATGCCAAACCAAGAGGAACCCACCACTGCGTAAAAGCTATAGCAAATAATTTTTTTAAAAAAATGAGATAATAAATGAAGAAGGAAATTAATAAAACAGTGTATATCAGAAAGTCTCAGACATATGGCTTGGGTAAAACAAATTATAGTCATTAATTTAGTTTTCATTTAATAAGGGGTTTTGTGTGTGTGTGTGATGCTTACAAAGATACAGTTTTGTCTTCTAAATTATGGTAGGTCTCAGGGGCATCAGGTATGAGCCTCAAGTCACCTAAACTAGATATGTTAAAGTGCCAGTTTCAGTTCACTTGTTCTGGTGGTTTCAGTGGGACTTCATCACCACTTGCTTTAACAGGACCATTAGTTTTAATAGCCACTTGAATTTCTTTCCAAGATGGGGCATGCAATATTTCTTCTTTTACCACACTCTCTTCTTAAATACCCTATTCCCACTGCATTCAACTCACTTTCTTTTGAATATCAAATTATCGTTTCTATGTAACAAATTAGGCAGAAGCAAGTACTGTTACCCAGCCGTTTTATTTTTCTTTTGACAAACATGCATTTCTTGCAATGGATTACATATTACTCACTAATGTTTTGCCTGCCTTTGAACAGCTTCACATTTTTCCATTTATAGGTAGTCCTCAACTTACAACACAGTTCATTTAAGTGACCATTCAAAGTTACAATGGAAAAAAAGTACTGTATTTTTCGGAGTATAAGATGCACCTTTTTCCCCCAAAAAGAGGGAGAAAATCTTATATTCCAAATGTAGCCCAGCTTCTTAAACAGAGGTTTCAGAGGCTGAAAAAAGCATCAGAAAAGAAGCTTCAGAAAAGAAAGCCCCAAACAGAGCTTCAGAGAGTTTTTTTCTAAAGCTCTGTTTTGGAGGCTTTCAGAGGCAGGAAAATAGTTTTTTTCTGACAGGGAGTTTCAGAAGTTTCAGAGGCAGAAAAAAAAAAAAGCAAAAAAAAAAAAAAAAAAGCAAGGCACAGAGCTCACAACCAAGGAACCTGTTGCTCCAATTCACCTCTGGGAACAGCTGATTGGGAGTATTCCGGGAGGCCAATCCACCTGCCAATCAGCTTTCTTCTTATTTTCCTCCCCAAAAACTAAGGTGCATTTTATATTCCGATGCGTCTTATACTCCAAAAAATATGGTAATTTATAAACATTTTTTTCACACTTATGATCTTTCTAGCATCCCCATGATCCAAATTCAGATGCTTGGCAACTGGTTCATACTTATGACTGTTGCTGTGTCCCAAGGTCACAGGATTCCCTTTTGTAACCTTTTGACAAGCAAAGTCAATGGAGAAGCCAGATTCACTTAACAAACATGTTACTAACTTATCAACTGCAGTGATTCAATTAATAACCATGGCAAAGGTCGTAAAATGGGGCAAAACCCATTTAACAAATGTCTCCTTTTGGGCTCAATTGTGGTCATAAGTCAAGGACTACCTGTACTTTGCCATCTTTAATAAACATTCTTCCACTAAGTATAAATTGTAATTGTTCCCCTCATTTTCCATATTAAACAACTATTTTCTTCCTTGCTACATTTTCCAATCTATAATCCTTACTGTATCAAATGTATTCAAGCTCTTAGCCAACAATACCACATCATCTGCATATGAAAGTACAAGTACATATATTTGCCAACTGACACAGCTCTTACAATTATCGTAAGCATTCCCTATACATTTCTCCATAAATATAGTAAATATGCAATAGGACAATGCACATCATTGTCTTCCTCTCTGTTCAGTGTTGAACTACTTGTTAAGTCTTCCATTTACTATCACATATCCTTTATTTCCATCTCATATCATTCTTATTGCATTAAGCAACCAACCATCAACTCCATATTCATGCAAAACATTCCACCCTTCCATGTAATTCATTTTATTATCTGATGTCTCTAAATGAATATACAGTAAACATTCTCACATCCAAACATTTCTCAGTCAGTTGCTGAAAAGCAAAAGTATAGTCTAACTTCCCATGGCCCAACATAAAATTATATTGCACTTTCTAACATTTGCTAATTGTCCCCAGTGTAACCCTTCAATCAGAGTTTTGCTGAACACTTTTCCAGGGATACTTAGCAAATGACTTGTCCTGTGGTTTTTGGTTTATTCTTTCAACCTTTTCTTTTGCACAGGCAAACTGTATACTTCCTATCACCAGGCACAAATGCAGCCCTAACACACATCAAACAACTTGCACGTACCTGTAAGCAAACAATATTTATAGTTAATATTTTTTATTCTACCTTATATACCTGCATATTATAAACCTGAATATTTTTTCTTCTAACTGCATATTACCTGCACATATCTTCACTCTCTGTGTGTGTGTGTGTGTGTGTGTGTGTTTGAGAGAGAGAGAGAGAGAGAGAGAGAGAGAGAGAGAGGTGGGTTTCAGCAGGTTCTGGCCAGTTCTGGAGAAATTTTGAGTAGTTCGGAGAACTGGTAGTAAGAATTCTGACTGGTCCCGCCCCCATCTATTCTCTGCCTCCCGAGTCCCAGCTGATCGGGAGGAAATGGGGATTTTGCAGTAATCTTTCCCTCGAGTGGGGAGGGAATGGAGATTTTACAGTATCCTTCTCCTGGAGTGGGGAGGGAATGGATATTTTATAGTATCCTTGCCACGCCCACCAAGCCACACCCACAGAACAGGTAGTAAAAATTTTAGAAACCCACCACTGGTGTGTGTGTGTATGCGCGCATGTGTATGTATAATTTTTTTATAATCTGTTGTTGGACACTTACATACATAGAATTAGTATCAGTTCCACTTTTCAACATATCACTATCATTCAGTTATTTCTAACTCACTGTGATCCATAAATATCATTTCATTAGGGCTGTTTGTCAGTGACTGTTTCTTTGCGTTCTTGCAAACTTATTCTTTCACCTCCAGTGATAATATCTTGTCTACTAGGCTTTTTTGTTTATTCTTTCCGAGCATCAAGGTCTTCTCCAATGATTCTTGTATTTGCAATTATGTGCTCAAAAGGTTTAAGCTTGAGACTCATTAATAATGCTTTCAGTAAGCGCTTTTATTTTATTTTACCTAGTTCTGAATTATTTGTTTTTCTTGCAAGCCAAGGTTTTCACAACAATTTTATCCAGCACCACAATTCAAAGGCATCCATTTTTCTTTATTAGGTTTTTCTGTTGAACCAGCTTTCACAAGTATAACTTAATACTGGGTACACCATAGCCTTGACATTATGCATCTATGTTGTCAGTGTGATGTCTCTCTGCATCAAAAGTTGGTCGTAGTTTTTCTCTTAAATAGAAAATATGTGTTTATTTCAGGGCTGTAGTCACTATCCTTGTGCATTTTGACTCTAAGAAGATAACATCTGCTACTACTTCAGCACAGTCAAAAGCATTTGGATAATAAAGAATATAGCAAAAAACATATGTCTTTTTGGAACTCCTTTTCTTTTTCCATTGCCCATGTGATGTCATTTGTCCTTGTTCCTTTAAATCTAACTTGTACAGTTGGCAACTCTTGTTCTTTATAGTTTAGGTTCAGACTGCAAAATCTTGAGGAATATCTTACCAACATGTAAGATAAGAAGGACATTTTTGATACTTTAAGCATCCTTTAGTTATGATCCTTTTTGGTAGTGAAAAATAAATTGGTTTTCCACATGGCCTTACAGCCATGTCATATAGCACTTTAACTACATCATCTTATAATAGTTTAAACAGTTTGGCTGCTGTTTGATTAACTCCTGCAGCGTTATTGTTAATAATATTACCTAGGGTCCATTTAATTTCACTTTCCAGAATGTCTCTCACTAATTCAGTGAACAAGCCTTCATACAAGTCATTGATCATTTTTGTATAGGGCTTCCATACATTTGCATCATCTCTTCTTTGTATCTTTTTTCTCTCGTAGATCTTTCTCATTCATAGCCTTTTCTTTGACCCATTTTTTTGAATTACATTTTATCTTGATTTCTGTAATTTTCTTATCTCAAACAGTTGTTCCTATTTGACTAATGCCCTCAATTTCCTTACATTCCTTATTTAAATATAACTCCGTACTCTCCTCTGGAACCCATTGTGCAGTCATTTTCTGTGACTTTTGATATGTTTTGCTTTTTACCTTTCTTCAGCTATTTTCAACGTATCAGCAAATTACCGTTTTAGGTTCCCTTGCTTACTGCCTTTTCAGATTGTTTTTGTTTGTTTCATTTTTAATGATGTCACAAATTTCAGTCCAGAGTTTTTCAGGCCCTCAATTAATCAAATGAAATCCATTAATTTTATTACTTACCTTCATGGAATAATCATATAGAATATTGCTGAGCTTGTATCTTGTTGGTCTGATTATTATTATTATTTTCATTTTATTTAGTTTATGTTGAAATTTTGCAAGGCAGAGTTTATGATTTGAGCCATAGTTACTGTAGTATCAGGTCTTGTTTTTTTGATATTTAAATAAAGCTTCTCCAGCTTTGCTTGCAGAGTTTATGGTCAATTTTGATTTGTGAATACATGTGACATATTAAAAAGGGGAATATATTCAAACAACCAGTTTCATTTTGATAACCTTTTTGGAATACCCCTATTATATAATATATTAAGGCTAATTGAAGAGTTATGTGAGCTATTCAGTTAGGTCAATGAAAGTATTTTCTGCCTTATAATGACTCTAATTAGTCAATGGCTATTTGCATATGAACTTGACCAATTCCCCGCCCCCCCACACACACACACACTCAAATTGAATCAATTTGCAGAGTCAAGTTTGTCTTAATTTGATGATTCATTCAGGCATTTGAATCAAATTGAATAGAGCCCTGAATAAAATTGACTGTTTGAGGGACTTCCTGTTTGCTGCTGGCCGCCGCCAGACGTTCCTTTGGGATCGTCAGCTTCCACTGCCTGTCAGAGCCGCCTTCACAACGGAACGGCGGCTCGAAAAAACTCCGTTCCCATGAGGAAACGGAGATAGAGCCGGCAGGGGTGGGTAGAACTCTCTGCAGAGTCCCAAAAGTTTTTCTTTTACTTTTGGGATGGAGCGGATGAGATGCCCCATATCCCCAGCCGCTGCTCCGGGCTTTGGGAGACCTCTGCTAATGCAGAGCCAGGCGTCAAAAGCAAGCCTGCGAATTTGACAGATTACTCAAAGAAAATGTGAGCTGGACCTGTAATACTGAAGCGCAAGTATTTTACTTATCTTTTAAAAATTATTTAAGAGAATAGAGGAAGAGAAAGAGGAAAAAAGTTTCTTTTTAAAATGGCGTCTGCCGCGGCTGGAGAAGAGTTTGAGAGGGAAAGTTCTTCCGTTTTTTATTATTACAATGTAGCGGAATAAATACCACTGGCTACATTTGTAGATAAAACTCCGCTCCTGTTTTTGTTTTTCTCTTTTTCCCTTGTTGCTGGCTGGAAGTCTTTTGTCTTTTTTTTTTTTTTTTTTCTTCTAACAAAGCCTGCTTAGGCGGAAACATGGCACTGAGGCTTGTGAAGTCAGACAAGCAAATAGGTGGGGGGGATTCCCCCACTAAGAATTTAAAGGAACAAGTTTTAACTCTTCAGTCCCAGAAACCTGATTTTAATATAATAGAATTTCTCTTAGAGGAGATTGAAAGAAGGGATGAGATTGTGAATCAGCAACTTGAAAAATTTAAGCAGGAAACTAAGGAATTGGTGAAATCCAAGTTTGACTTTTTGCAGCAAAAAATTTTAAAAGTGTCAGAATTCATGATTCGGTTGGATACAAATACTAATTTACTAGAGTCAAAAATGGATGAAATTCAAGATAAATTGGACAATAGAATTCAAAAAATTGAAAATGATTTGTTAAATATTCAGGATTATAGTTCAGAAGAAAAATTTAAAATGGATGCTGACCAAAAGTCTGGTAATGTAGAAAATCTGCAACAGAGGATTGATAAAGAGGTTCTAAAGATACAATATAATTTCACAGAATATGCAATAAGACTTAGAGGTTTGCAGGAAAATAACAGAGATGACTTAAGGAAAATATCTTCTGAATTTCTAGCTGGGATTTTAAAGATTCAACCTGAGGAAGTGTTTTGTAGGATTGACAGAGCTTATCGAATAAACTCCTGGACTGCCAAGCAAAGGCAATTGCCTAGAGATGTGGTAATCTATTTTTCAGATAAAGAAATTAGGAATAAAATTGTGCAAAATTCCTTCAATTCTAATTTGCAATTGTATGGAAGAAAGATTTGGATTTACAAGGAACTCCCACCTAAGATATTAATGGAAAGGAAGAAATTTGGCTTTCTGGTGTCTGAGTTAAAAAGGAGAAATATTCAATTCCGGTGGGACGTCCCAGTTGGTATTATATTGAGATATCAAGGAGAAAGATACCAGTTAAATACTGTTGAAAGAGCGGAAGAATTTTATCAAAATAGGTTGAAAATGAATTTAACGTCTTCAGATATAATACAGGATAAGCAGAAGGAGCTGGAATTAAAGACAGAGACTGTACCAGATAAATTGCCTTTGGATTTATCGGATACCCCAGCTGGATTATCTACAAATTTGAGAGAAGTGCCATCTGATTTTAATGTGATGACTTATCAAGGCAAGGACAAGCATGGAAACCAATTAGAGGATATACAAGGGATAAAAAAGAAACGCGAGACACAAAAAATTAGGATGGAAGTCAAACCCACAAAAAGAAAACAAAAAAAGAAATAGGTTGTACAAAAATAGAAATTTCTAACCCAAGCAACAGTGAAGCCAGTGATTTTAAAATATGAATGATTATGTGAAAACATAGAGGAGGCGACATATTGGTCAATATCATCCTGAGGATAGTGGCAGATCTCTGCATTGCCGTAATTTTGGGATATGGAAAGAGCCTCAAATTGATGGTTTTGAATTATCTACTTTGAAACTTCTTTTTGTGTTGATAAATATATTATAATTATCTTGAATTATAAGGCAAGAGAATCACATTGGGACATGCAGAAGATCGGGTTGTTACCCAATACGATGATGGAAATTAATAATCCTGATGAAACCCACAATTATTATTATATGGAATATAATTATAATGTCACTCGGGTGGTTGTTTTTACTTTTATATATATAAGAAGATGTTTACTACTGATGGGGGCAGATATGATTGGAGATCTTGAATAAACTGTTGCATCAGCAAGCTATGTTACCCTATTATGGATGTTGGTTTTAACAATCCAGTGGAAAGACTTCAAGAAGATATTATATGGACTATAAATTTAAAGTTATTGTCTTTTCTTTTTTTATTTAGATATAATGGAATATATATATATATATATTTTTAAGTAGTGTGGGCAGTGAATTAAAGATATCAAGAATTGTTGTGTATGGTAAATTTGTAAGACAGTGGGTGAATAAGCTAGCTACAGACTGATTAGTTTAAGAAAAGGGATTTTTAAGTGATACATTTAGGGGAGTGGAGGAAATGGATAGAGTGGAATAAATCTTAAATTAGATTTTATGGGGAGCCCGCTTTGAAATGTTATTAAAGTAGGACTTATCGTATAGTTTTAAAGTGGAAGGTGGTTTTGAATTGTTGCAATAATGTATAGATATAAAACACTATTATGCTAAATTAGAAGTTATTTTATAATAGTTATAGTATAATGTGTTTGTTTTTTTTTGTTTTTTTTCTCTTCTTCTTTTCTGAAATGTATGGATAAAGGGGGATTTATAATACTTTTAGTAAGTAAAGGTCAGTATTTTGAGGAGGGAGTAAGTAATCTGTTATGAATTAGGGTTTTTTTTTGTTACGAAGAAGTCACAGGGGGGGAAGGGTGGGGAGGGGGGGTTAGGGAGGGGGGGGAGGGGGGGAAAAAGGGGGAAAAATTTGTATTTGAAAACCTTTTCAATAAAAAAAAAAAAACAAATAAAAAAAAATTGACTGTTTGAATTGAATATAATTTCAATACTTATCTGAATCAAATTGTGAGTGATATGTATACCAATAACAACAATAACAATCAGTCCAAATCAATCTGCTGCTGGATGACAGCTTTTTTTTAAAAAAAAAGTTTATAGGTTGTAATCCATCATAATGATCAAATGTAGGTTGGAAGATAGATAATTTTCAGTTTTTCAGATTACGGCTGAGAAAAAGCGATGGGCCCAAAGTTATCCAGCTGGCTTTCATGCCTAGAAGGAGACTAGGGCCTGGATCTTATTGATCTTAGTCCAGCAAGTTAACCACTATACTTTATTGCCTTTCCATATACACATATGATTTATTATGTGCTATCAAGTCATTGTCAAATCTTAGCCACATAGATTGATTTTCTCCATGATGATTTGTCCCTAACCTGGTTTTTCAGGATTTCCAACAGGACACTCATTGTAATTTTATCCAGCCACCTTGCTGCTGGTCATTCACTTCTTCAATTTCCTTAAATCTTTTCCAGCATTAGAAACTTCTTCAGATAGTTAGGCCCTCGCATAATGTGTCCAGAGTTGGATATTTTGAGCCTGACTATTGTATTGCAAGTGAGAAGTATGGATTGATTTGTTCAATAATTCACTGGTTTGTTTTGGGGGTGGGGGTTGGCTTACAGTGATATATTTAAGAGTTTTCTTCAACACCAAATAGGCACAGAATATCCTTTGTGACATGCAGTCTTGGTCACTAGATCCAAAAAGAATAGATGCTGCTGAGTCCATTATTAAAGCTTCTGTGGTCAGCAGTCGTTATACACTGAGCCCTTCATCTGAATACACCCACACATTTATTTCAATGAGAGCTGCTTCCCCAGGCCTTAGATTTATTTATAGGTCTTTTAGTTATTTACAAATTTTCTCCTGCTCCTCCCCTATGCCTGGGTAAAGTTTAAAATGCTTTGTGATCTTCAGTTTTATTCTTTATTATAGTCACTGAACAATACGGGCTTTGTGATGGAAGAAAAGTGGTTTTAAATTGTAAGCTTGTAATAATTACTAATTAACTATAGCGAACACAATTGCTAATATATTTTTAGAAAATAAAAAGAGAAAGGAGGAGGAAAGTGTTAAACTACTCAAAGAATAGAACAATAATCTTGCTAAATTGTTTAAAGACTAAGTACTGCATTTTCTGTATTTAAAAAGAACTATGTTAGATGTCCATGAGGACTAGAAGGTTACATCTTTCTGCTGTGGCTTTGGATTACAGATACTTTTTGTGTTTGATTCTCTTTTCAGATGTTTCAGCTTCCAAGAGTTTCAACATAATATTTTTATTTTGTTTATTTTGATAAACCATAAAGTTTATCCCTAGATCAAATTGACATTACTGATTGCATCCCAAACAAAATGTCAGTGATGATAAGGAAGACAAGGCATAATCGGTCTTTGTGTAGGGTAGATTGTGGAAATCAATATATACCCATTGGGGCAATGAGGAAAAGATTGGAGAGTAAATTGATGATATTTTAAAACTGTTTCAAAAGTATAATCAATACTAGGACCAAGAAAAGAAAAAAGACCCATTCTTAGGAAATGACTTCCGATAGGATAGATATACTTTAGCTGACATCATGAGTGGGAGGACATTTTTGTATTTTTAATGGAAGTACATTTATTTATTAAGGGACTGATTTCAATGTAATATTTCAAAAGAGTTCTAAGACAACAAGATACAAGGTGATTGACAGAATGGGTTAATATTTTACATTAAGAAAAGATGAACCTGGAGGTGGCACCTAACTATGATCTCTTTTTTTAAATAAAAGAGGAACTAACCGTGATATCCATATAAATAGGGATTAAGGATTGAGAAAGGTTTAGCCAAATTAAATTAAAAGGTATATGGGATATATAAAACTAGATTTCCATAAAACATAAGACAAACCTGAAAAGACAGCCTATCAATAGACTGAATGAGATTATCATTTCAAAGGCTGATGTAATGATATATGGGAATGACTTTGGGAGACGGAGGAGGGGAAGCGATTCTGCTAGGGAATAATTAGATAAAAGAGGGCATAGCCCACAGCTGCATAACTAGTTAGAGAAAGAAACTCAGAAAGGAATTTCCTTAATTTAACAGGCTGTAAAAAGAGAAAGCAGCAGATTTGTATTATCACACTTGCAAGATTCTCTTAATATGGTTTTACAATAAAGTAGAATTAGCTTTCTGAGTTTCTTTCTTTGCCCATTATGTAGCTGTGGGCCACACCATCTTTTATCTTCAGGTTGTCTTTGTTCTTTGCTTTTTGGTGGAGGACTTATTCCTCTATTCTGGGGAAGAAGGACTAATTTTAGTTGAATCTTAATTTCCTGATCTTTGTAAAAATTAGTATTATCTTTGATGTGTACTGGCATTTGTCAGAATTTCTGCACATTTTATACACATGTTTTTCAAATTACTTTTGTTGTGCTTGAACTTTAATTCAGGTTCCCTTCCCCAACAATAATTTGGATATATTGTTTTTTAAGTTAGCGGTATAGTATTTTTCCTATTTTTCCACTAGGCTGTTTTATCTTTCCAGTACGATCAATGAACTGAAGTCTTAAAGCAGTAGCCACTCTCCTGCCTGATGCTTCCAATCCTTTAAAGAAGACAGAAGAGCTCAAGGGGAAAAGGAACCTCAGTCAAAGTAGTTTGAACATTCTCCTCAGTATCATTCAGAGGGATTAGTCCTTCACTCCGAGGGAGATTAACAAGAACCTCATTACTTTCTATGTCCTTTTGAAAAATTAAAGGTCCTTCTCTACCAAGGAATCCACCACAGAAAATGTAACATGTGACCATGAAAACGTATAGTCACAGATATATCGCAAGGGAAGTGTTAAAATATGTGATTCCATCTGAATCACCATCAGATTCCATCTGAATTCTACAATGGAGTAATCTGGAAAAAAACTCACCAGATTTAAAAGATAATCTTGCAGCAGAGTGCCCAAATTATTCCATTAATCCTAGACTATCATGTAAATAATTTTCATTGATCGGTTGGGTAAAGTCTGTGCACTGTGTGTCTTCACCTCCTGCATTTCTCTGAAAAATTAAAAGTCAGTGGCCAAACAGAAAAGGATTAGATTTGATTCTACAATTGCTATGTTACTGCTAATTTGTGGCAATGGATGTGCAAAGGAGTTACCATGGCAATTAGCTGACTGAAATTTGCTCTACTTTGCTTCTCAAACAAATCTGTTTTGGCAGAAAAGACTGAGTAGGCAGGCAAGGCCAAAAGAATGAGAGAAATAAGATTTTTCTCTCCACCCCATCCCCATTTTGCTGTTGTAGGTACTATAGTTAATTCCTCTTCTGTCTATATGCCTGAGGCTGTAAATCCCACGAGTTAAACCTTTCACCCTTCTTATTCAAAGATGGGCAAAGCTTATGACAGCAAATGCCATCTTTATTGAATCATGATCCTTAGTATTTTCCTGCAATAAATAAGTAGTAATCAAAATTTAAAAGGATTGGGGAAAGGGAAAGAGATAGGAAAGAAGAAGAAGAGGAAGAGGAAGAGGAAGAGGAAGAGGAAGAGAAAGGAAAGGAAAGGAAAGGAAAGGAAAGGAAAGGAAAGGAAAGGAAAGGAAAGGAAAGGAAAGGAAAGGAAAGGAAAGGTTTTCCAAACTACAGTATTTAACATGCTGCTGCCAAAGCAGATTTGGCAGATAGTTTTTCTGGATCTTTAAACAACTCTCTGAATATTGTGTACATTCATTGTCCAATCCCTGATAGGTTTTGCAAGGGTAGAAATATGACTGGCTCAGTCTCTCATATACAATATTCTCAGGGTTCCATCAGCTACTTCACCTGCTCTGCCCTTTCCCATGTCCTTACAGCTTCCTTGTCATATTAACTATATTTCTTATTTCAGTAGTTTGTTTTGGCCTGGCAAGAAGAGAAGTTTGCTCTTTTTCAAAACAGAAGCTATCTGTTTTTCTACCTCAGATTGGACATAACACATCAGCAGATTTCCCCCCCCTCTTATGTATTCAGAGAAATAGTGGAAAAAGTAATTTAAGGAAACTTGCTGAGAAAGCCAGAGATAGAGATGTTGTATAATCTGTAATGTTTCATCTGTGAGTTGAAGTTTGTAATCTGTTGTATCCATAAAGTTAGGAAAGGAACTTTTTCCCTTCTAAACTGAAGTAAAGCTGCATGATGAGATATCTATTCTGTTGATTTAGTTTTCCCCCCTTTGCTCAAGTCTTGATCCTCCAATGACTATCCATAGCTATCCTCAGCCTCAGATAATCTTCCAATCTTTAAAGATTTTCTCCAGGGCAAAGAAAAATTCTCCAAAAATTTCTCAGAGCAAGATTCTCATAAGCAAAGTATTACATGACCGGTATTTGAAAAATACTAACAACAAGATCTGGCAATGACTAAGAGCAAGGCAATTGAAAAAAGAGACAGATAGGCTATGGATGCACAAAACCAGGCCTTAAGAACAATTTGATAGAAAGCCAGAATTGAGAAGACAGCAATAGACAGAAAATACCACTTTTGCAAAGAAGCTGAAGAAATAGTCAACCACCTAGGTCCATGATGGTGAACCTATAGCATGCGTGCCAGAAGTGGCATACAGAGCCATCTCTCTGGGCATGCAAGCTGTAACCCATTGCTTTTCCAGGTTCTGCCACATCAGCCAGCTGGTTTTCGCGCACGGGGGAGTGCCGGGAACCAGAAGAGTAGCCTCCTGGGCGGCTGCTCTTCCGGTTTCCGGCGCACGCATGCGCACCGGCCACCTGGACTTCCAGTTTCTGGCATGCATACACATGTGAAAACCAGCTGGCTGGTGTGCATGTGTGGGCCAGAAACCAGAAGATCATCTTCCCCATGTGTGCATACGCACCGGGCTGCTGCTCTTCTGGTTTCCAGCACACAACCGCGTGTGCAGGCATTCCCATTTCGGCACTCGGTGCTGAAAAGGTTTGCCACCACTGACCTAGATAGTTGCTGCAAGAATATTAAGGCCAACACTAGCAAAAGAACAGGTAGCTGTGATTTTGCATGGTAGTATAAATAATAATGATAATAATAGGCCCTTGGCTGCCATCCCCAAACATCTGGAGCACCACTTGAACACCATTGGCATTGACAAAATCATCATCAGTCAATTTGCAAAAGGGCATCTTTACCTAGACCAGATTATATCCTGCGACAATATCTTTACGGCCATCATATATGAGCCGCAGTGGCGCAGTGGTTAGAATGCAGTACTGCAGGCTACTTCTGCTGACTGACTGCAATTTGGCAATTTGAATCTCACCAGGCTCAAGGTTGACTCAGCCTTCCATCCAGTGGTGAAATCTAAAATTTGTTACTACAGGTTCTGTGGGTATGGCTTGGTTGGGGGGGGGGGTAATGTGACTGGGTGCGCATGGCCAATTTTTTTTTACTTTTAAAACAATTTTTTACATGTAAAAAATGCTTTCAAAAGGCTCTGACGATCCCAGCTGAGTTGCCTGAAAGTCAGGGTTTTTTTTTAAAAAAACCTGTACTGATGAAGCAACTCAGCTGGGATCGATCAGGCAACTCAGTTGGGATCGTCAGAGCTTGGATCGTCAGAGCCATTTAAAAGAACAAAAGCCTCTGATGATTGCGTGGCTCAGTTGGGCATGGGGGGCGGGGGCAGGGATTTTTTCTACAGGTTCTCCGAACTGCCCGCCGCCATCGCTACCTACTCACCTGAGCCGGTCTGAACCGGGAGCATTTCACCCCTGCTTCCATCCTTCCAAGGTCATTAAAATAAGGACCCAGATTGTGGGGGGCAATAGGCTGACTGTGTAAACCACTTAGAGAGGGCTGTAAAGCGCTGTAAAATGGTATATAAATTTAAATGCTATTGCTATTGCTATCCACATCTGCCTATCCCAGATCATTGGGAAGGACTGAATATGTGGATAAAAGTGCCAATCCAGTCTAAACATCTGGGTGACTAGATAACCAACCATAATAATAATTTATTATAACTGCTCATCCAAAAATCCTAGACACATTAAATACACTAGAAACCACAACCAAAGGAAATTCACATGCAGCTCGGGATAAGGTAGGAAACAGAAATCATTTCTTAAACTGTCAAAAATATCAAGGAACTGAAAAGCCTATTCTTTAGCATGGTGTTGGTTTTTTTTAAGGACTATTAGAGTGAGCTGCTTCTGGAATCCAGCATTTTAGGATGAGCACAACAAGAGTCCTGATGGCACAGCGGTTAAAGTGCAGTATTGCAGGCAAACTCTGCCCACAGCTGGAGTTCAATCCTGACAGGACTCAGTCTTCCATCCTTCCCATGTCGATAAAATGGAGACTTTGATTGTTGGGGATAATATGCTGATATTGTAAACAACCCAGAGAGTGTTGTAAAGAATTCTGTATAGTAATGTGGATGGCCATTCCATTATCAGAACATGCTCACAATAACTAAAAAAATCTTGAAATACAACATACAGCTATCATTAACAATATTTAAACAAGAAATATATATTAAAAATTGATTGACAGAAAGCACCTATGCTGGAGCAGCTTTACTGAAATCACTTCCGTTGTTCAAAGGCCTTCTTTACAGTGACTTTGGAGCTGGAGGTACATGAGCCTTTACTAGATAAGACATTCCAAAAGATAGATGGCAATCCTAAAAATTCTCATACTGCTGGCTAATTTCCATCCATATTGTTTAGTCCTACAATCTCCAGAGTACAGACCGAGATTTTATACTGTGTTCCTTTTTATTTCCCATCAAATCTTACCTATTACTGCATTTTTTTCAGCAAGACTGTTTTGTGGAACACTTCATAGTAGTCCATCAAGTTTAACTAGGTTTATATCAGTAGCTTTTGAATTGTAAAGGCATGTTTAGATCAGGGGTGGGTTCTAAAATTTTTTACTACCGGTTCTGTGGCCGTGGCTTATTTTGTGGGCATGGCTTGATGACAATTCTTTAGGATTTAGCAGAGGTACTGGTCTACCAGGCTTTTAACTGCTTGCAGAGCTGTACTGATCTACTCATTTGTTTTTTCAGGCACTGGTCTACCCATTTATTTTTGCAGGCACCGGCCTACTCATTTGTTTTTGGAGGCACTGGTCTACCAGCACACTGCCTTTTAACACTAATCAGCTGTAGGGCGGCCTTTGAAGTCCTGCGGCAAGAATTTAAACAGTTTTTTTCCTTCTAGCCAATCAGCTGGGACTCAGGAGGCAGCAATAGATTGGAGGTGAGGCCAAATAAAAGGTAAGAATAACGTGGTAGGCGGTTTCGGGGGGGGCAGAACCGGTTTGGTGATGTCATATCATCACCGCTACCGGCTCGGTGGAACCGGGCGGAACCGGGAGGAACCCACCACTGGTTTAAATCATTAATCTAAGAATTTTCCATGATTTTTTAAAAGCTGGAAACACTTGTGCTATTTGATATTGATTTGAACATGCTCAAACTTAAGCATCTTTACAGATTCAGAGTAATAAGACAGTAAGTAGGGAAGATAGTCTTCAATATTCTTCCAATTAATGAGTGGGAGTGTTTGTTTTATTCTAAAACTGTTAAGAAGGTGGTTGATTCATTAGGCCTAATTTTCTCCATTAGGCAGATGAAGAAAATTCTACAGGTGAACAAATGCAGGGATCCTTCTAATCCAGGGCTGTCAAACTTGCAGCCCGTGGGCCAGTTGCATTACGCATTGGCCATGCCCACGCCCGGTTTAGTGAAGGGGAAAAAGTCCCGATACATCATGTGACACTGCTGTGATGCCATGAGTTTGACACCCCTGTTCTAACCACTCAGTTTGTGACTGAACTTCTGCCTAGTTTTAACAATCATGTTGCTATCTTCATTGAAAAAAGAAAGCATGGTTCATTCATGTGGGGGTCCTTGGTATTCTCTGAGCTTGGTTGTTTCCTTGAAGATGTTTCATTACCCCAACTAGGGACTGTCATGAAGGGCTGATGATGTTACCTAGTTTGGGTAATGAAACATCTGTAAGAAAACAATAAAGCTCAGAGAGCACCAAGGACCTCTCATTTCAACCCCGAACTAGAAACATTCTCCTTTATTAGTAGTGTTATTCATTCTTAAAAAAACAGGGGGGAAACCCCACTATTTTTTTTTAAAAAAAATCTAAATGCTTTCATCTTGCAATTTCAACTGTGAGAAGCACTGCTAAAAATGGAAGTCACATAGAAGGAGAAGCAAGATATGAAAAACGGAGAAAAATCTTTGCTAGAACTGCCTGGAAGCTGGTCAGACATGCCAAACAGATTTCACTGTAAATGACCTACTGTAAACTTTAGCTGATCCTAGAATAATTGTCTATCGGTCCATAGGACTTGTGTTGTTTATAAAATAAGATCCACATAGGAGAATAGCCAGAAGGAAACATTTTCTCTGGCAAACCAGAGTTTTTAAAATCTTGGTAAGCCTAAAATAGAATCCTTTGGACTAATAGAACAACAATTGAACTGTTCAAATGAAAGCACGCAACATGCATTTGGAGAAAAACAGGTAATATGTTTGACAAAAAGAACTTCTTACTTGTTAAGCAGGGAGTGGCCTTTTATGCTTTTGAGTAGTGGGATAGCCAGTGACCCAAGAAACAAAGTATTGATGGAACAAAGAGTGAATTCAACTAAATATCATATTGTGGATATTAATTAATTAATATCATATTGTGGACATTCCATGAAGAAATTGAAACTAAAAAAAAAAAACTTAGATAATTCAGTAAGACAACAATATAGGTAGTCCTTGACATACAACCACAACATTTCCATTACTAAGCAAGACAGTTGCTAAGTGAGTTGTGCTTCATTTTAGGCCTTTTTTTTGGGCCACAATTGTTAAATGAATTATTGTAGTTGTTAAGTGAATCATATGATTGTTAAGTGAATCTGCTTCCCCATTGACTTTTCTTGACAGAAGTCAGCTGGGAAGGTTGCAAATGTGATCATATGTCTCCTGGACACTGCAACTGTCATAAATACATGCCCGTTGCCCAACACCCAAAGTTTGATTATGTGATGCTGCAATGGTTGTTAAATATGAAAACCGGTCATAAGTCACTTATTTCAGTGCCATTGTGACTTCAAATGGTCACTAAATGAATGGTTCAAGTCAAGGACTTCCAGTACAAAAGGGAATTGCCAAATCAATCAGAAAGTATTTAAAGGAAGAATAAAGGTTTGGAATGATCTTTACAGTTACTACAAGATTTAAGTACTATTGAAAATATGTGGGATCTCATCTATACAGTGTGTCAGCTTTGGAAGCCATATTAAGCCGGAAGCTCCAATGCTGCCACCTTCTCATGTGTGGGAAAGTAGGAGGAAGGATTAAGGAGAGGGGTTGTTAGTAGACATAATAGCATTCTTCCTGTCGGTCAAGGTCAGGGCGATCCAGCATCTGGAGAAGGAGTGGTCAGGGGACTGGATCGAGATGGAGCGGATGTTGATTGGAGCATGTGGCCGACTGGGGGGAAAAGGAGATGGTTTTGGGAGCTTTGACTTACTGAAGGAAAACCCAGGCTTTTCAGATTCGGGTTTTCCCAGATGTGCCAGTTTGCCTATTCTAGTAAAGAGAACTTTGGAAAATGCTTGCTTCTGCGTCTTTACTTGGAGTTGGAGTTTTTCTGGAACACTGACAAGGAGAACTAAAAATATTTGTAAACTAAAAGAATTCTGCAAAAAAGGGTAGAAGGAAAAAAAACTAAAAGCCAGAACACAAATAGTTGACTACTGGAACTATCTGGAAGCTTTTATTTCCATTAAAAAGGAGTTGGAAAGTAATAACCGAAAGAGTATACTTCTGCACCTGCCCTATTTACCATTTTGCTACTTTAAACCTAAAACATAAATCGGGAGTACATCTTCGTTTTTTGCTGAAAAATGTCATGTTTAATTTTGTATCATGCAAAACCTGTCCGCTTAGGGTCAGAGTTACACTGAAACAACTTTGACCAGGGATGTTTAATCTTTTATGTCAAATTATATTTTTAGAATGGCAGAAAATGATCCGTTGTTGTGATTAATTAAAAAATAATAATAATTAAAATTAAAAAGTGTTATGTATCGTGAGCATCCATTACTTGCCTTCCTATCGTTTTCTTGCTGCTGCTTCTCTGATTCCACATCATATTTACGACTGCTGAGGCTTATAGTATATGCTCTGTTAAAAAGATAACAATGGAAAGACACAGTTAAAGGCCAGCTGGGAGAAGAATTTAGGGGAACTGCAGAGGAAAACCAATGAATGGGGTTAAGCATCACATAACATGAGTTGCTCCTTCCTGTGTCCACTGTAGGAGCTGTGGGGCAAACTGGGGCTTCAGGAAATAAGGATGATATGGACAGTATTCTCCTCACCAAGGAATGAAGCAATTCAAACAAACAAGACAAATCGATTCCAGTTCAGATGTATTCTGACAGACGTAAATCACTTAAACTGCAAAGGGGTAAAAGAAAGAAGTTCAAAACCATCCACCCTAAAACTTTCCATATGATATAGTTTATAAACAAGCACTACATTCTGGGAATGAGAATAATCAAAACAGACCCATGTCGTCGGAACATTGTCTCGAATTCTTTATGGCTAATTACATAGAAGAAAGAAGATCAGGTTTACAGTTAGGTTAGAGAAGAAGAAATTATATTCAAAAGAATGCAAACTTAACATTATTGGATAATGAGAGCAGGCTTATGTGCTCTGCCAGCCATATGTGATTGCTAACAACACTGCTTCTGGAGGAAAATATCCTAAACCTTTCAACATAAGTTCCTCTGACAAAACAAATCAAGATTACAAAAGATAATGTTCTTATGAAGTCCAAATGTCTGATGGGCTTTCAGAGACCAGAACAAATACAAGAACTTCCAATATATTTATCGGAATATATTTTAACAAGCTTCCAAGAATTTTATAAACAAAACTGCAAAATATGCTGAATACTGATAAGTGCCAGAGATATCCTAAAGCAGATATATTTCTTGCATTGTTTCTAATACAGTATATTTCTAAATTAGTAACACTAGGTAATTTGCATTTAATGGATACAAAAATAAACAGAGATGGATAAAAATGCTATTTTTTTGGCAAAACTTTGCATATCTCATTGAAGTGGCATTAGAAATAGTTTCATACCACAGTCTTTATACAGCACAAACCTTGTAAAGCGATTGAACGCAACAATATTAAAATCTGGCTTTGTTATAAAAGTAAAAACCAGCATGTGCATTCCACACAAACACAGTGAAGAATAGCAAAATCTTATTACAGCTGAGACGGGATCTTTATTTAAGTTTAATGAACTTTGATGATTTGGAATTCCTAATAGAAAATTGCACAAATAGTAGCGCTTTGAGCAACATCACAGAACTCAACCATGAATGGCATTCCTTCAGTGCTCAAACCTGGATCAATTGCCTACATATAAACTTGATATATCTTTTTCTTTCCCAGGTAGTCTTGAGTTCACTTTGACCACAGATGACTGCAAGTTACTTGCCAAGAACACATCTTTGACTAGTCTAGATTACAGCTGTTGGATTCAGAAGTGAAATTCAGCAGGTTCTGACAGAGAACCAGTAGCGGAAATGTTGAGTAGTTCGGAGAACAGGCAAATACCACCTCTGGCTGGCCCCAAAGTTGGGTGGGAATGGAGATTTTGCAATATCCTTCCCCCAGGAGTGGGGAGGGAATGGGGATTTTGCAGTATCTTTCCCCTGCCATGCCCACCAAGCCACACCTACAGAACCAGTAGTAAAAAAAATTGAATTTCACCAGGTTGGATTGCCTTAAAGTCTTCCATCCATGTAATAGCTAGGTCTATCCATTATTTATTTATTTGAGATAAATTAGTTAGGTGATACCTTCTGCTTTGATATATTAGTCATAAACTAATGGGATATATTTGTTATGTGAGTCAAATTTTGTGGTTGCCTGTGGAAATAGCATTTTATAATACATTGCATAGCTATCAAGCCACTCCTCCAACTCCAACATGCCTCCTCTGGGATGATAAAATAGGGTAGGACTATAATTCACATAAGACAGAAACAGATTGCCTATCAAACCCCGTGACATTATATGTATAACATAGTTACCTCCGTAGAGATTTTTTCCAAGAAGGCCAACAATTGCAGGGAGAAGGCCTCTGTACAAGAAAAGCTTTATAATTCTCGAAAAGAGTGTCTCCTCCTCCTCCTCTCCCTCCCTTCCTTCTCCTCCTCCTCCTCTTTAGCGGAATATCATTTAGCATCTGTCTTCTTCTCTGAATAGGTCTGCTAATACAACCAAAGAAAGAAGCAGAATTCTGAAGAGGTAAAATGAATAGTACCTCTTTATATAACATCAGAAATAATAAAGAGCCAACAAGGATGGCACAAAGTTTCTAACACTATTTCTGCCTTGAATTTGCTATGCTACTGGTCTCCCAAGAAGCACTGAGAACGTCTTCCAAAGTAGGACCATTCAACTAAGACAAACACCCTCTATATAAACTGGCAGTTGAGTGCCCTGTGTAAATAGAGTTTAAGAATAGAGATATAGAGAATGAGGAGACATGATGAAATAAGCATTGCGGCATTTTCAAGGCCAATTCTGCCCCTCATACACTTAGGTGCAGTGTTGTAATGCAAATATGAAAGGGCAAAGCATGCATCTTGAGACTAGATGAGATGCTGATACTTTTTGGGAAAGCAAAATCAATGGATGAAAGATAGATAGATGATAGATAGATAGATAGATAGATAGATAGATAGATAGATAGATAGATAGATGGATGGATGGATGGATGGATGGATGGATGGATGGATGGGTGGGTGGGTGGGTGGGTGGGTGGGTGGATGGATAGATAGATGATAGATAGATAGATAGATAGATAGATAGATAGATAGATAGATAGATAGATAGATAATTTATTTAAAATGACTCATATCTCATATAATGATTCTAGGCAATTCACATCCATCCATGAAAACAAAGCTAAAAAGAGAAATACCTAGTTTGCTCCTAGAGAAATACTTTTGCTCCTACACCAAATAGTCTCCCAATTCAGCTCCCATTTTAACTTAATGCTTGGGGGAAGAGCCAGGTATTTATGGTTCCCCAGAAGGCTAAAAGTTTAGGGATCTCTCAGATGGGAAGTTACTCCATTCGAGTGAGTGGACCTGGAGGGGAGTATGTCCGCTATATCTAACCTAGTAGTATGGGCAATTATCATCAGGGAAAGATGGTCTCACAGTTTAATATACATAGACAGGACAATTCATAAATGTCACATATGCCTGATAATGACTGAGGGTAATGATATTCAGTTATCTATTTAATGAAACAAATCTATATCTGAACTTTCAGAGCTAAATCTTTTCAAGGGACAAAAATGTTCAAAATGAGTAGCCGATGGTATTCTGAATGGCCAGCATACATCTCTCTCTTAGGCCATTAAGCTTGAAGATCCCCGACAGTTCAAAAACGGAGCTGAAATATCTTTCTGGCTGATAACTCCATTTGGGATGATGTTACAGTGTTTATCTAGTGAGCCTCAGCATTCTTCCTGAGCCATTATTAGATTGATAGTCCCCTCAGGTACTCGGCAGGTGGCTCATAAATGCTTAAACATATTCAGATTACTTGGCAGATGATAGCCATCCCTTGTGAAGTTTTGGTCATCTTAATGTGATTTTCTATTTCAAACAAAACTAAATAGATGTGTAAGGAGGGGGAAAGTTATTAATGGATGAGAACACAAATAGTTTGTAACCCACTGCTAAGGTTAGAGATGTCATGGTTTGCTGCCGTTATCATGGAACTTGTATATATATAAATAAATAAATAAATCTCAAATGCATTACAGTATCCACAGGTAGTCAGATAAGTTACTATTACCACATATGTTGATAGGCAGATAGGACTCAGCTCATTGGGATGGGACAGGACTTATGTGTGAACTGGGAGGGGGGAGTAGCAGTGGGCTGTTGTTTTCTCCGTTTTGCTCCCTTGTGCATATTAAACCAGTTTTCTGACATTTCCTCATAGCACAGTGAATATACCTAGTAAAAGCAGAATGAATTAGCTCATTAATTAATATCAAAATATTTCTATAAATCACTAAATGCACTAATAAATATAATGTAGTTCAGGTGCACATAAAGAAGTGGAGTTGTTTTATATCATGTATGACAAATTTTTTCTAATGAGCGAAAGTATTCCATTAGAACTTTCACAGGAATTAGAAAATTCATATTCTGGTTTTTTTTCTTTTTTTTTTTAAAAAAAAGCAGAGGTAGTCCCCTCTTTGAAATCTTAAAAGTCCAGTTTCAATAGGATTCTATAATCAAACTGGAAAACTCTTGCCCAATTGGATCGTCATTTCAGACATATTTCCTTACCTAAACGGAGAAACAGAATGTCCATAGGTGGGGGAGGGGGGAACACCAGTGGGAGTTGGAGCCACTTCTGACTTCTTGAAAGCTTCTTTACTGAGTTTCCTTGTGGGAATCTGGTAGAGAACATCAACAACCTTCCTTTCCTTTCCTTTCCTTTCCTTTCCTTTCCTTTCCTTTCCTTTCCTTTCCTTTCCTTTCCTTTCCTTTCCTTTCCTCTCATCTCCTCTCCTCTCCTCTCCTCCTCTCCTCTCCTCCCCTCCCCTCCCCTCCCCTCCTCTTCTGCCCTTTCCTTCTCTTCCAGCAGACTGGTAAATGGCTACTGCTGAATGGGGGAGGGAGCAAGGGATTGCAAGACTGTCTGGGAAACTGTCAGAATGTTGAAAATGGAAATTGTAGTACCATTACAGCAGCAACTGTCAATAGCACAAATTTCATTCCCTCTTGAGTCATGGTTCCTGGATTTTAGACACACTCTATAAATTAGGCTATTTGAGGTATCTTGGTCCAAAAATTGGTGCCATATAATGCACCATTTTGCCCAGTTAAAGGTCATGACAATGAGAGGTTTAGTAATATATAAATAGATTGATATGTAGGGTTTTTTTAAAGCCAGTGTTCAAAATATTCTCTTTAATTATACCTCAACTAAGACTGCATAATTCCAAATTATCTAACCTCCATAGACCAGTGAAATATGTCTCAGAAACATTTTTAACTGCAGCTTAGTCATCATTTGTTACAGATCAAGGCAACCTAATCTGATATCTTTCATGTAGTATTGAAAACCAGTTTCTTGTTTTAAGAAAAATGCCACAACTGAAAACTTTCTGAGGGATTTTCAGAAGGATAGAATCAAGATCACGTGAAGTGTTAGTACCACTTTATAATGCCTTGGTAATATGGAATACTGCATCCAATTTTGGTCTTCAAGATGTAAAAAAGATGTGGAGAGTCTAGAAAGAGTGCAGAGAAGAGCAACAAAGATGATTAGGGGACTGGAGGCTAAAACATATGAAGAACGGTTGCAGGAACTGGGTATGTCTAATTTAATGAAGAGAAGGACTAGGGGAGACATAATAGCAGTGTTCCAATATCTCAGGGGCTGCCACAAAGAAGAGGGAGTCAAGCTATTCTCCAAAGCACCTGAGGGCAGGACAAGAAGCAATGGGTGGAAACCAGGGGTGGGTTCTACTTATCTTTACTACCGGTTTGCAACGGGGCCGCACGCGCTCTCTCGCTTTGCTCACACGCGTGCTCTTCTGCGCATGCGCAGAAGCATTTTGATGATGTCGGGGTTGGTGGGCAGGGCCTCCCGCTGGTTTTACTACCGGTTCTATACAACTGGTACGAACCGGGGGCAACCCACCACTGGTGGAAACTAATCTTTTTTATTATTATTATTATTGAAAAGTTTTACAAAAAGTTTACATATTCCCCCCCTTCCCTCCCCCAGCCTCCCCCCTCCCCCCTCCTCTTCCCAGAACAAATTACAGGGTATAACCTTCAACAATCATGATCAATCCTAGTCTAAATAATTATAACATTCCACATCTCTTGTTCCTTCAATTCCCTAATTACCCGCCTAACTTGATTACTTAAAGACACCCCAAATATCTATATAGTCATTCATAACCTATCTGCAATTTCTTATTCCAGTATTTATTTTGAATATAATCTATCCATCTTCTCCAGTCTCTTAAATATCTTTCATTTGAATGATCCTTCAAGTACGCCGAAATTTTTGCCATTTCCGCTAGGTTTGTAACTTTCATTGTCCACTCTTGGATTGTAGGTAAATCTTGCTTCTTCCAATATTGTGCCACCAACAGTCTTGCTGCAGTTATCAAATTCAAAATCAATTTAGTCTCTATAACTGTACAATCCGTAACTATACCCAGCAGAAACAGCTGTGGTGTAAATTTCAACCTCTTTTTAAGAATATTTTGTAAAATCCACCAAATTTTTATCCAAAACACTTTAACCTTTTTACATGTCCACCAAATGTGAAAATAAGTGGCATCCTCACAATTACATCTCCAACATTTTGGTTGTACATTCAGATACATACGAGATAACTTTTTTGGGTCTAGATGCCATCTATAAAACATTTTATAGTTCTCCCTTAAATTCTCCCTTAAATTTTGCGCTTTAGTAAATTTCACATTTGTCACCCATATTTTTTCCCAAGTTTCCATCATTATTGGCTGTTCAAAATTCTGCGCCCATTTTATCATACAGTGGTGGAAACTAATCAAGGAGAGAAGCAACCTAGAACTAAGGAGAAATTTCCTGACAGTTAGAACAATTAATCAATGGAACAACTTGCCTCCAGAAGTTGTGAATGGTCCAACATTGGAAGTTTTTAAGAAGATATTGGATAACCATTTGTCTGAAGTGGTGTAGGGTTTGCTGTCTAGGCAGGAGGTTGGACTAGAAGACCTCCAAGGTCCCTTGTAACTCTGTTATTCTGTATTCTATTCTAGTTTTATATTCATTTTTAGGTCATATTGTCTTTCTTTCCATCTTTCCTAAGAAATAACAGCCACTTGTATAACCTATATTTCCGTGCTTATGATCTGGTGAACTTTGGAATTACACTTGGGCTCAGCTGAGGCATTTTTTTAAATTCACAATCACTAGCTCCAGATATGAAATTTGATCTTATTCCATTCAAGTTGCCCAGCAAAATACTAATTGGAAATCCAGATATCCAGATGCCTGCTGGTCATAGGCATTTGAAATCCACCAGCTAGCTTATTTCACATGAAACAACAATATTGAGTTGGTAAGTGTGTCTCAGTATCTTATATGGAGGCAGTGATTCCCAGTCCTTGAACCACAAAAGGATAGCGCTGGAGGTTATCTTTTGGGATTAAACTAAAGCATTAGTAGCAAAGGAGATGGCAGTCCATTAGAGAAAAACTTGTAGTACAAAAGACCAAACCGGGGCAGACACTGCATAACTAAAATAAATGCCAGGACAGTCCCAGCAAAGGATTTCAGAAATATTTTTCTTCCTGAGGGGGGAAAAAAACAAGCACAGCGTCTTTTCCATTAAATTGAGGAGAGCAGGAGAAAAAAAATGGGGAAGACTTTCAGTACAGCATTAACTTAAGCCACTTCAAAATAAGGAGAGAATACTGTAAATAGGCAAATGCTTCATGTACAGTATTCCTTCAGAGCCGCCTCCATAGAAAAAGCCCTTTTATTTTGACATGGTTTCCTAAAAGTTGAAAAACAGCTACTTCAAATATGGTAAAAACATTTTAATAACCTTGTTTTTTTTTTTCTGTTTTCTTTATCATAACATCATGTAAAACTATGCTATGTTCATCACATAAAGAGCACAAATATAGTGGCTTTTGGTGTTGGAGAGTTAGAGTTAAATGTTACTAACTTGACCTGCATCTTCTTCTGATCCATGGACAATGTAGATATAACACGAGAGCATTAGGGATATTATGAGATATAAATAAAAATGTATTAATATAAAATACAAATGAAAATAAAGACAGTGGGAAAGGAAATACGGGAAAAAGGGAAAGGAATAGAAAAGAAAAAGAGAAAAGAAAAAGAGAAAAGAGAAAAAAGTAGTGACTTCCAACCTGTTTCAATGCAGTAAATTACACAATATGAATATAATCTCAACTTTTTTACTTATACAAAAAAAAAATTAGTACTAGCTATTTCTATAACAACAACCTTCTTAATGATCAAAACCCAAAATCAAAATTTCATTTTTATCTCTTTCGAAAGTGGCTTTCAAGTGGGAACAAAGCTCGTTACATTCTTTTCTTGATTAGTGTAGTTACTTTGCCATTTCTGCCATTCCATCAATTTCATTCAGCATGTTGTGCTAAAAAATGCAAAGGTGACTTTTGAAAGGAAAAAAAAAGTGTGTGTTTTAGTGTGGCCTGCTAGGCATTTATATTTATTTATATTTCACATTTCTGAACCACTCATTTCTCTCTCAAAGACGAGCTCTGGGTGGTGTACGATAAAATATCAAAATAGAAAACAGTATATAAAAATTAAAATGTTAAAGCTAAAAATGTTAAACTAAGGGTTCTCATGGTTCTTCCCACGCATGGCCACAGAGCAGTGGTGGAATTTAATTTTTTTTTGCTACCAGTTCTGTGGGCGTGGCTTGGTGGGCGTGGTGTGGCTTGGTGGGTGTGGTGTGGCTTGGTGGGTGTGGCAGAAGGATACTGCAAAATCCCCATTCCCTCTCCACTCCTGGGGTCAGTCAGAGGTTGTATTTGCTGGTTCTCCGAACTACTCAAAATTTCCACTACCGGTTCTCCAGAACCTGTCAGAACCTGCTGAATTTCCACCCTGCCACAGAGCCATATTTTAATCCCTTTACAGGAGGTTAGGAGACTGGGGCTAATCTCACTCTGGGGGAAGAATATTCCAAAGGGTGAGGGCTATGGCAGAGAAGGCTGTCTTCTTAGACACTGCCAGTTGGACTTCTTAAACTGATGGGATCTGTACAGTGATGAAATGTAAAATTTGTTACTACCAGTTCTGTGGGGGTGGTTTGGTGGGGGGAGATGCGTAATGTGGGTGGGCATGGCCAACTTTTTTTTTTTACTTTTTTTTTTTACTTTTAAAAGCATTTTTTCTACAACCTTAAGAGGTTGCAGAAAAAATGCTTTTAAAAGCCTCTGGTGATCAGGCAACTCAACTGGGATCGTCAGAGGGTTTTAAAGGCATTTCTTTTTCTACAGCCTCTTCAGCTGAAGAGGTTGCAGAAAAAAAAATGATTTTAAAAGCCTCAGACGATCAGGCAAGTCAGCTGAAATCATCAGAGGCTTTTAAAGGCATTTTTTTTTCTTCAACCTCTTTGGCCGAAGAGGTTGTAGAAAAAATGCTTTTAAAAGTAAAAAAAGCCTCTGATGATCGCATGGCTCAACTGGGCATGAGGGGGGGGGCAGGGATTTTTACTACCAGTTCTCTGAACCACCTGCTGCCATTGCTACCGGATCGGGCGATCCAGTCCGAACCGGGAGCATTTCACCCCTGGATCTTTGGTGGGACCTGCCAATGCAATTGGATAAGGGCAGTTCTGTACGTATTAATGCTTCCTTTCTATTCATACAGGCATCCTAGCTTGAGCCGGGCAACATGGCAATCCATTCAACAATGCTCTTTATACCAGCTTGTGACCTTCAAAAGATTTTCTGTTTACATATTTGGCTATATGGTTGGGGAAATGATTCTCTTTCTTCTTGATGCATGTCACAATCCCTAAAATTGAAACTGCTTATTTTTATGTTAGTTGAAATGCTAGTATGAAATGCAGATCTTCTAAAATGAAACCAAAACTGGGGGGAGAAGGTGGGGAGGAACCATCACAAAAGAAAACGCTGTCCTTTGTGAGCATGTAGAGTCAAACAACAAGGTCTGCTAAAGCCATTTGTTTCTGAGTAAAAGTCTGTTTACTGTAGAACTCCAACTGCTTAAAATCAATCAGTGAGTATATTTTAACAAAAGGCCTTGTAGGGCGAGACTTAAAACATACAGCTATTCTTTTTTTTTTTTTTTTTTACTTTTTAGAAAAACAATTCAGGAACACTCGCAACAAATTTTAGGACAGTGGTAGGAAAACATGCAGTCCATAGAACCATGCATTTTCTACATATGGGTAGGAAGGCAGAGGAGAAGGAGGAGAATTAAAATGGAAATATCAGAATGAATTTCCTAATTCATGCAGGTACTTTGGACCATTTTTTCACATCAAGTCACTTTACAAGCTCTAAGGCATTTTTTCCTGCTCTAGACCAGCGGTTACCAACTGGTGGTCTATGGACCACTGGTGGTCTGCAAGAAAATTTTGGTATGAGTCAGAGGGGGGCAGAAATTCCAACTTGGGGTCTGCTTCAGCCTCCTAGTGTGGGGCTTTGGATGAAGTCTGAAGGGAAACGCCATTGGTGGCGAAGAACTGGAAGGCCTCTTTCCAGTGGGACTGCATCATGGCCTGGAACTGTCTGACCATCTCAGCCCGCTGAGCCTGCAGGCGCCGGTACCTGGCCTTGCACTCCCACAGGTCTTCTCTCTGTAGGAAAGCCTATGCTTGTAGTCCTCAATGAGGTGCTTCTGCTGCACCTCCTTCTTGGTCAGATCCAATTTGAACTGAGCCAGCTGTTTTGCCAACTCTTTCTCGTGGTGGCTGCTTAACTCCAACAACTGCTTCCTGTTGGGGCCCTAAGGAGCCTGGGCGGGCAGGTGAGGAGTGGCTGGGAGGGGAGGGGTGAGTAGAGACCGGTGAGGTGCCCCTCGACGCGAGTGACATCAAGTTGGCCATGCCCACCCAGTCACATGACACCTAGGCACATCCACCCAGCCGGTCATTAGGCAGATCATATTAGTGGTCCCCGGGATTTAAAATTATGAATTTAGTGGTCCCTGAGGTCCAAAAGGTTGGTGTCCCCTGCTCTAGAACATACTTCATATACTTTTGCAAAGACTTTTCCCTTCCTTTTACTTTCAGGTAAAGGCATCGCATCTAATTCATCAGCCCTAAAGGCTGGGAGGGACTTCAACTGTTTTCAGCAGCAATAATCATGGATCAAAACACTTTGTGCCTGAACAACAAAAAGCAAAGGCAGCTGCTAAAAATAAATTTCCAAAAATATTTTTAGAAATGCTTTTTTTCAACCAAGAGTGATAATCTATAAAAAAAATATTCCCGATTAACTGTCAACAGTTCGAACCTGTTGCACCTGAGAAAGTGGACAGGGTCCTTAGGACTGTGAACTCAAACCACCTGCTCTTTAGGTTCAAGTCATCTTGGCTTGTTAAAGCAACCTGAAGGTGTTGTGAGAGTGAATTCTGGTCATGGGACCAGGTTATCTAAGAGACTACCTAATTAGATAGTCTCTTAGATAAAGAAGGCATGCCACAAGGACCATTGCTAGGGACTTGAATTTTCTGGGTCCAAAGACTTGGTCTCTTTTGCCATGGTACCTTGCCTTATGGAACATTCTTCCCCTCAAATTCAGCTTAGGGACAATATTATCTTTTAGAAACATTTACCACTCCATGTTCTGTTCCTTTTTTATTCCCAACATACCTTGCAAACTTTCTTTTAAGCCATTTTTAACCTCCGCTCCATTTTCACCAGCAAGGACATATGTCTCAATCCAAATCAGTTGTTCAAAGTGTCATTAAAAAGCTGTAATACACATTAGGGTTCTCCAGCTGAAACAAATAGTCTTATAAATTACTTGTCATAGGAGGCTTGTTCTTTTAATCTTTTGCTTCTCATCAAAAAAAGAGAAGGAGAACGGTAAAACAAGAAGAACAGCAAAAAAAAGGGGGGAAAAGGATGGATGATTTTCCAGGCTCCAAACAAGAATCTGATGAAAAGCAGATCACAAGAAAGATGTGCCATAAAGTTTGGCAGTCCACGGACTGAAATATTTTATTTATAAAATAAATTAAATGCCATCCTAGGAATCTCTTCAACTTTCATGGTTTAGAAATAGATTTTATAATGATGGAGAGGAAGGATAATAAGGAAGTATCGAATACATGGCTATGATGGATGATAATTTTGGGGCCAATAAGTGCTTAAAGTTGCTCCTCCCCATCCTAATTTTTCCAAAACAGAGTAATGCTGTAGAAATAAATAAATGCTTAGCTCAACCTAATGATTCAGACCAAGCTGACAGAGTGGCTGGAAACAGCATTTCAGAAGCGTAAAACACTCTAATGATTGAGATATAAAGGAGTCACTTTTAAGTGTTTCATTAAAATCCTGGCAAATACTATGCATAACAATTTGCGGTATACTACCGAAGACCCAGAAAGCTGTTTGTGTAATAAATGAGGTTCATCTGTAGGAAATGGCTTGGCGCTACACAAGTGGCCCTAATCAAATTTGGGGATAGATGAGTTCTGTAGATTTGGTTTATTTTGCTAATTTACTACTATTTAGTACTCAAAGTAGAACGTCAATTGATATTATTCGTGAGAATGCTAAATAAAATCTTGCAAGGATGGCGGTTGGGGAATAAGGAACATGATGTATTACCGAAATAAATCACAATTCAGAAGGTAGGCAGAGGAAAACCTTTGGCAGCATCATTTTGCATACTCCATTTGATTCTCATTTGTCAGCTTTAGTGCCAAAGTCTTAAAAGAGAACACAAAGGTAAAAGTCTGCATGTGTCCACGTTCCTATGCACAGAAATGCATGCCTCTCCATGATACCTGAAGGAAAAATCCAATTTCCAAAGATTTTCATTAAAACTTTAACATTGTTCAAGCAGCATGTATACATTTAAATAAAAATAAAATTAATACAGAGGCAGGTGTAAAAAAAACCTCACAAACTTCTCAACATTTTTACACTCCTGCCAGGACCTGGCACGCCATTTTTATTTTTTAAAAAATAAATATTATTGCATTGATATGGCTATCAATAGCATTGGCATTAGCTGGACTATTTATAAAATGACAAGACTTCTTTGCATGTCATTTCTCTTTTTGCAACCCTTCATAATATTTTGTGAAATCTAAACTCTCCTTTGTTGAAATCCCCATCAAATTTGTTGGTGCCTCAATAAAGATGCCCCAACTTCATTTCTATTTACATTTGTTGGCTAGAAAATACTAATTTCTTCTGACAACTATTCTGGAAACTGGTCCTTCAGATGAAGGAGCGAGAAGTGTAGATTTTGGTAGCAACCAGAAAATGCAGGGACAGCTATTTTCTCCATTATGTCTTCAAGGTATCATTTTAGACCAGTCTGCTTTTAGGTTTTTTTATTATTATTATTAAAAAGTTTTAACAAGTATTACAACAATTTTCCTATCCCTCTTTTCCCCCCCCCTTCCCTCCTCCTTCCCTTTTTTTTTTTTTTTTTTTTTTGAAGCAAAAATCTCTAATTTTGAACAGGGGCTACCAGTGCTAAACGAAACTTTCCTCTTTAACTTTCACGCCCCATTAAAGCTCAATCGCCATCTTGGTTTCACTTTCTCCCCTTAATGAGTCAGAAGGAAGTAATACACATTTGGAGTTAAAGTTCAGTACTTGCAAATTTGATCTCTCCTGAGTTTGCTCAGCCTGCTTCTGAATGATGTTTATTCCAAGCGTTGTTTGCAGGGGTGGTCGTGGCATCTTCTTCTGCTTAAAGCAGAAACATCCTGGATCCGGAACTCTGTCGGGCTTCCAGGGAGCTCTCACCCTTCGAGCCCCAGAATTGTTCCTGGGGCTTCTTGGGGAGCTCTACCTATGCCCGTCTGCTCTCTTCCTCCCCCTTTTCCAGGGAGAAAGTTTCCAAGCCGCCAGACAGCTGACTTGCACTGTTCTAGCGGCTTTACGAGATCGCGGGGCTGGCGCTCACAAAAGGAGCGTCTTCGGCGCCTGCGGTGCCACCGGAAGTCCAGTCTACTTTTAGTTTTGAAGTGCTGTTGTACATTCATAATTGAGTCTGACTGGGGCTTTGAGGCCATTGTTTTAAAAGAGGGCAGTGGTTAGTGCTAAACCAATGTTTTTGAAATGCTGGCTGAGAAATGCTAGAAGTTGAAATCCAGACATCATAACTTGCTGAGCTTAAAAAACACTTCACTAGCTATCTCCTGGAGTGGTCATCCAAAATTATTCCAAGAAAATTCTGAATTTTTTTTATTGTATGCTCAAGCACATAGATAATGGCCCTTTCACCACAAAGCAGAAGTTTTTGGCAACTACCCTTTCAACAGAGATGGATAAGCTAACTAGAAACTACGAATAAAGGAATGAATTATTTTAAAAGATATTAGATATTAACAACATAATAAAAGCAATCAACTATACAGGATGAAGTTAAAGTGCTTCTTTTATTTTCTTGAGCACAGTCTGTATCTTTTAAATACAATTCATCTGCAGCTTGAAATGTGTTGATTTTTGTCACTGAATACAACCATATGTTTCTATGGCTTAGTAGGCGCCAAATATTCTGATTTAAATATTCACTTTGAAAAATCCCCATTTGATCAGGAAATCAGATTAATTATGTTTTTATATGACCAAGTATCCTATTTTGTTTCAGTACAATTTTACACTGTTTTGAGCCTTTCGCTGTTAAGATTTCAGTGTACTCGGTTACCATCATAAGACCTTAGTTTCTGATTGGCTACAATAGTCCATGTCATCTGTGATATCATATTGTGATCTCATAATATTACTGGGAATCGTGTATTATACTTGGATAATAGAGAAAAAAGATAGTGTAGGAAAATTAAAGCCTCCTTTGTAATAAAAGGTATAGGTAAAGTTAATGAGAGGTAGTTTCTAGGGGTGTCAAATCTATTTTGAACACCATTCTTACTTTCATCTGAAATGGGATAATTTGTAATAGTTATGTACCAAAATCATTTAGAATTAATCGTGTTAAAGGTATTAGGAAATGTCAGTGCAAAGTTGGTTTCCTGAAAATTACGTCAATATGCAAACAAAATATTAGAGGACATTATGTATAAAAACAAAGGGGGAATTCTTTAAAAAATAATTTGCAAAAAAAATAATAATCCTTGTGGAATGGAATAATAAAGGATTACATATGACATTAATGCAAAACAGATTCACATAGGAACTTTCACTGAAATCTTACCTTTTATTTTTGTGGAAGTTCTACTTCTAATCCTCTGTGTAGATTATTTTGCAGATAGAATTGCCTATATAATTTGATATTAGATATTCCGATTTTTTCCATGGTGTTGCCTTGCTTTCCTAAATATAGGAAAGTTTATGAAGGCAGAAGAAATTTGAGAACTGAAACTTGGCAAGGCAAACTGGTCCCAGAATGTCATATATCATACAGAACAGTTGACCACCCTATATTTAATTTTAACCACCCTAAATTTAATATCCCTGGATCAGGGATCCCCAACCTGTGGGCTGAAGTCCTCTACTGGGCCATGGATAATCAACACAGGGCTGCGTGAGTGGTCGGCCTGTGCACGCACACATAGCTCCACTTCTGCGATCACCGTTGCAGCCACTCAGGGCCCCATTCATGCAAGCATCATCACAGGTGCTCCCCACTCATTGCGGCCCCATTCATGTGAACCTCGTCCTGGCCTCATTCACATGAATCTCGTTGCAGGCACTTACGCCCCCACTCGCACAAGCGTTGCCGCAAACATTGTGGGCGATCATGCATGTGGAAGCATCCACACATGTGCTTGCCCATCCCACAAAATAATCCCCTCTTTCCTTCCTCCCCCTGGTCTTGGGCCACTAACCCAAAAAGGTTAGGAACCTCTGCCCTAGATTGATCTATTAAATTTTAATCAGAAAATCATAGCACTCATTAGTCTCATTTTTGCCTGCACATTCATTTTTCAGTGTTAAAATAAGGGGTGGGAATCCTCCCAGACTCTAACCAAAGGCTGAAAAATTGCAAATGTTATAACCATGAAAGGGGAAAATATAAACACAAAGCCTAATGGTGGATATGTGAAGTCAGGTTCTTCTTTTTCCACTCTCTCCTTCTAACATAGTCAGGCATTTGCACTTTCCCCTCAATGGACAGGAGATCACATCAAATCAAACATGAATATAATTATTCACATTGACAGAACAATAATGTCCCCAGCAGAAAATCAACCTGGCAGAGAATGTGACATTCAATAAAGGAAAATGATGCTAAGAACTGCAGGATCAAAACAATGCAATTATATTCATGAGTACCAAAAGAAAATCATGCTCCCAAAAATCATAGGTGCTTTCTGACACTCAGCAACAACAACAACAACAATAATCTAAGTGGGTATTTTTCTCGACATTGTTAGGTTGTATTTATCCCTTCATTTTTCTAAAAGGCACAGGAGTCTTCAGTGTTTGAAAAAATGCACAAATATAAGGGACTACTGGAACTGAGCCTTTCACTTCAGTATATTCCAATGCACAGACACTCGAGTTGCATCATGCTGCATGCAATAACAATTCTGTGCATAGATGTCATTTTCAAAATAATATTTCCAACCTAGAAAGCTCCTTTGTTTTCCTTGTTTTCAATGCCAAGTTAACAATGGATTGGGTTCAATCATCAGTGGTTCTTATTAAAATTCATTATTATAAACATTCTGCAATGATTCAAGTATTAGTCCTTCGCTTCCAGGAACCCTGGAGATTAAATAAGCCAAGGCTACCATTCAATTGCTTTTAATTTTTTTGTATTCACATTCAAACAGTTGTTAGCATAATTTCATGCCAGTTCTCTGGCCCATATTTTTGCAAAACTACAACAGAACAATATAACAAAACTTAATACAATTCCAGAAACTCAGTAAAAAAATCGACTGAATGAAAAAAAAATTCATTTGTTCAGAAATGGTAATTTCTAGAAGCTAGGCTCTCTTCTCTCATTTTTATACTTTTATTGTGGCAGAATTTTATTGGTTATTTTGACTGTTGCTTCTTATTTATTCAAATAGCTGTTATAATCCTACATATCAGAGGAAATGAATTATTAACAATTCTAAACTTCTTTGGTTTCAAACAGGTGCGTTAATTTGGAAATTCTAAAGATTAATGTACAATTGAAGCCAGAACATGGATTTCTCTTGGGACTGATGGACAAACAGCAAGAACAACCGTATGGAACTTTATTGTTATATAAGATAAGAGCAGCAAGATTTATGCATCAGAGTGGAAAGATTTGATATTACCCACAATTGAAGAATAGATGGTGAAATTGATGGAACTGACTGAGGTAGCAAAACTGACAGCTTTAATTAGAGAAAAGACATTGATTAATTTTAATGCTGATTGGAATCACCTTCTGGACTTTCTGCATGAAAAAAATGAAATTATGATATATGGATTAGAAAAAAATAGTAGATAATAGAAAGAAAGAAAATCACATTATAAACCTAGAGCTCAATATAAATGTATACTTATATCTATATAAAATAAAATTCAAATCATTCCTTTGTATTTCTTTTTTTTTTCCTGCACTTTTGGCTTTGTTCTTTTATGCTTTGCATCTCTATTATTTTTTATTAACAACAATTATTATTAGTTATTGGTTTTTAATCTCTTTATTTTAAAATTTAATAACGTTATTCCAAAAAATACCCCACCCCCCAATTCTAGATTCTAGACTTCCTGAACTATACAAAAGTAAAGTTTATGCATTTCAGTATGTATTAGCAAGTTGTCACTCATATTTCTGGAAAATACATTTGTGTGCTAAAAAAAAAACTTGCTCTTTCAGAGAGCCTTCAGGAAAAAAAAACAGTTGATGGATTTATTATTGTCATGCAGCTATTTGTATTTGTTCTTTGTTGCTTTATGATTTGAATGTTAAAATTTATACCGTTCTTCTCACAATTGGTAGCCATATGAGACAATGACCATTTCCGTGACTTATCTTCATGATTTCAATAAACAAGAATCATAATAGATTTAAAGATAAACAGTTAGTAACAAAGCTCCGGAGAAGCAGGCATTCATTAATTTGAAAGAAATCGGATTCAAATTCCATACTAAAAAATTTACATTAAATTAAACATTTTGACTGATACCTTGGAATGTGGATTTTACTGTCAGCCTAATCCTGAACCATACACAATGCAAATGGTTTGGTCATAATAGTAACCTCTGCAGCTGCAAACGTTATAATCACAACTTACCAAGATAACAAAAAACCCCAAGAAAAATATTTGATGGATTTGCAGAAGTATTCTTTCACAAATTATTTTAGCAAAGTATAGAAATGACTTCAAAAAATGCATCTGTGTGCATAAAACCACTCTCACATTCACTCAAACACAGGCAAACCTTAGATTCAGTCTAACAAAGGGCTTCTTAAGCCAAAATAAACCATTTTAACATCATTAGGAGAATTCACTAAATCATAGGACCAAATGATTCTGATTATTTCATTTTCAGAGACAGGAACTTGCTACATTTATAATCTCTGTTATCTCAGATTAAGAACATTTATTCTTTCTACAAAAGCGTCTCTCCTCTCCTCTATTCCTCTCTCCTCTTCTCCCCTCCTCCCCCCAGCATAATTCTATTTATCTGTGGTTTTATGGGACTACAAAGCAATTATGAAACTAGATAATATTGTTTCCCCCTGGCTTATATAGAAGTCCTAAAAAGCTTTCATTGAGAACATAAGGATTTGTATAACAGAAAATATTAGGCAGCATATGTGCGAAATACAAGGGGTAGGGGAACAGATGTTATTGACCTACAGATCTTTTCATTCTTCACCAGTGCCATGTTATCTTGGGCTATTAAAATTTTTTTGTACATCATGATCAGAAGGATCACAGGTTCCCTCGAAGAACTCTTCATTTGAGATAAACTGTTTAAAATTTGAATTTACAATTCAACTTTCATTAATCTGGCCCAGGAGCACATAGAATTGTCTCCCACACCCAAACTAATTTATTATTTATTTATTTATTTATTTATTTATTTATTTATTTATTTATTTATTTATTTAATTTATTTATTTCTCCCATAGGACTCGGGGCAGCTCACAGAATAAAAACAATAACAATAAAACAATGCTAAAACAAACCCATTTAAAATCCCCAGACAATTAAAACCTCGCAGCAGATCAGGGAATTTGCTGAAAAAGCCATGTCTTCAGGTCGGCACAGAAAGTGCGGTGGCAGGGGGCCATCCGGAGCCTGGTGGGTAATCCATTCCAGAGGGTCAGTGCGACCACAGAGAATGCCCTCATCCTGGGGGCCGACAGCTGACATTGTCTGGCCGACGGCACCCGGAGGAAGGCAGTCCTATGTGAGCGCACTGGGCGGTGGGAGGCCGGTAGGAGGTGGTCCTGCAAGTACCCCGGGCCAATTCCATGAAGGGCTTTATAGGTAACTACTAGCACCTTGAAGCAGATCCGAAGAACTACCAGCAGCAGTGCAGCTCGCGCAGGAGAGGTGTCACACAGGAGTAATGGGAAGCTCCTGTAACAACCCACGCAGCCAGCTGGAGTCTTCGGGTGCACCCCAAGGGCAGCCCCATATAGAGGGCATTGCAGTAATCCAACCGGGAGATAATGAGAGCATGAGTGACTGTATGGAGGGCATCCCTGTCTAGGAAAGGGCACAACTGGTGCACCAGGCGAACCTGTGCAAAAGCCCCCCTTGTCACGGCCGTCAGATGATCCACCAAGGACAGCCGTGAATCAAGGAGGACGCCAAGATTACGAACCCTTTCAGAAGGAGTAAGCAACTCCCCATCCGAAGTGATGGGGATTCTAGATCATGAGATGCCAGCATCCACAGCCACTCAGTCTTGGAGGGGTTGAGTCTGAGCCTGTTCCTACCCATCCAGACCCGTTCCGCCTCCAGGCACTTAGACATCACAGAAAGGGCATCCCTGGGTTGATCCGGGGTGGAGATGATACTGATGATACCCCAAAACTGCAAATAATCTCACCCAGCAGCTTGATGTAGATTTTAAAGAGCAGGGGGGAGAAAACCAACCCCTGTGGCACCCCACAAATGAGGGTCCTTGGAGAGGACCTCTGACCCCCCACCCAAACAAACTGTGTACAGCCCAAGAGGTAGGAGGAGAACCACTGTAAAACAGTGCCCCCCACCCCCAATCCCCAGAGCCGTCGCAGTAAGATACCATGGTCGATGGTATCGAAAGCCACTGAGAGGTCAAGTAGCACCAGAATGGAGGAATAACCCCCATCCTGGCCCACCAGAGATCATTCACCAGGGCGACCAATGCCGTTTCCGTGCTGTGTCCGCACCTGAAACCCAATTGGTATGAGTCTAGATAATCCATTTCCTCCAGGAATTGTGGAAGTTGGTATGCCACCACAAACTCAACAGCCTTCGCTATGAAGCGAAGGTTGGAGACGGGATGAAAGTTGTTCAAGGAGGCCGGATCCAGAGCAGGCTTCTTGAGAAGGGGACAAACCATTGCCTCCTTAAGTGTGGCGGGGAAGATCCCATCCCTCAATGAAGCGTTGATAATCACCTGGATCCAGTCTCCAGTCACCTCTCCGGTTGCCGCAACAAGCCAGGAGGGACATGGGTCCAACAAACATGTGGAGGCCCCCAATCTACTCACAATCCTGTCCACTTCATCTATGGAAACAGGGTCAAAGTCAACCCAGATGTTACCTTCAAGACTTGCTCCCACCTCCTCATCGGATCCTGCCCAGTCAGAGTCTAAACCCGTACGGATCTGAGCGACTTTGTCTTGCAGAAATTGTGCAAAGTCCTCAGCACTTCCTTGTAAGGGGTCCTCCCTCGCTCCCTGATTGAGAGGAGAGCGGGTTACTCAGAACAAGGCTGCTGGGTGGTTTTCTGCAGATGCAATGAGAGCAGCAAAATAGTCACGTTTCTCCGCTTCCATCGCCACAAGGTAAGACCTAATATGGGTTCTTAACTGTGTTCAATCAGGTTTGGAACGGGAAGATCTCCAACAGCACTCTAGGCGTCTCTTCCGACACTTCATCTCCCGCAGCTCCATGGAGAACCATGGAGCTGCCCGGGATCCCTGTTGGAGGAGAGGCTGCAAAGGGGTGATTTGATCCAGTGCCCCGGTGGCAACCCGTTCCCAGGGCCTCTGGTGAATCGCGGGATAGGTCAATGGGAAATGTCCCAAGCTCCATCAGGAACCTGTCAGGGTCCATCAGGCACCTGGGGCAGAACCAACAAGTCGGTTCTGCCTCCCAGCGGTGGGGGTTGATGGATGGAAAGCCTAGTTTAAGTCTAGTTTAAGGAGGGAATGGTCGGTCCATGACAGGGGCTGAATGGAAAGTTCACCCCTACCCCGAGCATTTATCCACTGCCCAGAGATAAAAATCAGGTCAAGTGTCTGCCCACCACTGTGCGTTGGACCCTGAACAACTTGAGTCAGGTCCATGGCCGTCATGGAGGCCATGAACTCCCGAATCAACTCAGATGTCTCACTGGCTGATGGGAGGTTAAAATCTCCCACAACCATCAGGTTGGGGAGCTCAACCATCAGTTCGGCTAAGACTTTGAGCAGTGCGGGCAGGACTGAAGACACGCAGCTGGGAGACAGGTACGTAATCAATAAAACCAACTGCACTCCAGGGTCCCACTTCAACAGAAGTGATTCACACCTGCCTATCTGAGGGACAGTGACCTCCCTAGGTCTAAGACCTTTCCTAATAACAACCGCCACCCCACCACCCCTCCACCACCCATGGAGTCATACGGAAACCAGATGGACATAAATCAGAGAGGAACCCCTCTCTCCGGACCCAACCGTGTCTCAGTGATACAAGCCAGTTCCGCACCCCCCTCGTTGATCAGATTTCGCACAAGGGGAGCCTTATTAACAACGGACCTGGCGTTAACATACACCAGCTGGAGTCCCAGGTTCCGTACTCCTAACTCCCTAGGGGCACAGGCAGAACCACAAGGGCCAAAGCGCTGAACCCGCTGCAAGCAGCGGAGACACGCCCCTCTGATGTCCTTACGCCCTCTATTTCCTCCACCATCGTATCTCCCAACCGCCACGGTGATAGGATGACCTTCATTAAACATTAATAGGAGAGAATTACATTAAAACATTAATAGGAGAGAATTATGCAGATCACTACAAAATACTGGGTTATGACCTGTAGATGGAAGACGAGTCATGTGACAGTTTAGACCAGAGTTCTTCAAACTTAGCAATTTTAAGATATGAGGACTTCAACTTCCAGAATTCCCCTGTCAGTCATGGGAGCTGAAGTCCCCACATCTTAAAAGTTGCCAAGTTTGAAAAACATTGATTTAGATCAATGGAAGTGCATGCTCCAGTTTGAGTGGTTTACTTTTAGCTCTAGAAGGAAAAAAAAGGATAAGAATTTCAAGATTATGGAAATGATCCCTACTTACCTCTTTCAAATCTTTATAACTAAAGGTAGCATAATGGGTAGTACTTTTGTTAAAAGTGGTTCATCTAACTTCAGTCATAACGGCCTTAACCAAACTAATATTTCTTTATTTGGCTGCCCTGTTTAATTCTGTAATTTAGGGATAGAATTATGGAGAGAAATTTAGAGGCTGATTGGGAAGTTTGGCATGATAATACATGTGAAATAGATTTTAATAGTAAATATTTTTCCTCCACCCTCCTTTTCTCATAAATATAAGCACATGGATTAATTATTATATAATTAAATAAACAAGAGATAATGCTAGTTTTAGCAATCCTTCATATTTCTGTTTGATTCACACAATCTCACTATAAACTCCAACTTCCAGATTTCTGGACAAAATTAAACCAGATATTCCAACAGGCAATATCATATGAAGAACCTCTACTACCGTTTTTCCCCAAAAATAAGACCCTGTTTTATATTTTTTGAACCCCAAAATAAGTTCTTGGACTTATTTTCAGGGAGGTCTTATTATTTTGGGGCGTGTGGAGCAAGATGGGGCTCCTCTTGCTGTCTTACCTGTCTTACCTACCTCGGGGAGGGCTTATTTTTGGGGGGAGGCTTATTTTAGTGCATGCGCTCAAAAGCCCGATTGGGCTTATTATCAGGGGATGTCTTATTTTTGGGGAAACAGGGTACACATTGGAGAAGCCTGAGTCCCAAATGAGAATGTGCCAAAATATTCTACTTCTATAGCTAGCATGGATGACTTGTTAAGCAGTCATAGATTGTGCCTGCCACAATCTTGACAAAATAAACATGACAACCAGATTTTGCAATGTAGCTAAGGCACATCATCTTCAGCAGTTGCATAAATATAGCCAGGGGAAGAATGGTGGCTGCCTTGGGGCTTGCAAGATTTTCAAGCTTTTTAAAAAAGTGAATGGGACCTATTGTAGTGGCAAAATGCAGGAATATGGAACCTAGGCATTTTCTAGGGTGGTGTTGTGCTCCATTACCTGAGCCTGTGTCATCGGCAGGAGAGGACTCCGAGAGTGAAGGAGAGGAGTTGGCAAGGCCTCCCTCTCCAGGACCCTCCTCTCTGGCAATGCCTTCGGTGTCCGCCGAAGGGCAAGAGATAGGGCCGGGGCCAAGCACGTCCACACAGCCACAGGTGGACAGTGATGAGGGTAATGAGTCTTGGCTGGATCCTTGGCAGCGTCGCAGAGATAAGCACGCGCAACAGAAGAAAGGCGTGCCAGAGATTAGGCTGAGTCACTGGACCACACCCCACAGAGTATAAAAGGGGTGAGGTGGCCATTCAGACTCTGTGATGGACAAAACTAACTAGTTAGTTAGTTAGTTAGTTAGTTTATTTGATTTGTATACCGCCCTACTCCCGAAGGACTCAGGGCGGTGAACAGCCAACAATAAAATACATAAATACACAAAATTTAAAAACCCGATAAAATCAAATTAAATTATTTGGCCCACTACTACTATCGATAGTAACTACTATCGAGTCACATTGCATCTTTGGAAACAACATTATCAGCCTTGGATTTATTTTACGAACTGGACAATTCTTGACTGTGGGTATTTTGTTTATTGAGTAAAAGTTCTTGGCAAGCAGCTACTGGATTGCTGCCAAGCATCTTATCAGAAGAATTGGTTGTCTGCCAGTTTATTTAACCCCCGGCTGCCTGTTTGTGTGTGTGAGAGAGAGACGGGGACAGAACAGGTGGCAGCAACAAACAAAATTTGCTACCCTAAATCACATTTAATCAATGTGTACTAATTAAAACCACCATTAGGTGATGCCAAAGAGATACAGAATATTCTCTTTACTCCCACTTAGCGGTCATGTGGATTTTTTATTTTATTTTATTTTATTTTGCCGCCAAGAACTAGTGCAACCTGTAGACACTGTTCTGTCCCAAGAAAATTACCAAACTACCACTTTTCTGGTTTGTGCAAGACCTGGTCACTAGAACTTGTGTGCTTGTTCAAATGTAGCCGCTAGCTCTTTAATTGATATTAAATACTGAAAGAGCAGGTTGATGGGAGAGATCTGCATGAGCTCTTAGAGAGCTTAATTTGTTAGATACCTCTGATTTTAAGTGAGGAGGATTCTTATTTTTAGCTAACTGTGGGCTACCATAAATAGATGACTTGGCATATCATAGATTGTTCTTACCCAACCTAGTGTTTGTTAAAAGTTTATTTTGACAGAACTATAGGTTAATCGGGCTGAGATTTACAAACATGTAAAAGTCATAAAAATGAAAAAGAACAAAGATTTGTTTTGGTTCCTGCATTAAAGCAAATTGAAAAGGTAAATAAGGCAAAACAGCAGATGGGCCTTCCTCGAACAGAACAATCTGCATGAACTCCTGCCCGTAAATTAAAAGAAACCAAATGAAAATGAACATTTATTTCATTTTATTCTGTACAAGAAAGTCAGTTCAGGATTTCAAACAGATATTTCCCATGAGGCAGTTTATGTACATAATTAATAATTGATATCTTATTCACTCACATTTATTTTCTGTTCTTCATAAACCTCTACTTATAGTTTGTGATTTTTTTTCCTAATGCATTTATCTCAGTCTCTATTCCACATGCACATTGCAATATGTTCTCATTCCACTCATTCTCACATTGTGCTGAAACCAGCATTCAAACTTAGCAATGTACAATAGATCTCAACATAGCACTTTCCATAATTTTTCATGACTTGGGAAAAATAATTCCTCAACATTTGCAGGATGGTGACTTTGATATAGCATGTTACATGTGAATATGCACTAACATATTTTAGTTAGAAGCTGGAAAAACTCCAGGAAAAATCAGAATATTGACAAGGGATTATTAGCCTGTTGAAGTACTATACCCTTGTTGATTCAATATGGGAAGAACAGTGAATTCTTGGTTCTCCAAATTATGCTGGAAATAACAATGAAGAGTTGGTCTCCACAGATACAGATGATTTTCTATAATAGACAGTCTTTCTTAGTATATACCACTTATTTAGAAAGGTTATCAGGTTTCCAGCTAATGATAGAAGAGACAGGCTGTATGTATGTTCAATTCAATGCAAGAATGTATCGCATGAACAAAGCATGTGTATGGCAAGATGGTTTGCTCAGAGGTAACGAGGTAAGACATGCATGTGGTTTTCTGTTTAGTATTATTACTAAAAAAATGAGCTACAAAAGTGTGCTTACATCTTTCTCTCAATTTCACTAACTTCTAGAGAGGTTTAGGTCTGAAGACATAAAAATACCATAACAATCCTAAGGTTCTCATGGCTCAGGAGAGCCATTGAGATCATAAACACCACTAAACAAAGAGAAACAACCAACTGATGAGGTAATAGGTTGCAGGCAGAATCATGCAGAGTACAATTCCATGAACTGAATGAAGCTACAGATAGAAAGGAAAGGTCGGGCCAAATTATCCTTTCCTTTTGTGTCCCAATGTGCTGCTGAAAACAGAACATACAGTGATTCTAAGAATTTTAGAGGAAAGATGGAATTGGTAAAGATTCAACCCAGTGATTAGATCCCAAATTTGGAATGGAAGATTTTTTTTTCAATTCCTGGAAGTGTGAGCTGGAAATTGATATAATGGACTTAGTTCCTAGGCAAGTGTTTCAACTAACTCTTCTGTTTATCTGTTCTGTCTCCCCACCTCACATAGGCAGCCACACGAGCAAAAGACGCCTATCAGTAATTTATTTTTACAAGCCGACCTGAATCCCTTTGGCAGATAAAAGTTCTGGCAGCTACTTTCCGAATGCTTGCCAAGTTTCTTATCACCTCTAGAAACAGGAGTCAGCGTATCTGTAGTCCATTGCTGGGGCAACCAAGAGTTCAAAGAGTAGTCAGAAGTCATTCACAAAGTCCAAGCCTTAATTCTGAAAAATATCCCATCCGAAGCTCACGATATGCAGTTTTGTCCATCACAGAGCCTGCAGAGCAACCCCACCCACTTTTATCCCCTGTGGGGCATGGCTCAGTGACTCAGCAATCTCTGGCCCTTCCCCACCTCTTCCTTTGCTGCGCACGCCTCTCCCTCTGACGCTGCCTGGGATCAATCCAAGATTGATTTTCATCACTCCCTATTAATGGGTGCTCCGACATGCCTTCCTCCTGGCCTTCAGCTGGAACCTGAGGCGTTGCCAGAAAGGAGGGTCCTGGAGATGGAGGCCTTGTCAGTTCCTCCCCATCACTTTCAGAGTCATCTTCCTCCGACTCGGGAGCCGGAGTCACAACATTGTCTATAGGTTACAGTCATTGCTACAGGGAGTGGGTCATGAGGTTAGGTTGCTGAGCTGACAATTGGCAGGCTCATGTTCAAGGCCTAGTTGCTGCCATGGGATGGTATGAGCTCCTGTCACTCACTCCACCCTGAGTAGATAAATGGGCAACTACAGCAGGCAACTTAATGAAGACATGAAAGGAACCCCCACTGGGTGTCCCCAGGCAATGATGATGTCACCATTCAATCCTTTCAACCCGGAAGCTGAATAGAATAGAATAGAGTAGAGTAGAGTAGAGTAGAGTAGAGTAGAGTAGAGTAGAGTAGAATAGAATAGAATAGAATAGAATAGAATAGAATAGAATAGAATAGAATAGAATAGAATAGAATAGAATAGAATAGAATTCTTTATTGGCCAAGTGTGATTGGACACACAAGGAATTTGTCTTTAGAGCATATGTTCTCAGTGTACATAAAAGAAAAGATTCATTCGTCAAGAATCATAAGGTACAACACTTAATGATAGGTATAGGGAACAAATAAGCAATCAAATCAAATCAAATCATATTAGGAAACAGTCAATATAAATCTTAAGGATACCAGCAACAAGGTTACAGTCATACAGTCATAAATGGGAGGAGATGGGTGATAGGAATGATGAGAAGATTAATAGTAATGCAGACTTAGTAACTAGTTTGACAGCGCTGAGGGAATTATTTGTATAGCAGAGTGACGGCGTTCGGAAAAAAACTGTTCTTGTGTCTAGTTGTTCTGGTGTGCAGTGTTCTATAGCATCGTTTTGAGGGTAGGAGTTGAAACAGTTTATCTCCAGGATGCGAGGGGTCTGTAAATATTTTCACAGCCCTCTTTTTGACTTGTGCAGTATACAGGTCCTCAATGGAAGGCAGGTTGGTAGTAATTGTTTGTTCTGCAGTTCTAATTATCTTCTGAAGTCTGTGTCTGTCTTGTTGGGTTGCACAACCAAACCAGACAGTTATAGAGGTGTAGATGACAGACTCAATAATTCCTCTGTAGTAGTAGCAGCAGCAACAATAGCTACAGGATGTGGTCAGAGGAACCATACCTTATGCTGGGGATCACTCAGAGCAATCTTCCCTTGAATTTTTGCCATTACCAGAAAGACTATAGACCATTCACAAGTCATTCTTTCTAAGATCTTAATTAAGACTAATAATACTAATAAACATCTTGAGTTTTGTCCATAAACCATCCATCAGTCTAACATGCATGTGCAGCAGAATTATTAGCTTAAAAGATCATGGTCAGGGATTGAGGCCAACCTATGAGCCATCTATAAACAAAATCAATAACTGTCTAATTAGCTGGTGCCCTGTACTACAAAAATTAAAACACAACCTGACTGGAGACATGTAAATCGATAAAATAATTTGTAATTATAATGGGTTGTGAATCAGTATCTAAGCAGAAAGCTATCTATGCCAGAACAGTAGAACTGATTGGGGTTTGTATTCCAAATTGTGGTGTTTTTTAAGGAACCATTTAGTAATTTCAATCTAAAGAATTTTTTTTCCCATTCTGACCTAATAAAGTGTCTTTATTTGAGTACAAATTGGTTCAAAGAGTTGCAGTTGAAGGATAAAACATTGCAAGTAAGTTGTTCTTACTTTTAGAATCTCCTCATTGCTAGAGAGTCGATTTTTCTCTTCCATTTCTTCTGAGACCCTCAGAGCTCTGAATCACTACAGCTTTCCAAGAAGTACTAGCCAAGCTGTTAATAATCTTGAGAAAAGCTAAAATTTTTCGAATGGATATAAAAGAAAGTTTGCAATGAATCCTACAGAAAGCAGATTTAGATTTTTACATCTAGTAGATCCATAGAAGATTAGGAAGGGGACAATTCTGACTAGCATTTGTCTCCGGGGGATGGGGGGAATCACTTTTGAAAATGTAAAAGCAAATGGGGTATTTTTCTCCTATTTCTGCAGATTATGTGCTATTTTTTTCTTTTTATGTGAACTATCCTTCATGCTCACAGTAGGAAGAGTCTTCACTCAGACTCAGTTCCTCTTTGCAGCTCTTCTTGAATCCATCATGGTTTTGTAGTTATTCCAGGAAGCGAGCAATCAACTCATGTATTGGAGGCTCTACTATTGCAGCAAGATTTTAAGTGTCACAAGACAAGATTTTAACTGAGTGGAGTGGCTTCTGAAAAACCTCCTGTCAAATCTAGCCAATATCCAAATTAAGGGTTAAGTGTCTGAGAATTCTGATTAACTGCCAAGCCCAGGTGTGAAGCTTGACATTCACATAACTTTATGTCAGGCATTTGTCTTCCAAGAGAAAAAAAATGAAAAAGCAAGACCCCCACTCTTCTATTCCTATTCATAAGTTAACGGATGACTAGAAAGAGAACAAGAAAAAGATTGATCATGCCACTTTGCTGAACAGCATCTATTAGATGTGTATGCGGAAGCATTGTGTAATCCTCTTGTTATTTCAGTTTTTTCTCTTTCTTTCTGTTATACTTGTCCTCCCATAGGGACTAGTAATGTATGGATTAATATAAATCCAGTTCATTGGCTGCATTAACAAAATGTTGTACAGGTACATCTTTTCATAGAAAATATGCACCTACTTTTATTCATCACTTTTCTATCACACCAAACAATTAAAAGGGGAAGGAGAAAAGCTAGAGGAAGTACACATAGAGTCTGTGTAGGGAAAGACAAAAACCAGAGTGTGAACAGTTTCAGGAACAACAAAGGATGATCATGTACAAATGGAGACTGGTGCATGCAAATTTAGTGAAAAGACTAGAAAAGCCTAAAATGCAAAAATGGATATCAGAAGGAAAATAAGGGCAAAGAGGAGAGGAGAGGAGAGGAGAGGAGAGGAGAGGAGAGGAGAGGAGAGGAGAAGAGAAGAGAAGAGAAGAGAAGAGAAGAGAAGAAAAGAGAAGAGAAGAGAAGAGAAGAGAAGAGAAGAGAAGAGAAAAACATGGAGAGCCAGAGCATGAAAATTTAGTGAAAGGAACATAAAAGCCTAAAGTTCAAAAATGGCTATCAGAAGGAAAATTGAAATAGAAAAGAAAAAGAAAAGAAAAAAAGAAAAGAAAAGAAACAAAACTTAAGAAATATGAATGGTTTGCTTAAGGGAGAAGATAAAAGCTGTACATATTTTGCAAATGACAGAAATAGAGACGTGGATGACAAGAGATAGTGAGTGGATGAGAGAGAGAGGGTAGAATATACTTAGATGAATGGGATGGACAGAAGATATATTTTTAAAGAGTCAAAAAAAAAAGGTTGGATTTCCCCGTCCCCCAATATTTTCTTCATACCTTGAGCAGAATATGACTGGACTAATTCATGCATACACTCCAACAGAAATTGCAATAAAGATCTGCACCATAAAAGAATGGGATAAATTCATCTGTTATTATTTTCATTTTGACCAAACTCATAACTAAGCTCACAGACAAATTAGAATAAATAGACCACAATTAACGTCCCTGAATTTGTGCTATAGATTTATGATGAAAAAAATGCATTTAAAATATGTATAAAAAAGACATACATAAAGTCTTCAAAAATCTGTACTGGGGAAAATGTCTACAAACGTATTATGAATTTTCACATAGACTGATGGGAAAATGGAAATGAAATGAACTTGCTCTTAAAAATGAATTTATACTGCAAAATATTATAGAAATTAGTATATCCATCTCTCCTCTGATGTCCTTATACACCATGATATAAAATAATAATCAAACTGAGTTGTTGCTTTACAACTATCAAAGAATAAAATGAAAAATCAGTGTAATGGTAAAGTTGGGGATGAAACCCTGAAGGTGGAGAAATCCTAGAAGATAATATGTGCAGTTTTGTTGTTGATGATGATGTTTGCTTTATTTATTTATTAAAACAGCTTGGATGGGGAGAAAAATAATAAACTAACAAAAAAGAGAAAAAAGCAATAAAAGATCAATTGTATACAGTATATGAGGGCTTTTCATGCATACATAGATGCATCTACATGAAATGTTGTATATAACAATATCAGTAAAAGATAATCATATTTCATTACAATTATCCATGCATATTCTACATCTATCGACAACTTGTTTGTAGGATGCAAGTAACATCAGACCTTCAATTCACCCAGTAATGGGGTCATATATCTGTCTTTCCACTGTTAGAGAACTAATCAAATGGCAAAATAAGACTTCAGAGAATATATTTCCCTTCTCCAATTGTCAATTCCCATGTAGTAGATTTGTGTAGTTCAAAATATTGTGTGCACCTGAAAACACTAAACTTTGTTTCAAAATCAAATTAAAATAGGTAATTGTTTATTTTCAGAACTTAACTTTAGTACATTTCTAAAACATATCAAATCAAATCTTTCTTATGGTAATAGATTAGCATAGAAGAGAGGTGCAGTCAATCAGAAAGCATAGAACATTGATTGAAGAATATGTTGATGGAGATTCTCAGTCATCAGGCAGAATTGTTTAGAAGTTGAGTCATGGCAGCTAGACTTATTTATTTGGTTTGAGATGTTTCACTGCCCATCCAAGCAGCTTCTTCAGTCTGAACAAGTTGGTTAGGGGAATCTGAGTTGCCACACACTTTGGGGAAGAAACCCTGACATTGGTGCTAGAATACCCCTAAGAATTTTAGGAGTTGGCACATTCCATTAACTCTTTACCTACTCAGTTTCTGCTAACCACTTGTTCGGACTGAAGAAGTTGATTGGGTGGGCAGCAAAGTAGCTCGAACCAACAAGAAAATAAGTCCAGTTGCCATGACTCAACTTACAGACATTGATTTGAGAACTTTTCCAAATATATCTATTTTAAAAAGTGTCATTTTGATTGTATCTCCAGCAACATGATGATTTTTCATTCCTTTCTGTACAAAATAGAATGGTGTATCCATAAACAGTATATTTTTGTTGTATTTGCCGTATTTCAAGATATGACTAGGTTTCTAATATTGATAATTTTTCCATTCTTTAGGGGAAAAAAACCCTATTCCTGCGATTTAAATATTGCTTATCAAAATGATTAATTGATAACAGATATTTATAGATTGGTTGTGAGTTTTTGGATTTAATTTCTCTAATTATGAGCTTGAAAATGGCTGCTAGTTCAAATTCAGGTCATAATAATAAAGCATGGAAATGAAATATTATATATGAAATGAAATGAAATTTGGATAAAATGTTTAAACATTTGTTTTTTGTTAAAGGAAAGAACATTTGCCATATAATGAGATTTTGAAAATTTTGAGAGCACGAAATGATTTTAACTGATCGAAATACTGTCTGTAATTGTTTGGAAGGATGATATTTTTATATTGTTTCTGTTTAAAAAATAAAAAACTTTTTGGAAAAAAAAAGAAAATGGCTGCTAGTTCAAATTCAGGTCACAATAAATGTAATCATAAATAATGCCAGTGAATGGTAATTCATAAATGGTAGTTATCTTTTGACTTTAAAAAATGATAAAAACTTAGCATTATTACCTACTGCAAATAGTTCTGGACTTACGACTGGTTTTTTGATGACTATTCAGAATTGCAAAAGCTTCAGAAAGGATGTGTTATGACCTGTAAAACACTTCCAGTTATAAAATGTCTGCCCCCCCCATGGTCACATGACCACAATTTGTGATATTATTTATTTATTTATTTATTTTTCCTTTTTGGCAGATAATAGATTTACATTTATGACTATGTGATTTTCTGAATAGCTGCAAATGCTGTTTATATAAGCCAGAGGGAAACAAATGGTGTTAAATTAGGTCCTATGACATTGGTATCTTGATTTATGTCTGTAATGATTTATGACAGAAATTCCTATCATAATTGCAGTTGTAAATTGAAGACTACCTATAGAGATCCCAGCATTAAGAATCCCAGCAATTATTCAATACTTTGATTAAAACCAGTTATCAATTTTGAAATTTACAGTAGTTTAACACATAACATCAATTTAGCCTAAAAAGGGAATCCTTTTTTTAACCAGAAATATATGCCAGACTTTTAAATTGATATTTACAAGTGACAGGAGATACAGCAAGTCTATTATCTTTTTAATGTCAAACAGATGTTATGCACAAAACAATATATACAAAATATTCAAAAGGGCTCAGTGTGTAGAATTTGCACTAAGAGGAGATATACAGTACAATATTTGATTCCAATCAAAGGATACCTTTAGGAGTATAATTCAAAACCTCCATCTGTAACTGACAATTCTTAGTTATTTCTGAAAGATATGAGAAAGAGTTTTCTAACGTCAGTAACTCTTTTTAACCACATTAACAACTGTCACTATCTTATTCCTTCTGTATCATGAAAAAGAAAAGAAAAATTCTTTTTTATACTTTGTACTTAATTGTGTATCATTGATAATAGATAATTTCTTTGTACTGCCTTGACAATGGATAATTTCCCTCCAACATTTTTGTCTGAGGGGAAAAAAGAGTAACCTACTTTATTCTTAGTAGGTATTACTTCAAGTAACAAGGGAAAAACTGGTCCTAACATGTTCTGTTCCAGTCTCTGAAGGAACAAAGGACATAAAACACTTTGTGTATGCTTAAAGGAAAAAAAGCCAGGTGGAAACAAAGCCATAATTTAGAAAACAGAAGGTAGCATGACATTTTTTTAAAAAAATGAAGCTCTAGAGCTTGAAAATTAGCCATTTTGGGGGGCAGGGGTATGTGAAGGAGAAAAATGGAACGCTAACAAAGACAGCACAAAAGATAAAAACAAGACCAAGCTAGTGACTTTTAGATGTCTTGGGACTGTCAGTATTTTTCATCTATAACTCATTTTTTGAAGTTCTCTACAGAATTTAATTTTGTTTCCCCTCACAATGTTCTGTTAACTTGCAATTACTCCTGAGTTGAGACTGGTCTCCTTATTGTTGGTCACTCAGAATCCATTTTTGCCTTGAGAACTAATCCAAGTTTTCAAACTTCCAATCTGCCCACTCTGACACTTTATTCACCAATTCTTATTTCCTTTGAAGAAAATGCCATTGCCAATTTTACATAAAGCAAACCTCAGGCGAATTATGAATGTGATAAAGCCAACCTCCTGCAGGGTATGAATAAGAAGAGTGTTACTCAAGTGAACTTTAAGTAAAGTTCAGAACCACTTCAAACTGCCACCAAATTCAAAATTGGAAATGAATGAGGCTAAAATGAAGTAATTTTCTTAAGGCTTAAGAAATAGCTTAGAGCTTTCATATATCTCTGTTGGTTTGCTTACCTCTAACTACCAATGAATTCATATCTAAGTCAATAATCCAAGTCTATATGCATTTGGGGGGCACACTATGGCTTTAAACAAGCATTATTTTATTTTTTTAAAAGTACAGAGACAAAGAGAGAGAGATTTCAAATGAAGAGCTGCAAACAAAAGGCCAAATTGACATTTATTTTGTGTTTTCTTTATCCCAAGGAGAATATTTGCTTAAATAATAGCCACATTTCCAAAGAAGGTAAAGTGTAATTCTAAAAGCTATTACAATGGTTACAGACTCTTAAAAATCAAGGGCATACAAATATCTCCATGCGATAAAAGGAAAAGGAGGACAGCAACCAAGAAATTAACAGATATTCACAAGTTCATTTAACTTTGAAGACACCCTTGGGGACTGAAAAGTGGTGAATGTAACAAAGTTATTTAAAAAGTGCCTGGAGACATAACAGGAAACCAGAGACCCGTTAGCAGGAGAGACGGTGTGGAGAAAGACCTAGAATATCAAGTGAAGAAACAGTCGGAGAAGCACAGCTTGATTAAACATTGGCAGTATATGGGTGTCAGAGAGTGTGGTGAAAAACATGGCTCACTAACTTCCTGGAATCCAATGCAAAAGCATTGTTCTCAGAGTGCTTTGTCGCCTTGGAAAAAAAATTGTGGCTTTTAGTAAGGAGTTAAGCCTTCTATTGGTTTCTCCGTTGAAATGCAGTAGCTTTAGCTGCTTAGAACTACAAAAATACTATACAGTAGGTGTGGGTAAGTAGGTCTGAAAGAGAAAAGGTTAAGGTTAAATTAAAAACAGTCTTAAAAAAGAAACCTCTGCCTTGGGATGGACCACGTTCAAGCCAAAAACTCTTTAAAATTACAATTCTATATTCTAAACAGGGTGGATTATTAATTTGTTCTATAAACTGTTGAGGGCAGGAGGCTCAAGGAGCTATATTCAGGTCACAATAATATCTATGTGACAAATTATTCATAAGTGAAATCAATCCTATGGATTTCAGTGGTGGTAAAAGGTAACTTAATCTGCAGCCGAAGCTGAAATGTTTTACAGTGCAATCCAAGGCACAATTATTCCGAAGTTAAGTGCCACCCGACTCAAGAAGGTGACTTCTGGTGTGTTTAGGTAAAACTAAAACCACATAAACTTGTGTTTCATGGGAGAAATAGTAACGTATATAAATGCTAGAAATACAGTATTTCCCAGATATTGATATCACAGTAAGTGGATTTGCAAAAAAAAAAAAAGAGGTTCCTTTTTAATGTCTGTTCATTTAAATCTACTCTGATTTATAACCTGTCTTTCTGTCTTGGAGCACTTCAAGAAGCTGTAGGTTTCCTGATAAACATCTGCTAATTTAGCATTGTGTCTATATGTGCTTCGCTTTCCTTGTATTTTCCTGGCATGTTTTTCCCTAGAATAGGATGGTACTGGACACATAGAAAATTGAGTTCCAGAATGGGCAATGTTTGCATATTTGTCCCACCAGTGGGAAAGTGTGAAATGGGACACAAAGGTTTGAAGTTATACCCACTACCAAGGCGGTGTTTTTGGTGAAGTAGCTGATGCACTTGCCTTTCCTCATTACTTTAGTTGCTGGAAAATGAAAAAAAACAAACAAACTCTGGTTTCCATTTCAAATTCAAGTGTCAGCACCTTCTCCACACACATCAGCAGTAGTTCCGCTTGCTCACTGTTGAGCAGTGAGTTTCTTTATGCAACCAACTATTTTCGGCTTCTTCCTCCACATTTTCTCCAAACTCTCTGAAGTGTTGACATATTCTCTTCAGTGGAGAATATTTATAATGGGCTTTTTTTAAAGAGAGTGACAAAATGTAGTTCTTTTTTCCATCAAGGTTTTAATAGGCATCAGTAACCAACTCATTTGGCATTACCATGAAAGCATTTAAACAGTCAGTTTCTTTCTGGGGAAAAAAACCCAAATAAATTATTATTAAAAATCAAGACTTTTCTGACTTGTAAGTGTAACTTACACACAGTCTAATTACAGTCTAATAGACCCATTTTGTTATATTTTGTAGTTCTTATTAAGCAAAATACAGGACTAAACATACAAACACAACAAGTTAGGTGAGTTAAATCTACTTACTGATCAAAGTCTGATTGATTATCACTTTTCAAAAGTAATGACCAAATAGAAAGTATAAATTCAAGACAGTGGCAGTCAGCTTCCTACCCATGGATAGTAATAGACTCTTAGTGATCTTTCTTTTGCCAGTTTTTTTCTCTCTGTAGTAAATTTGGTTCTGTTCTGTTTAGATTTCAAAGATATAAACAATGGCCAGAGTTCCAAGCCTCTTTCAATTACTTCTTTCCAAGATTCCATTATGTTGAAAAAACACAAAGACAATTTTATATAAATAGTAACAATAAATGAGAAGGTGGTGTGCTATAAAGCAAGCTATTAGCCACCAGGATCATCTTTACTTCCAAGACAGTCTCTAAATTCTTTGGCACTATTAGAAAATATAAAGCAATTGGTAGCCAGCAGCATACACAGCAAACTGTGATGAGACCAAAATTATGGCACATGAGCAGTGATATCATCATACAGATGTTTTCATTATGTGTGATTTATGTGTTCTGACACTGGACACATGTATATAATTCATGACAATTGTCTGATGAGGCCACCACATACATTTCATCCCTGTGATTTGGAATTTAGCAGGAGCAACAAAACACCAAGGCATCTAGAAGAATCATTGGAACATGGAGTAAAAGTTTTAGAAGGGACTTTAGGAATTTTCAGAGTGCCAAAAACCAGACCAAACTTCTGCATGATTCAGGAATCTATTACTAACAGACTATCCCCTCTCTCTTTAATCACATGGCACAAACAAGAATTCACCACTACCTGAGGCAATCTATTCTGCTGTAGAACAGTTCTTACTGTTCAATGTTATGTTACAGAAATTCTGACACAAGTCCACTTCCTTGCAATTTTCAACCCATCGTTTCCTACTTTCTGGACCAACATAGGAGTCTTTTGGATATTTATTGGCGAGAATTTTGGACACCAAACTCTGCAAGGAACACTTAAATGATATGAATATGTTGTGCCTATAGAGGAGACCACTGAGGAAAGACATCACACCAGTCTTCAAACATCAGAAGAGTTGGCAACTAGAAAAGGAAACAGATTTAGTCTCTGTTGCTTCAGAGGGCAACATGAAAAACAGTGAATTAAAACAGAAGAAAGGAAGGAAATTCCAGCTAGATGTCAGAAGGAACTTCTTGAGCGTATTAGTTGTGGGTCAACTATGACAGTGCCTAATATAGGACTTTTTGTGACTATCCATGTCCTGTTAAAAACAAATAACGTAGGCAAGATGCTAGTTTGTCAATTCGCAACATTCCAAATGAATCCTTAAGCCCCCAAAAGTTATATAACCCTGATCTGTGCTTCTCAACAATGTCAACCTCACAATCACAAAACAATTGCAAGTGTAATGTTTGGAAAAATATGGCATGAAGGAGTGTGTTTGGCTGGAGAAGGGGGTAACATGCTTACTCACTTGTATTAAATTCTCAATACAATTGTGGACCTCAGTGTGTATTCATAAGGAGAGGTGAAAGATCTATGCACTACAATTGACATAACATATGTTTGATCCTTAGAGTTCAATTCTCTGCTATCATAGCCCAGAAGTAGTTCATTCTATACCTCCGTTAATGGTCATTTCTGCTCTTACTGATGTTATATTTGCAGTTTGGACCTAATAGATGTTCTTATCATCCTGCTATTAAATTATGGTCACAGGCCGTTGGTCAAACTCTGGGAATTTCCAGAGAGCCAACGTTGTACTGCAATAATTTCATTCTTTTAGTTTCCACCAAGCTGCATTTCCTCATTCACTGAAGATTTTTAGTACCCTGTAGGACACTCCTGAACTAAATATCATGTCTATTGCTCTACATTTCTACACATTCCACACTCCAATATTTTAGTTCTTTTTCCTAAAGGGTTGACAAGTGATACATCAACCAGATGTTCAAAAAAGAATAGTGCCTTGAGCCTGTTTTTTCATATGGCTCAATTCCCAGATGAATTTTGTGTATGACCTCCAGAATTTCTTGTGTTAAGCATTTTTTGATACTACGCTTTTTTTTAAAAAAAATGATCATTGTGGTCACATACATTTAATTGAATAACCTTATGTCTTCAACTGAAGGAAGATATAATAGCAGTCTTCAAATGTCTGAAGAACTAAAAACTAGGAAAAGGAGTGGACTTATTTTCGATTATCCCATAGGACAGGAGTAGAACCAGTGGGTTAAAATGACAAAGAAGTAGTTCATGAGAGATCTCAGGAGGAACCTTCGAACTGTATGACCCATCAGCCAGGATGCAATGTGTATTTGCTTTCAGTAGAGGTCTTCAAGCAAGGGCTGGAAGAAAATCTTTCAGAACTGTTTTAATAGCTCTGTACCAAGCATGACCTGGATTAGATCTGTCTAGGGAGATTCTCAGTCATCCAGGTCATGGTTGTCTCAAAGGTGCCTTTTTCAAAGGCAACTGCACTTTCTCTGTTTTTTCCTTGAAGATGTTTCACTTCTTATCCCAAAAACTTCATCATTTCTGGCAGGATGGTGGGAGCATGGAAGGATTAGTTCTGACAGGAATGCAGGTGGGTGAGGGGAGAATGGAAGGATCATATTTCTTTGCAGTTATCTGGTCGATAGCACTCTCTCTGAGGGATTAGATCCTTTCCAACTCTTACGATTGTTGAAATACTTCTAAGTATTAGTTTCAAGATGTTCTAGATGAGAACTAGTACATTATATAAGAACATATCCTCAAAATGTATTTTTCTTCCTGGTTCCCAGTGACAGTTTCTGAGGATATTTTGCACCTTCTTTTCAAACTCTTGACATCTGATTGCTCTTTATTTATCCACCCTTACCCTTCCCCCTCCACCACAACCACCTATCCCCAACACATGCTGTACATATACAGGTAATCCTCAATTTACAACTATTTGTTTAGTGACCATTCAAACAGCACTGAAAAACATGACTTACAACCAATCCTCACACTTATGATAGTCGTGATAGACTCGCTGTCACATGATAAACATTTGGCACTTGAATTTTGGCATGTATTTACAATAGTTGCACTCACCAGTGGTCGTGTGATCATTGCAACCTCCCAGCCAGCTTCCAAAAGGCAAAGTCAATGGAGGGAAGCTGGATTTGCTTAACAACTATGAAGTTCACTTCACAACTGCAGCAATTTGCTTAAAAACTGTGACAAAAAAAGCTAATAAAATCAGACACGGCTCACTTAACAATTACCTTGCTTAGCAACAGAAATGTATAGTCATAAATTGAGGACTAACTCTAATCCTATAAGGTGTTATAATTGAAGGATCTGCTTTGGAATCATAACTGATTTCATTTTTTTAAAATGCCTATAGACGTTCTCATGTTATTTATTTGTTTTAAAAATTTTATAAGGTCACCCGTCTAGTGAGACACAATTCCGAGCAACTAGCAACAATAAAACCAACAATAAAACAATGCAACAAGCAAACAAGAAAAAGCCAATACCCGATCAATAATTATATGCAGTTGTAGTATAGCCACCCCTTTACCCTTGCATCATCTGCTCCTGAATCTAGAAATTCATAAGGCCAATTTGGGGATGAGAGTAGAGAATTTAATCAGCAGTCAAGATGTGATTCTCAGATGCTTTTGCTCTACAGGCATGTATAGCGGGGACACTAATGAATCATGGCATCAGTGCAAGGAAGCATCTTATGCATGGACTCCTCCAAATGGCTGGCACATTGCCTTCCTACATCAACTTCACAATGGAAAAGGAGAGTTTATTCACATCATCATAGTGCTGACCACATTGCCTATTGAACTGTCACATTCTTCATGCTGATACTATTTAACCCACAAATGTTGCCTGTATCAAAGCCACTTCCATTGCTAGATCTCTAGATTGTGCTTGCTGTTTTGTTCATTTGGATACCCAAAGTAGCCTTTGTTAGTGAAAGAGGAAAACTTCCTTCTTCTCCTCTCCTCTCTTTTTTACTTTTTCTTTTTTCCTATTGATTTCAGAAAGGCCTTTGTTTTCCGTGCCTGTAATTGAATGAGATTTTGCCATTTGCCAGCTTCTGTATACTCTCTTTCTCTCTCTATATATAATATTTTGCAGATTCCTAATATAGATCTTACCGGTGGTGCTGAATTCTAAACAAAATCTTTGTGCGTTTTTAGGAAAGGTTATTTTGTCAGGGGATAAGTTGATGGGTACATACATGCACAGTCGCAAACACAAATTCTTAATTGTGTGATCAACGTGAGGCATCTTTGATGTGCAAGAGCATCCTGCTTTGTGTGGGGTACAGAGTAATGCCTGTGGTAGAGAAATAATGACTGTGAAAAGACAAACTCTGGACCAGTCTTCAAATGAAAAGATGCAGAGGATATTATCTTTGTTCACCACAATTACAGCTAAAAGAAACAAAATGAAAAAGGAAACTGATGCTTGTCGAGGGTGTAATTGTGGCCTCCTCTGTCTTGCTCTCTCAAGTGTTTGGAGCTTATAGCTTTCACTTTCTATGCTACATTAAGAATAATCAACCTTAGCACACCAGCCATATTGGGCAAAACTTAATGGGTTCCATTTGCAAGGAACCTATTGAAATCATTGCTTTTTCTTTATTTCTTTCATTATTTTTTTAAACGTCCAGTCCTTCCTCCAAATGTTGTTTAAATTCCAAACTTGAACAAAGCCAAGAACGCTCCATGAAACTCAGCTGTAAGGATAATATTTGGCCTGGTTTCAAACAGCAACCATGTAAAACTAGGCACAGATGACTTTTACTACAGCTGTGGCTCTACTCGTAGGACCTGGAGAAGTTGGACAAATAGGACCCCAAGCACACATTAAAGTCATTTATTCAATCTGTTTGGTTTCCTCCTCCTTTAAGATTTTATTAGATACCTATGATTTTCTTTCATTTAGCCTCTTCCTGGTTAATTTGGACAAGATTAGTTCTTCTATTTCATTCTTTCTACTTGCCACAAAGCAATCTCTCTTCTCTTTTGAATTTATAAATAGGAAACATCTTGGTAGTCCTAAAGTTTCCTGGTGTAGGATATCTTGGTTAAGTAAAACGTCTTTGAAAATTAAATAGGAATTTGGGGAGATAAATGCAGTAAAATAATATTGTAGAATACATGTAATATGGGAAGAATGTGCTACTGCTACAATTTAATGAAAGGATATTAGTTTATTTTTCTTGTTTTTTTTTAATAAATTAATGCAGAAATCAAAGGAAGTTTAGGAAAGGAATAAATACAAGTTTAGGAGAAAATGCAAAGAAGAGTAAAAGCAACATGGACAAAACTGTTTCATTCCAAACAGATAAACACAGGAACTTCTGCAAACCCCAAGGGAGAAATTTGATGTGGAAGAATACTTTGTTTAATGTTTAAAGATCCATCATGCTTTTCCCCAGTTCTAAAATACTACAATCCAGAATATTGCAATCCACCTTTTAATTAACATTCAGTTTCTCTCACTACAAACAAATTAGCCCTGATCAGAGGCAGTAAGTAGATTTTCTGTTAAATTCCACCCAAACATTTGTTGAGGCTCTAGCAGCTTTAGTAAAATCATACTTTTCCTCCCTTTTTTTTGGCATGTTCCTCCATCTCAAATAAAACTGCATTATTTCAGCTCATTAATCTAATCAAGGAAGACCGTTAAATTTTCTTTAAAATTCAACATTTGTAAACATTTTTACCATCTCTAAAAAACATTAGAGCAACAGTGTGCCCTTTAAAATGCTATAAAATGCAAAATAAATGTTTTACAAGCTATGCAACAGCCAATGTTTTTGCTGCAGGTCCTTCCAGTTCATATAATTTTTAGTGAAGCTTGCATTTCATCAAGCCACTCAGAAATTAAAATTCTTAAATGGGAAAGATCTACTTGTATCTACTTGCAACACAGATATAATCTCTCAGTTACCTCACACATCCAACAAAAGTAAAGGAATGAGTTAAGGCAGGGCTATCAAACTCACGGCCCACAGGCCAGATGCATCATGCACTGGCCACGCCCATGTCCAGTTTAGCGAAGGGGGAAAGTCCTGATACATCACGTGACACCGCCATGACATGAGTTTGACACCCCTGAGTTAAGGGAAAAGAAAATTCAAGGAGATTCTTATAGAGTCATCTACAAAATACAGAGTAAGGACTGTAACAGCTGCTATGTAGCAGCAGAAGACTACCAGAGAACATCCATGAACATCAACTAACTCTCAGAAATCATAATGAAAACTCCTTGATCTCACAACACATGGAAAGACTCAACCAAATCCAAATATGCTCGGAACTTTCTGGAAGACAAATCAGCCATCAACAGACACATAGAAATAAACCATATTTATATAGCATTCCAAAGAGACCATTAAAAGGTTAAGAAGGAAACAAAAAGATCAGAACCCATCCTTTACAGCAGCCAATACTCAGATAAGCAGGCATTAAGAGCAGATAGTTAAGAAGGAAACAATATCATAATCAAGAAATTACCAATGAGAAAACCACACCCTCACTGATACTGGCAGAGAAAGCCCCCACACTTACTAGCATTGATGGTGTTACTTAGTTGGGTAATGAAATATCCGCAAACAAACAAACAACCTCAGAGAGCACCAAGGACTCCACAACATAGTTCTTACTTTGTCTTTGACTAACTGAATGACTAGATGTGCATCCAGCTGATGTAAACTTTTAGTAACAACATACATAGCTCTTCTGGAGATAAATACTTTTACTTACTCTAATTCTATGGGCTATAAAGCATAATGATAAAACAATCCATTCATGACCCCTAATTTGCTTGGATTGCTTATGTGATTAACAGAGGATATTTTTTTAAAAAAAAAAGCTATACCAAAAAAGCTACAAATACAAGCAAACTAGAAAAAAACAAAGACAGCAGTTAGGACTGAATGTGGAGAATCTGCTCTTAGGACCTCTTCTTAGCCATGACTTAAAGTTTAATTTGGACAAGATTGATGCTGCCACTCTTCAAATCCAAATACAACTTTTCAACACTTTGATTTTATAGATGATTTACTTAAAACATTCTGCTGAAAGGAAAGATGTGTTATCACTGGTTCACACCCCAAACCAGGAGTGAAATCCAGCAGGTTCTGACAGGTTCTGGAGAACCAGTAGCGTAAATTTTGAGTAGTTCAGAGAACCAGCAAATACCACCTCTGGCTGGCCTCAAAGTGGGGTGGGAATGGGCATTTTGCAGTATCTTCCCCTGCCATGCCCACCAAGCCACGCCCACAAAACGATACCACGCCCATCAAGCCACGCCCACAGAACCGGTAGTAAAATAATTTGGCTTTCACCACTGCCCCAAACCCTGAAATATGACTGACTCCACTCGAAAATTTGTCTGGAGAGGTACTGTTTTGTCCAGACACCTACTATAAATGAAACTGATGCTAAAACCTAAAAAAAAAAAAAAAAAAAAAGATTTTTCCAAAATCATTTGGAGATGGAGGAAGAAAGGTATGGAGGAGACTGCTTATTGGTGTTTTAGTTAAATCCAACCACAGTTTTAAAACAAAATTTTCTCCATTCAGTTTCAGTTGACAGGTCTGGATGGACAAGAGGAGACAGCATATTTCAAGCAGCCAATTAATTACTAAATATTCCTTTGGGTAGTAGGCTGTTTTCCCAGGCCACTCATTATTATGGAAATGCAAAATGCTGAAGGAAGGTTGGAACTTGAGTTTCAGCAAACAAAGTTATCTATGGAAAGAGAATGAGCTCATGCAACAAGGGAGATGAACCTTCCCCTTTCAACCAGAACAAAAGGCCATTTCTTATGCGTCTTATGTGCTATAATGTACAGCCCTGATATAATTTATGCCATTTAACTACAACAAGTTGTCAAGTACTCAGTTAAGCTCCTTTTTTAAAAATAAAAAACCTTTCTCTGTTGTTTTTCTGCTTTCCATACCACTATGTAGCTTTACTAAGACCCCCCCACACATATTGTTAGTTGCGAAGTCATGTCCAACCCATTGTGACCCCATGGACAACGTTCCTCCAGACTTTCCTGTCCTCTACCATCCTCTGGAGTCTATTTAAGCTCACGCCTACTGCTTCAGTGACTCCATCCAGCCACCTCATTCTCTGTCATCCCCTTCTTCTTTTGCCCTCAATCTTTCCCAGCATTAGGCTCGTCTCCAGTGAGTCCTTCCTTCTCATAAGGTGGTCAAAGTATTTGAGTTCCATCTTCAGGATCTGGCCTTCTAAAGAGCAGTCAGGGTTGATCTCCTCTAGGACTGACCAGTTTGATCACCTTGCAGTCCAAGGGACTCGCAGGAGTCTTCTCCAGCACCATAGTTCAAAGGCCTCAATTCTTTGGCGCCCAGCCTTTCTTATGGTCCAACTTTCACAGCCATTCATTGCAACTGGGAAAACCATAGCCTTGACTATACATTCTTTTGTTGGCAGGGTGATGGCTCTGCTTTTTAGTAAGCTGTCTAGATTTGCCATAGCTTTCCTCCCCAGGAGGAAGTGTCTTTTAATTCCTTGGCTGCTGTCCCTATTGGTGGTGATCTTCACACACACACACACACACACACACACACACACACACACACACAATATTAGTATTTTCTAGTTACATATCTACATATTGCCTGAAAATTTATCCCATATCCAACTACCCTCTGCTAAAATATGCTAATCCATCAAGGAGAGAAATTAAGGTACTAGAAGTCAGCATTCCTGGATCCATCACTCACCTAATTAATCACTAGGTCATCATAAACATGGGGTTTCCGTACTGATCAGCTATTTATTTTGAGGGATTTTAGACTTATTGGCATCCTATGCATCAGAGTCTTTTTTTTTTTTTTTTGCTAAAACAAACTAATTGTTTAGAGTTCATACTCTTCCTCTTTATTTGCCAGTTTGTGATTTCATCCCTTTTGCTTCTGGATTTGTGTTACTGCCTTATGAAGAAGAGGGGGGGGAAAGGATTTATCCAATGCTGGATTTTCTGAAATTTTGCTTATTTCTGTTACTGAGTTTTAAGACTGTTCCATGTGGAATCCACTGATACATAACAGGAGTCTGATTGAACAAATAATATCAACACGTGGTGCTTGTTTCACCATGCAACACACAGGTGTGAAAACTAAAAATTGATTGCCCTGTTAAATTCAGGAATTGGTTGTACTACCTTAGCTGTAATAATTGCAACCAAGGCTTATTGTAATTGATGATTAGTCTCTCACTTGTAAGAATTATGAAGTGGGGGTTAGATCTGTACTTCAGAGCAGGGGTGGGTTCTAAATTTTTTTACTACTGGTTCTGTGGGCGTGGCTTATTTTGTGGGCATGGTTTGATGGTCATGTGACAATTTTTTAGGATTTAGCAGAGGTCCTGGTCTATCAGGCTTTTAACTGCTCGCAGAGCTGTATTGGTCTACCCATTTGTTTTTGGAGGCACCGGTCTACTCATTTGTGTTTGGAGGCACCGGTCTACCCATTTGTTTTTCGGTGCACTGGTCTACCACCACACTGCCTTTTAACACTGATCAGCTGTAGGGTGGCCCTTTGAAGCCCCACGGCAAGAGTTTAAACAGTTTTTTTTCCTTCTAGCTGATCAGCTGGGACTTGGGAGGCAGCGAATCGATTGGGGGTGGGCCAGATAAAAGATAAGAATAACGTGGGGAAAGGGCAGGAGGGCCCTGCTCCCGAACAAACAGAACCAGTTTGGTGACGTCATATCGTCACTGCTACCGGCTCGGCCGAACCGGGAGGAACCCACCACTGCTTCAGAGTGATCATTCTAAAATACTGGTTTTATTCCTCATCCACTGTTTTTGTAAACTTTCTTGCATTCTTGGGATCATTTGCATCCTCCATGAACCACTAAAAGGGTGGACAGATGACCTAATAGCCTCCTGTGTCGTTTATTGTTACAAAGCAGAATGTTTGTTTTCTTCAGTAACTATGCCACCCAGGGCTTGAGGCAGCAAACCATTCCCAAACCACAACAATACTAAGCTGCTGTCATGAGATTCTCACCATGGAATGGAGTGATTGTATTCTACTAGACATAATGGCAGCAAGATACCTTGAAAACGTCTGCTTTAAATTCATCTAGGCACTTTTGGTTGTTCTCTGATCAATTGCATTTCAACTCAGTGTTTTTCTGAAAATGGAGTCAAGAACATTAAGTTCAGTCCAAGATAAGAGAAGCCAGCCAATCTTTGGGTGCTGTAAAGTTCTCTGTGTCTTCTTGGACAGTTTTATGATGAAACCTTTTGAGAAAATTTAAAATTGTCCCAAATCCCCATTTCAAGACTTGTCTGATGGTTAATTGCTGAAGCCACAAAGCCTCAGAAATAATTCCTTAACTTCTTCCAAACTGATAAGGCATATACTCTTTATAAGGAGAAATTAAGACAATTAACATGAGGCTTCTTGAGAATCTCTTGGCTAAGAAGTCAATTGTAATGAGATGAGCCAAAGTTTTTGAGGTTTATAGTACAGGGATCTCGCTAAATCACCTGTTAGATATTGACAGGATGGTTTTCCCTCTGGTCCGCTGTTTAGGTGGGAAGAATGCTTAAATGTGATTGGCTGGTTTCCCTGACAGATCCCTATAAAAGGGCTGGCTGTCAGAGAGGCTAGCTGCTGGATCGTAAATAGTTGCTGAATAAAGAGCTGTTGTCTGAAGCTTGTCTCCAGTCTCTTCAATCCACCTATCTAAGTGGTGGACACAAATATCCCTAGTTATCCCTATAATTAAATTGACTGAACATTCAGAAAACCAAAAGCAGGGGAGCATTTGTACAGAGTTGTGCATCTCATTTTCTCACCAATTTTCTTTGGGCTTTCCTATTTTTTTCTGATCCCAGTCTTAATGCTTTATCTTCCCCATTATGGTAGTTTGTCCTTCCCATTATAAACTGCTTGATCATCTGGAGAGGTTCTACTGAGCTAGCTATGCAGAAGTCCTTGGCATACTCTTTCTCTTAATGGTTGATAACCATATTCTGTTCTAGAGGCTGTTCTTTTTCACCCAGGCCTGACTAACAGCAGCTGATTTTTATTTCGTTTCCCCCCCACCATTCTCTCATCTTTTCCTCTTTTTATTAATTTTTGTGTTGTTTTAGTATTGTTTTTCATCCTGATGATAATCCACTTGGAAATATTTTATAGCAGGGCTATCAAACTCCTGGCCCGTGGGTCAGATGCATCATGCGCTTGCCACATCCACATCCACTTTAACAAAGGGGGGAAGTCTCGTCACGTCATGTGATGATAACATAAGCTTGATACCCCTGTTTTATGGGAAGAGGTACATAAATGTTTAAAGAAATCAGTCAATGCCGATTTCATGCTGATTAGACAGCCAAGTTTTCCAATCTCATGTCTTGGTGATACTATATCTCTATTGATGGCTCCCAGAAAATTGTTCAGGTCATAATTTATAGGAAGTTTGATACTGGGACATGGAATTCTTGCACTTCATAAACTCTTCTTCAACCCAATCCCTATTCCCTAGTTTCCCTTTCCTTTTCTCAATGCATCCCTCCCTTTATCTAAATTATCCACTTTTTTAAAAAATATCCATTTTTCTCAGCTATTTAGGCTCTGGTAATTACATGTTTAAAATTACTTTTAGTTTGTATTATGTATTACAGTGGCAGTATTGGTTGTGCTTTGTTGTTTATTACAGAATATTAATTATTATATCTTCTATAGGATGGAATAGGGTTAATTTGAATTGTATTTCTAGAAATAATTTAATTACAATATCTGAAAATAATCCTAAAGCTTCACTAGCAAACTTCACTTATTTTGCTTTCTTCTATCATCATCTCAAGTAGAAACAGCCTATACTTTCTTTTCATAAAAGTCTATAAGCGGTTCTCTTTTTTTTGAAGGTGGAATGGAACTGACTTTTATAGTCTACAGTTCTGTCACTCTTTCCTGGAAATCGGGAAAATAGTAATAATATTGTGCCATTTGTGCTGCCTATATTTTGAAATAAACCTGGAAATATATTTTTTTCTTCCATTCTTTGGTTTTCAGAGCATCAATCTATCCCCACCCTCATAAAAAGCAAAACAAAAGAAAGAAAATCATTCTTGTTACAATCAACTTTATGTTCTCCTCTATTCCGTTTTATCACGCTACGGTTGAAATTTTGGATTTCATTTTCCATCATGCTATTTACTGCCTTGAGCATTATTCAGTTGGAAAGTAGGATACAAATTAGAAATAAGCATAAATACATAAAAAAATAGAAATGGAATAATTTTATGAATTTCAGATTGTGAACAGTAAGTCATACTAGGGATTAGCAAAAGGAAATATGATATTTATAATTTTAAACGGTAAGGAAAATCCATGATTCTCCAAAGATCAGGGAACTACAGCTTTAACCACTTCAAGGCTGATTGGAGTTGACATAAACTGCAGTCTCACAAGATTTGGAGAACCAGATCATCTAAGCCTTGTTTTCAAGCAAAGAATAACAATAGATACTGATTGGTCCTAATGTTGTCCCCAATTTATCAGAGCTAGAACTCCACAGTCTCAATTTTCATGGTAAGAATTTTCCAAAAATCAGATACTTTTATTGGGAAACTCATTTGTTGTACAGGTGATGGTACTTCAGATAGAGATAGAATATCCAGCAGGGCTTCTTCTATCAACCAAAGTGCAATAGAATGTTGGGATGAAAATGGATTTGGAGAATTGTATCTTCAAGAAAAATGCATTGTAACTAATCAGAAACATCTCTCTCTTGTCTACATACTCCAGTTTCCAGCATCATGCATTTCTTTCTTTCTTTCTTTCTTTCTTTCTTTCTTTCTTTCTTTCTTTCTTTCTTTCTTTCTTTTTCTTTCCTTCTTTCTCCTTCCTTCCTTCCTGTTCTTTCTTCTTGAGTTTCTTGGTTCCTTTTTTTTCTTTCTTTCTCCTTCCTTCCTTCCTTCCTTCCTTCTTTTTTTCTTTTTGGTTCTCTTGGTTCCCCTCTCCCTCTCCCTCTCCCTCCCCCCCCCCCTCTCTCTCTCTCTCTCTTTCTTTCTCACCACCCAACTCCCAGCAACTTTGAATGGTTAAAATAAACAACTTCCTTGGAGCTAAGTGGAAAGAATATTCTAATACTAAAATTTAGATGAACATGTTAGAACTTTAAGATATGTATTAATTAGCAGTGAGATGAAATGGAGTTGTAAGCAAATTTTTGCCATTTTAAATAGGAATCTTATGCATCTCTTTTAAAATTATTATAAGGACAGGAATGACTTCAAAATAGTGTTGTAAATCCTCTCCTAGCCAGAGAATCCTATGAGATAGCAAAGCGTAGCATGTGTCAGGAAACCACAGGAATTGACAGGAAGTACTGTCTAATTCTCAACATCGGTTGTCCACTAAAATGACTATCATTTGCAATAAATCCTGGGAAAGAAACAACGCTTTTGCAGACTGTACCAATTATTTAGTTATCTATAATTTAATGGAGGTAGAGAGAGAAAGAGAGGAGAGGGAGGGAGGGGGGAGGGAGAGAGAGACACAGAGAGAGAGACAGAGAGAGAGAGAGAGACAGAGAGACAGAAAGAGAGAGAAACTGCCTACAAGTCCGGACTGCATACAATGTAAATTAAACAATACATACATAAAATAAGCATTTAGAACATAAAAAGTCAACATTAAAAAATTAAAGTTAATTAAAAGTAAATTATATACAATCCCCAGGCAGACAGAGAATGAGTATATCTGCCTTAATAGTGAAGCCATCTAATCATATCACTGGTTCCCTGGGAACTTGACAGCTCATCAAATCTGACAGTGGCTTTTTTTTTCTTCTGATTCCATAGATTTGAGAGATTATCATCTTTGTGAAGAGACTGAAGATAATCTCCCAAAGTAGCTTCTTCCATTGCCAGAAAAAATTCTAATTGTTTTAGTCAATTTGGATGCGTAAGAACTCAGAATAATAATAATTCAGAACTATTATTTGCTTTATTTGCAATGCAAAAGTCAACTTATTCAGAAAGCAATAACACATTTTGTGATTAGCATAAACAATAAAAGAGTGCAAAGAAAATTGTATGGACAATGAGTAAAATGTGACACCTGTCTCCTAGCTATCTTTAATAATTATACTGATTGAATGGGTCAGGGACAGCCTACGACAGCAGAGTCCATTAACTGTGCCCTTGCCAAAATTGAATGAGTTTTCAAAAAATATATATAGTCACCTTTTCAAACAAGACTGTGACCAGATGTAACCACAAATCTTACCACTATAGGCATAGAGATAAGTATTTTTTAATTAGCTATTCTTTTCAATATATGCATAATGGTATTCCAAAGAGATTGTATTTTATAAGAGAAACTATAACACATTAAAGGTATTAATTAGAATATCAGTAATATACGAAAAAAATTGTTTGGCATCAAAATGAGACAAGAAAATGGCACATAGGAACGAAGGCAATAATTTCCAAATTTGTAAGCCATATCTTGAATGCTACTTCATTTCATCTAGCCTGAAGATAGAGTGACCCTAATTCCAGACAAGAGGAAAATATCATTTGAAAATAATGACTTGACTTCAAAACTAGTAATTCTCATTTATTAGTACGTCAAAATTAATGATAGTTTTCTTCAGTAATTATTACTTCCATTCACTCTACTATTAATTCTATTGTTTAATGCTTTTATATCACATGTTGCAATTTACACAGAGATCATCTGTAATTTTCTCTTCACAACCACACCCCCAGGAGATAGTTTAGGGTCACAAAACATTTCGTCCAAATCACCTAGTGAACTCCATGGTTGCATCCAAGTACAACACTTGTATCTGCAATACTTTATCCATTAAAAGTCATTTTAAACCTCTTTTGAAGCTGGGTTAAGATGTCATTTTAGCTCATGTGCTCTTCAAATATGTGTCTAAACTTAGCCCAGTGTTGATTTGATGGTGATTCAGTTGGATTAATTTACACTGGGCAGCTTGTCTAATGTTATGTTTTGTACACTTCCTTAGAGCCCCATGGAGTTGTAAGTCAATTAATTTAAATAAATAATAAAATCATCATCATCATCATCATTAGTCTAAGCAGATTTGAAAAATAATACTGTTTCACACACTTAACAAAATAACATAGTTGGAAGGAATCTTGGTGGTCTTCTAGACCACCCCACTTTTTAAGCAGGAGATCCTATATCATTTCAGACAAATGGTTGTCCAATCTCTTCTTAAAATCCTTCAGTACTGGAGCACCCACAACTTCTGAAAGCAAGCCATTCTACTGATTAATTGTTATGTCAGGGAATTTCTCATTTCTAGACTGGTTCTTTCCTTGATTAATTTCCAACCATTGCTTCTTGTCCTGTCTTCAGTCAGATGCTTTGGAGAATAGGTTGACCCCTCTTCTTTGTGGCAGCCCTTTATATATTGGAAGACTACTATCATATCATTCCTAATCCTTCTTTTCATTAAACTAGATCCAATTCCCGAAACCGTTCTTTATATATTTTAGCCCCCAGTCCCCTAATCATCATTGCTGCTCTTTTCTGCACTCTTTCTAGAATATCGACATTTTTTAAACTGTGATAGCCAAAATTGGACGCAATATTCCAAGTGTGATCTTACCAAGGCATTAAAATAACCCCCTAGTAACACTTCACATGATCTTGATTCTATTCCTCCATTTTAAAGAGAAATAGCCAAATTGTTTTACCTTATACCCATCTTCAACCTAGAATTTTCAAAAATAAACTAGAAGAAGATTCTATGACTAAGTACACAAAAGCTTTCTTTTGGCTACTGGAAGTATGGGGTGAAGGAGAAAGAAAGTACAAAGCACTTCATCACATAAGCAGGAGTAATGAAACTTGACAAATGTATCTACAGTAGTGAGTCACTATTTTCATTGTTGCTGTTAAAATATATTAGCTTGTTAAATACATAGACATACAGACACATGCACAAACAGCCAATGTTTGCTGATTGCTTGTGGGGAAACTAACGTATAAATTCTTGAGGGGAGATTCAATTAGCTGAAATAATACAGATAACGTAATACTGGTTAATCATTTAAGAAAGTCACACAACTAAGTGTAAGCAATATAAAATGCAACTGTCAGACAGCTTGGAAAACAACTGAAAGAGATACCACCTTCCAGATACTCCAAAATCATAGGCTTGACAAGAGCCGGCAGCAAACCAATCGAAGGTCACTGAAGTGGAGGCAATAGAATTGGCATGGCAAGGAAGAGCCTGAGGAATGAAGTGAGGTAAGGGAAGACATTATAATGAAGAAAAAGGACATATTGTTTTTATCCTTTGTTGGTGAATCCCAAGCTTCCTGTTTGAGAAAGAACGTAAAACATAGAATAATAGATTGGAAGGGACCTTGGAGGGCTTTTAGTCCAACTTCCTGCTCAAGCAGGAGCTCCTATACAGATAAATGGTTGTCCAGTCTCTTTTTGAAAGCCTCCACTGATGGAGCCCCCACAACTTCTGAAGGCAAGCTGTTCCATTGGTTAATTGCTCTCACTATTAGGAAATTTCTTCTTAGTTTTAGGTTGTTTCTCTCCTTGGTTGGTTTCCATCCATTGTTTCTTGTCTTTTGGTGCTTTGGAAAATAGTTTGACACCCTCCCACACACATCTTTGTAGGAGCCCCTCCAATATTGGAATACTGCTTTATCATGTCTTCCCTAGTCCTTCTTTTCACTTGACTAGACATACCCAATTCCTATAAACGTTCTTCATATGTTTTAGCTTCCAGCCCCCTAGTCGTTCTTGTTGTTTTTCTCTGTGCTCTTTCCAGAGTCTCAACATCTATTTTATATTGTGGTGACCAGAATGGAAATGCTTCAAAAGAGAAGGGAAAAGCTGGAGTTTGAATAGGGATCCTGTATTTGTGAAACCAGGACTCCTTTTCTGAGTTTTTGGAAAAAGTTAAGTTTATAAGCCCTGCTGGAGCAATAGAACGTACTAATCTAGTTCAACATTTTACAATGCACAGTAGCCAACTGGATGCTTTGGGAAGCTGGCAAGCCTCTTCCCAATACTGTTCTCTAGCCTATCAATATTTTAAAGTCTGCTGCCTTATTATTCAGAAGATACTAAAGAGCTATCCGTATGAGAAGCTACTGATAGCCAGATCTTCAATAATCAGTCCAATCTTATTTTATAATCAATACAGTGAATTGGCAGCATTATCACGTCTACTAGTAGGAAATTATTCCACAGGTTAGTTATGTAAATAAAATCAGCTTGAACCATTGGAAGATTCTGGGCTGGAATATACCATATTTTTTGGAGTATAAGACACACCGGAGTATAAAACGCACCCATCTTTTTTGGTGAGGAAAACAAGAAAAATAAATCTGCCTCTGCCTCTGCCTCCCAGCAATTTTGCCTCATTGCAGCAAACAGCAAGCAGCCTGCTTTACTTTCATTTTTGTTTTCAGCATAGCTTGATTAGCACAAGAAAAAAAAATCTGTTACAGAAATTTACCTTCTTGCAGCAAGCAGCAGAGGCCCATGCAAAACAGCTGAGAGCAAAACAGCTGGGGGTCAGGAGGCCGATCCAATCAACTTGTGCTAATTAGTCTGTGCTGAAGCTGAAATGGGCTGTTTCTTCTTGCTGCCTGCTACAAGGAGGTAACTGCCGGGAGGCAGAGGCCAAAGGGTGGAGGCCATTGGGTGGGTGGGGCTACATTCGGTATATAAGATGCACCTGAATTTTCATCCCCTTTTAGGAGGGGGGAAAGATGTGTCTTATATTCCGAAAATACGTAGGTAGTCCTCAACTTACAACAGTTCATTTAGTCACTGTTTGACGTTACAACGGCACTGAAAAAAGTGACTTACAACCATTTTTCACACTTACAATTGTTGCAGCATCCCCATCATCATATGATGAAAATTCAGACGGCTGCAATGTCCCGGGATCATGTGACCTATCTTTTACGATCTTCTGACAAGCAAAGTCAATGGGGTAGCCAGATTCATTTACCAACCATGTTACTAACTTGACAACTGCTTTGATTCACTTAACAACTGTGGAAAGAAAGGTCGTAACATGGGACAAAACTCACTCAATTAGTGTCTCACTTAGCAACACAAATTTTGGGCTCAATTGTAGTCGAGAACTACCTATATTATAATCAGCATGAAAGAAAACCCAAAACATTGTGATCCTCTTTATCAAGAGACAGTGGACGCTAGAAGTCAGGTTTTCAACCAGCCATGGTTTAGAAATGTCATGAATGAGAAATAGGCAAGAAAGAAAGAATATCTTCTGCAATAATGGAAAGGATTTTCTTCAGGCAGATGGACTAGGCAAAAGGGAATAGCCCCAAACATAGATATAAGGCAGAACACCTCCAAGATCATTTTTCACTGACCCAATTCCACCTATATAATATCTCCTGCCATTCCAATTACATTAAAGAAAGACAGAGCTTCTCAGTGCAAGCTTCTTCTTTCAACTAATATTTGTCTTCCTCAACCTATGCCAAAGTATAGAGTGGTGAATATGGTTCATGTTATGAATGTAAGAATTTCCCAGGTAAATGCAGGTCTCCAAAGTCTGATGAGGCTTTTGTTTATTTTGAAGCCAACCTTCACAGTTCCCAAAAGGAATTCAAAGTGCAGTTTTCTAAAGTAGCAGATTGACTGGCAATGAAAATGTCCCAATTTCCCTGTTTCCAACAGAGGCTTTCCTCATGATTGCACATAAATTACTGCTTCCTTCAAAGTCAAGCTGTCTAAAAACACACACACAACCAGTTGGTGCATTTCCTTCCATTTTACCTGCTGTGCTTGCACTTGGACCAAGATGCACCTCCTAAAGTGCAGACTATGCTGCTGTTGCTCCCAGAGATTGTTTTTGGCCACAATTCCCCATAGTTTCACAGTTTCTGGAATCAGTTTTCCTTTCTGACTCTAGGTCAGAGTCCTCAATCCTCACTCACTAATAACCTTTGCCATTTCCATAACTTTCAAGCTGCCATTTCCATAACGTCTTTGCCTATGCAGCAAATCTCCTGTGCATAGTCAGGCCACATGCCAAGTTTCTCCTCATTATGAATTTAAAATAGGTATGTTTTTGTACTAATGCCTAGTAAAGCCTTTATGGCAAAATTAATGTTTTTTAAAATAAGTGCTTTTGATACTAAGTTCTCTAAACCATCTCCTCAGCCTATAATCTTTAACGTTCTTTTGAATGACCTTTGTCATTCTTCTAAAATACTGATTTATCATACTCCGCTTGAAAACAACATCAGGTGGACTTTTGGTGGAAGATAGATTGACTTTGGAGAATGGATTACTACATTTAACTAGAAAATAATTGATAAGAGATGGTATTAAGAAACAATATGGACTGTTTTACTGTTGCCTTTTTTTGTTTGTTTGTTGTTCTATCTGTTAACTGTTTGGTCATTAATATAGTAGATAGATGACAAGCTAATAATTTGAAAAACAGAATTAGAAGTGTGAAAAAATTTTGGGCCAGTTTTGCAAGGGGTGGGAAACAAATACTGTTGTAATATATTTATCAATATTCATCTAGGGGTGATAATATCTGTATGTGTGTTTGTGCGTTTTTTTAAATGCATGTTTTAAATGCTTTGTTTTTGTGAATTTTCTTTTTCTTTCTTTTTTTGGACCTTTGAATTTTAACTTTTATTTTTGAATAAAAATAAAAATCATTGTGAAAAAAAAATCAAATACTGAACTGTGCCTATTTGTTTCTCTCCTTTATAGTCTATTTATATCTCATCTGATCAAAGAAAATTGTGGTGATACTGAAGAACTATCTTAAATTGAGACTGAAGATCAATGTTATAAAATTATTATTTTCTAAACCAGTTATGTAGCAACAAGAAGTAACATTGCCATCTGCAACAAGTAGCCTATGGATCAATTTTATATAAGCCTTTGACAAATTTATGATTGGTTGCATAGTCAGCCAGATGTTTAGACTGGATTTGATATTTTTATCCACCTATCAAGTCTTTCCCAAGCACCTGAGAGAGGCACACATTGTGGTTTGATGGGATTGAAGGTATTGTTGATGTAAACTGTTCCAAGTAAAACTGCCTTTTGCAATTGACTGATAATGATTTTGTCAATGCCAGTGTTTTGAGATTGCACTATTGTATTGTCTAATGTTAGATAGTCACAAGCCTCTACCACAAGGTATTTATACCATCTAACCCTAAGAAAATATAGATGGGCCTTTTCAAGACCTGACTTTGATACCTTTCGATCATCACTCTTGTGGGGAAGATTTCTTGGAACTCCTTATTAAAAGAGACTTTGCCCCACCATGCAATTGGGGTCTGATCTTGTTTGCTTAAAACACATCCACCATCAGTATTGCTCCACCACAGAGTGTTTTACAAGCTATTAAGAGCCAAGGTGGTGCAGTGGTTAGAGTGCAGTACTGCAGGCTACTTCAGCTGACTGCTAGCTGCAGTTCAGCAAATCGAATCTCAGCGGCTCAAGGTTGACTCAGCCTTCCATCCTTCCAAGGTGGGTAAAATGAGGACCCAGATTGTTGGGGGCAATATGCTGACTTTGTAAACTGCTTAGAGAGGGCTGTAAAACACTATGAAGTGGTATATAAATCTAAGTGCTATTGCTATAAAGGGAATTGCAGCTTGTTAGGAAAAAGTTGTTTACTGCTCAGAATAATCATGTTCTCCTTGACTTTCTCAAGTACTTTATTCTTCTAAATAGGCTGCTCTCCTTCTTCATTCTGATTTATATAGGCTAAAACAAAATAATAAGATTCTCAAGGATATTTGTACAAAAGTTGATGATCTCTTCACCTTGATTTTTTTTCTGCTAGTTGCAGATTGTTCTGCAAACAATCCTTTTGTTTATTATTGCCAGACTGAAATATTCAATCCACCTGCTTGGATTCTTTTAAAAGTAGAACAGCACTTTCTCTATGAATTCCTGGAAAGGAAAACAGCAATGTTGTTGGCTGTCATTGGCTTGAAGCTAACATACAACCATTATTTCCCTCTAGAAATAACATTGGCATTTATATCACATTATCAAGTAACATTAGTTCCAGGGTGATTTTGCTCCGTGCTGTGAAATGGAATGGCAGTCAGCTCTCCATGTGTTAGTTTGTGTAAAGTTAAAATGACAAAAAATTACAACCAATAATCTTCATTATCTGGTCAAAATATCAATACCACTTTCCACTATTCTACAGTGATGTGACACTGTGACAGGGTAGTATTATAATTCATAATGAGTAGACTGTTAGAAGCATATATTCTTATACACATATTTTCTTAGGCTCAGCTTGTCTTGATTCAGAAACAGTGAGGTAATGTCAAGGCATTTCATTTCAAAACTGATGTTTTTAGTTCAACTTCTAGAGTCAGACTCTTTCAAGGTAGCTCATGGGATAAAATAATGCAACAACAGACTTCAGGATTAATTTAAAAAATCCAGTGACAATAATAGAAGAAATCTATATTAAATAGTGACAAAAGACAGTATAATAAATCAAAGAGAAACAACTAATTAGCATAAATAAAAATATAATGAATGAACTTTCTACAGTACTGATACATTCTTCCCTTCTCTTTTGGTTTTTTCCCCATCTCTGACTGAAACATTTGTATTTTATGTTTTAACAATAAAAAATAATTGCAAATAATTGTCATGGAACAGCCCACCTCCAAAATATTAAAAAGAGAAGCACCCAAGTACATTTTAAACCATCAAAAAATCCAACAGGAAAAATAAAGCAATTCATGAAAAGGACATGAAGAATAAATGGAAGGACAATACTAATTACAAAGGGGAGCTTTAAAATCAGAGGGATTCTTCAAACAAAGTGTACTCCCTTGAGCAATCAGGAGTTTGCATTGTCCCTAAATTTGGAGTCAAACTGCTTTGAGGTCTTTCTTCTCAAGTTTTATCTATGTTCACATGCCAGGATGGGCAACAAAGCAGTGTAACTGATGTTCCATTTCAGGTGAAATGCAAGCATATTTTGTGCAGGCACACATCTATGAGACAGCCTGGAATGCAGTTGAAGGACACACCTTGAAATGACTGTGCCAAACTTTTGAAGACTGATGTTTCCATTGTGTCCTTGATATGATCAAACCACATTCCCCAAAAAAGGTTTTGAGTGCTTTTCCAAAGGCTAGTAGTGATACAGCCTCTGTTGCTGTGAATGCAAAATATTGATCCATCTGATCTTTTCCATGCTAAATTGTATGTTGGTTGGGCTACTTTTTCATTTTTATTTATAGGAGTTTTTTTTTTTTTAATTTATGCTAGTTTACCTGTTCAAAGGAGCCAGCAGTGTGCAGCAGCCAAAAAAGCTAATACTATCCTTGGTTGTATAAACAGGCATAGAATCAAAATCACCTGAAGTATTAGTACCACTTCATAAAACCTTAATAAACCATACCTGGAATACTACATTCAGTTTTGGTCACCACATTACAAAAAAGAAGTTGAGACTTTAGAAAAAGAGCAGAGAAGAGCAACTAGAATGATTAAAAGCCCTAAAGACTAAAACATATGAAGAATGGTTGCAGGAATTAGGTATGGCTAGTCTAAAGAAAAGGAGGACTAGGGGTGACATGATAGCAGTACTCCAATATTTGAGGGACTGCCACAAAGAAGAGGGGGTTAGGGTTAGGGTTCCAGAGCACCAGAAGGCAAGACAAGAAACAATGGATGGAAATTAATCAAGGAGAGAAGCAGCCAGGAATTGAGAAATTCCTAACAGTGAGAACAATTATCCAGTGGAATGGCTTGCCTTCAGAAGTTGTGGGTGCTTCATCACTGGAGGTTTCTAAGAAGAGACTGGACAACCATGTGTCTCAAAATGTATCGGGTGGTTGGACTACAAAACCTCCAAAGTACCTTCCAGATCTATTCTGATTTATTGATTGAGTTACCAAGCAAAAATGGCTGGAAATGTGACTCTTCAGGACTTCATGATCTACTAACCACAAACAGAGTATATATAGCACAGGTGTCAAACTCGCGGCATCACATTGCCATCATGTGATGTTTTGTGACATTTTTCCCCTTCACAGAGCTGGGGTGGGCATGGCTTGCATGTGATGCATCCAGCCTGCGGGCCGCCAGGTTGACACCCCTGATATATATAGACTTCAGGATTATTCTGTGTCTACTTTTTTGTCTGTCACTTGCTTTTTATTGAAAAGAATGTATATCTGAAGGCATTTCCTTTTGTTTGCCTTCAAAAGCATACACACACTCCCCATCTCCCAACCCAAGCATCAACTTTTGACTTTCTTCCTGGTAGGAAGTTGTTAGCCAGGTGCTAGGTTTTGCTTGTCCCAAAGTATGTATTTCCTGCAAATAATCTCTTTCCATTATAGTTATAATCACTAATAATTCTTCAAGTGAAATTCCTGTTCTCAGGAATGCTGGCACACACAGAGAGATTGATTCAACCTCATTCAACTAATCATAAAATGGAGGCAAGCTAGTATGGGGGAAGCCTATTCTTCAGAGAAACTCAGTCCCAAGCTGTTTAAAATATCAAACCCAGAATTTACAATTGGATTCTGAAATTGTAGCCTTCTTTTTCAGGTCAGATCACCTTGGAAGTAATTACTCCCCATAGTTTTAATGGGTGCCTTCCTTTATCTTTTCATCCTGTCATTAAATATGTAACTAGCAATCATCAGTAACGTCAGGGAGCCTTCCTGCTTCAAGATAATACTGATTGTATTCCAAATGGAACAAGGATTCTCTATTGTAGTACCCTGAAGCAGAACCACATTCAGAAGGTCATGCTTAGCCATCAACACAAAACTATGTTGCTGCACCTGTAGAATGTCTGTCTGTCATTTTCTGACAGACAGAACACTCTGTTCTTGTGCTTGGTTTGTCTTCTACTAATTTATAAAAGAAGGGGATTGAGAGCTGTAGTTAATTAGGAATGGGTGTATGAGAGAAAACACCAGCTTAATTCCAAATGTAGAAACTAACCAGTCCCATAACTTAATCTTGCATTAATATTGAAGATGGGACAGCTTCTTCCACTGTCCCTTGCCTTTCAAAGCCTCAATATTGCTAGCTGAAGACTTGGTCTGTTGAGTCTGTTGAGAAATTTGCACCTTTTAGTAAACGGTTTAAGAAAAGGCATCTATCTGGACCAGTGCAGCTCAAAGGGCCCAGTTAAATCCTAAGGTAAAGGTAAAGGTTCCCCGCGCACATATATGCTAGTCATTTCCGACTCTAGGGGGCGGTGCTCATCTCCATTTCAAAGTCGAAGAGCCAGTGCTGTCCGAAGACGTCTCCGTGGTCATGTGGTTAGCATGACTAAACACCAAAGGTGCATGGAACGCTGTTACCTTCCCACCAAAGGTGGTCCCTATTTTTGTACTTGCATTTTTTACGTGCACATAAAAATCCAGCATATAGAAGACCAATTTGTATCTGTTTGCCATCTTCATCTCTGAAGATGAACAACTGGTTTGAAAAAAAAATTAAATAAAGGAAGCACTAGTCCACAACATGAAAATGACTGAATACACAGAAATTCAAACCAGATTTTGAATCTACTCCCTAAATGAATACATTGTGTGTATGTATGCTGCATTTTTTTAAAAAAAAAATTCATTAGTTCTCTCCATCTTTCTTTCTCCCTTGTGCCCGACCAACTATATTTTGATAATCTTTTTCAGCTGGTGGGATATGGAGCCAATCTCAAGTACTAGTAATAATATTTTTCAAAATATAAGAGGAAGATTTAAGAATTAGGAGGGAAGGAAACTTGCCCGATCATAACTTTAAAGCATAGTTCTCCCCTTCTTGTTAGGGATAGCACAATCAATAAAGGAGAATATTTGTAGGTCAGGGCTGAAATGAGAGGTTGTTGGTGCTCTCAGTTTGTTAGTTTTATTGCAAATATTTCATTATCCAAACTAGGTAACATCATTAATGGTAGTTAGTTGATGAGAATGTTACCTAGTTTGGCTAATGAAACATCTGTAAGAAAACAACCAAGCTTAGAAAGCACCAAGGACCCCTAATAGCACAACCAATCAACCCCCAAAAACCATTAGGACTGTTTAAGAGTCAATAAAATAGACACTTAATATAATAACCACTGCAATATACAGTATACGGGTTTGTTGATTTGTGGGGCCCTTTTAACAAAATCTTTAGAGCAGGGGTATCCACATTTTGGGGGTAGTAGAAGCAGTTGTAATTTTTTAGGTTATGAGTGGTGGTCTCAGAAAATGGGTCCAGGGTTAAGGTCTTGCTCTTTTGCAAAATGGCTGCCATGGGGGACAGAATTAAAAGATAAATTTACCTGAATTGTACCTTCTACCTCTTCTAGCCTCTCACTTTGCCTGTAGGACACTCTCTACCAATTGTATCTATATATATCTATATACCTCTATCCATCCATCCATCTATCTATCTATCTATCTATCTATCTATCTATCTATCTATCTCTCTATCTCTATCTCTATCTCTATCTCTATCATCTCTATCTCTATCTCTCTATCTAACATATATACATATATATATTAAGTGTTTTTCTATTGAGACCCTGGTCTACCCCAACATGTGGGAGGGGGCATTCTGCTCCCTTTTGCCTTTCAGCTCCAATCCAGGAGCCCTCAAGCAGTTGCATTCATGACAAACCATTTTATACCAAATTTATATTGCTCCTGGATTGGAGCTGAAATGCAAAAAGGAGCAGAATGCCCCCTCCTACATGTTGGAGTAGACCAGGTGTCTTGATAGAAAAATACTTAATCTTTCCCCTGGCTCAAACTGAGGAGGGGAGGAGAATTTGTGGCTCAGAAGGTTAATTCAACTGCAGGAATTAACTTGCAGGAAGCCCAAGTTCGAATCCGAGTAAGGGTATGGCTTAGTGATGAAAGCTAAAAAGCTTGAAATAGATCTATACTAGTCTCCCTTTATTTCTTTATCAGCAAAATATAAATTTGACATATATATATCATTTTTGGAGAGGGACAAATTTCCATGGCCAACATTGGCTGCAGCTCCCACTAGTTTGAATAAAAACGTTATTACGCTCATCAACCAGCAATAGACATACAATAAATTAAAAATAATACTGACATTAATCATGAATAATAACATCCCTGTTATGAAAATGCCTAATCTCAAACCATTAGGGTCACTCCCTAATTTACATGAGTGGAGAGCCGGTAAGTATGTGAGTAAATGTATTTTTCCAATAATTGTTATAGATATCTCCAAAAAATTGGCGCAAGTTGACATCTATAATTCTGTAACCAGTTTTTTTCTTGTGGACATTGCAGTGACACAGAATTTTGCCACTGCCTGCGTGGTAGCCGGATTTGAGTTTTGGAGGAGAAAGCCTACATAAAAGTCGTCTGTCCTCCCTGGCAAGCTCTCTAGTAAGGGGAGAATATATACTGACCTACATACTCTGTATAATTCACAGTACACTCCCATTAGTTTCGTTTTCTAAGAAACCTTATGAGGCCCATTTGTGACATAGTAAAATCGATGGATGCTGGAAATTTGCATTTTGTTTTGCAACATGCCAACCTTCCTTAAAAAACAAAGAAACTTTTATTTAAATGTTTAAAAAAGTGATAGGATAGACAACATATCAGGCACTGTGGAAAATTATTCTGGAGACATTCACGCCCTAGGAACCATGCCAGGATGCCCACATTTACAGAATTATTGGTATGTGAGTCTCGTGGCAGATAGGAAATTCCCAAATTCAATTCCAGTCTTCCCTATCAAACTGTTTTTCACCTCTACTATTATTATGGCTTCTGTTTTAGAAAACACAACTATCATTCAATACAGAGAAATGGATTCAAATGCAGGTGCTTTTCCGGATTCTTCACATCTTGAAGCTTTCAGTAATCGATTCTCTCATCCTCAGATATGGGTTTCAGGAGGCGCCATGGGGTGATCATATGTATTTTTCAAAACAGAATGTTGAAAAACTCGGTAAAGGTTTTAACTAACAAGGGGGCTGTGTTGTGCTGGAGAGGGAATGCTCACCAAGACATTTTCTGTTTCTAAAGAGGACATAAAAAATGCTACAGCAAGCAATAACCAACACACCGCAGGCAACAAAAAAGGGTATCATATTTCATGCCAGTCCCCTGTTAGTTTTCCTACCTGTCAGAGTCAACAGATCATGTCAACAGAATTCTACCTTTCTGAAAGGCAACTCATGAAATAACCTTTGATTCACCTCAATCATTTTAACTTGAAAATAAATAGGCTTCCCAAAATGTTATATTTGTCTTTGAATGTTGAAGTTTATAGGACATGTGTGAGAATCATGCCCTCGGACACTGCACTTCTTAAGGCTTTCCTACAAGTGGGGAGAATCACTCATCTCAAAACTTAGCTCCTAAAACGTGAGCCATAGGCTTCTGCTGATGGCTTGACACGTGGCATTGTCTTCTGCAACACTGGTCCTCCTAGGTAGGGATAGAAAACTTTACGATATTGAGGAGTGACATTATCCTTAGTTTTCTCTACTCTATTCTTCTTCTCTGCTCTGAGGAATCACTCAAAATCAATGCTCCAATCAACCAATCATGTCAATATTCTAGTAAAAATATTGGCTCCAGAGCTCTGCACATTTCCTTTTAGATGAGAGTAATTTAGAAAAGGAAATTGATCCCATAAATCTGAACCTATGAATATCTTAAGATCTGTCACAAAATCCCTAGAATTCCTTTTTTCCGCCTTTTTGTTTCTTTTAATTATGGCAGATTCTCAGAAACTGCCTGGAAATGCCCTAGCAATTTTCTTGGCAAGGTTTTTGTAGTTTGCCAAAGTATTTTGCCATTTATTTCTTCTTAGGGCTAAGAGAAGGTGACTGGCTCACAGAGGGATTCGTGCCCAAGGCAGGACTTAAATTAAAATTCCAAATTTCTAGTCTGAATACCTTAAGCACTCAACCAAACTGACAGTAATAATATTCTTATATGATATGATCAATATTTCATAAGTAATACTTCAGGAGTATAGATTTTCCTTTGCTAATATCTTCCACTGGGCTTGTGGCTGTCTTTAAAAAAAACCCTTTCATATCCAAAATCCAGGCATTACAACATGTGATTGAACAAAATAAATATTTTCTAGTGCAAACTTCATAAATTAGGGTATATCCCTACTGTCTTTAAATAATACTATCAACCTGGTGTAGAAAAATGGTTCAACTTCAGTTTTTATAACTAGCGTTATTCAACTGCTTACCTAAATATAAGTAGAGTATGGAAAGGGTATGTAGAGTAGGCCAATATATTATGTTATCTCCATGCCCCATTGAACAGTACAGTCTGAAAAGTTAGTCACTGGTTTCCATTTCATCAATAGGCTATGTCAAGCAAGTGGGGATTTTAAAGGAAAGCAGTTAAAATGAGAAAAGCAGAATACCCCAAAACTACAGTTTAGGGATAGATAAATCTCAACTTTGGTTTTGCTCAAGTTTTCACTTTCTTCACCTTCAAATTCATAAAAATAATAGTATTTTTACATACCTTTGTATAGATTTCTCTTCATAGATGTATTTGGTTTCCTCTTTAGCATGTATAATTTTGCAAACAATATTCTCCAATACAGTAATATGTGAATTATAGTTTTACTTCTGGGCTATAATTCAACATTCTGATTTCTGATTTAGATTTTCAGTTCTCTTCTACCTTTCTTACAGAGCCAGATATGTAAAGATGGATAAATATATATTAAAAAGTTTAATTCCTCCAAAGTCTTTAATTGCAATGGAAAGGGCAAATGAGACTAAGAATTAGCCCTAAGTTACAGGACTAAGAGTGAGTCAGAATTCTTATTTGGGTATTTAAAAAAAATCCAAGAGAACTTTGGTTTCAGGTGTTTAGTTAGAAGTTTAAGCTAATAAGGACTGAAATCACCTCCTTTTTTCTTTCACTTTATGGAGGTTTTTTTACAGTTATCTACCACCATTCATTTTTTAAATAATTAAAACCATCTCTACATTTAGCTGATGAGCAATTTAGATCTGTCCTGGCACTATTGACTTTTTTTCCAATCTCCCAACACGAACGAAGTTCATTGGAATTCAGATATTGGAATTTGCTGGAGATAAGTCAAAAGCAGATGAATTGATCTCGTCATGGAAGCTGGAAAAACTTCTAAGCCAGCAAGTGTTTAGTAATCACAGAATGACATCATTCAAATTGGAACAAAAAAAATAGAACAGTGTAGGTAGTAATCCAGTTAAAGACAGGGTATTTAAAGTGTGTATGTATACACACACACACAGATGCTATGTATGTATGATTGTACTGTATATATGTATGTATACACACATGTGGGGAGGTTTTGCACAGCCCAGTAAATCCTTCCATTGTGTGTAATTAAATTACAAGGAAATGCAAAACACATGCTTATAAAGCTTCGTTTCCCCATTTAAAGAGTAAAACTAGAATATTCATTCATAATTATACAGAGACTAAATAGTGAAATGGAGGAGGAAAAATATATTACCAACAAAGGCAATTACTGAAAAAGAAGAGGGGGAAAAGCAACAACCCATAGAAAGTATGGAACTGCAGAAGAAAATCTTGCCCCACATGGCAACCAAACAGCTGTTTATCATTGGCCTAATTATCAAGTTAATGAGATACTAATTTCTATATTCATAAAGTATGCATGAGCAAACATGAGCATATGCAAAGCAGAGCTTACTGACAAACCTAATAAATAAAATAACAAGGTATTGGTAAATAAACATTAATGAGCTTTAAAGCAAAGACTGGAGTTTTATTTTATGGAAACCTTCATGTACAGAGTTTCATACCAGCAAGACACTTATAGATGTATATATCAGCCGCATCAATCATTCATAGCTTGCTGTCTGTAGTTATGGTGAAGAGTTTATACATGTTAAGAGACCTATTTTCTTCAAGAGCAGTAAGATACGTGAGCTGCTCCAGATGTTCTAAACTGCAATTCCAGGCAACCCCAGGCATGGCTGCTGCTGATGAGGGATGCAGGAAGTTGCAGGCCTGTAACATTGTTAGAAGGCCAAAGGCTCCCCAACCTGGGCTCTCAGTTAAACCAAATCCTCTTCCAGAATAGAAGAGAGTTATTCTCAAAATAAAAAACAAAACACCGACATATGGATGTGAGAGTTGGACACTAAAAATAGCTGATCAAAGAATTGATGCCTTTGAATTGTGGTACTGGCTTAAATTATTGATACTGTGGACAGCCAAAGCAACCAACAGAGAAGTGCTGGACCGTATAAAACTGCATCACTAGAACCAAAATCACAAGACTACGTCTGATTTACTTTGGCCATGCCATGTGTGCAAATTCATTGAAGAAGTCAATGGTGCCAGGAATGGTTAGTGGAACAAGAAGAAGGGACAAGCAAAAAAACACACTGGCTTGATACCATCAAAACTGATACAAAGATGACCACAACTGAAAGAAGCTGTGCTTGACAGGGTAGCATAGAGAACACTTGCCTATAAAGTCACCAAGAATTGAACACAACTGAATGGATAAAACAACAATTCTCAAAATCAATTCTGATATTGTTCATGAATGGACAGATTACATATTATATGTCCTCTTTTGTATACCTTGCTCACCATGCATCATGGGTGCTTCAGCTTTTAGGGGATATGAACAGATGTTAACATCAGCCTTGTTACAGTGGGACACAGCCTTGTCTTACTGAGTGGATCCCATGTCACCTTGATTTACTTAAAGAGGGTTTTCAGCTGACATTAGACATACATACAGTCGGTCTTCAGCAGCTTGCATCAATTTAGGGACAAAGAACTAATCTTTTCCCCTTTTGGCCCCTTGAGGCTGCCTGTCCCTTGCTACTGTCTTTCACAATTTGGCAGTGGGAAATATCTGGCAACAGATACCAGAAGTATATATATAGGAAGGAAGTTATCCTTTAGCTATCTCCTAGTCCACAGAGCTGTTCCATAGGATCAAAGGACTAGGAAGGGAAAGATGGAAAATGTGGAGTGGGGGTGTTAGCCATCATTCCACTGGTTAAAACTGTGTTTGATTTGTGGGGCTGTGTTGTTACCTTGCCAGCAGATATATTTTCAGATTAGAGAGATGGGACAAAGTGGACTCAGAAGCATCTAGTGGCAACAGCATTGTCCTCTGAGGTTTCTGCAGGACTGAAGCCAGTGACTCTTGTGTTGCTACCTCCAGGAAATCTATAGAAGCCCGCACCCCATATGATAACTCAGAAATTAGGTCCAGTGGTGAAATCCAATTTTTTTTTACTACCGGTTCTGTGGGCGTGGCTTGGTGGGTGTGATGTGGCTTGGTGGGCATGGCAGGGGAAGGATACTGCAAAATCTCCATTCCCACCCCACTCCAGGAGAAGGATACTGCAAAATCCCCATTCCCTCCCCACTCCTGGAGGAAGGATATTGCAAAATCTCCATTCCCACCCCACTCTGGGGCCAGACAGAGGTGGCATTTGCCAGTTCCCCGAACTACTCAAAACTTCCGGTAGCGATTCTCCGAACCGCTTAAAATTTCCACTACTGGTTCTCCAGAATCTGTCAGAACCTGCTGGAGTTCACCTCTGATTAGGTCCCTTAATTCTAGGCAGAAGCATTTAATGAAGGTACTCAACTTTATGAATATGAAAGGATAGCAAAGAGGCATGTGAGTCTTTAACAGGGGAGCAGAGTGCGCAGCTGCAGTTTCATGAGTTCATGTAATCCGTAATTCTTCAATCTGGGTCTTTTTCTGCTGGTTCCTATACTGTAATATTTCTTTCATGCTGCCATGCAGAAGAGACCAAAGTGAAGCTGCTCTGAATTAACCTTGAGCACCTCAACCATATCATCCAACTATGAATCAACTGTTTTTGTTTCTCCCAGAGTTTATCAGTGGGATGGTGTTTTTTTGAGGGGCAGAGAATTTGAGCCTTTTGAATTTTTTCAGGAGCATTTTATGAATTTGGGGAAATTCAGCCTGTGTGTGGGCAGAAAGAAATAATAGACTCTTTTGCTATTATCGCAGGCCACTTTTGATTATCTGCAACAGCCCGTTTTGAAGGAAAGCTCCAATACTAACCAAAAACAAAGTTTAATAGAGGGCAATAGTTGAAAGTTGCAGTGTTACTATCGCTGCCAGTTTGGTAGTTCTTTTGAGAAAAACTTGACTTATTCAGAAATGTATTTTATATATTTCAACTCGAATGTTCTTTTAAAAAAGAATATGCAGTAAATTCAGAGACATCTATTCAAAACAAACCCAAATGAGCATTTATTTGCAGGGGAGATGAGACTTGTCAGATCACAAGTAAGCTCTGTTAAGTTTATACTCCCAGGAGTAAACGAGATGGAGAATCAACATAATGATTAGGAGGAAAGAAAAGTGTGAGAAAGACTATTTTACAACATAATTACAAGTTCAGAGTCACAAATATTAGGCAAAATACTCTTTTCCCCCTTAGTCATAATAAAACTTATAAAACTGAACCACAAAATATGCTCCCTATGGCAAACCCCTACTTTATATGATAAGGTACCTTTTTTTCTGATTAGGCACTGGGACGACAGCTCCAAGAATTCTATACAATGGTCAATACAGCTTGGAGACTACTCAAATGGTTTCTGGATGTATCATCAGATGACATCTTATCAGAAGTTAATCCTTGTGTAAAAAATCTAGGCTGTAGCTTGAACCCCAGGGACTGCATACAGACTTCCTTTCTAAATTTGAATTCCCAACGTTTAGCACTTTGATTGGGCAAAGGGGAATGGAGGAAAACAGAACATCTCCTGATTACTTTGGTAATTAGAATTTACAGTTTTAGAGCAAGAGCCTAAAGAACTGTAAATGTGGCACTATCACACAATACCTCTTTATTCAAATAGTTTGCACAGGGTTTCCCCCCCCACAAGATATAAAACATTTACTTTTCTCCTCCTCCTCTCCCTTCTCCTCCCAACCCTGTCCTTTGGTTTTAACAAAACTTGTGGGGAAATGACCATGTTTTCCCTCCCCCCCCCTCGCAAACATTGGAGAGAACAAAAGGTTCCATGAAAATAAGGAGCTCACCACATGGTTGTATTACATGTAAGATTTGAATGTGCTATCCTGTGTTTTTGTTTATAGTTATAGTTTTATATGGTTTTAAGTGGATTTGTTTTGTTTGCATTGTGTGCACTATCTAGAATCACATATGTGAGATGGATGGCTATATATATATTTAAATCAATAAAAGTAAATAAACTAACCAGGAACTACAACTAAATAAAAGAGGGGGAGAACTCCTGATTAATTACAGGAAGGAAGGAAGGAAGGAAGGAAGGAAGGAAGGAAGGAAGGAAGGAAGGAAGGAAGGAAGGAAGGAAGGGACTCAGCCCTCTCCTGGAAGAATGAAACATTTTAGGAAATATTAAAAAGGCAGAATATTATATTTCCCTGGATGAGAAATGGAGAAACATGTTTTAAAGACAACACAGCTTCCTGCCTCCCCCACCTTTGTCAATGGGCCAGAGGCAGAAACTCATTTCCCCTTCCTCCCCCACACACCTTTGTCAATGGGCCATTAAGGCCTCAGTCAAGCTCACTCATTTCCCCCCCACACACACACCTTTGTCAATGGACCATCATCTGCAACACAATAGGACCCATCTAGCAACAGAAACTCACTAGCAACAGAAACTCACCACATGGCAAGGCTTGAGTAAGCTTGGGAGACAGCCTACAAAGTTAGCTAAAACCCCCCGCCCCCTGGAGTCTCACAACCAATCAGGATACATTTCTTATACAGAAACAAGAAACTCTGAGGTGAGGCACAACAGAGGGCATAAAACCCAGGCACTCCCAGCATCTCGCTCTTCTTTTTCTACTCAGGAACTCAAGCCATGTGCTCCTATTCAGGAACTCAAGCCATGTGATTCCTGTCCACCATTAAACCATCTTTCCAAGCAGTCTCCATGTTTCCAGTGTCTTTTTCCCCACTTGGAACTGAACCCAGATGGACATTTCTTCCAACAGAAGGAAGAAAGGACTATTTTTATCTTTGTTTTATACACAATGTATGATGTACTGATGCCAACATAGCTTTTCAAAGCCCAGCTCTACATTGGGAAGAGACTGACAATAATTAGCAGTTAAGGACAATGAAGGGCTGGTGTTTTAGCAATAATTAATGCATTGGGTATATTTTTGTGGTTCCTCCTTAATTAAATAACACAGGAAACAAATCTGGTTTGTGCTTGGTGATAACTATAATGTTTGGGAACTGACCCATTTCTCCTTCCTTCACATAGTTACAGGTAGTTTTTTTGTCCTCCTGCAAGCACACTGGCAGTACAGTTCATCATTTCTTCATTATGAAGTATCTGTAGTTACCTTGTAGTTGAAAGCCGCCATCCATTATAAGTCTGCTTTTCAGAACTCTCCACATATTCTAACCAAGTAAGCAGAGTGCTCAAATGCTAAACATTCTTCAGTGCTTGGATAACTTGGATGTGACCATTTTCTAAACTCAAGAGAGAGAGAATCAACAAGAGGCACCTGATTTCAAGTTATCTTGAATGTCAGAATCAAAGGGTTGTTTGTTTGTTGTTTTAAAAAAGGCTGTACTTCTCAAACTCATAGTTGGCAGATGTGTTCTTTCTGAAAGGTTATAATTCTGACTCTCAAAAGGCACTTTTCAGCTGTAAATAGGAGTTGTCAAATAGGAGCTGATGACCCCTTTTAAGGGAAAGGCTATGGCTCAATGGGAAAACACCTGCTTTTGGGCCTTCCATTCAATTCCTGGCTTCTCTCCATTGGGGTGAGATAATCCTGCTTGAGAATCTGAAGAATCGTTAACAGTATTAAGCTAGGGAGACCAATTCTTTCCATCAATATGTGGCAACATCGCTGTTCCTATAGATCTCAGTTTGTATCAGCATATGTACATTCATTTGTTCCTTGCTTGTCACAACTCAATTTCTTAAGAAGACAACCAAATCAAGCAACCATTGAAGCAAGCATTCACAATTTGAACTCCTACATTTGCAAACTGTTTCCATATAATAAATGTGTACAGCTTTAAGAGCTGGGTTTTTCTTCTTCTTCTTCTTTTTCCTTTTCTGTGAAAAGACAATTTCCTGAGGGTTTTTCTTTCAGCAACATCTGTGTTACTTTTACAATAGCAGAATCATCCTAATTGCCTGATTGTTGTTTTCTGGGGAAATATCAGTTAATCTCCCAGATTGATGGTAATCCCTCTTTTTCCTAAAGTATCTAATTTTAAAAATCAATCTCTGACAATATTGGTCTGAGTGAGATTTAGTTTTTCATGTTGTTGATAAGACAATAAGGCAGTAAATGTTGAAAAAATGTTTTAAGATAAATATTTTGAAATATCAATTGCTTCTAATGAGCTATTGCATATGCAAACTCATGCACAAAATACTTATTACTCTTTCAAGCATCAGTGAGACTCTTTGTAGTTATAAGGGAAAAAATGCAAGAAATGAAACAACCCCCTTAAATTATCTGATTCTACTAGGACTTGTAAGTGATTAATATTTAGAAGAACAAATTTCTGGTATTGTTAAACTATCAGAGAAATCAACATGATGATTTACAAACAATAACAGAATAACAAAGTTGGAAGGGACCTTGGAGGTCTTCTAGTTCAAACCCTTGCTCAAACAGGAGGCCCTATCCCTGTGATGGCGAACCTATGGCACGCGTGCCATAGGTGGCACATGGAGCCATGTCACCTGGCACGCCAGCTCAGCCTCACTAGGAATCTCTGGAGGCTGGGGACAACAAAAAATGTCACTTCCTGTCCAACCAGAAGTTGGGAAACGAGCCATTTCGGGCCTCCGAGGGGGTGGGGAAAGCTGTTTTTGCCCTCCCCAGATGCATAGAGAAGATCTGGAGCCAGGTGAGAAAGAAAAATGGGCCTACTGGGCCATTGTGTAACAGGAGCAGAGGGCAGGGAGGGGGGGTCATGCATGCATGCGCAGGGTGGGGTGCATAGAATTATGGTTGTGGGCACGTGCAAGGTCACCCCTCCTTCCTAGCACGCGATGGCAAAAAGGTTAGCCATCACTGCCCTATCCCGTTTCAGATAAATGGCTGTCCAGTCTCTTTTAAAAGTCTCCAGTGATGGAGCACCCACAACTTCTGAAGCAGCCATGCTACTGGTTTATTGTTCTCACTGTCAGGAAATTTCTCAGTTCCTTGATTAGTTTCCATCCATTCCTTCTTCTCTTGCCTCTTGGTGCTTTGGAAAATAGTTTGAAGCCCCCTCGTCTTTGTCGCAGTCCCTCAAATATTGGAACATTGCTGTCATGTCACCCCCTAGTCCTTCTTTTCAGTTCCCAAATCCTGCAACTGTTCTTCATATATTTTAGCCTCCAGGCCCTTAATAATCTTTGTTCTTCTTCTCTGCACTCTGACTTTCCAGAGTCTCAACATCTTTTTTAATATTCTGGTGACCAAAACTGAATGTAGTATGCCAAGTGTGCTCTTACCAAGGCCTTATAAATTGGTCATGTGATCTTGATTTTGTCATCTGTTGATGCAGCCTAGGATTGCATTGCCTTTTTTTGGCAGGTGCAGCATACTGTTGACTCATATTTAAGTGATTGTTTACTAGGACTCCAAGATCCCTTTCCCACAGTTACTACTATTGAGCCACGTTTCACCTAATCTGTACCTGTACATTTGAATTTTCTTGCCTAAATGTAAAACCTTACTTTTCTCTACATTAAATTTCACTTTGTTAAATAGCATCAGTGTTTAAGTCTCTTCTTCAAATCTCCATCTGGATCTTGAGCCTATCTTCTGGCTCCAGCTTGGTGTCATCTGCAAATTTGATGAATTCCACTTCTATCCCCTCATCCTAATAGTTTATGAAGATATTGAAGAGTACTGGGCCTAGGAACCTATTGCTTATTTCCCTCTGTGTAAATATAATTCCATTAAGGATTCCACATTGAGTGCTGTTTGTCAGCCAGTTTTGAATCCATCTTATTTAGACTATGGCTTCATATCGATTCTGTGGAGCAGGATGTGCTCCTCTCATATGCTCCAGCTCCTGCCAACCCAGCGGTTTGAAAGTGGGCAACCGCAAGTAGGTACCAATTCAGTGGGCAACTTCACAGAGATGTGAAAGGACCCCCCAACTGGGCATTACCCCAGGCAACAGTGATGTCACTGGTAAATCCTTTCACCCCAGAAGCACGTCGGTGCTTCTGACATGGAAGTATCAGTATTTATAGCAACTGGGACCAGAATTGCCATCACTAAGCAATGTACCTGTAAAGTGCAATGTGATTTCACCATGCCACTTAGCGAACCCAATTCGGCAGTCTTGCTTTTGTTAAATAAGGACTATGGGTTGTTAAGCATTATAAGCAAGGATCTCACTTGACTGCCACCTCCAATTTTCTGCAGGATTTCCATGGACTTTGTTTGTGGGAATCTGACAGAGAATGTGGGAAATTGTGATCATGTGACTGCATCCCACTGTGATGTCATAATTGAAAGCATTACAATACAAGAGATGCTGCAAAAATCAAAACTTTGAGGTTCCATCCATTCATTCAGCCCTGTCATAACTTTGAATGGTTGTTAATGGTCATAATGGTTGAATGGTCATAACCCAAGGACTACCTGTATATGGGAAAGAAATAATTCTCCTTCCTTTCATACCATACATTTAAATCAAGTAGTTTTACATTCAAAATATATCATCTGCATTTCAGTTTATAGGGTTTTTTTTAAGAAAGTTGTACCTAACATTTTTTAAGAAGATATATCTCCTAGATTTAATTCTGTTTCATTAGCATCCTTAATGTGTAAGTCCAAACACATCCTTAATGTGTAAGCCCAAGCATGCTTTATATCCCCAAAGTCTACATTGTCAAAAATATGTATTCGTCTCTGCATTCATCTATATTTTATTTTACTTAAATTTTGGCAACTACATCTGAATCCCAGTAGCTTACAGTATAATATACTATAAAATGATGCATCAATTACTCTCAACAGTGAAATACTTTATTTTTTTAACAAAAAAGACCAGCAGTAAGGGGATCTAAGACTGAAATATTACTTCTAGCAACACCTGGCTGCATGCCAATGATGAAGGATGGAGAGCATTTGACAGAACATGGCATCTACAGATGCATGTAAATGTGCTTTTTGACTAATACATAAATGTGTTTCTTGATGGGTTTATAAGACTGTAAATGCATTATGTACACTAGTAAAATGTTCTTGAGGTTTCATGCAGATTTTTTTTTTCTTATGGATCTACCTGGAAATACAGAAGATTGAACCTAAGATGTTTTCCAGGTAGAGCATATGACTAAAGCAAAATAAGGCATGAGTTGAGTTAGATGAATATTTTAAAAGAATATTTTAAAAGAATAAATCCATAGATTGGATTTATTAACAGCTGGCCGGATCCTCAGACATCCTTATGCTGAAATCTGAAGCATCTGAAGGAAACATCCCCCCCCCACTTTTGCTAGAGCTAGAAAGTCAATCATTGAGAAGCATAGACTGGAAAAAATGATGGATTGGAACCGTCAGTGTTAAAATCAGAGAAAATGAGACCAATCTGTTTACAGATGGGTGAAAGAATGCACTAATGATCTGGGCCAGATAACTATGAAGGCTGGCATTTATTTTATTTTATTTTATTTTATTTTATTTTATTTTTGAGAAAGTTAAACTTTAAATCCTGGATTTTTATTAACATTCATTATTAAAGTAATAGTATGCTGTAAAAAATAGGACTTCATCTTTCCCATGTCTTGTGACAAAAGAAGAGATTTCAGATTTGTGTGTGTGTGTGTGTGTGTGTGTGTGTATGTATATACACACACACACACTCATGCATGCATACATACATACATAAAGGAATTTTATTATTTAGGAAGTTCTCTTCACAATTTGTTGTATTCTTAAATTAACAATTTTCAAACCAACATGCACTTAAACTTTTATTACCTATGTAATAAAAAGAGGAAAAGAGAAATACTTGACATCATTGAAAGGTTAATTAATCTCGTAATTAACTTAGTACTTAGATCTTAAGAACTTTTTTCATTATGAATTATTCAGCAGGATATGGAAATATTAACTGATAAACCCATTTGGCACTTTTTCCATAGTACCGGTAGTAGTATTTGCAACAACATAAGTTGCATTTTTGTTTCATTCAGTATCTCTTTAAAGTTAATATACTGTTACAATCATTTTAAAAAATTTCCCATTCTATTTCATGCTTTTATTAATCTTTATCACTGGAATAAAACATATTGGTTTCATATAACGTTGATGTTATTTAACTTTTTTTAGTATGAGACTGGCTTTTAGTTTAATGCAATATACTAATTGAATCAGCAGTGAAATCCATCTGGATCTATCTGGCTCGCGTGAACAGGTAGCGTCAGTGGCAGAAGGCTCCGCCCTCCCACTGGGATGTCATGTCCCATTTTTTACCCTCTGCGCTTGCGCAGAAGAGGCACAGGCACGCTCCTGTGTGCTCCTGTTCCTGAACCAGTAGCAAAGGTAAGTGGATTTCACCGCTGAATTGAATTACTCATAATACCTTAGAACTCTTTCTCTGGAAAGAAATGTAGCTTTTCCCCAATATGAAAGTGTAGATTTAGGGAAACACCGCCTGCTGAATTTATCTCCAGATACAGTCTATGTGAAAAGAGTGGCAGGAAAGTCAAAAGTGCGATCTGTTTGGGCTTAGAGTTTATAGCATGGGCATCCAATGTTTTGGCTTGCTTGGTCCATATTTGACTGAAGAAGAATTGTCCTGGGCTGCATATAAAATATATAGTTTAGTTTCATAAAATAAAATAATATAATAATAGCTTACAATCTTGTGGAGCCACATTATTAGTTGTCCAGGGTTGTGTGAGGATCACAGATTGTACACACCTGGTTTATAGAGAGGTGCAGCCTTACTTCTTAGTCTTTACCTGTTAACTCAATAAACATCTGCTAAAAAACAGAAATGCTGCAGTCGTGCTTCTAATACTAATGCCTATAAAATAAGCTTTTCCTTTTAGGGCTCAGTCAAGATTCACTTATGAGTGGAAGACTTGCCACTTTTATCACCAGCTAAGTGAGCTTTTCCAATTTTCCATCTGGAAAGCAGAAAGTGTAGATTTGGCTTTGAGGCAGTTCCAAAGAGTATCAATAGCTGGGTGATAATAAGGCAGGCTGGCATTTTTAAAAGGTGCTGCTGGAATTAAATACTTTAATTTAGCTTCAACACTGAAGCAGAGAAAGCCAAATGCAGGAGCCAGACTTGATGGCATCTTTCTGTACCCCTTTTCAATTTTTCTCAAACAAATGAATTAGGGTACAATTACAATAAAGAGATGGGACAAATCTGCCTGAATTTCTGCAGCACAAGAAATTTTAAACCTTAACAATACAGATAGCAGAGGGTGCGTTTGTAGCAGTGGTGGGATTCAATTTTTTTTTACTACCAGTTCTGTGGGTGTGTCTTGGTGGGCGTGGCTTGGTGGGCATGACAGGGGAAGGATACTATAAGATTTCCATTCCCACCCCACTCCAGGGGAAGGTTACTGCAAAATATCCATTTCCTCCCGATCAGCTGGGACTCGGGAGGCAGAGAATAGATGGGGCAGGGCCAGTCAGAGGTGGTATTTACTGGTTCTCTGAACTACTCAGAATTTCCGCTACCGGTTCTCCAGAACTGGTCAGAACCTGCTGAAACCCACCTCTGATTTGTAGGTCTGTTTACTTGCTTTTCTTTCCTGCATTTCTGTAATAATCATATTTTTATATGGTTGAGAATGCATAGCAGAGGGCCATCCTCTCTGTCTGAATTTCTATCAAAGCATATTGAAGATTTAAAAATTAATCCAAGATTTAGCATACAGCAGAGGATAATAGTGTTGCAACTGCTAGAAAATAAATTTTGCTCACTTGCATCTTACGTTTGCTATAGCTATTGCTCAGTGACAAGGGGAAAGTTGAAGTAACCTGGAAACAAAAGTGGGGAGAAAGATGAGTGAAGGATCCAGAAATTCTGGCACTTCCAGTGGGCCCATTCCTGGGATGTGAACCTTGTCTGCATTTTGCTCACTGCAACAACATTGTCTTAGAGCTGCATTCAAATTCTATATAAATCTTTCCATTACCCACCATCCAGTCAGAGCGGAAGAAGCTTCTTGGATGAGAAGTGAAATATCTTCAAAAGAAAAAACAAGAAAGTCCAGTTGCCTCCTGAAAAAGCACCTTTGGGACAACCATGACCTGGATGACTGAGAATCTCTACAAACATTCAAATTCTACCGTTTGCAGCAGAATACATCAATGTAATCAATAAGCAAAACATTTGACTAGATTGTACGGGATCATTTCTGAAAGCTGTGAATGAATTAATTAAATGTACTGGAAGAAGAAAAAAATGTTTAACCACTGCCATCGCTCCCAGTGTATGTGGGGAGGGAGCGGAAATCTCTACTCATCTTTCTCCTAGAATTTGTTCTGAAACTCTCCACCACCTTTGTGGGAAAATGAATTGAACAGGTGACTTCTCCAATACTTTCCAGAGGAAGGAAAAATTGTCCACTAATTGTTCAAGGATACTATTACTGAAAAGCATAGTGGGAAGAAATCCTTTGTGAGAGATTCCTTTGGTTATGAAAGGGAAGGGAAGCATAATTAATTTTTTCCAACTCTAATAGACTTGGAAAGATAAATCTTCTGCCTCAAATGATTGAAAAATTGAAAAAATGAATCACATGATTGGGGGGGAAATGGTGAAATGATGCAGCAAGAGGGTTTTCTGAAAAAGAAAAGGCAGAGGAAAAATAAGAATATCCCAAAAGCAAACAAAAATCTGTCAGGATTTGAACCAACTACCTTGTTTTTACAGGGCAAGAATGATAACTATTGTGCTATTGTAGTAGCAATAGCACTTAGACTTATATACCACTTCACAGTGCTTTACAGCCCTCTCTAAGTGGTTTATTGAGTCAATGTATTCCCCCCCAACAATCTGGGTCCTCATTTTACTGGTCTCGGAAGGATGGAAGTCTGAGTCAACCTTGACCCGATGAGAATCGAACTGCTGAATTGCTGGCAACAGGCAGGAGGCAGAAGTACCCTGCAGTACTGCATTCTAACCACTCTGCCACTATGGCTCTAGTACTGATAGAAAGGGAAAATCTAATACAGGTAGTCCTCAACTTACAACCACAATTGAGCCCAAAATTTATGTTCTTAAGTGAAAAATTGGTTAAGTGAGTTTTCTCCCATTTTATGACTTTCCTTACCACATTTGTTAAGTGAATCACTGCAGTTATTAAATTAATAACATGGTTGTTAAGTGAATCTGCTTACCCCATTGACTTTGTCAGATGATCACAAAAGGGGAATCACATGACCTTGGTACATAAGTGCAAGTCAATTGTCAAACGTCTGTAAATCACGTGACCATGGGGATGCTACAATGGTTATAGGTGTGAAAAATGGTCACAAGTCACATTTTTCAGTTCCATTGTAACTTTAAATGGTCACTAAATGAACTATTGTACGTCAAGGACTACCTGCATAGGAAAGTAGGGATCAAAGGAATAAGGAAAGATTATTTTAAAGGTGCGTTTGTACTTGCATGTTGATGCTTTAATTTTGTGTATATAAATTCTACCCAATTTGCATTTGTATATATGCATACCCAAATGCAGATAGATACACTTATACATCTATTTATAAAAGTATATGTTTTTTCATCAGGACCACCCATGGGAAGGAAATTGAAAGGGAAAGTAGGAAGGTATCGTGGCAAGAGAATTCTCCAGTGGAAGGATGAAGACTGGACAAAATACCTAAAATGTCTCGATCCAGACAACATTTTCTTAAACCAGATTAGAGGCAAGCAATGTAGGCACAAGGCAAGAGTATCTTATATGATGAATATGGCTATGCCCTTAATTTTTAAGGCACAGAATGTCTCTCTGTGTGTGTATATATACCATGTGTATGTGTATGTGTATGTGTATGTGTATGTGTATGTGTATATGTATATGTATATGTATATGTATATGTATATGTATATGTATATGTATATGTATATGTATATGTATATGTATATGTATGTATATATATATATACACACACACACTTCCTTTCCTTTTATTCATTAATTTATGCGCTTTACAATTTATTCCTCATAAAATGCAAATCACAAGCTTCCCTATTCAGTGATGTCCCCAGAGAGATATTAGCCTCCTGCTATCCATTACGTTTTTGATCAATTGAGGATTTCACATAATGCCTTTTCATTAAGAGAGAGAAAATATGTAAACCATCTTTATTTATACTGTGCCACATGCTGGGTTCCCAACCAATAAGGAGAATGGTATAAATCAGTTTGGATACATTTTAGCCAGATCATCATAAGCATAATATAAAGCCAGGGGTATTTTCAGAGGGGTGGGGTGGGTGGCTCAAAAAATAAAAGTTGCAGTTACATGACTGAAGCTTCCCCTTTTTTACATGATTCAGACATACAACTGCATTAGCGAAGTGACTTTTGTCATACATTCTGCCCTCCGCGTAACCAGGTCTTCATGGCCTTATGAAAAGCCAACAGGTTGGGGTCATTCTGATCATTGAAGGAAGAATGTTCCAGAAGGCAGGCACTATGGCAAAGAAAGCAAATCTTTTTGTCCCTGCTGGCCAACATTTCTTGGCTTCAGGACTCATAACTTCTCAACTTGCTGGACCACATTGGGTAAAAATGACTGGAAGGAGATGGTCCATTAGATAGCCCATTGCCAAATCATGAAGGGCTTTAAAGATAATAACGAGCAATTTGAATTCTACCCAGAAGCACGCTGTTAGCCAATGTAGCTCACTTAGCAGTAGTATTACAATATTGGGCACAATTTACTACCTATGCAGCTGTATTTTGCACTGGTTTGAAGTTTCCAAATGGTCTTCAAGGGCAGCCCCATGTAGAGCATGTTGCAATAATCCAGACAACATGTAGAGCATGTTGCAATAATCCAGACAAGAGGACACAAGGGCATGAGTGGATGTGAGCAAAGCCTCCCTATCCAGGAATGGGGGCAATTGGTGCATAACCCTAAGTGTACAAAGGTACTCCTGGATACAGCTGCCATCTACTTTTCTGGCAAGAGCCAGGAGTCCAAGAGGGCTCCCAAATTGTGCACTCAATCCATCTGGATCAGTGCCACACCATACAGGACCACCAATGGGAAAACCTTGCCATTGGAAGGCCCAACTACCCCAAGCTCTCTGTCTTGCTTTACTTGAGTTGAAGCCCACTGCATCCCATCTCTTCTTCTTTGAAATCATTCCACAACAATTTTTTTTCCCAATTTCAAACTTAATTAGAACTGGTAAAGAAAAACTGCAAGCTTTCTCAGCCCCAAAAGAACTTACTTGATCCCAAAGCATATAAGAATTTGTTCCCTTTTACCCTCACTATCACCTACTGTTGGAAATTAAAGAAAAAAAAAAGATGTTTAAGCTCAATTAGTTATGGATAGCCAGTTTACTGTGGTTGTTAATCCATCAGGCTATAAATTAGGAGACCAAGAGTTCTACCCTCACCTTAGGCACAAAGCCAGCTGGGTGATCTTGGGCCAGTCACTTTCTCTCACCCTAGGAAGGACGCAATGGCAAACCACTTCTGAAAGAAAGAAACCTCACCAAGAAAACTGCAGGGACTTGTCTATGCAGTTTCACAGAATCAGACACAATTGAATGGAATTTTTAAAAAAGCTGGATCAGTTATTGGGCAACAATCATGTATAGAACAGAACAGAACAGAACAGAACAGAATTATTTATTGGCCAAGTGTGATTGGACACACAAGGAATTTGTCTTTGTTGCATATGCTCTCTGTGTACATAAAAAGACAAGATACATTCATCAAGAATCATAAGGTACAACACTTAATGATAGTCATAGGGTACAAATAAGCAATGAAATCATACTAGGAAACAATATCAATACAAATCATAAAAATACAAGCAACAAAGTTACAGTCATGGAGTCATAAGTGGGAGGAGATGGGTGATAGGAACGATGAGAAGACTTATAGTAATAGTAATGCAGCCTTAGTGAATAGTTTGACAGTGTTGAGGGAATTATTTGTTTAGCAGAGTGATGATGTTCGGGGAAAAACTGTTCTTGTGTCTAGTTGTTCTGGTGTGCAGTGCTCTATAGCATCGTTTTGAGGGTAGGAGTTGAAACAGTTTATGCCCAGGATGTGAGAGGTCTGTAAATATTTTTACAGCCCTCTTTTTGACTCGTGCAGTATACAGGACCTCAATGGAAAGCAGGTTGGTAGTAATTGTTTTTCTGCAGTTCTAATTATCCTCTGAAGTCTGTGTCTGTCTTGTTGGGTTGCAGAACCAAACCAGACAGTTATAGAGGTGCAGATGACAGACTCAATAATTCCTCTGTAGAACTATATCAGCAGCTCCTTGGGCAGTTTGAGCTTCCTGAGTTGGCGCAGAAATAACATTCTTTGTTGGGCTTTTTTGATGACATTTTTGATGTTAGGTGTCTATTTTAGGCCTTGAGATATGATAGAACTTAAAAATTATAAGTCTCTACTGTTGATACTGTGTTGTCTAGTATTGTAAGTATTGTAAATAAGAATTTCAAAACAGTATAAGCTAGACAGTCTGAGGAAGAAAGAAGCTACTTTTCTGAAAATCTGATTCCCCCTCCCCCCTTGTAATTGTAAGATTTCAGACTTGCAAGTTTTAATTAATGAAACTTTACAATAAAGTAGAATTAGCTTATCTGATCATGTTTCCTGTCTGGCCTATCTGGTAAGGCTGAAATCAATCTTGCAAATTTGAAATTACAATTCTCCCTCCATCATTTTTACAGCTTGATAACTTAGGGAGGATCCATCCTGAATCTCTTGTTCTATCCATTCTATATCTGTAAACTATGGTCTCTCTTAAATGACTGTTCCCTAGGCAACATCTCTTCCCCAGGTCTCCCAAGGTCATTCCCACATACCATTACCCCACTTGCTTAGTATAGCAGGAAATTTCACAACATTATATAACATTGATGCCTTTGTTATCTTCCTTCTGGACAATCATCTTTTTTTGTTTACATTAATATACTTTTGAAGTCATAGCAGCAAGTCCCCTTTTAATATGCTGTGAGTTGAGAAAAATAAATGCCATGCAGTCTCAGAAACAGCTGTTGATTCTCTTATTGTGCACAACAGTTGTAATCTGCATAACCACAACTAAGTACTAAAGGATGTTTATTGCACATTGATTGATTCCTGTTGCTATCAGTTCCTGTTATTGATTCCAACTCCTAAACTATAAGATAACACAGGAAAATTGGAATCTTCTTCTATGCAATGATTTGAATAAATGTTGAAAATAAATACTGTGATAATTGTAGGGTCGACACCCAGGTGACCTTGTTTGACCTTGAAACCCTGAGCAAGAGTGTAACATCCCTGGAAAATTCCAGGATTAGTCTGAAATGTCCAAGAAAAGTTAATTCGAAGCTATTTCTGCTTTGTTTACACAAAAATAGCAAGGATTTGGCCACATGGTCATTGCCAATCCTTCAAGGTAGACTAGACTAGGAAGCGAAAGTCATGAATGCTAGTACTACTTTTATTATATGTAAGGTTACTTGTTCAGAATTTTGCAAGCCTGCATAGGCTTCCCCTTTCCCTTCCTATATCATCATGAGAGGGTCATGTCTGAGATGTTTTCTCAAATTACACTTTTCCCCTGGACTCAGATTCCTTTTATCTACAAGTTGTCTTAGTTGCATCTCTTCCTCCTGTTCATCAAGGTTATTACTTCTACCCATTACAGTCACTAGGCCAAATGCCAGGTGTGAAAGAAGATTCACAATTTTAATTTACACATCAATGACAGAGATACATATAAATTTCCTGAGATGCAATCGTTCTAATAAAAACAAAGAGCCTTTTGATCACATCAGGGAAACTTTCCAGAAGGAAAAATGAATAGAAGCAAACTGAAACGTGATTAGCTATTGTTAATTTCACTTTTGTTTCCCATATACATTGTCAAAAGTAATCAACCCGCATCACTGCTAACCTTTCAAACTATCAGTCATTTGCTTAATAGCCTCATCTTTTTTTCTCTCACACACACATACACACAAAGACAACTGCAAGCAGGAGAACAGATATAATTTGGAAAGTCAACTATGCAAGGAGGAAAGGCAAATCCATGGCAATTCTATATCAAGAAGATATTATGAAAGAAGATACCCAGCGATCCTACTGTGATAGGAAAACATGGTTCCACTTGTCTTCCTCTTCATGTCCTCTGGTATTTATTTTCTTTCTATGATCTTCCTCAGGAATTGCATCTGGCCTGCCCAGGAGTATCTCACCTCCTGTAGTGTGTTACATGTACAAATTTTGTCTTCAGGGTCTTCTGCCTCTTGCTCCTTCATCTTGTCTCCTGGACCTGATCTTTCATGATCCATGTTTTCTGGGGAAAACAGAGAGTGTATCCTCTGTGCATTGTGAGATCACATTCCTAAGTCTCCATGTTTTTTCTAATAAATATAAGAAGTACTTTCCTTGTGCCTATCCTCCCCACTCCCATTAAATTCCTATTGGTTCTTCTGACTTGTGAATTTTAGGGTAAATTCAACTGAACAAAAGTAAATACAAGTGAAAATTGAATTTTAGGGTTTATTATAGTTACTAATTTGATCTTTCCTCCCTTTTCCCAAAACATTATCATTATCATGATGGTAGAATATAGTCCTATTTTTTACCACATCAATATTATGCTGCATGGATAATGATAACAATAATCCCCTTTTGTCCAGGAGATCAAAATGACTTACATGGGGATTTCCCTTCATTTAATCCCCATAATAACCCTGTGGTTTGAGATTGGACTGGGAAAGAACAATTGACTTAAAGTTAGTCATTTAGACTCAATTACACAGTATGAACTTTAATCTGGATCCCTAGTGATAGTCTAACAAGTTATTCTCGTTTGCAGTCTATCAAAACTACCTATCTACCACCTCTGCCTGGTTCATCTGTCTCTTGGCTATCTATAAGAATGTGAAGTTACAAGGTCCATTCATTTATTTTCAGAAATACCAACATTTGTTGCAATCCAAATAATATGTAAAACAGGTTTAATTCCCTAACCCACCCATCCCCACTGAAGAATTGGGATTGCTTTTCCCAATGATGATACAAGAAAAGGATAAACCAGAATACTACATTGCTAAGGAGAATATGTAACAAAGGTAATGTGAAGAGCATTGGTCTCAAGAGTGGCAATCACGCATCTGTTCCCTAGAACCACAGAATGTCAAGATGTTGCTTCTCCAAAAAGAATGAAAGAAAAGCTAACTGCTAACTCAGAAGCAGAGAGAGCAGGCAGAGACATGAAAAGTAAGATGATTGATACTTATCTGGCTTTTCTTGATGTACTATGGTCAATTAATATAATCAAGACTTTCCAAATTGCTAGGGACAACACATTGGCTAGTCTTTAGCTCTCTTGACAAGAGTATCATTCTTAGCAATGAGATGAAGAAATGAGCTCCTCAAAATGAAAGAGAAAGACTCGTCGGTGATTATATAGGAACCACTATTCCTATTAAAAATAATAATTTTGCACTTGAAAATCCACTCTGCTATTAAGCTAAAAACATCTCCCCGAAGAGTTGCTATTCTAAGCAGCCATATCTGCCACTTAAAATGAAATATCATTTAGAAAAGAGGAGGGGGCGAAGTGGTTGTGTTTTCCACTGCTGCTGACTTTTTGTTGTTACGTTTATGACATTCATACAAAAGAGGAATTTTAGGAAATGACTTTGTTTTCGCTCCGTAAATGCTATAGAACTCTATTTATTTGCTGGCAATCACTTTGAATCTGTTCATTCTCAGGAAAGTATGAGTTTGAATTGTGGAGGAAAAACACTTGTCTCTCAGCAATTTATATAAGCTGGATCCCATGATTTTCAAACAATTTTAAACCATCTTAGGAAACGAACATAAGAGCCTTCGGGTAGGCGTAGGCCCCAAATATAATATGATCTTCTAATAGGTCTTCAGACAGAGCAGGATTGGAAAACTCCAATGTACCTCAGAAATGATGTGTTATGTGCCAGTAATCTTGTGATCCCAATTGGTTCTGCCTGTTGGGAGAATTCCACAGAGCAGGATTTTCAGATATGAAAGTCAGTGATTAGAGAATTTGATAGAAGTAGTTCAGCAGCACCTGGAAAACCACAGATTGTTGAACTAGAAATCCATTCTATATAATACTGTTCAGAATCAGGTTGTCACTGATATAGTATCTGCCCACCTTACAAGCCCTGGGGCAGGGGGAAAGACCCTATTACTAAGGACCATTAACATCAGGGAAAATATAGTAGAAAATATAGTAGAACAAATACTCTTCGGATTTTGAAAAACTGTTCTTATTTTTTTCATTTTTGGCTTTGGGATCAGAATATATTTTCTTTGGCTATGGAAATGTTGGTTTGTTTCCTGTTTATTGTTCCTTGGTGGTTTTATGTAATTGTTGTTTAAATGTTTTATTGCTTTTATTCTTGCTACCCAATGGGAGAATAACTGCTTAGAGTTGCACATGACTGATATGTCATATAAATCCAAGCAAATAAATATGTAAATAATTTTTTTTTTAGCAGTCCTACAAATAATTACCACATTGGAAAATTTCCCTATGAAGACTGAAGTTCACTGAAACTCAATATGTAAAATAAATCTCATATATTCCTCTGAGAAACAATATGCACCATTAACTTTCAATGAATTTTACAGTGGCACAAATAATTCACAAAACCATATACATACACACTCACACACCCATCTCCTTATTTATTGTGACTAAAGGAAAATGGATGGCAACCAAAAAATCAAGAGGGCCAACTCATAGCCTGAATCAAAGACCTGCCCCTTTATCAGCCCTTCCAGGTAATCTAGACAGGGAACACGGCCAGATGAGCTAGTTCTACTTTAAGCTACAGGAACAGAATCTTGCTAATCTGAAAGTATAAATCTCACACCATCTCTTTTTACAGCCTGATCAATTAAGGTGGATCATTCTTAAGTTTCTTTCTCTGACTGTTAAGCCACAGGGGGCTCCTCCCTCTCTTCTCTGATTGTTTCTTAGGCAGCATATCTTTCCTTTGTCCCTCAAGGTCATTCCCACATATCATTACACTCTTTTTTCCCATGTGCAGGGCGTAGAGTGGACTTTTAAAAAATGGAAATCATATGCATGACCAGGACAGCTTTTTTAAAATAATGCAATACACTTCTTAACCTGATTGCTACAGAATGTTCATGCAGACCAACTACTTCTGGCACAAGGGCACATACATTCCTGACAAAGGGTCTTAGTAAATCTGCTTGCCAATAGAACAAAGGGGAAAAAGTTAAAGCATTTTCTAAAGTCTCGGGCAAGCCACTTTATAAGACTTGAGCAGCTCAATGTGATAAGAACATGTTTAACTGGCTGTGAAACTGAGCTCAGCCTCTAGGACTGTGATGGCAAACCTATGGCACACTTGCCAGAGGTGGGACACAGAGCCCTCTCTGATGGCATGCGCACCGTCACCTCAGGACAGATCTCTGTGGCATTTCTTTCGTGAGCTTCTGTTTCCCTGCAAACGATGAAACAGAAGCTCACGAAAGAAAAAGATCTTACCTCTTGCTGCACTGCCGGTGTTGGGATGCCCCGCCTCCCGCCAGCCAGCTAGGCTTTGGATCTCTGCTGCACATGTGTGCATATGTGCATATGCGCATGCATCCGCATGTGTGCACCTTTCCGTTTGGGCATGCACATGTGCACAGTTTGGGCACTCGGTGTCTAAAAGGTTCGCCATCACTGCTCTAGGACCTGACCTGATTAGTGACTAGATTTAACTTCTTTTCCTCTCAGTATTCATGAATCACTCTTAATAGAGTTATCCTGTGGTAAAATGGGAGGCCAATAAATTTTTATGAATAAATAAATAATCCTCCTTGCTTGAACATTTCCCATGGACAACAGAAGTTTCAGGGAGAAGTTGCAGATCACCAATTTCTCTAATAAGGTCTTCTAGGAGTCTGAATAAAAATGATCAATATTTTTTTTTACAGGTGACTAACACTCTGTAAACAAGTTTTAATCCAGTACGAGTCCCTACCTTGATTAAACAAGCATCCAACCATAAGGTGACATCAGGGATGCACCTGAGAATCTATAACACTATTCCCAGGACATTGGCACTGTTTGTAGGAAGGAATAATTAGAAGGAATTTCCCTGGAGATGAATTATTCTAGGTCTTGGCCATACTTCCATTTGTAAGTAACCATCATTCTGAGGCACAATTTTTACTTTATAAAAATTAATACTTTTTAAGATACAAAGCATGTATATGTATAAGTATTCATTCATTTTTTCATTTGTATTTTTGATGCATACATTATTTAGAACATAAGTACTATTTTCTATATAAAGTGCTTTAAAAAAATATTCTCTAGACCATATTCTCTAGACCATTCTTTGCATCTTTTAGAAATGCAAAAAAAAAAAAAAAGTGCGTGCAGAGATTTGACCAGAGAAAGGGAAAGAAAAATAGCCAGTGCTATTGGGTATTATTGTTTATAAAGTGGAATTCATTTTAGCAGATATTATAAATCCACCAGCATAGAAGTCTTTGGGCGTGGTTGTTTTTTGGAACACCATGTAAAGTTGGTAGTAGGATCAAGATAATCAACCTTTCTCCTCTTTTTCATAAGAACTTGTCTTCAGTGAGCATCAGGACTGAGAAAATATTTATTTACACTATAGTCACGTGGTGATTACTAAGAAGTTAGATAGTTTTAGAAGTAGGAAGTTTATGGAAGATAGGTCTGCCAATGGCTACAAGCCTACTAGATATGGGCTGCAAAAAAATTGGACAGATACTAGATGGCAACAGAGTTAGAGCTTTCTGTATCTCTTTTGCTGTCATCTAAGTGATGATCTGGATTTTCTTGACTCAGGTCCATTAGATTTAGTCTTGATGATTCCACTACCTCCCAAATCAATGCAGCATGCTTTAAATCTCACTTGCTAGGAAGCAACTGGAGCTGCATTTCCAGTTTCTCAACTTTTACATACATCTCATTGGCCAATGGGTGACACAGCATGATGTGCCATCCTGAGCAACAGGAGCAGAAGCTCTTACCAGAGGGATTTTGGTCACAAAATATTCAAAGGCCATTAGAAAGCATACTTTGCATATCAAAAGCCCCGAGTTCCAATAGTTCGGCCTTTGTCTCCTGCATGATAATAATGCTCATTCCATTCTCTGTGTTATTTTCATTACATGAGTTATGCATTGAATCCTTCAAAACATCAGGTATGGAAATCCAAAAACAGCAGCTTTCAAGCCAATTGAGACCTTGGTGAATCTATCTAACTTAGCTTTCAGGTTTTTAAACTGAATGAGGTTGAAATCTTATTGGTATTGTTAAAAAAAAAACACTCAGAAACTCTTCCTAGAATAAGTACATTGTCTTGATCGAGGTTTTATTTTTGTCTCTCAAAAAATAAATGATAAAGGATTCCACAGAGTAATATTGCCCCTAGGTGGTCTGTGGAAAAGAAAAATGAGAAGGGTGCTAGCCTGCTGAGTGAAGCTGTTTGAGAAAGATTTCAAAAGTAATGTCTGCCAGTTTCTTTAAATCTTTTCCCTCAGTGTTAAAAGCAGGCTCTTTAAAACTGCTGTAAGTGTTGTGTTGTATGTGTTAGGAGTAACGTTGATCAATTGCAACTGAACATAATGAAGAGATAATGCACCTCGTGAAGATGCATCATTCTATGCTGATGAACATCACAGTGGGATTGATCTGGCTTGATTGACTGCCTGACATGAGCTTCTCTGTATACAAAGGTCTCCTTTTGTTCATCAGATGGTAGTGAAATATCAAACAACCTCAATGTCACTTGGAAGAAGAGCTTTATGGCATCATCTAAAAAACACCTTTTTAGATCCTGTAGATACCTTAATATAGATCTGTCTATGGAGATTCTCAGTCATCCAGGTCATGGTTGTCCCAAAGGTGCTTTTTTCAAGAACAACTGGACTTTCTGGTTTTTCTTTGAAGACATTTCGCTTCTCATCCAAGAAACTTCTTCAGCTCTGACTGGGTGGTGGGGAATGGAATCCTTCCATTTCCCACCATCCAGTCAGAGCTGAAGATGCTTCTTGGATGAGAAGTGAAACATCTTCAAAGAAAAAATAAGAAAGTCCAGTTGCCTCCTGAAAAAGCACCTTTGGGACTTAATATAGATCCTTCCTTCCTTCCTTCCTTCCTTCCTTCCTTCCTTCCTTCCTTCCTTCCTTCCTTCCTTCCTGCCTTCCCTCCCTCCTTCTCTCCTTCCTTCATTTCCTCCTATCCTATCCCATCGCATTGCATCCCATCCCATCCCACTGCCTAGTCACAAATAGAGAGAATTCTAAAGATAATGATCATTTGAGTTTGTTAAAAAGGAACCAAAGCTCATATTTTCAATTTATCTGAAGCCATTTCTATTAAGGGAGAGTGGATGCATCAGTGAGATCAAATATAAGCATTTTCAGTTTGAGACATTACTTCCATGTTAAGTTCAGGAATGAAATGTGATCCACTTGAGCATTTACATAAATTCATAATCAGAAAAAAGAATCAACTAACAGCAAAGCAAGATTACTACAAAAATCATGTCCAGAAGGACTAGATCTAATAGTTTATTTCTGGATTTGGTTCCAGAATTTTTGGTTTGTTTTAAAAAGCAGCACATGTGGAAAAGCTCTGGGAAGTTTGGGGTTGAATATCAAGCAATGGAACAAGTCCTCTGAGGGTCTTAAAAGTGAAACATTTTCAACAACATCTTAATTTCTCCTAAGATTTCCACATCATGATGCTTCTGGAGCAACTTTATCTTATCTTGATTCCCGTGGCTTCACCATCTGCATAGCATTTTTTTAAATAAAAGGTAATTCTATCTTACTCTGCCAAACCTCTTCTCTAGCAAGGAAGTTTCCATGACATTTTTTTTTTCTTCCTGAGTTTTCAAGCCATTAACACTATTTCCTAATTTTTTCAAATGAAAGCAGAAAAAGTGTGCATGAATAAAAACTAATTCTCACAAGTTTTTGACATTTGGTTTTCCTCCTCTTGTATCTCCATCTGCCAAGAGATAGAAAACGAGTGAAGGAGCAGAATTTTTTGATAAATTTAGGAGCCTAACAAGACATGAGAGGTCTCAGATTTAGGAATCTTTCTCATTTCTTCCAGATCTTCAACATGAATCCAATTAAATGACCAGCTGGAAATATTGATTCCTTAAGCAAGAGCTATATAATCCTTTCATAAAAAGGTCAAGTTTTGAGTGATGTGTGTATGTGTATGTGTGTTCAAAGTGGACACAAACTAATAATTATGCATACTGTGCATAATTATTTTATAAGATAAGATATTGGTGTTGAATTTACTAATATTTAATAATATTCCAAGTAATGAAAAGCTACAAGAACAGAGAAAGGAGCAAGACCTATGTATTTCTTAAGGTTATTTGAGTTTAAGATCAACATCAAATGCTGGAACATGATTTGATGTGACACCATTAGTGTGGCACCAATAGCCATTGCCTGTCCCCTTTCTGATTAGCAGGAGAAGAAATTCTCATTAGCAGGACTTTGGTCACCAAATATGTAAAAGGCCACCAGAAGCATATTTTGCACATAAAAACTCCTGAGTTCAAATGCTGTCTTCTCCATAAGGTTGGGGGAGAAAAAACCTCCTGCCTGAAGACACTCGTGTTTCACAATGAAAAATTACCCAAGGTGAAAGTTGATGGAAAGGAAATAAGATATTTAGTGACAAAATCTATTCAACTTTTTGATTCTGAGAAGCTTACATTCAGCGTCAATATCTCTCTTCTTCTGCAGAACAGCCACCCTAAGAGACAGACTGAGCTGAAAAAGAGACTAGCCGAAAGTCATCAATAAGCTTCTGTGGATGAGGTTGGAATTGAAACCAACTCTTCCTGGTTTGAGTCCAATATCTAAATTCCTAAACTAAACTGGATGTAACATAGAGGGCGCCTAATTAGTAACCTCAAATTATGACCAAATAGCTGAGCTCTTTGAAGCTTGGTTCGTTTTCAGTGCCTGGAATGTGTCAACACACTGCAATTCAGGAGGCATATGAATAAATATGTTTATTCTTTATTTACCTTCCCTACTAACAGTTCTGTTCACTGTCAATTAAGAATGTTATGCTTAGTTTAAATATAACCCATTTTCCAATATAATCTGTTTAGGCTGTCATGAAAACTGACATTTAACTTCCCTTCCTCGACTGGGTTTACAAACTTCCCACTGGAGACTAATTAACATAGTAAACCAGTTTCTTTAGGCAGGATCCCCAAACATTTTTTTTTCCTGGTATGCCTGCACTGGTGTATGAAAGTGGACACAAATGCATCTGCTTTTCTCAGCTTGTACAGATTGGGTATTTCAAACAATAATGACAAGTCTGGCCTATGTTAAATTAGACCATCAGTCTTCCTAAACCAGTATCATTATTTGACACTGACAGATTCCCAGTATTTTAAACCAGAATTTTCTAATCCTATCTGGGGATTGAATTTGGGAGATTATGCATGCAAATCCTTGCAAAGGTTCCTGGTTTATTTCATTTTCTTTTCATGTCATCTGTTTGCAAAATGTCTTATTGTGCCAGTTGCTCCTTATTTTTTGCTTTCTATCCAATGTGCAATTTAGTTAACGTGTTTACAGTTATATATTCAGTTATTTTTAGTCCGAAATAGGCAATCCTACTTGGCTGATGGATTCTGGTTGCTTTATAGGAGTTTATCAATCACTTTGTGAAATGTATGTCTTCTTCCCCACTCATGCCCCCTTAATATACAAAGAGGTTTAATAATAGCCTCTTGTTAAACAATAGTTTAACAATAACCTTCCTTTCATAAAGGTTCAGACATTCATTTATAGGCCTTGATTTCATTTCAGCTAATGAATGATAACTTAATGGCATCATTCAGAAATGTTATGTTTGAGATTTTGTGAAACATTCCACGGAACATTCTAGGTTATGGAAACATTCAATCTTTCATACTTGATTTAAAAAAACAGGCAGCCTGATCGTCAGATATATTGAATTAAACAATGCCGGCTGGCGGGCCTGTGGGGGAGGGCCTTCTCTGGGTCTGCCCCAGCTCTCTGGAACCAGTTACCTCCTCAGGTCCAGACCATCTCCACCCTATTGGCCTTCCAAAAAGCGGTGAAGACCTGGCTTTTCCGGCAGGCCTGGGGCCGTTGATCTCGCTCTTGTGATCTGGCGAGATCCGGCCATGAATGGTGTGAATGAGTTTTTAATGTTTTTAATGTTTTTAATTTTTCAATGTTTTTTTATAATGATTTTTTAAAATGTATTGTGAACCACCCCGAGGCTTCGGAGAGGGGCGGCATATAAATTAAATTAAATTAAATTAAATTAAATTAAATTAAATTAAATTAAATTAAATTAAATTAAATTAAATTAAATTAAATTAAATTAAATTAAATTAAATTAAATTAAATTAAATTAAATTAAATTAAATTAAATTCTTTTCCACTATCCACATTTTTGGAAGACTCGTGGTTGGAGATATCCCAATGGAGAAAAGCAGTCTAAAACTAAGGAAACATTTCCTAACAGTGAGAATGATTAAGCAGTAGAATTTCTTCCCTTCAGTAGTTGTGGGTGCTCCATCAGTGGAGACTTTTAAGAAGAGACTGGGCAGCCATTTGTCTGGAATGGTATAGTATCTACTGCTGGAGCAGGGAGTTGAACTAGAAGACTTCCAAGATTCCTTCCAACTCTGTTATTCTGACCTAAATTCTGAGGCGGTAGACTTCAAGCAATGTTGCACAAAGGGCTGCTTTAGAAACACTCTGCATCTAAAATATACTCTCCTGAGTGCCACATATGCTAAGCATAAAAGGGGGGTGTTAAAAAGAGGGGGGGAAGAAAGAAAAACCTCCAAGTATCATTATCTGAAGCAAAAAGGCATACATCTCTCTTATTACAGATATTTTATTGATATAGGTGAAGGTAAACTAGCACATATGTGCTAGTTGTTCCCAACTCTAGGGGACGGTGCTCATCTCCGTTTCAAAGCCAAAGAGCCAGCGCTGTCTGAAGACGTTTCCATGGTCATGTGGCCGGCATGACTAAATGCCAAAGGCGCACGGAAAGCTGTTACCTTCCCACCAAAGGTCCCTATTTTTCTACTTGCATTTTTTACGTTCTTTCAAACTGCTAAATTGGCAGAAGCTGGGACAAGTAACGGGAGCTCACCCCATTACGTGGCACTAGGGATTCGAACCGCTGAACTGCCAAACTTTTGATCGACAAGCTCAGTGACTTAGCCACTGAGCCACTGCATCCATCTATTGATATGGATGCACCTAATTCCCCTTTGCTTTAATTATTGTTTGCTTGTTCAATGTATTTCTATCTTGCTGCAATCCAGGAATGTATATTCTCTCTTCCTCCTGTCCCTAGCTAAGTGTGTTATTGAATGTTATCAAACAGCTAAAACATAAGTGCACAACCTCATCACATTTAGAATTAGAAGACCAAAGAATCACATTCGATCTCTAAATTGTAAGCTAGAAACCCACTCTTGAAATATAGTCAGTGCCAAAATGTGCAAGACTTGGAATGAAACAGCACCAAACTCAGTTACACCAAACATGTAACTCCTTCTTCATTTTATAAAAATCTTTCCCCTTTATTGAGCATTACAAACCAGAAGCAATATTTGCAGAGTCTTTTAGGAAGCATGCAAGATGGCACATGAAGCCTCAGATTATAATTCTCAGGGCAAAAGGAATAGAAGATGTTGGCAACATATTGACTGAGACTTTAGGCAAACTGCACTGAATAAATCTTTCTTAACAATTCATTTCCCCCAGTGATGTGTCTGTTGACCATTATCATCTGTTTTGAGGCCCCGGTTGGTTGCAGGAATCATTAAAAGAGTCTAGCACAATAGAATTACAACATTAGAAGATGAAACATAAAAGGGAAAATTAGGCTGTCAAAATGTTAGAAGAAGAAAAGTGGAAATGCTTCATGACCAACATACCACTTCAGAAAGATCACCTCTGCAAGCTAAAATCAGTTTCAGGGCAGGGAGAACAAACAATATCACAACAATAATTTACAAAGTCACAGGGGTTTTCTTTTCTCTTATTTTGCTTAACAGGCTGCTAAAATAGTATCTGACAGCTGAGAGTTAAAGTCTATAATTTGGTTTTGGTAGGAAACATAATGGCGCAGAAAGTGTATGGTGCATAAGTGTGCGAGCCCATTCCAAAATGACTATAGGATATTGAGATATTGATAGCTTTAGAAAATATAACAAGAAGCTTGCCTAGAATGAAGTTTTGGTTTTGGACAATACCTATTTTGACAACTGATGCATTACTTAAACAATGGCAAAAGGATATGTGTAAGTTTGTGTGGCAAGGACCAAAACACAGGAATTAAATATAACATGTTAGAAGAGGCAAATAAAAAAAAGAGGATTGGGTTTACTTGATTTGAAATTATTTTGCAGCTTGCTGTTTGATTTGGGTGAAAGAATGAGTCCTGCTGAGAAACAGAAGGCTTTTGGAGTTAGAAAGAACTTGAAATTTGGGTGGCATGGTACAATAAATGCAATGTTAGTGTGGATTCTAAAAAATCATTACGTCAGACTTGCCGACTTGAAAATATAGAAGAGATACAAGCTCAGGTTGTATCCGAAGACACTTTTGTGGCTCTTAGCACAAGAACCAGAGCATATTTCATTTCATTTTCATTTTATTAAATTTGTATACCGCCCTACTCCCGAAGGACTCAGGGCGGTGAACAGCCATGAAATAAAACATATAAATACAAAATTTAAAATAGAAATAAAACAAGTTAAATAAATTTGGCTGAACCATATTTAAAACCCCAATAATTTAAAACCAAATTTAAAATTCCCATTTAAAAGAGGAGAAGTTTAGGTCAGGCCGGCTTGCTGGAATAGGAACGTCTTAAGCGTGCGACGGAAGGTACGCAGATCCGGAATCCTCCGTATCTCGGGGGGGAGCTCGTTCCAGATAGTAGGTGCCCCCACAGAGAAGGCTCTCCCCCTGGGGGCCACCAGTCGACATTGTTTGGCCGACGGCACCCGGAGGAGCCCCTCTCTATGGGAGCGTACTGGTCGGTGGGAGGCTATTGGTGGTAGCAGGCGGTCCCGTAGATAACCAGGTCCTAAGCCATGGAGCACTCTAAAGGTGATGACCAAAACCTTGAAGCGCACTCGGAAGACCACCGGGAGCCAGTGCAGCTCGCGCAGGAGAGGCGTTACATGGGAGCGCCACATCGCTCCCATCACCACCCGCGCGGCTGCACTCTGCGCCAGTTGGAGCCTCCGAGTGCTCCTCAAGGGGAGCCCCATGTAGAGAGCGTTACAATAGTCCAGACAGGAGGTGACGAGGGCATGAGTGACCGTGCGTAACGAGTCCCGATCCAGAAAGGGACGCAACTGGCGGATCAGGCGAACCTGATGAAAAATCCTCCCGGTCACGGCCGTCAAGCGCTCTTCTAAAGACAGCCGTGAATCCAGGAGGACACCCAAGTTGCGAGCCCTCTCCGTGGGGGCCAATGTTTCGCCCCCAATAGTCAGCGATGGCACCAGCTGACTATATCGGGACGTCGGAAACCACAGCCACTTGGTCTTGGATGGGTTGAGTCTGAGCCTGTTTCTCCCCATCCAGATCCGTACGGCCTCCAGGCACCGGGACATCACTTCAAGGGCATCGTTGGGGTGGTCTGGGGTGGAGATGTACAGCTGGGTGTCGTCAGCGTACTGATGGTACTCCACCCTGAAACCACGGATGATCTCGCCCAACGGCTTCACATAAATGTTGAACAAAAGGGGCGAGAGGACCGATCCTTGTGGCACCCCACATATAAGGGGCCTCGGGGTCGACCTCTGCCCCCCTGTCAACACAGACTGCGACCGGTCGGAGAGAAAGGAGGAGAACCACCATAATACGGTGCCTCCCACCCCCAACCCTTCCAACTGGTGCAGCATGATACCATGGTCGATGGTATCAAAAGCCGCTGAGAGATCTAATAGGACCAGGATAGAGGAACAACCTCTGTCCCGAGCCCTCCAGAGATCATCCACCAACGCGACCAATGCCATTTCCGTGCTGTACCCAGGCCTGAAGCCCGACTGGAATGGATCTAGATACGTCGTTTCATCCAGGTACCGGGGAAACTGTTGTGCCACCACACTCTCAACAACCTTCGCAACAAAGCGAAGGTTGGAGACTGGACGATAATTAGCCAATATTGCCGGGTCCAGGGAAGGCTTCTTGAGGAGAGGTCTCACCACCACCTCTTTCAAGGCGGCGGGAAAGACACCCTCACTCAATGAAGCATTTATAATCCCCTGGAGCCAGCCTCGCGTCACCTCCCGGGAAGCCAGCACTAACCAGGAGGGGCACGGGTCCAACAAACATGTGGTCGCATTCAGTCTACCCAGAATCCTGTCCACGTCCTCAGGGGTCACAGAGTCAAACTCATCCCAGATAACATTCTCAGGACCTGCCTCCGTCATCCCCACTGGATCTACCCAGTCAGAGTCCAGATCTTCCCGAATCTGAGTGATTTTGTCATACAGATACTGAACAAAGTCCTCGGCTCTTCCCTCCAAGGGGTCCTCCCTCGCTTCCTGGTGGAGCAGGGAGCGGGTCACCCTAAACAGGGCGGCCGGGCGGTTATCTGATGACGCAATAAGAGCAGCAAGATGAGTACATTGCATAGGCAAACACAAATGGTTAAAATATTGTGAGATGCTAAATTTTCTTCAAGGGGAATACAAAATAAAATCAAGAGGAAATTGTGAAATTTGAAATAGTTTGAAATAGAATTGTGTACAAATAGCGAACATATAGTTAGTAGCATGTATGAACTTTCATTGAAACTTGTACAAATGTATGATAAAATGGGCCAAACATTTTAGTTGTAATATAGAGATGGAAAAATGTGTGGTTGACAGGACTGAAATTTACCCTATGTTATAATCTTAAAAGAAACTTTTATAAAATGATCTACCATTGGCAAATCATATCAGAGAACTTGTCTAGAACATTTAAAAGCACTTAAGATTTATGCTGGAAATCTTAACTAGAAGAAGCAACAATTTGTTATGTTTGATTGCTGTATAAAAAAACGGGGGGAAATGATTCAAATACGTACATTGATTCACTGGATTTTAAAGATTAATATATATTTGAGATCAGAAGTCTTCCTCTTGGGACTGATGGCAACAGTTGGAAAAAAATGCATGGAACTTTGTTTTTGTGCATGACAACCACAGCAAGATTATCATAAGCACAAAGGTGGAAAAATTTGGTAATATTTACAATGGAGGGAACGGTTGGTAAAGATGATGAAGTAATAGCAGCTAGATATTGTAGCCATAAAGTCTGAAGTTAAGTCTTCATCTCAGAACTTTGATTGCAGAGGCAATGATTGAGTATTGGTAAAGATTCATAAAATAGACTATAACTATTTTATTGGGGCAAAAAAAGTAATGATGTATCACCCCCCATTGTTGTGAGAAAAACAAAGGCTGGCTACATCTCAGCTGTTTGCTACAAGGGTGAAGCATAAAGCTCCTGGACTGACTGATAACTCATATGTTAGGAAATATAGACTTTATTTTTAACAACGTATTGAATTATAAAAAGATTAAAGCCAAAATGTGAAGTGGTGGTAGGTGATGGAACCCTGAAGGTAAAGAGTTCCTCAAAAGCTAGGACCTATTAAAATGTAGTACATTCTTGAGGCTGGAGAAAATCAAGGATATAACTGCAGACATATATTATCAATAACATTTTACATTTTCATTATTCAAAGATTGTGAAATTTTACTTTTGAAACATTTTAATTTCAGGTTTGGTGTGGGTTTTTCCAATATTTTTGTTATCTCCCAATTCTTTGGATTTGGACATGTTTCAAAGATAATATTGTAAAAAGTCTCAAGCTCCTATATTATATATTTTTACTTGAGAGTGAATCCTAATTTTAGTTTTACTTTTAGAATTATGCCATAGTTTTTCCTGATTAAATTAGCTACAGCATGAGATTTGCTGCTGGCACCTGGAACAACTTATATCTAAGTAAAAAAAAACATGCAGAGTTGTTTTGCAAGGATCTCTTTAAACTAATTATCAAATATGCTAAACCTCATGCTAAACAATTACAATTTATATCTACTACTCGCATATCTACTCTTAGATACTGTTCAATACTACATATAATTACTTGTTAATGACCCAGTGTCAAAGATAGGAATCCAATTGCTTGCCAAATGCAGATATGGAACATTTGATAAGCTTTCACAGTCATTGGCAAATATTCAACACAAATGCACACTCCAGTTTGTGGCACAGAGTTTTAAGGAGAGCTTTGGAAGACAATGCACTGCAGCTGCCCATCTCCTGCAGCTCAGACAAGTATGCCAACATCGTTTCAAATAGAAAGGATAAAGCTTGCTATCATTTCTATAGGCTTGTCACAGACAGAACAGCTGGTTACGGTCCAAGAAGAAAAGGATATATGGATTTACCAACCTACTCAAGATGCAGTTTTCAGAGAGATAAGAGAACACAACCAATGCTAGCTTAAAAGAGATAGGCTGTATATCCATGGAAATTCTCAGTCATCCAAGTCATGGTTGTCCCAAAGGGCCCTTTTCAAAAGGCAACTGGACTTTGTTTTTACTTGAAGACATTTCGTTTCTCATCCAAGAAGCTTCTTCAGAAGCAAAATGTCTCCGAGGAAAAACAAAATCCGGTTGCCTTTTGAAAAAGCACCTTCAGGTGCTTCACCTACTTGTTCCATCATGTGCATATGATCCTGATTGATCACTTCTTCAAGTGGCTGCATTTGAAAAGAAAAGCTGTGAATATGACAAGACTGTTAATACTGGTCTCTATATCATATCAAATATAAGGCAACATGTCCAAGCCTAGTTTCGGTAGAAGTGGTGGACAGCATGGCATGAATAATGAAGTATTATAGAAAAAGAGAGAATATGTGTGAGGAGGGGGAGGTGTTTGATGTTTTTTTTTTTCCCTGACACTTAAGATTTCTGTAAGAGATTGAATTGGCAATTGATTTGAGTGTTGTAAGACTATAGAAATACATTTCAACAGTTCAGCTGAACCAATACTTAAACATGCTATATTACTGAAGGGGCAAAAAAGGATGGCTTTCGCTGTTCATAAATGTGAAAGAGCGTAATAAGCTTTTTTTTTTTTCAGCAAGGGGGTTTGCCTGGAAATGTTTTCTTGCAAACAATTACCCAATACTGTACAAAATGCACCAGCTGGCTTTTGTAGGAAAATGCTGTGAAACTACTGCAGAGATAAGCAGAGCAAATATCCTTAATGCATTTCAAGCAAAACTTAAATAACACAATTGTTTAATCGCTTCTATTTGCCTGTTCTTCTTGGGTTTTTTTGCTTTTTTAAAAAAGTCATTTTTGTTGATGAGCAAGTAATATTTCCCTCGCTGCTTCATTATCAGCACTGTAAATGTTAGTGAGACATTTGTGCCAAAATCTGATACATCTGTTCTGACAATATCTCCGCATATACAAAGAAATAAAGAACGCTACTATTTCTTTGGTACAGCTAGCCCTCACTAGAAAAAAAGTGGATGGGAGAAAATAGGCTGAAACTGAACCTGACAAAATCAATCTATCAATCAGAATAGAGCTGAAGAGACCTTGGAGGCCTTCTAGTCTAACCCCCTGCTCAGGCAGAGACCCTATACCATTTCAAACAAGTGATTGTCCAGTCTCTTCTTAAAAAACTCCAGTGATGAAGCACCCACAACTTCTGAGGGTAAGCTATTCCACTGGTTAATTGTTCTCACTGTTAGGAAGTTTCTCCTTAGTTCTAGGTTGCTTTTCTCCTTGATTGGTTTCCATCCATTGTTTCTTGTCCTGCCTTCTGGTGCTTTGGAAAATAAGTTGACTCCCTCTTCTTGTGGCAGCCCCTCAAATATTGGAACATTGCTATCATGTCATCCCAGTCCTTTTTTTCACTAGACTAGATATACCCAATTCCTACAATCCTTCATATATTTTAGCTTCCAGCCCCACAATCATCTTTGCTGCTCTTCTCTGCACTCTTTCCAAAGTCTCAACATCTTCTTTATACAATGGTGACCAAAACTGGATGCAGCATTCTAAATGCACTCTTACTAAGGCTTTGTAGTGTGTGTGTGTATGTGTGTGTGTGTGTGTGTGTGTGTAATACAAATATACACAATATTTTTATTGAAAACAAAGGGAATGGAATGTAAGAATTATCCTTATAAAGATTCTTGGGAAGTTTAGACTAATTGAAACTATGAGAATAGGATAGGATAGGATAGGATAGGATAGGATAGGATAGGATAGGATAGGATAGGGTAGGGTAGGGTAGGGTAGGGTAGGGTAGATTAGGGTAGAGTAGAGTAGAGTAGAGTAGAATAGAATAGAATAGAATAGAATAGAATAGAATAGAATAGAATAGAATAGAATAGAATAGAATAGAATAGAATAGAATAGAATAGAATAGAATTCTTTATTGGCCAAGTGTGATTGGACACACAAGGAATTTGTCTTTGGTGCACATACTCTCAGTGTACATAAAAAGACAAGATACATCTGTCAAGAATCATAAGGTACAACACTTAATGATAGTCATAGGGAACAAATAAGTACACAAATAATCCTGTTAAAGATTCCAGGTACTTTCAGGTATGAGTTTGTCTTTTTGTTTTCTATAGTAGTAACTTTTGTTCAAGCAGTAAGTATTCTTTAGTTCCTTTCTAAATTAATTTGTGAAATTTTTGAAACTTAAATAACCCAATTTGAAAATCTTATAAAGTAACCTCCCAATACACATATTTTTCCAAACAGCAATCTCTAATATATATTTTAATTGACTTTTCTTCATGCATTTATTTATTTAATTAGAGGTGATTAACTAAATTATTTTATTTTATTAGAGAGAATTAAATGTAAATTGGAGAAGGATAGATGACAAAAAAAGAATTGTTTTATTTATTTATTTATTTATTCATTTTATTATATTTCTATACCGCCCTTCTCCTGCGGGACTCAGAGCAGTGTACAGCCAGGATAAAACATAGCATATAAAATTTAAAAACATTTAAAAAAACAATTAAATAATTTTGGCCTGAATTTAAAACAACCCAATTAAAACCGAAATTCATTTAAAAAACTGAGAGGATGGGATCAAGCCAGCCCAGCTTGATGGAAAAAGTGTGTCTTCAGGACCCGACGAAAAGTCCGGAGGTCTGATATTGTGCGTATCTCAGGGGGCAGGTCATTCCAGAGGGCAGGTGCTGCCACAGAGAAGGCTCTCCCACTGGGGGTCGCCAGCCGGCACTGCCTGGCCGATGGCACCCTGAGGAGGCCCTCTCTGTGCGAGCGAACCGGTTGGTGGGAGGCTATTGGCGGCAGAAGGCGGTCTCGCAAATACCCTGGCCCTAAGCCATGTTTTGCTTCATGTGTTGGTTTAAAAAAAAAATCTGATGGCAAATCTTATGGTCTTTGAATGAGCTAAGGATAGCTGAGTTCACATTTTGGTCTAATCATTTTATGATTGATTTATTAGAAGTTTTTTTTTTTTTTTAGGCTTACTGCAACAAGGTGAACAGAGTCAATGAACAGTTTGTTTTAAGAAGGCAAACCAGAGTTTGAAACCATGTTTTGATGTTACTTGTTATTACCTAGGGAGAAGAATCACTTGGGACATATGGTTTATTTGAGGTTTTCTCCTGGTTAGTTTCTGTAATTCACCAAGCACTCTATTTTAGTCAGTTTTGTAAGGCAAGAACAGCTTTTAAAAGGGGGTGAAATGAACTTGTAATTAGTCAAATAAGTATGAGTGCTTTGTTCCTAAGGAGAAATTTTCTGACAGTGAGAACAATCAACCAATGGAACAGCTTGCCTTCAGAAGTTGTGGGAGCTTTATCACTGGAAGCTTTCAAGAAGATACTGAACTGCCATCTGTCAGGAAAAGTGTAGGTCTCCTGCTTGGGTGGGGGGTTGGATGACTAGATGACTAGGTCTTTTCCAATTCTGTTATTCTGTTAACTCTGGCTTGATCAATGAATTTTAATTACCATGTCTTATCATAATAAGAGAATGCAGTACCATTTGTGACATACAGTACTATTACAGCTTCAATATCAACTAGTAATAGTATAAAATTAATTCTTTTCCCAAATTCTTTGCCAGCCTCCATCAATCCTTGTAGTCCATATTACATTGGACAAGTTGCTGGCTTTTCTTCATGCCTAGCAAGGTAGAATTAACATCCCAGATACATAATCCCAGGAATATTAATCAGTTTATCATATATGCAATCATAACAAAAAATAATTATGTTGCTTAAATGTTTTCATGTGAATTCCACTGATTGCTAAATTTGGATTGCCTTGAAATAAAGCTACAGTAGAATTGAATAGCTGAATTCAAACTCTCGCTGAACCGGAAAACAAACAGCTTGATACCTGCTCTCCTAGGCATGTGGCTCAACAATATCTAAAAGCATATGCTACGGTCATCAAACACTAAGCAAGTTCAGGAAGTGCACAGAAATTGCCTGCTGTTGCCTGTTCCTACTGTTTTTCCCATTTTCAATCAGTATCAAAAGAGAATTGGGTAGGATTGTCCACATTCCATGAATAGGGCAAATGCAAGGAAGAGGGAACTTTTGAAGAGATGTAGGGATCAAGCAACTGGGAAGTAATCTCTTGAAAACAGACAAGCCAAAGAATCTGTTCTCTTCTTTGAGCTGGCAAGAATTAAACTTTACTAGCTTTTGGGAGATAGGAAAACTAACCACATGTTCAGAGACAACAATTAAAGTTACACCCATTCCAAATTTTACTATATTTGTCATCTCTGGAGCGTAAATAATTATATGAGTGATAGAAACGCGCTTACCTTATTTGACACGCTGAGGGTCCTCATGTGAAAAGATGAAATTTTTCTTGAAAGCAATGCTATAGCAGAATTGAAATGTGTATGAGTGCAACTCATCATGTACAGTTGTTTTGCCTCCAAAGAATGTCCACAGCTCACAAAATTGCAAATGGGGGAAGTACAGAGGAACTAGTACCTTTGACTTGACAAAGTGTACCTAATGGTGCCCCAGAGACCTGTTCAAAATATTTGAAACACTATCGAAACACCTTGATTGTTTAAGTAGCAACCTAAAGGAAGCCATGTCAGTCCTCTTCTCTCTACAATGGCTAGATATTAGCTTCCACCCCTCTTCCCCTGCCAGTTACTACCATAATGTTTGATCCAAAGCCATTTTAAAGCCTTATTTTCCCCCTTTTCCTGATATACAGTAATTCTCAATGCCATGCTTTGATAATTTGATAGCCCAGATTCTTTGTCCCACGTTTGCCAAGATCATAAATTGGCTCTTCTCAGCCTGATGGTCTCCCTAGGGAGACTTTTTCAAGGAGTAAGCCTCCTTGTTGTTGTTCTTCAATGGAACTCATTTTCAGAGGTGACCTCATTTGGATTCTTTTGGGCGATGATTCTTTTAAGCCTCAAAAAGTAGGAAGCTAATTCAATCCTGGGCAAACATTTCAGTTCAGTCAAATTTGTACTTGAAAGTTTGAGTTACAGTGAAGTTTATGTAACTATAATGCAGATTATGCTAATATGAATATGGCTAATGAGCATTTTCGCAAATTCTGTGAAATGAAAGACTTTTGTATGCAATGACAAATGTTAGGATAGTGTTTAGCTAGAGAACTTTTTTCCTCTGTATCTTTTGTATATTCACATTCACCAATAAGCTTCTGTGATCTTACGGTGTCCTCAAAATTGGATGACCATTACTGGACACAGAACAATTGACTGGAGCATATAACCTTAGCTGATCTGATCAAGCAGAGCAATCTTTGAAAATGTGAAAAGAAAAGAGTTACTGGTTCTTAGTTTTTATCTTGAGACACAGCATGAAGGTGGAAAAAAATCTTTTGAAGATCTGACAAATATAAAATATATATATCTGTATATTCTTAGCTGCAGGGTATCGGGTGGCATTAGCATAGAAAAGCAAGCAAGGAAAACTTGGCATTAAAGTTAGCCAACCAACAAATGGACTGGTTTAAAAAGAGCGAGAGAAACGAACCTGCATGTTTGTATGTTAACATGCATCCAAATGATATTGGCCTTACAGTACTTGGCAGTGTTTGGAATTGACTTGTGAAAAATAATTAGATAAACATTAACACATAATAAATTTTGTTGGAAATTTAACAAAAGTGTTGGAAAAAAAGCCCTAATTGCCATGAAAGCAGGCTTTTTTTAGGAATCTTTAAATAATTATAGAAATTACAGCCATGTGGCAGTGTTCAACAACATGAGAAATGACCTTTGAAAGAATGTGGACTCTATGTTCTTTCTCTTTATTTACATTACAACATGAATTAATTACAGATAGTCCTCAACTTATGACCACAACTGAACTCAAAATTTATGTTGCTAAGTGAGAATTTGGTTAAGTGAGTTTTGCCCCATATTACAACTTTTCTTGCCACATTGTTAAGTGAATCACTGCATTTGTTCAATTAGTAACACGGTTGTTAAGTGAATCTGGCTTTCTCATTGATTTTGCTTGTCAGAAGGTCGCAAAAGTTGATCACATAACTTTGGAACATTGCAACTGTCATAAATGTGAGACAGCTGTCAAGTATCCGAATGTAAATCATATGACCATGGGGATGGTACCAGTCATAAGTGTGAAAAATGGTCATAAATCACTTTTTCAGTGCCGTTGTAACTTTAAACCTAAAGTTAAGTCACAGTATGTCAAAATATAATGAATCCATTTTGAGAGCAAATCTTTATAATTCTTGACATATTTTTTGCCTATTGGATGCCTACAGATTATTTGCTTGCTTCCTTATAGATTTATTTATTTAAAATCTCTTTGCTATGTAACTTGCTCTCCTAGAGCCATTTGGCAGTGTTCAACAACAATTCTGAGTATGTATTTACAATTCTAGTCTGTACTATTAATGCTTAATCACCAGTAATATCTACAATCAATATGCTTGTATTTGATGGCAGCACTACAATTATGTGCACTGATGAGCATATTATCCTGTTTATCTAATAATTTTGTTTTGTTTCCTTAAGGCAATAATATAGGAATTATAAAATCAAACCTTTACCAAATTAAGATGTACAGACTAAAAGTAGCCTCTATCTTCCCTCCTTCTGCCATCGTTTGTCAATAAAATGGCAAGGTTTTGGCAGCAATTATTTTGTCATTAGGGTGGGATCTGGGAGCCTGAAATCTTCTCCCATTCCCACCCTTAAAATCTACCAAAAAAGTCTTTAAAAATTGCTCAGATTATGGTTCTAAAATCTAGGACCAAAATAACTAAATTTCAGTGATGAAATTTGGGCCGATTTAGGAGGAATTCAGAGATTTTAAAAATGGAAAGGATGTTTTGCCTCCCAAAGGCACCTGAATCTCATTCCTAGCTTTAATATTCATCTCCCCCCCATACAATAATTAAATATAGTCCAATTTATTTTGAGTTTACCGGAAAGCTCCCTGCAAACAAGTTGCAGCTTCTTTTTTTTCTGTTTATAACAATTTTATTAATTTATGATATAACATACATAAAGATATACAAAAGCAAAAAGAAGGAGAAATAGGGAAGGGGAAGGGAAAAGTGTGGCCATACATGTATATTGACATCATTATGCAAACGCCAGAATTTGCATACTTGCTCAGACATCACAACACATATATGGAATGGACAGATTTGCATGAAGAAGAAGAAGAAGGATGATGATGATGATCATCATCATCATCATTCAGTTCAACTCTTGGTGTTTCTATGAACCAGGTCTCTCCACATCTTCCAATTTTGCACTTATTCAGTTTGTATGAAGACACATTCACAAATGCATATGTCATCATATTGGTGTCATTGACTTTGTAAGTGCTGCAGTCTGAAGCTTTGGTCTTATAGCTGTCAGAGTTATACAAAAACATTGTCATCACCACCACCACCACCACCATCATCATGCATCAACCCTACTAATTTCATTGGAAAGTGTTTAAAGAAAAGCTAATGCCATCTAAGATATATTTAATTCCACCAGGTTTGAATTAGAATCTTAGCATATGTACCTCTTGGTCACTAGTGTTTTGTTCTTCTTTACTTTCTCTGCTTTCCTGTTCTCCTTCATATCCTAGGTGTTGGTCGACAAAGTCTTGAGCTTTTTCTATAGTATCTATTCGAAATTTTCTTCCTTCCCATGAGATAAGTACCCCTTCTGGTATAAGCCATCTGAATTTTATCTTGAGCTTATTTAATTGTCTAGTTAAGAAATTGTAATCTCTTCTCCTATCCCTGGCCCTTCTTGGTACTTGTTTTAATGTTAGAACTTCCCTTCCTTTATACATGACTGTCTCCTCCCTCATTTTTCTATATATTTCTTCTTTCATTGTTTTTTTTTTCGTGAATCTAATATATACTTCTTTGGGGAGTTTGTTTCTTCTTGCATAATTTGTAAAGGCTCTATAGATTTCATCGATTCCATTTCTTATTTCATCCTTATCTTTGTGTGTCAACCCTACTAATTTCATTGGAAAGTGTTTAAACAAAAGCTAATGCCGTCTAAAATATATTTAATTCCACCAGGTTTGAATTAGAATCTTAGCATATGAAATCAGAAAGTGCTGAAAGCACTTATTGACGGGCATTTCCCATTAAGCTAAATCATAATATGTATTGCTTGGTTTTGATATAACATGCAGTCTGAACCATTGTGACTTGTATGTTATGGTTTGTGACTTAGCACATAGACATTGCGATTTATCCAACAAAACAGTATGGTACATCAACTAGATGAATGTGTTGGCAAACAGGAACATTTCATCACACTCGTGTGGGTCAAATTGATTCTCCTCTCTATTTCTGTAGAGGCGGATATTCGTATGTGCTTTTTAAACATGCTACCCCGTTTTTGATTTTTTGGCAACAGGGTAGCTTGTGATAAAAATTAGATTAAAAAATAAATGAATCTATGAATAAGCCATATGTCCTGTACTTCACCCATTTCTCTTTTTTTTACCTCACAAACTCAAAAGATTGCTTGAACAAGTTATCTTCCAAATTGGCTTTCCTTCCATAATGTGGCACCTCCCTAAAAAGTGCTATCCACAAACTAACAAGTTCCGCTTTGTGATCTTAGTAAGTAAATTAGTTACCACTGGTGCTGGCAAATAACAAAATCCCTGCCTTTACCTTAATAAGTTAATAACTGACAGCTTTTGTTTCCAGACTGGCTTGTAACTTATTGCTGTGAGCCCTCTAGGCAAACAGCCAGGGCTATTTTATTCCTTTCTACGTATGAGCGCCCAATAATATAATTATGTACTTCATCCCCCCACCTTCACTAAAACACTAATTCCCATTGGTTAATCAATCTGGGTAAAGGGTATAAGATCTGCTTCATGGAGCTGATTTTGTTATGAAGGAAACTCTGAGGACCAGCCTTGCTGCTTAGGTTCTGTCTTCCTTCCCAGGTAGACCAGATGGGAAACATGATCAGATGAGCTAATTATATTTTATTGTAAGGCTGCATTAAGAGGCCTTTGCAAGTCTGAAAGTACAAATCTTCCACCGCCTCCTTTGCAGCCTGAGAAGCTAGGGAGGTTTCCCTCTGAGTCTCTTTCACCACCCATTATTCAGCCTCTTTTATCTTTTTCCTAGGCAGCATTTCTTCATCCCATCTCTCAAGGTCTTTCTCATATACTATTACAGGCTCACTGTAGCTGATTGAGGAAGATCTTTCTGGCACCATGAACATATTTACTATCAGTTACTTAATAAATGTTTGAAAAGTTGTTGCCATCCTGGCATCTTCTTTGATGTTCTCTTCTTTGGTATCCATCCTGCAAATTCTAAACTAAGCATCAATGCACAAATTACTGGAAAGACCATACTATCAGAACAGCAGTAGTATTTGAACTATTGCAATGTATTAAATATGACTTTCTTTTAAGAACTGTTGATGTATTAGAATATGACAGATTAATAATTGGGAACGAACATTCTGAATCCATTAGTCCAGTACTTTGTCATCTTCACAGTTCACAGTCTATTTTTGGTTCCAATTCAAAATAGTACTTTGGATTTCTGACATCCTTCAGGATTTGATGCTGTGCTACCTTAGTAATTGCCACTTGTATGGATCCTTAGATTTTCTTAAAGGAGGGGTGTGAAAGCTCAGATCCAACATTAATGGCATGATTCAAGGGGCTTTTTAAACTTAAACATGGAAAAAGCTATTGCAACTGCAAGTGAAAAACTGGGGGGAATCTTCCATTTTAGCCTGGGATGATGAAGGAGGATGATTGATACCTTGATATCAATTCTATTGGAAGGATTAATGGACTGGCTTGTGCAAGTTGCAAATAGCTGTCATAGTTAAAAGGCCAGGTCTTTAAACTGAAAGCATTATAAGGTAAAGGGGTAAAGGGGTTCCCCTCATACATACGTGCTAGTCGTTCTCGACTCTAGGGGGGCGGTGCTCATCTCCATTTCAAAGCCAAAGAGCCAGCGCTGTCCGAAGACGTCTCTGTGGTCATGTGGCTGGCATGACTAAATGCCAAAGGTGCACAGAACACTGTTACCTTCACACCAAAGGTGGACCTGCTAGCTTGGCAGAAGGTCACCCTGTTACACGGCACTAGGGATTCAAACTGCTGAACTGCTGACCTTCCGATCGACAAGCTCAGTGTATTAGCCACTGAGCCACTGCGTCCCACCTTATACATTATACATATGCTAAAATCAAGCAGTTTAAAAAGACAAGTATATTTTTTTAAAAAATAGAACCTATGGCATGTGTGCCAGAAGTGGGCATCTCTCCGGGCATGCCAGCCATCACATGTTGCTCTTTCGGTTTCTGGCTCAAACATGCGCATTGGCCAGCTGGTCTTCGCATGGACATGCGCACCAGAAACAGAAAGACCAGGTGACCAGTGTGCATGCGTCCACTGGAAACTGGAAGCTCAGTTTCCCGGCACATGCATGAGTGCCAGGGAACTGCTCTTCCGGTTTCCGGTACTCCCCCACACATGTGCACACTCCCGTTTTGGCACTTGGTGCCGAAAAGGTTTGCCAATAGTAAAATAGACCGTCAAAACAAGAGCTTCAGGACTCAGGATATTATCCTACAACATTTGATGGTAAATTTAGTACCTCACGATCCCTTATGTACACTGAGACCTTATGGACCAGAGACAAATTCTTTGTGTGTCCAGCCACACTTGCCTAATAAAGAATATTCTATGCTTGCATGTTCTGTGACCAGACATTTCTAAATTGACTCTCCAGACTCCCCATAATTTTCTTAACTTCATCACATTTTTGCAGAAAACCAAAAAAAAAAAAAAAAGTAAGTTCTGGGCACTGATATAACATGAGTGTGTAAAGGATTATAACTTCAACCTTATAGTGCTTTCTTCTGAATTCATCCCATCAACAAACACAGGGCTAAGAGAAGCAAAGCCCATGCAAAATATTTGCATTCATTGTTTGCTTTGGTGAAATGGTTTGTTTGCTTGATTCCCAGAGACTAAACTACATGGTATGTAAATTTCATACTGTGCAGCTTCATTTGTGTTTATTATTTACTCCACTAAGCATAAGGTGGCCTGATTCTCTGGGACCACCACAAATGGGACGATACAGCCTAATTCCCCCCAGAGGCTTTGTTTACAAAGATCTTTACTCCAAACAGCTTTCTTTTTCTAATGATATCATCTGGAAGAACAGAAGTTAAATTTTCTCCAGAGAATGCTACCATTTCATTCACTCTAATAAAAAAACTTCTAAACCCAAAGAGGAAGCGCAAATATTATCTTGTTTTAAACCTTGTACACTGCCCAGAGTCACTATTGCATCCATATGAATGATTTAACAGCAAATCAAACCAATTCAAATCTAAATTGCCAGGTAGCACCGTATGGACATTCCTTCATTATACCCTAATCCCAAATTCTCACACAAAGCTGATACCTTGAGATGCAACTATCAGCCGGCTGTATCCCTAGTGATGGGTTAATAGATTCTTGATTTGTGCAGGAGAGGAGAATTGTTTCTTTATAATTTCAACCATTCTCCTAATAATACCATTGTGAATCAGTACTGTTGTCTGTACATATTAGTGAAAAAAGAAAATATATGCTTTTCAAAATCCAGGGTTGGGAAATAACAAGGATGAACACAAATGATAATTTTCAGCCAATCCAACATCCTTCTTAGTCTCTAATAACCTGTCTGCCTCATAAATTTTTCCTTATCTTTCTAAGAAGTACATATCCATATCATTTGATGAATGAGAAACTGGAGTATTAAGCTAGACAGAAAATCATGCTACTGATTATTTATTTGTTTGCCATTATCACAACCTTTCTGCATGTATTTTAGACCTAAGTTTTCAGAATTGCTGACCTTCTTTTCAGAAGTCATCAAATCACAAGTACATTTTAGTACTTTCTGTACATGTACAGAAAGTTTCCTTAAACTTTGAAATATTAACATGGTTTGAGTGCAAAACAATTCAATAAATGGAATAAAGTGTAATTAGCAATAATATTCTTAATTATTCCATGAATTTCATAGTCTCTAATTACAAGAAGAATTAAAATATGAATTATTCACTAAATAATATCTCCATATAATTATTAGTTTGCAACTCTGCACAAAAAGCCTCTTATAACCATTAAACAATCTCGCCTGATGGTATATAAGGGTTATTTTGATAGCGGATAGATGCAAAACACCTGAGAATCCAAATAGTGTTTTTGTGGGGATTATCTTTTACTAAATTTGGACTGAGGTGGGATAAATTAATAGAAGATGCTTAGAGTATCTCATAAATTTATGAACTTTGGTTGCTTTTTAAAATGTAGTTAATGCCAAGAATAGGAGACCACAGGCAGTTAATCAATGTTCTGATCAATAAGTCAGATTCATCATTCTGTCTTAAGGTGTATTTACTAATTGGACAGACTCCAACACATACTTAAGCATATATCACTGAAATCATTGGATTATGCCCGTTTCCTTTGGCATTGGGTGGTGCCTAATATATTTTAGCTCTGCAGCAAACCCAGGAAAATTGTGGAAGTTCAAGAATGAATAATTTCAGTTCAAAAGGTATGTTTTATTACACAAGGTCAGAGTCCTTATAACAGGCATTCCACAAGCTCACCTAATGGCATCTAGAGATTTCTTGACAAAAGTAACATTTAAGTTCTGAGTAAACCTTCCTAAGTCAATATGAAACCGATTTAAATGTATTAAAAATTGTTTTGTATTTAGTATTTCTCTACACACACACACACATTTGTTTAAAAGAACCCTTTGGATTATTATTAACATATCTATACAGCCACAATTATTATGACTTGTTATTTCTTTCAACTAGCTATTAGGCCTATGCAAAGTGGCCCAACTCTGTCTTGAGACATCACATCACATCTAGGCTATCCCAGAGATGGTGTCATCTCAGCTTGAAAAATCAATGATTCAAATTGGATGCTTCAAGGGATTTCACCTCTTTAATCCAGTACCTTACTTTGAAGGGGTGATTCAAACTTCTTTGACTTGAATACTTCTCACATCCCTGTGCATAAGTCTAGTATTTTATCTAAGCTTCAGTTTGGAGGTTTCTGCAAATTGATTTGACAGTTCAAATGGGCTTTTGGGCATGTGCAAATAGCCCTTTCTTCCAAATCAATTTGACTTACCACATTGAATCAATCCTATTTGACAATTTGGTCTGATGTGTCAATCTAATCAGCTCAAATGTATGAACTGAGCTGAGATTTTGAAGCAAATTGACTCAGCAATCTAAATCAATAATTCAGATCCAATCAGAACCAATTCACATTCATCTATTTTACGTTCCTTTTCATCAGAAAAATCCCTGAACAGTTTCATGTTAACACTAAGCATAAGACATACTTACTACATTGTCTTCGGAAGTTAATTTTTTTAAAAAAGAATGCATTTAAAAGAAGTGTACAGTTTTATGAAACATCTTGGCTAATTCCCATGAACATGCTACATCTGATAATATATGTAGCTATTAACATTACCACCATTAACATTAGAAAATTTGAAATATAATTAAGACAGGTACACCCCTACTGTAGTACAATTTAATTTCTATATGATTTGAACTGATCTTTCCTGCAGATCATACAAATAGAGCTATGTTCTTTAACAATATTTTTTTAAAATTAAGAATTAGATACAGGAAAGCTTTTCTTTTCTTCATCCAAAGTGAGAAGAGAAAATGGCACAGATAAACATAATAGAAAAGATAAAAGATAATAACTGAAAACAGTCTGAAAATGACCATAAAGGCAGAGTATATTACCATAGGAATCTGCTTCAATCTACTCTTAGTATCTGTTGAAGGCACTATTAGCAACATGAACCTTTAAGTGAAATTAACTAAATACTCGACTTTTTTATGGTCCAGTTTCAATTTGCCATATCAAAGTGTCAACCTAATAGCAAGGGCAAATGAAGCAACAAATGCTTATCGAAACAATGCAATGTGCATTGTGACACAACAGCATAACCCCTTCCTATATTTGTGTATAACATTCTCATGCAGTATACATCATTACATGCTTCATTATTTGGCTCCACACAACTATCCATGCTTAGTTGTCACTCTGAGCAAATGTCATATCCACCCCAACGTCCAAATCATCAGTTAACTCTCACAGTTCCTCAGATTAGGAAGGAATAGTTGCTACTGGGAGTAAATATTTATCCAACAATTCATATAGGTGACATTCCAACCACTGTTTGTTGCATGAACAAATCCCAGCACCTAATAACTAGAAATTCGGCCTCTCTTAGAGAGATATAACCTAAGTGGGAAAATGCTGCCCTTTTCATTCCCTGCTTTACACCTCCAGACTTATATGTAATTCCTGTAATCATCTTTTTAAAAAGAGGCTCACTAGCAGGTGGCTAAAATGAATCTAAGTTCTTTGATAATGGAAGACTTCAAGATAATAAGCACTTCCATGTAATAACTAAACAGGATGTGCGTTTTTATTTTATTTATTTATATTTCATACTTCTTAACCACCCATCTCCCTCAGATATTTACACACCTACAACTACATACACACACACACTATATATATACAGTCTGCCTGTTATCTGTGTGTGCGTATCTGTGTGTGTTGTATGTGTACATATACAGTATATATACAGACATACTGTACATACACACAAACAGATAGTATATAGTACACGTCTTGGCTTTGGGGGAAACCAATCTTCCTCCAACTTTAGTGATGAGTCTTTTGGGGCATGAAATCAGTGACAGGACTTTTCAAACTGTTTTCCCTCCATTTCTGAAGGCTCTCCAGAGAAGTTGGTGGTATCTAGGTAAATAAACCTGAAACCTTTAAATGATCAGTGGACCTGATGGCTTTACTTCAGAAATCCCCTTTCCCCCCCCTTCCCTGACACAAGCTTTTAAATGATTGCTTCCTGGCAAGCTTGTGTTTTCACTCAGACAAAATCTGGGTATTCCCAACTGTGTGAAAGGAAGGCATTCCAACTCCCTTTCCCTCAATAGGAAGTAAATCTCCCTTCTATAATCCAGAAAACCTTTTGACTTTGTTTAGAACATAGCAGTCAATGGTTCCTGGAGGACTTTCCTGCAGATTTGGGAAACTATTTAATTAGCCAGGAAGATCATTGACATTCTTCGTACATTCCTTTTTGCAAGGACCTTCAATCCCATCATCCTACCCCAACTTCATTCCAAAAATAAAATTTTATTGGATTTAAAAAAAAAAAAATTAGAAGCAATTGTGGGAAAGTTAAGATCTTTTTCAAACCCCAGTGACTGTTATTGTAGCAGCTGTCTCTTCACATGGCCCCGTCACCCATCCATCATACTGTCACACATCCATTCAGTGTACAATTGGCAGGGAACAAGATGGAAATGGTCCATCAATCTAATGTCACAGCTGTAATAAAAATCTACAGAAAACCTATAAACAATATCCTGAGTTACAGCTCTGGTGTGTTGACTGGTATAAAGAGGTCTGCAGAGATAAAGTAAAGACATTTGGGAAGCTGGAGAGGGAAGAGAAAGAGAGGCATTTTGGAAGCACTAAAGATTGCGAGTCACAGTCTTACAGAAATAGGAAGGGAGTAAAAATAAAAATATTGAAAAAGCTCAGACATACAGAGAAAAAGTAATTTCACAGCCTCCCTGGTGACAGGCGGTATGGTTTTATTATGTCAAAAATGTCCAGCCAGCATCAGAACATGGAAATAGATATTCAAACTCCATGCCGCCACAAAGCAGAGAATTGGGATAGATCATCACACCACATACAAATGTCCAGATTAACAATATCCTGTACAAAAAGTCTTACAGTCCAAATTACACTTTTCTTTGTATATACTGTATATATACATAATTTTATTTAAAAAATTTAAGGGGAAAAATTAACACATAATAATGTAAAGTAAGAAAAAGAAAAAAAAATCAAAGAGAAAGCTAAAAACAGTGTTGGTTACCACCTTTAAAGCGCTCCATGGCTTAGGGCCTGGATATTTACAGGACTGCCTGCTGCCACTGACTGCCTCCCACCAACCAATACGCTCCCACAGAGAGGGCCTCCTCAGGGTGCCGTCGGCCAAACAATGTCGACTGGTGACTCCCAGGGGGAGAGCCTTCTCTGTGGGGGCTCCTGCCCTATGGAACGAATTGCCCTCGGATATATGAAGGATCCCCGACTTCGGTGCCTTCCGTCGTGCGCTGAAGACCCTGTTATTCCAGCAAGCTGGTCTGATGGAACAATATTTTTTTTTTCAGTTTTAAAAACAAACTTTATTAAATTTTTTAAAAAATACAATTGTATAAAACATTCACAACCTTAAAATACAGGCAACAATATCAACAACAACAAATAAAGTATATATAATGTATATAAGTACACATATATACAAAGACTTATTTTGCCTTTTTTTTCCCTTAATGACGGTGTATAATTATTACTTTTAATTTCTTACTAAATTTTGACTTTTACCTTCTTTTCCATTCGTTTATCCACTCATACCAGCTGTCCCATATCTTAAAATACTGAGAGTCTTCCTTATCTTTCAATTTCAATGTTAATCTATCCATTTCTGCACATGTGTAAATTTTTTGAATTATTTCTGATTATATAATTTTAATATAATTTTAATCAGGTTTTAAATATGGGTTTTAAATATGGTTTTATAAGGGTTTTAGAATGGGAATTTTAAATTTGGCCAAAATTGAATTATTTTAATATAGTTTTTAAATTTGTCTTGTATATTGTTTTATTATGGCTGTTCACCGCCCTGAGTCCTTCGGGAGAAGGGCGGTATAAAAATATAATTTAAAAAAAATGCAATAAAAGAAAACATAAAGAGAAAAAATATACGTAAAGTATACAAAATATACATAAAGAGACAAAAGATACAAAGAAGTAGCAATCACAATAGCACTTAGACTTATATACCGCTTCACACACGGGTGGTTCTAAAATTTTTTACTACCAGTTCTGTGGATGTGGCTTATTTTGTGAGAGTGGCTTGATGGTCATGTGACAATTATTTAGGATTTAGCAGAGGTACTAGTCTACCAGGCTTTTAACTGCTTGCAGAACTGTACCGATCTACCCATTTATTTTTGCAGACACTGATCTAGTCATGTATTTTTGCAGGCACTGATCTACTCATGTATCTTTGCAGGCACTGGTCTACCCATTTATTTTTGCAGGCACCGGTCTACTCATTTGTTTTCTTTTAACACTGATCAGCTGTAGGGTGGCCCTTTGAAGCCCTGCGGCAAGAGTTTAAACATTTTTTTACCTCTAGCCATCAGCTGGGACTCAGGAGGCAGCAATAGATTGGGGGTGGGGCCAAATAAAAGGTAAGAATAATGCGGCGGGTTGGGTGGGGGGGCGGGGGCAGAATCGATTTGGTGACATCATATCGTTACCGCTACCGGCTCGGCCAAACTGGGCCGAATTGGGAGGAGCCCACCACTGGCTTCACAGTGCTTTACAGCCCTCTCTAAGCAGTTTACAGAGTCAGCATATTGCCCCCAACAATCTGGACAATTTAGCCCAAAATTTCTGTTGCTAAGTAAGTCAGTTATTAAATGAATTTTGCCCCATTCTGCAACCTTTTTCTCATAGTTGTTAAGTGAATTGCTGCAGTCATTAAGTGAATCACATGATCTGGCTGCCCCCATTGACTTTGCTTGTCAGAAGCTGGCTGAGAAGGTTACAGGTGATGATCCCATGGCCCCTGGACAGTGCAACTGTCATAAATGCATGCCAGTTGCTGAATGTTCAATTTTCAATCATGTGACAATGGGGATGCTGCAACAGTTGTAAGTGGGTAACCCAGTCCTAAGTCCCTTTTTTCCGTGCTCTTGTAACTTCAAATGGTCACTAAATAAAGGATCTGTCCATCAAGAACTATCTGTAACCTTTTCTTTCTATAATCAACTCTTTCTAGTTACCAAAACCACACATCATAAGGTTTTTTTTTCCTGTTTCAGAAAAAAAAGGCTGTGAGAGATTTCTACTCACCAATAAATATAGATATTATCTTTTTCTCTAATCAAAGAAGTCAATGTAACCGTCTTTGCAAATTTCATCTTCTTCACCAACCATTCTTCCATTGTGGATAATGTCAAAATCCTTCCATCAGTATGCATACAATAATCCTGCTTGTAGTTATCATATGCAAAAATAAATTTTATAAACTTTTCCCAATTGTTTGTTCATCAATTTCTCCCACACCACAAAAAAATAAAAATAAAAAAAACCCCACCTGGGCCTGCAAAATACAATGTGCAGACACTTGTTTTACAGAGCTTTTCACTCTTAACTTTTTCACCTCCTCTATCATCTTTACAATTCTTTCATCCATTCTTTTTTGAAAAGCTGTCAATTTAATATTAAATAATTTAGCTAACCTGCTTCAAACATTTTCTGAAGCAAATCTGGTGCAATTTCTCTCTCTGTAGGTTGTTCTAACAATCCTTTCTTCTTGCTGGTTTTTTGATGATTGCCATTATGACATTCTAATCCAAAAATGTCAAATAAGGAAAAAAGAAAAGGCAAACTTCCTTCTTCCCCAGACTTCTTTTGTCTTCCTATGGTCTTGATACTTTTATCTCAAGTAGCACTCAGTATTTTAAAGCAAGCAGCACAGAAACCATAGTTACAGTGAGCATCAGTTATGGCTCATGTTTACCTTTAACTTTTATTTTATAAAACTTATCAATTGTATGCATTCTTTAATGGTAAACAAAAATAACATTGCTACAAAGATCAATTTGTTTGTCCAATTTTATTTCAATCTGTTCAAAAGCACTTTGAAAAATATCAAAAAATATTCTTTCATCCTATATTCTTTTATCTGTTTAAAACTTTCTTACGTTGACTTCTTGTTAAGCTTTTTGCTACATGCTTTTGCTAAATGCTTTTCAAACCTTTTTTTTTCTTCTATTCCTTTGTAATCTAAAAATATATATAATAGTCCACCAAGTGGAATTTTCTTGTTCTGTCATTCAGAAAATCTCAGAAATTAGTTACATCCAAACACAGATAAGAAATGAGAGTCACACAAATCTTATGTCCATACAGACTATATTATTGGCTGCAGTTGGAAACCCTCAACATCTGGCTGCACAACTCATGAGCCAACTGCAAAAACATTTTCTCTGACAGTTTACTCACAAGGAGCAGGTGTCCATAGTGGAAGCAGATAACCTCACAATCTCTCCTTTCTCTAGAGAGACTTTGCTGATTTGAATTTGCCATCTGGCTGCCAATCTCCACCACAATGCCATCCTTGCTCCTTCACCAAAAGCTCTCAAATTATACTTTTCTATAACTAGGGAAAGGAGAAATTGCAAATAGAGGTAATAAGTAGCTTGGGCTTTAGTCTCACAGAATTCAGTGGTACCCAAGTTGTTAGCTGAACTTTTTATATATTATTGATTTAACTACTTAAGAGCACCTTACTTTTTATGAAGTAAACCTAATTGACTTTGATGTCTACATTTAGAAATGGATCTTGATAAGTGTGCATTAGTTTGCTGGATATAAGTCTTCAACAAGGGAAAGATCTGCTTTTTACATTGATTTCTTCTTAATGACTCTTAAATCTTGGGGAGACTTAGTGCGGCCACATGTTTACTGGACCCGTGTCCCTCCTGGTTGGTACTGGCCTCCCGGGAGGTTACACGAGGCTGGCTCCAGGGTATTATCAACGCTTCGTTGAGTGAGGGTTACTTCCCCGCGGCCTTGAAGGAGGCGGTGGTGAGGCCTCTCCTCAAGAAGCCGTCCCTGGATCCAGCAATATTGGCCAACTACCGTCCTGTCTCCAACCTTCGCTTCCTGGCGAAGGTTGTTGAGAGTGTGGTCGCGCGACAGTTCCCGCAATTCCTGGAGGAAACATCCTATCTGGATCCGTTCCAGTCTGGTTTCAGGCCTGGGCACAGCACGGAAACGGCATTGGTCGCGTTGGTTGATGATCTCTGGAGGGCTCGGGACAGGGGTTGCTCCTCTGTTCTGGTCCTGTTAGACCTCTCAGCGGCTTTTGATACCATCGACCATGGTATCATGCTGCACCGGTTGGAAGAGTTGGGGATGGGGGGCACCGTGTTACAGTGGTTCTCCTCCTTTCTCTCCGACCGGTCGCAGTTCGTGTTGGCAGGGGGGCAGAGGTCGACCTCGAGGCCTCTTATATGTGGAGTGCCTCAGGGGTCGGTCCTCTCGCCCCTCCTGTTCAACATTTATGTGAAGCCGCTGGGCGAGATCATCCGTGGCTTTGGGGTGAGATACCATCAGTACGCTGATGATACTCAGCTGTACATTTCCACCCCAGGCCACCCCAACGATGCCCTTGAAGTGATGTCCCAGTGCCTGGAGGCTGTACGGATCTGGATGGGGAGGAACAGGCTCAGGCTCAACCCTTCCAAGACTGAGTGGCTGTGGTTCCCGGCATCCCGATATAGTCAGTTGACTCCATCACTGACTATTGGGGGCGAGTCTTTGGCCCCCACAGAGAGGGCTCGCAATCTGGGAGTCCTCCTGGATACACAGCTGTCCTTGGAGGAACATCTGACGGCTGTAACCAGGGGGACCTTTTATCAGGTTCGCCTGATCCGCCAGTTGCGGCCCTTTCTTGATCGGGATGCCTTGTGCACAGTCACTCATGCCCTCGTGACCTCTCGCCTTGATTACTGCAATGCTCTCTACATGGGGCTCCCTTTGAGGAGCACCCGGAGGCTCCAACTGGTCCAGAACGCAGCAGCGCGGGTAGTGACGGGAGCAGCGTGGCGCTCCCATGTAACACCGCTCCTGCGTGAACTGCACTGGCTCCCGGTGGTCTTCCGGGTGCGCTTCAAGGTGTTGGTTATCACCTTTAAAGCGCTCCATGGCATAGGGCCTAGCTATCTTCGAGACCGCCTACTGCCACCGACGACCTCCCACCGACCCGTGCGCTCCCACAGAGAGGGCCTCCTCGGGGTGCCATCAGCCAAACAATGCAGGCTGGTGACCCCCAGGGGGAGGGCCTTCTCTGTGGGGGCACCTACCCTCTGGAATCAGTTGCCCCCTGAGATAAGGAGAATCCATGACCTCAGTGCCTTCCGCCGTTCCCTTAAAACTTTCTTTTTTCAACAAGCCGGGCTGGCTTAATTTCTTTTTAAGGGTTTTATTAATTGTTCTGTTTTGCTGATCGTTTTTAATTAACGGGGCCAAATCTATATATATTTTTAAATGTGTTTTAATATTTGTATCTGGTGTTTTTATCTGGCTGTTCACCGCCCTGAGTCCTCAGGGAGAAGGGCGGTATACAAATTCAAAAATAAATAAATAAATAAATAAATAAATAAAGAGTTGGTGTTTCTTGATTCAGCCTTGGTGTGTTGTGCTGGATGAACGGTTTAAAATATTTAATTCAGTTGTCTTCATATGCCTTTCGTGCCCACTGGAAGACTGGCCAGATATATTTGAGACATGTTTCTGTTTAGGAAATCCTAATCAGATACTTCTGGGGTGACTTAGCAGTGCAGTTGTTGACAGATGTGTCTTGGGCTTTTGCGTAGCAAAATAATGGTTGTGGTTAAGAAAAATTGTTTAGACAAGGGCATGGTTCCTTTCAGCATCAAACAAAAGACTGCAATCTGGATAATAAAGATCAGCAGAAATGACCCCATGGGTTTTGGAAGAACAAACACAGAGAGAAAGAGACTAAATTTATAAAGGCTAAGCAATTGCAGTAAGTTTTTCCTTATTGTCTATAAGGATCTCATCAATTTGTTTTCCATGCTGAATTTTGGGCTAGTGTGTGTTCTACAGCAAAACTCACCAAATGTCAAGTGCAGATTATAGGATTTTACATAATTATCTGCCCAGAAGGATAGCAGTGCTTATATTACTTGATAAATATAACAAGAGTAGCCTCTCTCTCCCTCCTTGATTTTCTGACAAGAGTGATAATCCAAACCAATGTGTATCACCTAACATTATGCTTCTTTATTTGTAGTCAGGAATTCAGTGGATTGCTTGAGCAATCCATTTGAAATATGTTCTTCTAGAAGCCATATTTTTTAGAAAGTAATTTCTTTTCAGTCATGTATGGTTCATCTTAACCACTTAATCCCTCTTCCAAGCACTTGTGATAAACACTTTTAGCATATGGGGGGGAAAAGTCATATCGTTTTCCAAAAGGTATGTCTCAGAGACAGCTTGGGTGGAATACAGAAATATTTGATAATTATAAGCTCCCAGAACAATTCTGGTGAAACAGAATCAGTCACCCAAATTGCTCTGTCATTCAATAATAATATGAAAAGCTCCTTGAGGTTGTGGCAGAAATGTTTGTGGTATCACACAGCTAAGATTAATATTTTTTTAAAAAAAAATAATTATGTTAGATGTGCCTTTTTCAGAATATGGAATAAATACAAACCTGGATTGTGCCTGAATAGACCTTTGCAACTCTCAGTACAAGAAGCATTTCATAGACAAGAAATGATAAGTAAACATAAAATAGTTAATTTACAGTGATGTACTAGAATTTGCTCAAGTTGATGGTAAAATCAAATCAAGATCTGACAACAGAAGGATATGCTTGTAAAGGGTTTTCTCATGTACAATTAACAGAATGGTTTACAGTGGAAATATTTTTTTATGGTTTTGAACAATGTGAAACTAAGTTTGACATAGAAGTGTGTTCAAACGATGAACATGCAATTGCTAAAATATTTAAACTTTGGTTGAAATTTGAGAAAGAAGGGCAATGAGTGAAAGAATGTATGATAAAATGGTCTAAAAATGTTGCTTGGAGTACACAGATGATACAATAGGTAAATATGTGGCTGAAAAGCCTGAAATTTACATTGTTCTAATCTTAAAGAGATTTTTTTATAAAATGATGCACTGTCACCAGAGAAATTGTCTAGAATACATAAAGGCACTTTGAATTTATGTTGAAAATGTGAACCACATGAAGGAACATTTTATCATATTTGGTGGATGTGTAAAAATGTCAGAAAATTTTGAATTCAAATACGCACACTAATTCAGGAGACTTTGAAAGATTAATGTACAATTGAAATGACAGTCCTTTCTTTCAGGATTAATGGCAGACAGCTTTGAAAAAAAACACAGAACTGTGTTTTTATATATGTAGTAAGATTACTATACGTTCAAAAGTGGAAAGGTTTGACATTATCTGTAGCAGAGGGTAATCAAAATAAGACCAAAAGAAAGAAAAATACAGGAGTATGTTCTACTGTATTCACAATATTTTTCATGTTGAAAGTTATATTCTAGGATAGATACTTACATAACTTTGTGACCTGTGGACTTCAACTCCCAGAATTCCTGAGCACAGGTCATAAAGGGGCTATAGTTGCCCACCCCTGCTCTAAAAAAAATGGGTGGTACGACTAACACAGGAGAAAATGATTACATTTCATTTACATCTAAATGGAAATTAAAAATATTGTTCATATTAATTTTTTAAACCATGTTTTTAGAAAATTGCTCCTTCTGTCATATTAAACATTACAGTTTGGTAGCATCTTCTGGAAACCTAAAGGGTTAGAACCAAGGCTATAGTCCCTTGCCAAATATGTATAAATATAAATCATATAAATTATCTCATTTCTACTTCAATCTTGCATCTTGCAAAATCTGAAGATCTGATGAGTTTTCATGTGATTGCTTGTACAAGACCACTCCCACACCAATAAAGGTTGTTGGCCCTAATATTTGAGATCATTCCTTTTCTCATTTTGCAGATTTAGTAGCCTTAAAGAGGGGAAAGAAAATGTTAATTATTTATTTAAAGAAGATTTTAATGCTCTTTTGGTAATAGCATCCACTGTTTTCATTTGCCACACGGTTTTCAGGGACATTTTGGTATTCTGAGTATAATACTGCAAAGCCATTTTATATAAAAATATATTCCAATAGTCAGAAAAAAAAATCAATTAATCGGAAACAATTAGTACAGTGGTACCTTGATACTCAACTGCTTTGGAACTCATCAAATTTGGTACTCAATGCATTTTGACACACAGATTTTGTCCCAGTATTCATCATTTGTTTGGTACTCAAGCTAGAACTTGTCGGTGTTCGCTACCTTGTGACTCATTACATTATTCCTTATGGAAAAAATGTGTTTGGTACTCATCATTTTTGGTATTCATTGTGCCTCTCAGAACCAATTAACAATGAGTATCAAGGTACAACTGTATTTCAAAAATCAATATATCCATATATATTTATTAAGAATCTTAATAAAACAAAAGGGTATGTTAGAAATATTTCTACCATCAGATCTGTATTTTTTAAAATATAAATTATAAAATTGGAAGAACGGTGTATGAATAAGCATTGTAGGTGGTAAGTATTACTCTGAGCAATTTTCTTTCTTTTAAATTAAAGTCTGATTTTTATTTTGAAACTCCAGTTAAGCTTTATTAACATTGTTTCATTTTCTTTCATTGGATTATGTTTATCTGTGTTTATGGTTTTATATTATATAGTATTCTTAGAATATATATTTTTTAATTTGCATGTGGGAGATAAAAATTTAAGAAAAGGTTTGTGAAAAGGTTTGCTTTCAAGAACATAAGGGAGTGTTAATTGTTAAAATAGCCTCAAAATGCCTTTGCCATTAAGAACAAAGAACACGGTGATTATATTTCAAGTTCTGAAAGAGTTACAACTCAGATGCTGGAAACTGTATTCCCTTTGTTAGTGCTGAAATGAATGAAATATGTTGTTAGTCAGCATACAGATGGCCTTCTATTTCTACACCAAATTAGTAATAGTTTTTCTCCACCCTTTAACATCTGCCCTGAGTTTAAAAACTGTTCTCTTGTAGTTAACTTCCTTAATTAGAGGAGAGACAAAAGTATAATACAAAAGCCTAGCTAGAATTCATTTTATAAACTGAACCACCAGGGGAATATTCTCAAATTTTGGGTTGAGTGGACTATTGGTAAGATTACATCTTAATTTAGGTGAAAGACTCTGTTCCCAGTGCCTTTTCATTATCATCTACTGCTTGAAATCTGATAATACAGAGTGCTCATCAATAGATCATCTATCCAGAATAGTTTTCATAATCCATTGCAGATCTCAAAGCAGGGTTTTTAAACAGGGCTTTGATCAAAATTTGCCTAATCCAAAAGTCTTTCCAAATTCTAGATTTTTGATGTGTTTTAGAAATATTACCTTATTTTCTCTCTTGATCTTGAGCAAAATATTAGGCACAGCCATTTTATCCAATGTTAATTTCCTTCCATTTACATGCATTTGATACCAGTTCCACCTACCCATGGGACAACTCCATATTTCCATGTCTGAGGAAAAGCTCAATCATTCAAGTACAGGGAAGTAGTTTATTATATCTCTACAGAACATCACAAGTTAAAGAGATAATAGCTAGAGCTTATGGATCTGAAGAACCTTCTATGCCCCACACAACATGAGGGGAATTCTTCAACAAACAATGATGATGCAGCTCCCACCACCATTTCCCGGGAAGCGTTCTTGCTCTGCTCTTACACTTTTCAGTATTCCCAAGGAACGCTGCTCAACAACAAGTCCAAGTTCTACAAAGGTGAATTTCTAAGCCTTTCAGATACATGGAAGATTAAATGGGAGATACCAGGTTTAGGATTCCTGGAGTAAGCATGCCTGCCAACTTCTTCAACTCAGCCTCTTTTATTTTCTTTGAGGATAGGAACTCTTTGAAGTCTTACCTTCTTCACACTTCTTGAAACTAAGGACCTCCTTTGTTGTTGGGTTGGCTTTTTTCTGTTTGCTGTTCCTGAAAGTATGTCTTCTCCAATTTCAGGAGGAAAAAAAAGGACTCTTCCTCCTCCTTCCAATGTTAGCAGACTTTTGTTTGATTATTTATGTCAGCTGGCTTGTTTAGATTACTCTCTATGCTCGTTTATCTATTTCACGGGTGTCAAACTTGCAAAGTCACGTTGCCGTCATGTGACGTATCATGATGTTTTTTCCCTTCACAGAGCTGGGGTGGGCATCCAGCCCACAGGCTGCCAGTTTGACACCCTGATTCTATTTCATTAGTGGGATAGTATATCAACAATGGGGAAACTCCTTGTATGTCATAGCACTTGGCTCAAGGTTCATGATTTAATTAGGCATCAGTCAGAACCCTGACAACTGCCTTCTTCACTGGGCTTCTTTAAAAAGATCGGCAATTTGGACCATTTTGATTTTATTACATTTCTTGCTTTATTGCCTGCAATGCTTTTCTGTTCTATTTCTGTTCACTTCACATACCCTTCAAGAAAACACTGCACATATCTTCCAATGAAATTCCATGCATACTTCTAATATATATATATATATATATATACTGAAATGAAACCAGAAAAAAATATTATTATGTGAAAAGGAAGGTATATATATGCTTAACAATGTTGAACAATAATACAAAAGGCAATAAGCTAGTTTTTAGAATGTAGACTAATATCCATGTATCTAAAAGGTTACTGACATAACCAAGATAAGAATTAGATTGTGATTTAGTGGTCAATTTACAAACGTTGTTTTTGGTGCACTCCACATGCTTTATATAATTTTGCAATATATATAATAAAGCCACTTTTATCTAATATAAATAAGGATTACCCTGATCAACTGGAAATTATAACAGAAGAGCTATGATATATGAAGACACAATAGAATAAATCAGGGGTGTCAAACTCATGTTGTCACGGCAGCATCACGTGACATAGTGTGACTTTTTTTCCTCTTTGCTGCACCGGGCGTGGGCGTGGCCAGCACGTGATGCATCTGGCTCGTAGGTCATGAGTTTGACATCCCTGGAATAAATCAGCAGCAGCATTTTCCATCATTACCAATAAAATGTAGGAGCTACTTTGATACTTTGAAATCCACCTTGTAGGACAGATTTTTATTAGATTTTTCTTTCAGTTTTATCCATCAGTTTAGAGATAAAAAATGTGTTTTCCCAATGTTTTTTTTTTTTTATATGTGTGTACATTTTCTCTAAATGGGCAGTTGCTTGTATATATAATACATGAATTACATCACAAAATTCTTAATAATGCTAAAACAAGTGTGCATGTAAATGCAAGATTCAGCTCTTAGAATCTTCTAAAAAAGTTTGTCCATCCTAACTTCTTCTGGAAAGGCAGAAATATAATAGACAGAGCAAGTGAAACATTAGTTTTAAAACACATTTATATTTATGCAAATAGTGTCCTATGTTAGTAGGTTTGATTGCATTTTTAAATTACAAAGATTTTCCTGCAGTCTCATTTCCAAGATTTTTACATTGAGAAGTAACGACAACAATAAAACATAATCAAAATAATTCATTCAGCAAGCACACTTGATATGGCCCATTTCTCAAGCATAGTTTTCATTTGGAGCTGCTTGTGTTTGAAAGTAAATGCATCTCCCACCTTTTTTGCAACCTTATCACTATAAAGAATTCTGAATTTGCACATCTCTGATTAGTAGGTTTTATTTTAATTAATTGGCTTAAATTTGTATTGAAAGACCTGGAGTGACATCTGCAAGATTCCCTTCAACAATTTCTCCCCAAACTTTATATAGATCTTAAATCATTTGCAATTTTTTAACATTTAAAATATGGAGAATCTGAGCCTTTTATTGGCCAGATGAATGAGAGACTCTATCAAAGAAAAAGACATTTCTCATCAAATATATTTCCACATTCCTTTTGTCTAAGAAACAGTTTTCTTAGTCTTCTAAAATCTGGTGGTATTTTAAATATATATTAAATGAAACATTTCTAAAAATAAAACAGATGCAGAAAGGCTTTTAAGACATTTTTAATTTAATGTATTTTTTTTTTACAGTTTATTGGTTGTTTGGTATTACTTTTAGGTGTGTATATGTGCATATACAGAATATTCAAATTCTATAAATTATGTCATAGGCCAGGAGAATGATTACTACTTTGGATTAGTTTATCGCCAATCATATTTTTAACCATTTGATCTATACCAAGAAAATATTGCAATGTGTCAATTGCAAACTAGTAGTCTATTCAATTAAAACATCTTTTGATTTCAAAATTTGGTCCAGAAACTTTAGCAGTATTTATAGCTCCAGTTTACTAGCAGTACTGGATTGTTCTAAGTCCAAACTATTCTAAGTCTGCAGTATTTTTTAAATAAACAATGAAAGTGTATTCCTGTGGTGGATATTAATTTTGACATATAATTTCATAGTGAACAGTGAAAACAAGAAAGAATGTCTGTGCTTGCATCTATAAAGCAGCTGTTCATAGATTTTTATAGTTATCAAGAAGATTGAGTTGATTTGGATTTTAATACAAATCAACCTAATTTGCACTTTGTTGAGCTATAGAACAATCCTCCAGTTTTCAAATGTCTCCAAATGTTGTAATACAAGCATTGATACAAAAGAAAAGTGTAAG